>NW_024543085.1:2664000-3327500 GCF_018167655.1 Microtus oregoni
ACCTCTAAAATAACTGTGTTCTGTTCTCTAGGACTGCCAAAATTAACTGAGTCCAATCTTGTGGCATTGCTTTGTTACTGGAAGCCCACATTTTGACCATTTCCCTAACAAAGGACAAATGTATTCCATAAGATACAATGACTTGTTTAATTTTCTTTAGATCAGTCATACGAATAAGCTCCCATGTATAATCTTTGACTACTTTAGGGTATTTGGTGCCAGATGCTCTTTCTGATGATATCACTGGAAAAGCAGGTGTAACTCTGGGTAAGCTACCCTGGAGTTTGGTACATACTGATGAGGCTAAATTTTGTCTTTGCACCTTTTGTCCCTGGTCATTAAATTTGATAAATTCCTCAATCTTTTTAAACATACGTATTACTGTCTTTTGTAAAGTCTGGATCTCTTGTCCAGTATTTTGCTCTAATGCCTTCACTGAGGATTTCAAGGTGAAATCTGTCCAGTAGACATAAAAGTGCCCTATTATTGAACCATGTTTTGAAGGAGAAAATACGGAGGACGAAACTAATCCCCAGAATCAAATATAATGATGTAGGAGGGAAATCATATAAGTCTTCTGTTACCTTGTACATGGTATAAGTAAAAAGGGTATTGAAACCCTAAATGGTTAAGTTGTCCACAATCCTGGCTTTTTAAATTATAAATTTATAATTTATGTTTCTAATTATGAATCTTACCTGTGGTTGATTTTGAGCTGGAGTAGGTGCAATAACTGTTGCCTGCCAGTAGGTGTCGTGGCACACTTAGAGCCGCATGTCTGGTCTTAATCTGATTTTAGAGTTAAATGTTGAAAGATAGGCTCAGATTAAGAACAATTATTTAGTTTACGTCACAGACTGTGTGCTCCGTGGTGGTCCCTCAGCAGCCACACAAGCATAGGAATCACAAGATAACAGAGGCCCCCAGGAAACCCTGTGTCCAATCTGAGTTTCAGTGGTATGTGGCGGTGTCAGGGCACAGGGACCAGGGGGAATGGGCTCGGAGACTTGAAGCTGCTCTGAGGCCATGGCTACTCAGGGCCACTGTACGAGAATTCTGTACCCAAATGAACTGCTGGCTCTGTGCACAGATCACAGCTGAGGTGGACTGAGGGAGGCAGCATGGGCCAGACATGTACTGAGCCCAGCCAGCAGAGCACATGCAGGCAGGTGTTGGGCGCCAACGGTAAAAGCTAACTCAATTTGTGAAATAACCAGGCTAACTAAAAGAATAAACAATAATATTTTTTATTTATTATAAGGGGAAACTCAATGCCACAGAAATGGAAGGGCCAGCCTCTCCTTGGTCACAGTAGAGTAACACAGAGAGAGGGCACCTGGTCCATGCACACATTTTTCTCTCTGGGTCCCAGGAAACCATGCCTCATTCTTAGATTCACCTCTTAAAAGATAATTGGCTAACAAGGTTTCCCCATCAAGGCTGAAGATGGGTGGCCCCAATGTTACAGAAGAACTTTGGGTGACTGTCCAGGCAGCAAGATGTCTTTGTCAATGCATGAGCTTTGGAAGTTACTTACAATGCACTTCCTGTTTACTTAATATTATATCCTTCTGGAAACTTTGATGGAGTTGAAGAATAGATATAATTTTCCTTGGTTATGATAAAAGATAAAGTAGATATAAATATTGTAACTATAACTTTTGTTTGATACCTATCTTGTTATATGCAATTTTGCTAGGTTAAAGCTAAAACCTTCCTTTTACTTTAAACAGTAAAGGGGAAATGGTGTGGGAAGTCCTTCTGTATATTTGTTGCTTTTATTGGTTAATGAATAAAGAAACTTCTTTGAGCCTATAGCAGGGCAGAACAGAGATAGGCAGAGAAAACTAAACCTAATCCTGGGAGAAAAAAGGCAGAGTCAGGGAGACTCCATGTAGCCACTTCTGGGGACAGATGAGCTAGAACCTTGCCGGTAAGCCACAGCCATATAGCTGCACACAGATTAATAGAAATGTGTTAAATTAAGATGTAAAAGCTAACCAGTAAGAAGCAAGAACTAATAGGCTAAGCAGTGACTTAATTAATACAGTTCCTGTGTGGTTATTAAGGGGCCGAACAGCCAGGAAAAAGCAAGTGGCCTCTTACCGCAGTAGTCTGTCTACAAAGTTGGCATTGCTCATGTGTTCTACAATGCAGTTCTTTTCCAAAAACTTAATTGTGGTAGACTTTGACAGCTAAGAATATGCTTTTTGACAATTTCATCTTGAATAAAATAACATTTGAAACCTATTTTACAAAATTATAGTTTTTGGTTTTTTTTTTCTCCATATAGGTGCAATCATTTCAGGGCCTCATCATTCTTTTTTTTCTCTCTCTTATTTATATTGATTGATTGTTAATGCATGTGTGGATTTGGGCATGTGTGACAGGGTGTACATGTAGAGGTCAAAGGACAACTTTGTGAGTGGAATCAGTTGTCCTCTTCCAACTTCATATGGGCTCTAGGGGTGAAAGACAGGGCACCTGCTTGGCATCTGCCCTTACCTTCAGAGCTGTCTTTTTTAGCCCGGTCCTCCCTTTTCCTCAAAATGTGTGCCACTTTTGTGTTTTTAACTCATGTTTATAAAAAATGGATTTGAGTCATTAGTGTAAGCATCCCGAGGCTCTTTATCTATTTTAAAACCTTTCTTAAGGGAGAAATTACATAAGTTTTTTTTTTTTTTTTTTTTTTTTTTTTTTTTTTTTTTTTTACCAGTGGAGTGTGGTATCCATGGAAATGCTTCTTCCTGGTGATAAAGGGCAGCTTTTCTGAAGGGCCTAAGGATGAAGGGCCACTGTTTTCTAAAGCAATGATGTGAAATGTCTCTGTGATCCAACTTGCAGTAGCTGTTTCTTGCTCCTGGCACTCGTTCCAAAGGTACACCTACAGCCCAAGAGCTCATGTTGAATCTGGATTTTTCATGAACCTGAACTCCAGCTTTATTAAGTTCTCTTCATGGGATTTAGTCAGTGTGTTAAAGAATGTCTGAAATTGGACTGTCCTCACTTTTGCACAGTTCTCCAGTGGGTGGCTTTACTCCTTGGCTGACTACCAGCTCTAGTTGCCAGGTCCCTGAGTCAGAGCTCAACATCTTCTAAGGCTCCCAGTGCCCTTTCTCCTAGTGATCTGCCCTATTTCTGCAGGGATGGGTGAGGCTTTATGTTCAGGAATGCCAAATTGATTCCCTTTTGTGTTACTCCCATATTTTGAAGTGATACTATGGATAAAATATGTTATTTTTCATACCCTGGTATAGTTGGAGTATTTTTCCCACTTGGCAGTATCAACAAAGCAATAGGCATAATTATAATTATCAGACGAGTTTTGACAAAACAATAGAAACAAAGAAGCATTGATTTGATTGAAAATTCAGATTTTCATGTGCCATATTAGCCCCTTCTATTCATGCCAGCTGTTTTGACCTTGTCCATAATCGAGAAATATTAATTTCACTTGACAATTCATTTTAGCACTTCTGCAAAATTATTTTCTCATCACTTTCCTGCATTGCATATATAACCCCATTAGCAAAACACACAAAACATGTATTTTTCTTTTTTTAAATTCTATTATCTTTCCTATTAATAACAAAAGTTTGTGGTTCTTGTGTTTGGTTTTTTTTTTTTTGACTTGCCACAGGATAGGCATTATTGACCTCTTTGCATATTGATCCATTTCATACACATACATACACAAACCAACAACATGGTTATTATGTTCATGTTAGAAAGAAGAAAATTCTACTTTCCTCTTTCGCAGACAACATGGTTATTATGTTCATGTTAGAAAGCAGAAAATTCTACTTTCCTCTTTCTCAGACAACATGGTTATTATGTTCATGTTAGAAAGAAGAAAATTCTACTTTCCTCACTCACAGCTAGAATTTTCAAGAGACATAATGCGTATGCACACCATGCACAGACACACTGTGAGTGGGCCAATACTTACCTCAGCCACACCAGTTATCAGTTCCCTAAAATGAGTAGTCAATACTTAAACAACCACACTTCCATTATATGTGTTCTTACATAAACTTACTCTATGAGAAAAATTATTATCAGGGTATTCACAATCATACACATAGCTAATCAACATCAATATCTGTGGTGAATGCAGTTAGTTGCCAAATGAGAGAACTGAGAGATAGGGGAGGAAAAGAGAAAGAGGAGGGAGAAAGAGTGTGGAATAATACACAGCAAGTGTGTTTAGCAACAATGCTAGAAAACACCAACCTAGGCATCAACACATGTAACAGGTCTTTCTTTGGACTGCCAGCTCCAAAATAATAACATGGGGACTTCTTAAAAAGATGGCCTTAGCTTAGGCATATCCCAAACTGGTTTCTATAATGTAAATTAACCCATCTATATTATTCTATGTTCTGTAGTGGGATTTTTCTGTCCCTTCTGCCAGCTCCCAAATCATGACATGGAGAGTTCTTATTAAGTATAAAAGCTTGGCCTTAGCTTAGGCTTGATGCCAACTACTCCTATAACTTATACCAACCCACATCTATTAATTTGCTTTTACCCTTGTGGCTTTATTACCTAATCTCTATAGTGTTCATACTGCATACTCTGCTTCTTATGGTGTCTCTGCCTTCTTCCTAGAGTTTTCTATGCCCAAAAGTACTGCCATGCTATTGGCCATACTTTTTATTAAACCAATCAGAGTGACACATATTTGGTCTACAAAAACATTATTCTATAATATTTCCCCCTTTTGTCTAAATAAAAAGGAAACATTTTAATTCTAACATAGTAAAACTATATACATTAAGAAATATTATCAGATATTGTCTAAATAGAAAGGAAAGATATTAACTTCAAAAATGAAATTATATACAATAAGAGAAATTATCAAGTAAGAATTATATTTACAATGTCCAGTCTATTCATATTTGGCAAATTTAGAGAAGATACTCTATTATCTAATTTCTCTTGACAAGTCCAAAGTTTTGTACTAGCTTATCCTGTATTATAACTAAGAAGAACTATGACTATCTAGACTTCAACTCTATCAAAGACCCCTTAATGGTATAATATTACCCTGGTAAGTAGGAAGTGCAGAGCAAATAACATCCAAAACTAAAAGAAACAATAGAAACAGCTGGCTGCCTAGTCAGTCACACAAGATTTCTCTGCAACACTGAGGCAGCCTACAGGCCTAGAATATGTGGCAGACTTTTTCGTGGAGTAGGAATTTTTGTAGGACTGTCTTACCTCATCTTGGCAAAGTTCGGCAGCCACATTTTTTTTGTATCATGCTTGTCCAGTTTGAGCAGTATACTATTAGCAGCTGAGAGAAGGGCAGTTTCTTGCTCAAATGACTTGCTTTTGCCATAAAGAAATCAAACTCCATATAGAGGTTTTTTCATAGCCAACATCCTTTTGTGAACTAGACTGGTGTTGTCAGAAGCAGATGTGTCTTAGTATGATGAAACGCCTTAAGTTATTAAAACATTTTAAGTGCCATATTCTGTAGATTGGAAGTGTTTGAAGATTACATTTCTGTATAAAATATGTATCTGTATGACCTTGAAAATATACCTAACATAACGATAACTTTCATAGTTACAGGTGACTATTAACCTGTACTTGTTTTCTTAAGTAGCTTTCAAAGACTGAAACTTAACACAATCTTTTAGAATGCGATACATGAGTATCTCATTTTTAAAGTACATCTGTAGCTGAAATTTTTACAGGATCTGTACTGATATTTTGTTAGTGCTGAAACAAATAAAGCTTGCCTGAAGATCAGAGGGCTTAGCTAGTCACACGAATTAGTCATAGAGTGTAAATGGAGACCATGCATTGATTTCCCAGCCACCCAGACACAGAAACTATATTAATTACAACACTGATGAATCAGGAATATTTCTAGCTAGCTCCTACATCTTAAATGAACTCATTTCTATTAATCTATGATGACCACAAGGCTGTGGCCTACCAGTAAGTTTCCAGGATCTTTCTCCTTTGGCAGCTACATAGCATTTCCCTGATTACACTTTCTTTCTTCCTGCATTCAGTTTAGTTTTCCTGCCTAGCTCTAATTTGCCATAGAACAAAGCAACTTCTTTATTAACCAATGGTAATAAAACAGAGTCACAACACATAGAGAGGAACCCCACATCATTTCTCCTTTTTTTGTCTAAATAAAAAGGAAATTTTAAACTTTAACATAGTAAAATTACATATAGGTGGCAAGCAAGAATTACAGTTTCAATATTTCTTTGTTAGTCTAAGTTTTCATATATAATTTATCTCATCAGAACAATCAGTAAGTAAGAATTATATTTACAATGTCCAGTCCATTTATATTTGGCAAATGTAGAGAAAATACTCTATTATCTAGCTTCTCCTGATGAGTCCAAAGTTTTGTACTGATTTATCTTCATTATAACTAAGGAAAACTATAGCTATAACTTTAATGGGCATAGTTTTTTCCAAACTGCTTCCTGCCATTTGTTGGGTGAAGTGTTTTTAGGGTACACAGAGGCCTTTCCAGGGTTCTTAACTCATTAAGTGACATTAGCCTGGAAGGACTCTACTGGCTCTCATCTTCTGTGGCAACAAAAGCAGAACCTCTTTTTCAAAGTAACATATTCTTAGACTCAAATTTTAAAGTAAAGATACCTTTAACATATATATGTTGGTTTAGTTTAGCAGTCCATACAATCAAATGTCTCTCTACAGTTAGCTCATTAACAGTCAAAAATTTCAAAGAAAACACAATAATATGCATAATCCAGACACTCTGTGTATATTTCATCTTTACATGACTTATTTTTCTTCTCTATTACTTTTTAATATTCATTTTATTATCTTTACTTCTTTAATCTATGACTGTCTGTACTCGTTTATATTACATTTACTGTCCTTTAAAGATTTTGTTTTACTTTTAAAACTATTCTTTTCTATAACTGCCTATACCCATTTTTATTTTTTTCTTGAGCTTACTTACATTTTTTTAAACACATTGTGACCTATTGAGAGGTTAATTTCTATCTGAATCTGTTTTTATTGCATATCTAGAATCCTTTTTTGATCACTGTTGTGAATTTTTAAGCAGGCGTGACTAGAACCAGAACAGTCACTTTGGATCTTGGTTCCACCCAGCTTGGCTTTCCAACATGCAGAGGTCCACGTATGCCATTTCTGGGAGCCATGCTTTCCATCCCAACTCTTGCAAGAAGTTGACCCATGCTGCCACTAAGTAACTTGCAGGATGCTGCCCACAAGCCCCATTCTAGTGCTCCATAACAGGTTTTTCTGAAAGATCCAGAGCGATTTGTGCCACCAGCATCAGGCAGGAAGATGTGTCTTAAAGGAGCCATGCAATTTTTGCTACTAAAGCTGGATCAGGAAGCCTTCTCTTAAGGGAACCGCATCGCTGCTCACCACCAGCAAACAGAGACTATCTGAAAAATTGCAGTTACCAAGAAGCTCCAGTTGACTCCTGTTTTTGTGGGTCTAGAAGTCCTATTATTTTCCAGCTTTCTTAGGCTTTATATGGATGTATGTTGCCCCACATTGGATGCCATTATGTAAGCATTTAGACTGTGTGCCTACTTCCCAGCCATCAATATCTGAATAATCATTCAGGAACTATATCAATTACAACACTGTTTTACTGATGGCTCAGGCATATTCCAGGCTAGCTCTTACATCTTGAATTAACCCATTTCTACTAACCCATGTGTTACCACAAGCTTTTGGCCTACTGGTAAGTTTCCAACATCTTTCTCCTTTGGTAGCTATGTAGCATCTTCCTGACTCTACTTTCTTTCTTCCTGAATTCAGTATAGTTTTCTCACCTAGATCTCTTCTGCCTGCCATAGGCCAAAGCAGCTTCCTTATTAGCCAATGGTAATAACACATATTCTCAGCACACAGAGGAGAATCCACCATCAATAGATGCCAGGCAGTGGTGGCCCACACCTTTAATCCTAGCACTCAAGAGACAGAGACAGATGGATCTCTGTACAGTCTAAAAGTGAAACAGACTCAGGTGGTGGTGGTTCACACCTTCAATTCCAGTACTTGGGAGTCACACTCCTTTAATTCCATCACTATGGAGGTGAAGACAGGAAGGGCTTTGGCTGGGCAGAGAGAGGATTATAAGGTGGGAGGAGAGAGGAGCTGACTGCATTCAGTCTAAGGATTCACAAAGATAGGATCACACTTTATGTCTGAGGTAGAGGTAAGAACTAATGGCTAGCTGTTCTGCTTCTCTGATCTTTCACTGCTAAAAGTTAACTTTAAGTTTTTATTATTTAAGACCAATTAGAATTCATGCTACAGGGGTCCCCCTGATCAAACATGATCCTCTTTAAGCTTAGATAAATCCACAACTTATTGTTTTCTGTGAAAACAAAACCTTAAAATCTTTTCCAGCACAACATGTTTTTTTGACTTGCATTTTGAACTTAAGACATTTAAAAAATATATATATATATATATATATATATATATATATATGTTAGTTTAATATAGAGGTTTATATAATCCAATGTTTCTCAGCAGGTATTGTTTGTTCATTAACAATCAAAAAGTTCAAAGACAACACAATAACATACAGGATCTAGACTCCTGTGTATTTCCCATCTATATGTGGCTTATTCTTTTGTTAGTATTGTTACTCTTATTTTTATTATTACTTTATTCTTTCTTTAAAGACTTACTCTATCATTTAAAAACTATGGATTTATTCATTTATTTGTTTGTTTATTTATTTGTATGGTTATCTATACCCCCTTTTTAGTCTATGCATATTTTAAGTACATTGTAACCTGTTTAAAGGTTTTTTTTCCATCTGAACCTGTTTTATTGTGCTTCTGTAACCTTTTCTGTCTGCAAGAGCAACACAGCTTGGTGCACAGATGCCATGACAGCTTAAGCACGCAGGCAGATGTGTGTAACCATCATGAGTTATATGAGACTAGAAAGCTGTATTTGACTCCATTTTTATGTGTTTAGAACCTTTTTTTAAAGCTTCCTCAGGTCTTATGTGGATATGCATGTCTGGACATTGGGTACCATTTGTAGGCAGACTTTTATGTTCTGCCTGCCAGCTCCCAAATAACCACATAGAGAACTCTCATTAGTTACGAAAGCTCAGATGATAGCTTAGGCTTGTTTCTAACTCTTATAACTTTTCTATTAACTTATTTTCTGCCTCATGCTTTATTGCCTTTGCTCTGCCCATGTTATTTTCCTGCTTTCTCTGGCTGACTGGTGATTCCTTGCAGCTTCACTGTTCTTATTCCCAGCATTTGCTCTGGCCCCTAAATCCTGCCTAGCTATTGGCTGGTAAGCTTTTTATTAAACCAATTACAGTGAAATATCTTCTTCACACAGTGTAAAGGAATATTCTACAGCAATGTTCTGACATGTGGCTTGTCACCTCTCCTCTGTATTATATGTCCAAAAAGTGCTCTATGTCTCCTGGCAAATCCCCCAGTTCAGATTCTTCCAAGAGTTCTTATCTCTGGCCAAAAGTCTCACCTATCCTCTCCTGCCTAGCTATTGGCTGATCAACTCTTTATTAAACCAATCAGAAGGTACCTTAGGTTGGCAAGGAAGAACAGAGACACATCTTCACACAGTGTGATCAAGTATCCCACAACTAATACATGGAATGAACAGACACATTCAGAGAGAAGTAGACCTTCAACACTATTTTCCCCAGATTTGTGTGTGTATGTGTGTGTGTAAAATAAAATTAAAGATAGCAAGATATTAAAAAAAGTAGAAAAAGACCTGACATGACATTATAAAACAAGGAAGTTCCAAAGACACATTTGAATTCATTTTCTATTGCCCACCTACTTTTGGGCATGCAGCCTATCCTTAAGGGTAGTTTGTTTCCCCAGTGAGACACCCTTGGAGAAAACAAAGTTTTCATTTGCAAGTGTTATTAATTATTTGCAAGTGATTATCAACCAGAGATTTGTATGGGTTAGAAATGGGAGCACATGTCCATTTTTCCTTTCAGTATTAAAACTCCATCTCATACAGTTCACTATTGACTCCGCACATGCTGCCTCAGTCTCTGTGAGTACACACATGTACCAGTCTTGTTGATGTGGAATATTTTGTTTTCTTTGTGTCCTTTGTTTGCTCTTCTCTGGATCTTAGACTATTCCTGCCTCCACTTCCACTTCCTGAGCTCTGAGGGTAGCAATTTGATAGAGGTATCTTGTTTAGTGCTGAGTGTTTCCAAATCAGTCATTCCCTGCATATCTGGGTGCATATATAATATCTGGTTGGAGGTCTTTGCCTTTGTTCTTACCTGCTACAGGAGCAAGCTTCTCTGATGATGACTGAGTAAGGCCCTGATCATGAGTATTAGCAGAATGTCATTGGGACTTGTTTTATTGATATGTTCTTTTTGCTTGTCTGTTTTTCAGTGATGTGGGATAATTGTCTGCATTCTGTCAATCATGTTTTAAATAAACTCTGATTGGCCAGGCAGGAAGTATAGGTGGGTCAACCAGACAGGAAGTAGAAGGCTGGACGATGAGAACAGGAGAATTCTGGAAGGAGAAAGTTGATACCTCCCACTCCTGTCCAGACTCCGAAAAAGCAACATGTGATCTGCACCACTGTGAAAGATACTGAGCCATATGACTAACATAGATAAGAATAATGGGTTAATATAAGCTACAAAAGCTAATAAGAAGACTGAGCTAATGAGGCAACCAGTTTTATAACATGGAGATTTCTGTGTGATTTTCTTTGGTGTTTGCCGGCTGTGGGATATCAGGTGGGACAGAAACCCCACCAAGCAAGCCCCTTCATGTTACAAATGGTGCCCACGTGGATGGCTGGATCCATATAAAGCCTGAGACAGCTTGGGAAGTAATTCTAGAACAAAATGACAGCATTGCACATGGTTTCTTGGTAGCAGCAATTTCTCGGACCTGCTCTGCTTGCTAGAGGCAAGCAAGCACTCTCATCTGAGAGAAGCTTCCTGACTCAGCTTTAGCTGCAAAACCCTGCGGCTCTATAAGAGGTCCTGCCATGAAACACTTAAATAGTGTTGATGAAAATTTGACAGCATGCTTTTCAGTTTTCAGCTGTAGCAAGAAAAAAGCTGCACTGTTTTAAAATGCTAGCTTTCTGGGCCATCCTGCCAGTGCAAACTCTGACTCTTTGAGGCAGGAGGGCTGGCTACAGAGAGAGGATTTGAGTGTTATCTGTGGACATACTGTTACAGCTTGCTTGCTTGCAGGAACCTTGAAATGCCATAGAGTTGTGGCAATAAACATGGTACCTCTGCAATGAGGCTGGAAAGCTTAGGAATGGGCTGGATCCAGCTGTCAAAGCCATAGTTTTAATCCTCTCCTTAAAGACTCATGTAGTCAGAAAAAGAGAGAGAGATACAGTAAAGAGAAATTCAAAGAGGAAGAAAACCTCTAAATGTTTTACAATGTGTTAAAAATATTTGCAGGCTTGAAAAAAAGTTAAAGTTCTTAAAAAAGAAAGAGAGTAGTTGGGTATGGTGATACACACCTTTAATCCCAACACTTGGGAGGCAGAGGTAGATTGACCTCTGTGACTTCAAGGTGTGGCAGGACACACCCTTAATCCCAATGCCTGGGAGGCAGAGATGGGTAGATCTCTGAGTTCAAGGACAGCCTGGTCTACAGAGTTATTCCAGGACAAAGATATACAGAGAACCTGTCTTAAAAAGTAAAAGTAAATATAAAATAAATAGAGGTTAAGTAGAGCCACATAAAGATGGAAAATAGACAGAGAATCTTGATACTGTATACTATTATGCTCTCTTTGAATTGTTTGAATGCTGAGAAAGGAGCTACAATTGCTAAAAGATATTTGCTTATAAATGCTGTTGAACTAATCCTAGATAGATATTTTAAAAACACCTTGACTTCAAAATTGAAGTCAAAAGGTATGTTACTTTGGAGAAGAGATTTTGCTTTTGTTTCCACAGGAAATGAGAGGCTGTGGATTCATTCTGAGTTAAGAAAAATCAGGTTTGATAAAGAAAGATCACCTGAGAAATTTCCGGTAGGAACAGATAACTCGGATATCAGAGTTCTACATCCAGAACAGATCCAAGACTGCTGCCTGAGATGATCAAGACTCACAGGATATTCCAGTCAGGACTTGATTATAACTCTAAATTTTCTTTAGGTCCCCATAAGATTATCAGTGCCCCCAACCAGCAGGAAGTAGCCTGGAAAACTATGCCCACATTCCCAAAAAATGGACTATGGATATTTTCCTTTGCTTAAAAAAAAAGAGGGGGAAGTGGTGCGGTAGAATTGTCTGTATTCTGTCAATTATGTTTTAAATAAACACTGATTGGCCCGGCAGGAAGTATAGGTGGGTCAACCAGACAGGAAGTAGAAGGCTAGACGATGAGAATAGGAGAATTCTGGAAGGAGAAAGTTGATACCTCCCACTCCTGTCCGGACTCTGAAAAAGCATCATGTGATCTGCACCACTGTGAAAGATACTGAGCCACATGGCTAACATAGATAAGAATAATGAGTTAATATAAGCTACAAGAGCTAATAAGAAGACTGAGCTAATGGGGCAACCAGTTTTATAACATGAAGATCTCTGTGTGATTTTCTTTGGTGCTTGCCGGCTGTGGGGTATCAGGTGGGACAGAAATCCCACCAAGCAAGTCCCACGTTGGGCGCCAGATGAAGGCGTAAGTCACAAACAATCCCACACCATTTAGAATTATGATTAATAGAATGGTTATTTATTTAAGGGGGAAAAGCTTACAGATCACTGTCCCAGAAAACAGCCCTCTGCACAATCAGGAAGGGAGCCTAGTCGCCGGAAGTGCAGCCAGAAGCCAGAGAGAGAGCACAGAGGGCAGTGGCAGCTTTTTTTAAAGAGAGAGACCACGCCCCAATGGCCTGGTATCTCATTGGCTATTGGCTGAAGGAGCAGAAGGAGCTCCTGCAACATTTTTCTTTTTTGTTGTAGTTTTAAGTAAATTAGTTTTTGGTTTTAACTGAGGTTCCTGTTTGAGGTTCTTAGCCACTGAAGTACTGTTGGGTATGGGTTCTGTCTTGTGGAGTGGGCCTTGAGTCAACTTACGTATTTGTTGGTTACTACAATAAGCTTTGTTCCACCACTGTCCAAGCATATCTTGCACACAGGACACCATTGTAGATCAAAGGGTTTGTGGTTAGTTTGATGTTTATGATATCCCTTTGGTAGCATGCAAAGTACCTTTGCTAGAACATAGGGATGAAACTCTCTGTAAGCACAAGCTATACTACTCCATGTTCTATGGGGTATAAAGGTATTATCTTCAGCAATGGGTCCTTGTTGTTAGTTTGGGAGAGCAACTGACAGACTTGGCAGCAGCCTGGGTTGTTTGGGAGTTTTCATGAGACCCCTTTTGACCAACAACTCAATAGATATACCCTGGTTCTGAGTACTGGAAGTTCAATTTTAGAGATAAGAGATGTCCAGTTGAAGCTCTGTCTCCCCCATTATTTGGAAATTTTATTTAGATTACAATTTATTAGCAAGTATATATATATATATATATATATATATATATATATATATATATATATGGTGGCTTCTGTTGTATCAGGTTTCTATGATTTCCCTCAAATGGCTCTGAAGTTTAACTGTATCTCCCCATATTCTCTCTCTTCTCCCCCTCTTCCCTCCTTCTTTCCACTTGATCCTCCTGTTCCAGTTCCACACTTCCATTCTGCTATAACTATATATCATATTAGCATTTTCTATGAATATTTATATCCCCATCCCAGGTCCCTTATTCTATCCCTAACATTTGTGGGTCTATGGATTATTAACAGCTAATCTCCACATATAAGTGGATACATACTTTTGCAGAATATTTGTTTACACTGTAAAGATGTGCCTCTTCCCAAGGAAACTTTTGATTGGTTTAATAAAAAGCTAAATGGCCTATAGCTAGGCAAGAGAGAATAGGTGGTACTTCTGGGGAGAGAGAGAGAGAGAGAGAGAGAGAGAGAGAGACTAGGAGGAGAAATCTAGGCACATGATTTCACCAGAAGATTCAGAGCAAGTCAGATGTACCGTACTAGGAAGAAGTAACCAAGCCACTTGAGAGAAAGTATATAAAATGGGTTAATTAAGTTATAAGATCTAGTTGGACAAATGCTTAAGCTAAGGCTAAGCTTTCATAATTAATAATAACCCTCAGGGTCATTATATGTGGCCTGGCAGTCAAAAGATAGCCCAACAAAAAAGCTTGCTATAATATGCCATGTTTCTGGGTCTGGGTTACCACATTCAGGATGATAATTTTTCTAGCTCCATCCATTTACTTATAATTTTCATGATTTTTTTTCTTCCTTAAACACAAGAGCAAAGCTCCATCATGTAAATGTACCAAATTTTCTTTATTCATTTTACTGTCAAGGAACATCTAGGCTGTTTCCAGTTTCTGGCTATTATGAAAAGAGCAGAAATGAACATGGTTGAGCAAGTGTCTCTGTGCTAGGATGAAACATCCTTTGGATATATGCCCAATGGTGATATAGCTGGATCTTGAGGTAGATTTCCATCTTTCTGAAAAACTGCCACACTGATTTTCATAGTGACTATACAAATTTGAACTCCCACCAGGAATGGAGGAGTGTTCCGCCTTACTCCACATCCTTGCCAGCATGAACTTGTGTTATTAATCTTAGTCAATCTGTGAAGTGTAAGATGGAATCTCAAAATAGTTTGGGTTTACACTTCCTTGATATCTAAAGATGTTGAACATTTTTAAGCATTTCTCAACCATTTGACTTTCCTCTTTTGAGAACCATTTTTTTAGAGAGTTCTATACCAATTTTTAAATGGGTTATTTGTTTTCTTGTTATCTAGTTTTTTGAGTTCCTTATATATTTTGTATAATAGCCCTCTATTGGAAGTGTAGTTGGTAAAAATAATCTTTTCCCATTTTGTAGGTTGCTGCTTTGTCTAAATGACAGTGTCCTTTGCCATGTAGAATCTTTTCAGTTTGATTAGGTCCCATTTATTAAATGTTGTTTTAAAAATGTGACTTGCTAATAGTGTTCTCTTCAGAAAGTCTTTTCATGTGCATTAAATTTTGAGGCTACTCTCAAATTTCTCTTCTATCAGGTTTAGAGTGTCTAGTTTTATACTGAGGTCCTTGAACCATTTGCAGTTGAGTTTTGTGCAGGGTGACAAGTATTTTCTTATTTTTTTGAATTTTCTACATGTAGTCATCCAGTTTAATCAACACCATTTGTTGAAGATGCTGTTATTTTTTCCAGTGTTATATCTGGCTTATTTATCAAAAATTAGGTGTCTATAGGTATATGGATTTACACCAGGGTCTTTCATTCAATTCTGTTGGTCCATGTGTTTGTTTTTCTGCCAATACCACATTGTTTTATTACCATAGTGCTGTAGTACAATTTGAAATCAAGCAAGCTGTTCTCTTTTTACTCAGGATTGTTTTAGCTACCTGTTTTGTGTGTGTGTGTGTGTGTGTGTGTGTGTGTGTCCATATAAAGCTGAAAATTTGTACTTTCAAGATCTGTGAAGAATTGTGTAGGAATTTTGATAGGGATTACACAGAAACTGCAGATTGCTTTTGGTAGTATCATAGCTTTCTGTTGCTGTGAAGGAATATCATGACCTTGGCAATCCTTATAAACAAAGCATTTAATTGGGGCTTGCTTACAGATTGAGAAGTCTAGTTGGTTGTCATCATGGAAATGGGGAGCATGGCAACATGCAGGCAAATAGAGTTCTACATCTGGATCCAGAGACAGCAGGAAGAGAAGAGACTCTGGGCTTGGAATGATTTTTGAAACTTCAAAACTTCAAAGTCCACCCTTAGTTTCTGTGGGATAATCTTTCTGCATGCTGTGAATATGTTTTCCTCTCAATGGTTAATAAATATATAAATTAATGAATAAATGAATAAATAAAGGTAAATTGGCCTATAGGCATGCAGCATAAGACTAGGCAAAAACATCAAGTGAAGATAAAGGAAGAAAGAAGGGTGGAGTTAGGAGATGAGCCAGCCACTGGAGGAACAAGGCATGCTAGAAAACAGGTAAAGTCACAAAGCCATGAGACAAAATGTAGATGAATGGAAATGGATTAATTTAAGTTGTAAGAACTAGTTAGTAATAATCCTGAGAAATAGGACAAGCATTTTTAGAATTAATGTAAGCATTTGTGTGATTATTTGGGATTGGGTAATCAGGACAAAAAAAACCCCTCTACCTCTGTTTATGCCTAGTGACACTCTTCCATCAACAAGGTCATACCTCTTTTTTTTTTCTTTTTTTTTATAATTTTTTTTTATTAAGAAAAGAAGAAAGAAAAACATAAACAAAAAACAAGTTTCCACCTCCTCCCAGCCTCCCATTTCCCTCCCCCTCCTCCCACCCTTCTCCCCCTCCTCCCACCCTTCTCCCCCTCCCCCCACTCCTCTCCCCCTCCCTCTCCAGTCCACAGAGCAGTCCGGGTTCCCTGCCCTGTGGTAAGTCCTAGGTCCTCCCCACTCTGTCCATGTCTAGGAAGGTGAACATCCAAACTGGCTAGGCTTCCACAAAGCCAGCACATTAAGTAGGATCAAAACCCCGTGCCATTGTCCTTGGCGTCTCATCAGCCCTCATTGTTCGCCATGTTCAGAGAGTCCGGTTTTATCCCATGCTTTTTCGGTCACAGTCCAGCTGGCCTTGGTGAGCTCCCAGTAGATCAGCTCCACTGTCTCAGTGGGTGGGTGCACGCCTCGTGGTCCCGACTTCTTTGCTCATGTTCTCCCTCCTTCTGCTCCTCATTGGGACCTTGGGAGTTCAGTCCAGTGCTCATGTGTGGGTCTCTGTCTCTATCTCTATCCATCACCAGATGAAGGTTCTATGATGATATGCAAGATATTCGTCAGTATTGCTCTAGGATAGGGTCATTTCAGGTTCCCAATCCTCAGCTGCCCAAGGAACTAACTGGGAACCTCATGTTGGGCACTTGGGAGCCCCTCTAGGATCAAATCTCTTGCTGTATTATTTGTAATAGCCAGAACCTGGAAACAACCTAGATGCCCTTCAATGGAAGAATGGATGAAGAAAGTATGGAATATATACACGCTAGAGTACTACGCTGCGGTAAAAAACAATGACTTCTCGAATTTTGCATGCAAATGGATGGAAATAGAAAACACTATCCTGAGTGAGGTGTCCCAGACCCAAAAGGATGAACATGGGATGTACTCGCTCATAATTGGTTTCTAGCCATAAATAAGGGCCACAGAGTCTACAATAGGTGAACCTAAAGAAGCTAAGTAAGAAGGTGAACCCAAGGAAAAACATATAGTTATCCTCTTGGCTAAGGGAAGTAGACCAAATTGCCGGGGAGAAAATTAGGATCTTGGGGGTGGGGTGGGATGGGGGTAAGGGGAGATGGGGAGAGAAAAGGTAGAAGGGAAGGAGGGGGGACTTGGGGAATCAGGAGAATTGGGATAAAGGAAAGGTGGATAGGGGAGCACGGAACCACAATTCTTAGTTAAGGGAACCACTTTAGGGTGAGCAAGGTCATACCTCTTAACCCTTGCAAATAATGCCAAGTGATGAAGTCTTCGGATCTCTGACTTAATGATAGCCATTCTCACTCAAAACACAACTGTGGAGTAACCCTTTTATAAGCTGTGAATTTAGGTTGCTCAAATTGGTTGATAATAAAAGCTGCTTTGGCATTACATAGCTAGGCAGGAAAGCCAAACTTGGTAGAGGAAGAAAGAAGAAAGAAGGGCAGAGTAGAGAGAAGCAAGCATAGGACCAAACCAGGCCCTCGGAATGTGGGGGACAGTTGTGTGACGTGGGCGGTCTGTGGTGCCACTGGTAGAGGGACCAGGATTTTCCCTCCTATATGAACTGACATTTTGGAGCCCATTGTCTGTGGAGGATCCCTTACTGAGCCTAGATATGGGGGGGTGGGGGCTTGGTCCTGCCTCAAAGTCATGTGGTAGACTTTGTTGACTCCCCATGGGAAGGAAGCCTTACCCTCTCTGAGGAGTGGATGAGGGGGGTAAAGTAGAAAAGAGTGGGAGGAGGGGAGGGAGTAGAAACTGGGTTTGGTATGTCAAATGAGAAAAGAATGTTTTGAAAAAAGAAAAAAAAGTCATGCAGAGCACCAAACAGTCTAAGTCAGAGAGGAAAGTCCCCTGTGCATGGGAATCAGAGTGCAAAATGTGCAGGCAAAAAAAAAAAATAGTAAAAACTGAAAGGGAAAAAGACCAAGTAACATAAAGATGCAAACCTAGTAGAAGAACACCTGACTTCTCAATGGAGACTCTAAAAGCCAGGAAGGCTTGGACAGATATTCTACAGACTCTAGGAGACCACAGATACCAGCCTAGACTACTAAATCCAGCAAAACTACCAATCACCATAGAAGGAGAAAATAAGACTTTTCATGATGAAGCTAAATGTAAGCAAAATCTATCTACAAATCTAGCACCTGTAGTTCCTGTTCATTTATCTGAATTTTCCATTTTCAGAATTTCTTTGATTTGTTTTCTTTATTGCCTCGATTTCAATTTTCAAGTCTTGAAATCTTTTCTTCACCAGTTTGATTATTTTTTTGTTGCTTTTCTTGGCTTTCTGTAAGGGATTTGTTGATTTCTTCCAGTTTTTTGTTTGTCTTTTCCTCCATTTCTTTAAGGGAATTGTTCATTTCTTCTTTAAGGGCCTCTATTGTCACCGTAAAATTGTTTTTAAGGTAGTTTTCTTCTGCTGCATCTGTGTTGGGTTGCTCAGGTCTTGTTGGTGTAGAACCACTAATTTCCGGTGGTGCCATGTGGCTCTTTGTGCTGTTGAATGTGTTCTTACACTGCCATTTATTCACCTCTTCCTCCAGTCGCTGCAGGCTGAGCCTGAGCCTCTGGAGATCCATCTTCCTTCAATCGGTACAAGTGGGGCCTGTAGTTCTGGTGGTCACTCTTCCTCCAGATGTAGCTGGGACTTCTCCCTCTAGGTACAGTTGGGACCTGTGGCTCCGGTGGTCACTGGCACTGTCCCCCCAGGTACAGTTGGGGTCAGTGTGGCTGGTGATCTCTGTTGCTCCAGGTGTAGTTGGGGCCAGTGGGGCTGATGGTCAATGGTACTGAGGCAGTTGGTGGGAGAGGGTGCTGCTGCCTGGTCTCTGGGGGTGCTATGGGAGGGGGATGGGGCTAGGGCCCAGAGAGCAGGGCTCTTCATCTGGGATATCAGACACTCACCTGAGCCTCCTGGTATGGGTGGGGCTGTTGGGTCAGTGGTTGCTGTTGTGGCAGGGAGTGGTTGGCAAGAGAGTCTGTATGTTTCTTGTACTTTGAGAAGCAAAATTTTCATCCAAGATTTTGTTGAAAAACTTTTCCATGCTTTTTATCTGGTTTTTTTTTCTCTTCTTTTTTTAAATCCCTATTATTCTTAGATTTGGTCTTTTCATTGTATTCCAGATTTCATGAATCTTTCCTTTCCAGGATTTTTTTAGATGATGTATCCATTTCTTCTATCATGTCTTTGATGCCTGAGATTCCCTCCATCTCTTCTGTTCTCTTGGTGATTCTTGTCTCCGAGGTGTAACTGGAGGTTTTTCTCTCCCACCTGCTGGTTCCTGAGGCTTAATATTAATTACAATCTGTTTGGCTGATGGCTCAGACCTATTTCTAGAGAGCTCTTACATTTAAATTAACCCATTTCTATTCATCTGTGCATTGCCATATGCCCCGTGGCTTACCAATAATGCTCAGTACTGCTCAGGTGGCTGTTGGCATCTCCCCGACTCCTTGTTTCTCTGCTTCGATTGGATGCCAAGATATATTCTGCCCTGCCATAGGCCAGAGCAGCTTCTTTATTAACCAATGGTAATAAAGCATTATAGCATGCAGAGGGTAATCCTACGTCAGTGAAATTCTTGTTTGAGCTCATAAATCTTTCATTTTCAGATTTTTTTCATATTGTATTTCCTTTATTGATTCTTTTTCCACTTTCAGATCTTGAATGGTTTCATTTAATTCCCTCTACTGTTTTCATATATTTCTCTAAGGGATTTATTTGTTTCTTCTTTAAGGACCTTTATCATATTCATGAAGGCTATTTTAAGGTCTTTTTCTTGTCTTTCAGCTGTATTGCAGTACTCAGGACCTGGTGTGGTAAGGTTCCTGGGCTCTAGCGGAGACACAATTGTCATGGCTATTATTGTATTTTTATACTAGTTTCTGGGCATCTAGGTTTGAGACATTTGTAACTCTAGGTACTGATATCTGTACCTAGAGGTCCTTAAAGAAGAAATAATTATGAAACTTTAAATTTGGACATTTTACTGGAGTGTGTGCTGCACAGTCTTATACAGCCTGTATATTTCTTTGTTCTTATCCAACATGTATATTTAATACTGTTAATACTTTTTGATTTCTGCTTTTAAATCTTATATTTTAACCTGCAATTGCTTCTCTGTGAATCCATGAGCCTACTATAACATTTCTAAATGCTAATGAGTTGAAAGAAAACCATGTCTAATATAGTCCCCTTTAAAATGTGTTGTTATTTTGATACATGTTTTTAAGGAAAATTTAGAAAGTATAAACTAAATGTAAAAACATCGACACAATCTTCTACTTGAGAACAACCATAGTCCATGTTTTTAATCTTCATTTAAAATGCAAGTTGCACTCTGGACCAGGAAAGCGGGTAGGCTAACTGCTGATCTTCATAATTATTTCTTTTCTCATTTTCCCTGCCAGTTGCTGACTTTCAAAGAAAGATATCATTGAGGTATGACTCATGAGAATTAGCATGAAATAGAGCATGTTACTGCTGGAAGTTGTTCCCTCCTTAGTTGTCTGGTTATTGCTTGGCGGTACTGTATAAAGACAGAGAAAAGGTAACAATGATTAGAAATTACTCCTGTCAGCACGCTTGAGAGAACCATAATTTGACGAGCAATGTGCAACAGAAAAGTCAGTACTAACCGTTCATTTTGCAATAACACTTCTTCCACATAAAGAATACATTGGCAGCATTATACAGTGAGAAGTCGTCTGAAGCTCCCAGAGGCTTGGTGAACTCCAGCAGAATGTCCATGGAAGTTCTCTTAAACTATGTAAATCAAATGTTATTGGAGCTAACATTTTCTCTCTTTTGATACTTGGGGATTTTCCTATAAAAATGCTTATTGAGTTAAGGATAGAAAATAGTCCTAAAAATGATATTTCCATTACGACGGTTTTCCAAATCTGGCAAAGCTAACACGTGTAAAGTACTAGTGGTTTCATTTGCTATGAAATTAAAATGGGGAAAATTAAAAAGGAAACTAAAAGTTGTATACCTTGTCCTTTTAACATCACACTTTGGCGTTATCCACCAAAGGGTAACTTAGGGAGATGGACCTCAGCGTGCAGCACATATCCACAATCACATGAATGCCTTGCTTGATCACAGACTGCCAGCCCCATGAAGTTTTTGATGTTAGGGATCTAAACTAATGATTCTAGTTTCTAACAAATTCCCAGGAAATGCAGATTCTGTCAATCCAGGAAACAAGGTTTTAGAAGTGCTGAGGGAAGATGTCTACCTAGACTTAATGACTAATGTTAATTAAAGTTCCTTTGCATTAATTTATAGTCTACTTATAGGCTTTTGCCTAGTGAATGTAAAAATATTATGTGCCCTATAAGAATTTAACAGTGCTTACATCTTACTCAGTCTTATCAAAACATGGATGTTTGTGGGGGAGGGCATGGGTGAGTGTATGTGGAATACATTCTAAATATTTCTCAGATTGGTTTTAAGATTTTCCTGGATGCTTCACAAATGAATGAGTTCGATAACAGCGTCATGTATGCACATAATATATTTTCATAACTGTCTTATTTGTTTCACTTCATGAAAATTGTAGTATAACACAAGGTATTGAATTGTTTTGCTATACATTGGTGCTTTCTTGGTTGCTATTATATCTTTTGGTCAGGACTAAAGAGCAAACCTTGGGTCATGTACATACCAGGTTCTATCATTGAGTTAAATCACCAATATTCTGGCAGTTATTACATAATTTTGACTAAATATTGTACACAGAGCATACATACAACATGTTACAAATGAAAAATGATGGACTCTGTGAATTCCACTAAATTATTTTGGAGTTTCCTAGGATATTTCAACAGACTTCCTTTTCTGGCATTAACTCAAGATGCTTTTCGTTTTTCAGGAAACTTTGTCAAGGACATATCTTCTATGATAATTATTGTTAGTAAAAAATTATTTCCTTTTCATTTCTGTTTTCAATGAAGAAGTTTAGAAAAATAATTCTTCGGTTAATGTGTGAAAATATACAACAAAACTATGTGTGTTCTTTATAAAAACTTGGTGGCATCCACATTAGGTATTAAATGTCACTTTTAGCGTGGAGAAATAACAACAAAATATTGTAGTCTGTTTATCTGTTTCCAGGAAGTCGTAAATTGAGAGGGGATTCATAGCTATGGATTCAGTTCTCCATGTAACAATTTCCTGTGAGTCCCGGGGAATTATTGAGCTCTCTGCACTATTCTCCAAGTTTTGTAATATTTGCAAAGGTTTGCTATGATAATTCGGTGAAGTTGTAGGCAATGTTAATAAATCAGACAATCTAGTGGAAAAGCACTAATACAAATATAAATCTTCTCAGAGCTCATGGTACACATATGCCATCCCAACAGTCGGGAGGCTGAGACAGAAGGATTGGCATGAATTAAAGGTCAACCAAGGCACAGGGAACATCAGGCTAGCCAGGACTATATAGCAAGACTCAGTACCTCCTGTGGGATAATGGTTTTGTACTTTGTAAAGGTTAGTCATCTGTATTTTAATAAAACGCTGATTGGCCAATAGCCAGGCAGGAAGTAGAGGTGGGGTGATTAGGCAGGAAATAGAGGTGGGCCAATGAGAACAGGGTAATTCTGGGAAGAATCATCATGCAGATGCAGGAGGCAAGATGAGAATGCCTCACTGATGAAGGTACCAAGCCACGTTGCTAACACAGACAAGAATTATGGGCTAATTTAAGATGTAAGAATAAATTATTAAGAAGCCTGAGCTACTAATCCAACCAGTTTATAATTAATGTAGACCTCTATGTATTTCTTTGGGACTGAATGGCTGCAAGACAGGGTGAGACAGCAATCTCTGTCAACAGGTACCCTGTCTCAAATATGTATATATATATATATATATATATATATATATATATATATGTGTGTGTGTGTGTGTGTGTGTGTGTGTATCTTAATAATTATGGTGAGCTGTTATTTCACACACATTAGGATATCATACATGCATACAGACACCTATTTTTTCCTAAGCTATCAGTAAGGAAGGAGATGCTGGAGCCCTTGGGCTTGCTAGACCACGTGCTCTACCACCGAGCTAAATCCCCAACCACTAGTTTTAAAAATTTCTTACTCATTTTTGGACCCCAGCCCATTGGATGTTGCCACCCAAATTCTGGGTAGATTCTTCCTCCTCAATTAAATCTTCCTGGGAGCACTGTCATAAACACAATCAGAGTAGCTCAGGCTTAATCCATGGTGATTAAAAATCTAGTCAGGTTGACAAAGAAGACTAAACATCAAGATTCTGTTTCAAAAATTATAAATGAGTCATGGTGGCTCAGTCCTTTAGTGCCAGCATTTGGTAGGCAAAGGTATGTGTAGCTTTATTAGTTTAAGACCAGCCAGCTCTACATAGTGATTCCCAAGCCAGCCAGGGTCACATGGTGATGCTATATACGTTCTGTGATTAGCTACTTGTCTTTCAGAAACTTGAGGGGCATCATTAGGTTATTATATATTTTATATCTCTCAGATTCTTTTAAACATGAACAAATTTATCACTATGAAGTTCCTTCTTAGGTCTGTCTTGGTTCTATTCAAGAGGTTCTGGTAAGATGCATCTTCATATTCATTTCATTTTCGTTTGTCTTAAGGAATATTTTGTTTGTTTTATTTTTTTTCAATTTTTTTATTTTGTGAGATTGCAGTATAACTATATCATTCCTCCTTCCCTTTCCTATCTCAGAACTTTGATATACAACCCTTCTTTCTCTCTTGCAAATTGTTGCCACTAGTATATTTATCTCTCTCTCTCTCTCTCTCTCTCTCTCTCTCTCTCTCACACACACACACACACACACACACACACACACACTGTTCTCAGCATTCCTTAGTTTTCTATAGTTTTTTGGGTAGGGTTAAGGCCTCATGGACTTTGACCCATTTACATTTGCATGTCTATTAGTGATATCCATGTTCAGCTCATGATTGGTGAGACTTTATTGGTATAGTTTCTGACATGCCTAGAAGACACAATCTCATAGCAAACTTCCTGTCCCCCTGACTCTTACAATCTTTCAGGTCCCTCTTCTGCAATGAATGATCCCTGAGCTTTAGGCACAGGAGTCGTATTGTAGATGTATCCATTGAGACTGGGCTTCATAACTTCGCATTTTGATTGGCTGTAGTTTTTTGTAAGAGTCTCTGTGTTAGGCAAAGAGAAGTTTCCTTGATGATGGGGGAGGATTGCATTTATCTGTGGAATATTTAACTTTTACACGGAAAGGTAAAATGCGAAGCCTCACACATTCTGATCCAAATACAATTGTAACTGTAGTGAGGTTCATTGAGTCTGGATAATTTTGGTGTGTGATTTTTTTTTAAAATTATGTTTGCATGGTTCCACTTCTATGAACAATAGACATTAGTCAAATCCACAGAAACTAAGTAGGGTCATAGGCACCAGGGAAAGGAGCCCTTCAGTGGGCAGAGCACTTGCATTGGAGGATGAAACATTCTGGATTTTACTGCACAGCAGTGAAATTTTTTATGCTCTAAAGTATTCTCTTGAAAGTGGCTAATTTTGCATGACATGTTTGTTTGGTTTTGTTCTTAACACAGTCCAGAGTAGAAAATGCTTACATGTCTTCCTTGTAAGATTTTGCTATAGCTTTAGAAGACAGATAAAGGGATGTCATTTCAACTCACCAGAGTTTTGGCAGACTGTCAGTCTTCCTGTAAGTTGAGGCTGGCTTCAGCTTTCCTGCAGAAGCATCCCAAGTGCTGTCATCCATATGTCCATCACCAAGACCCACCTCTTCCATATCTTAAATGTCACTTCAGATATATCATTGCCGTGCCAATGAGCACATTCCCTATTGTATCATGGTGAGTAAATATTAACTTCACAACTGACAATGGTTTATTTATATTTTTACAACTACTTACGTCATCCAGATAAAGGGGCATCTTGTTAGAACACATGAAGAAAGGAGTAGAGGTGACAAGCGCTTGTGAAGCTAACAGGAGTCAGGTAAAACCTGCTTACTCCGGAACTGTTGCCCTAGAAAAAAGGTCCTTTCTGTGTAACCTACACATTCCTCCCCTGGACCAGACAAAAGAAACCTTGTGAGTTACTTACTTTCATAGCCTCTAGCCTCCAGTCCGTCAGCAGGCTCAGTTTAAAGTCAAACTTTGGGAATTTAAATTCCTCATTAATTATTTCTTCTCATTTCGGCACCTTCTAGGTCAGGAGAAACATGACAACTAAGAGAAAGAGACCCATGTGTCCTTCCAAGGCTGATTCAACAACAGCATTCAGGTCTCAGCCCTGCCTTTGGAACTTACTTCGAGGCGTGGGGGAGAGCAGCAGAGTGCTCCATTCTCAATTTTACATTTTTGTACACATAGACCCACCCCCAAAATGTGGTTTCCATGGAAACCAAAGAGTGAGAAGCCTAGTAACTTTAGCAGAAGTGTTCACTTTCTGTGGCATAAAGCTGGAATAACAATCTGATATTTGCCAAGGGAATACAAGTCTTTCTCTCGTCAAATTGGCTATTTTTTTGATACCAGGTGTTCCATACCCCTTTAGTATATTCCCAACATGGGAGAAATATTTTCGGTATCAATGACACAGGAAAGTGCTTGTTTTTCTGACATACTAGCATAACTCTAAAATAGTTAAGATGAGACACAGTTTATATTGCCTTCTCTGCCTACGTCTTTCCCACTCATGTCTTGAAGCTTTAAAATGGCACCAATATCAATTCTTGTGAGGTGTTTGTCTCTTTTATTTTTTAACTAAACATTGCATTCCTTCCATACAACTTAGATACACAACAAAACATAAGGAATAAAAAACAAGATTCGGCACGTTACATTGACACTTTTAGTTAGTGGGATGGGTCCATGCTTTCCCCTTAGATGTTGGTTCCTAAGCATTTAACCCGGTTAAGATTGCTGATGGTTTTGGTAACAACTGAAAAAGGAATTGCACGCTTCTTTACTTCAATGACACTGTTTACTCTTCTTCTTCAGCAATAGAATTTAGCTGAACCATCTGCCATTAATAAGATAATGAGATGTTCTTACATTTTCTCAAAGATGTTTATGAGATTGCCCTGACTGAAGTTGAGCCATGCTAGGTGATGCCTTAGCATCATTGGTTTTTTTTAAAAAAAATTTTATTTTATTATTTTTTTATTTCAGAAATATTTTATATAAACATATACATGTACACAAATATATAGTTTTAGTGTTGTTCCCTGATTTGTAAATACAAAATAAGACATAAATAACCAAACACACATCAATAATGGACAGAAGTAGACAGAAATTTCTGTCCTGCCCAGTCCCACAGTCATTCGGCCTCAGACATACAGAGGCTTATATTAATTATAAACTTTTTAGACTATTGCTCAGGTTTATTACTAACTAGCTCTTACAACTTAAATTCACTCATAATTCTTGTCTATGTTTATCCACATGGCTTGGCACCCTTTCTTAGTAAGGCATTTTCATCTTGCTCTGCGTCTGGCTGGTGACTGTGTCTTTAATCCTCCCAGAATTCTCCTGGTTTGGTTGACCTGTCTATACTTTCTGCCTGGCTACTGGTCAATCCGCAGTTTATTAAATCAGTACAAATGACATTTTTTTTTTAATCTTTCCTTTTTATACTGGGACCGTTGACTTGGGTTTTATAAATTAGGTAAGAAAACAAAAAGAACAAAAGGTTCCTCATACAAGCAGGGTGCTCACACAGGACCACCCTGGTCAGGATGAGTGACCATAGGGTTATTCCACATGTGAGTCTGTATAGCACTCACACAGGAAACTGTAAGACAGTGCATTTCAGAGCTGTGCCAAGACACAGGACTGAGATGCCAGGGCAGCACACTGTGGGAAGGTGATATATGTGGAGGAACTCATCAAGACCAAAGATAAGTTAACATGGCAAGCACTGCTCCGGGGCATCTCTTGCCTCCCAAGGTCGAGTCTCCAACTCCTGTAGTATGTGGTGGAGAGGGAAAGGCACACTTTCTAAATTGATGCCCAGCTTTTAGCTAAGTTAACAGAGAGCTTTTCTCCTATCTATTTCTCTTTCTTTGTATTCAGGCCTGAATGAGGAGTAGAATGATGACCTATGTGGGGGGTGGTACCTTCTCTCATCTCCAGGGCTGCTTGTACAATTGTTTCTGAAAGTGAGAGGGCAGAGGGTATTCAGTTAAAAATTGCAGAGAATTGGGAAATGCTGTAATCAGAAAAAATTATTGATTTATGTTAAGTCTACATCAAAAATATACTCTTTATAAGATAGCTAGAAATATGTAACCATTTTTTTTTCAAATTGCCAGCAGGATGCGTTTACCCATAGGAGTACACCAGGAAACGATATTAATTTTCTCATGAAATCTTTTCAACGCTCCTGTAAATTAAGTAGCATAATTTTTCTCATTTTAGCTCTGATCAAACTGAATTAGAGGACAAAGTAAGTAACTTGCCTCGTCAATAGCTAGTTAGTGAGTCTGGACCTTCTGACTTGAGAACTTGTTTTCAACGTTATTTCACTGTGTCCTGCCTGGTAGGATCAGATCGATAAAGCTACTTAAGATTCTCTGAGCCTTGTTTACAGTCTCCGCTAAAAAAAGAAAAAGAAAGAAGGAACGTAAGAGAGAAAGAAATGGCAGTTAGCAGGTGTCAAATATAAGGGATATTGATCTGTATATAGAATCTCTGAGTCAACTTAAGCTCAGTTTCCCAAAAAGTAAACTGTGTCGTCTTTCCTTTAAAAGGGACCAAAGGGTATTATTGACCACCTTCAGTGGGTGGCAAGACAGTTGTCTGTCACTCTGTCCCAGTACCCGACTTCATAGGGTTCTCATCTTCCCATCACTCTGTCCCAGTACCAGACTTCATAGGGTTCTCATCTTTCCATCACTCTGTCCCAGTACCAGACTTCATAGGGTTCTCATCTTTCCATCACTCTGTCCTAATATCCGACTTCGTGGGTTCTCATCTTTCCATCACTCTGTCCCAATATCTGACTTTGTGGGGTTCTCATCTTTCCTCTCTTTGAACCGTTACAAGATTCTTGTGAGCTGTAAACAATGAAAAGCAATGAGTGCCGTCCCTGTGATGGATGAACTTTGTCCAGAGGAAATTAAACTGTTGCTGTGACCTCTTGCAGAATAAGCTGGTAGGAAACTGATGACAGTTGATGGTAGGATATTTACCGCTTACTCCCATGGGATTCTTGAGCTTGTCTTGAATCGCTGTAGCATCCATGGCTCCTGTGAGCGACGCCCAGTGTTTGGTACACGCTTATTTTATAACGTATGAAAGATATGATCCTTTTCTCTTTTATGCTACCCACTTATCTTGTACTCTCTAAGGCATTTTAAACCCCTTTCTAACTTTTCCTTTTGCCTTCTCTGGGCTTTTATCATCTCATCTGTACTGTAGCTGCAGTGTAACTGGCATATAAATGCTTTTGAATAAATGCTTGAGCATCTGAGGTTTAGAGCCATGACTGCAATAGTTATTGTCAATAATAGAAGCAGCTAAATTTGAAATATCAGGAAGACACAGGACTCTAGGAAGACTAATCTCACAAACCTGCTTGAGAAATAGTTTCCACAATGTTCTCATCAAAACATTTAATACAATATTTACACTATTTATTTTAGCAGTCACATAATTGTTCTTGAACCCAAACTAAACAGATTTTATAATACTTTATATCTCATATCATCTTTCTCAGTGGAGAAAAAAAATCTCTTAGTTGATTTAGGCATCACTTAGTGACACTCACCAATTTGTACATTAACTAAAATTTATGCAACTCAAATCCAAATTAGTAGTGAATAACCAATCAAAGTCAATCCTATTATCAAGCTTACAAATTCAGAAGCAGCTGAATGGATGATTAGGTTTCACTAGACATATTATCAATGAGCAGCTACGTAATTATGCCACCCAATATCATCCAATCTGCTGTTCAGTTATGAGCTCTCTTCAAATTTCTGAAAAATATTTTGTATGATTTTCTATAACTATATAACAAAAAGTGTAGCCAGCCAGGCATAGTTACCCACACCTGCAATCCCAGCACTCAGGAGGTGGAGGAAGGAGAATAAACATTCAGGTCAGCCTGGACTACAAGATAACCTGTCTTGAAACAATAAAGTAAGTTTAACAGGAAAACTTTACATTAACATTTCAACCAAGAACACAGTCAATATATATATTTAAGATAGCACTTTCAGCTTTTCAAATAGTGAGAATATTGATGACAAAATAATTTTTCAATAAATAAGGATAAATTCAGACTTTTTCCTACTTGGTAAGAGAACAATAGTACTTAATTTTCTTTAAATTATCTAAGTCAAAGACAACTTTGCCAAAAATAGTGTTTAAAATAAAATAAGCTTTTGGAGAGCACTGTAGACACATTACAAGTATATTGACAAATACCTAAATGTTATCTATCAAAATAAAAGTAGAAGCATCTTTCCTGACTTTGAAAGTTTAGTGAACTTGTTATTATGCTTTAATTTTTATTGTATTTTATTTATTTACCTGGGGAGTGAAGCTATGCATATTGCCACAGCAAATGAGTAGACAGACATATAAGGACAACTTGCAGGAGTAGTTTCTGTCTTTCCATTATGTGGATGCAGGGGACTGAGCTCAATTGTCAGTCTTGGGGCAAGTGTCTTTAGCCACTGAACCATCACATGTCCTGATTGCTTTGTTGTTGTTACACTATTGACTGTAAATGTTATAACACAAGTATTAGATTAAACATATCCATTAAAACTATGATATTTACAGTAGTTGTAGTTTGCATTTCTAATTGTTGCTGAGCTTGGGTTATCTGGGGTTTAGTTTTTGTTGTTGGTGTTGATAAGCAAAAAGTGGTGCTTTTAGCAGGGCAGTGGTGGCGCACGCCTTTAATCCCAGCACTCGGGAGGCAGAGGCAGGCGGATCTCTGTGAGTTCGAGACCAGCCTGGTCTACAAGAGTTAGTTCCAGGACAGGCTCCAAACCACAGAGAAACCCTGTCTCGAAAAACCAAAAAAAAAAAAAAAAAGTGGTGCTTTTGAGCTAGTTTGAAGATCTTTCCACAAATTAAAAGCAATGCTACAAAGAAAATAATTTATTTATTAATATTTGGATTATATATAGCTTTGTTTTGTTTTGTTTCTCATTATATGATGCTGGAAATATGTTTTATTACCATTGGTAAATAAAGAAGCTACTTTGGCCTTTGACAGAGCAGAATACAGCAAGCAGGAAATTCAAGCAGAAGGAGAGGAGGAAAGAAGGTAGAGTCAGGCAGATGCCATGTAGCTGGCAAAGGAGAAAGATGCTGGAACCTTTCCAGTAAGCCATAGCCTCGTGGTGATACACAGATTAATAGAAATTGGTTAATTTAAGATGAAAGAGCTAGTTAGGGATCATGCCTGAACCATTGGCCAAACAGTGTTGTAATGAATATAATTTTTGTGTGATTATTAGGATCTGAGTGGCTAGAAAACAGAAGCTCGGTCTCTAATTACACACAGATATATGATCAAACATATCTGTTGAGACTATGATATCTGTAGTAGCTGTAGTTCGTCTTTATAATTGCTGCTGAGCTTGAGTTTCTGGGGTTAGATTTTGTTGTTGGTGTTGATAAGCAAAAGCGGTGCTTTTGGGCTACTCTGAAGATCTTCCCACAAATTAAAAACAATGCCACAGGCTCTCTGCTCCTCCCTGTTCTAGAGACAGCCGCTTCTTTTCGTGCAGGGCCAGCCTCGTTCCACAGACACGATGGTGAAGGTCGGAGTGAACGGATTTGGCCGTATTGGACGCCTTGTTACCAGGGCTGCCTTCACTTCTGGCAAAGTGGATGTTGTTGCCATCAACGACCCTTTCATCGACCTCAACTACATGTAGACCATGTTCCAGTATGACTCCACCCACAGCAAGTTCAAAGGCACAGTTAAGGCTGAGAATGGGAAGCTTGTCATCAACGAGAAGGCCATCACCATCTTCCAGGAGCGAGATCCCGCCAACATCAAATGGAGTGGTGCTGGTGCCGAGTATGTTGTGGAGTCGATCGACCGGACGCTTCACCACCAGGGAGAAGGCTGGGGCCCACTTGAAGGGTGGGGCCAAAAGGGTCATCATCTCTGCCCCTTCTGTGGATGCTCCCATGTTTGTGATGGGTGTGAACCATGACAAGTATGACAATTCCCTCAAGATTGTCAGCAACGCTTCCTGCACCACCAACTGCTTAGCCCTCTTGGCCAAGGTCATCCATGACAACTTTGGCATCGTGGAAGGACTCACGACAACAGTCCATGCCATCACGGCCACCCAGAAGACAGTGGATGGCCCCTCTGGGAAGCTGTGGCGAGATGGCTGTGGCGCTGCCCAGAGCATCATTCCTGCATCCACTGGCACTGCCAAGGCTGTGGGCAAAGTCATCCCAGAGCTGAACCGGAATCTCACGAGCATGGCCTTCCGTATTCCTACCCCCAATGTGTCCGTTGTGGATCTGACATGCCGCCTGGAGAAAGCTGCCTAGTATGACGACATCAAGAAGGTGGTGAAGCAGGCATCCGAGGACCCACTAAAGGGCATCCTGGGCTACACTGAGGACCAGGTCGTCTCCTGTGACTTTAACAGTGACTCCCACTCTTCCACCTTCGATGCTGGGGCTGGCATTGCTCTCAATGACAGCTTTGTAAAGCTCATTTCCTGGTACGACAATGAATTCAGCTACAGCAACAAAGTGGTGGGCCTCATGGCCTACATGGCCTCCAAGGAGTAAGAAGCCCGCTCTGGACCACCCATCCCAGCAAGGACACACCAAGAGAGAGGCCCTCGGCTGCTGAGCAGTTTCTGTCCTAACTCAACCTTTGACACTGAGCATCTCCCTCACAGTTTGCATCCCAGACCCCCAGAATAGCAGGAGGGACTTAGGGAGCCCTACTCTCTTGAGTACCATCAATAAAGTTCACTGCACCCCTCAAAAAACAATGCCACAAATAATTTAACTTATTTGTTAATACATGGACTGTATACAGCTGTTTTGTTTTGGTTCTCGCTTTATCAAAAGTTTTTTTTGCTGTTGTTTGTGCCTGAAGTTGATTCTCCTGCCTATGACAGGTGACAAGGGTTAGAGGGCATATTTCCCTTATTCTTGCCAATCCTATGGCATATGAGGAAGGGGGCAGGGAAGCTCTCCTGCTCTTGCAACCACAGGTTTGGCTCACCTGTGCCCCTGTATAGATAGACTTCTTTTTGACTGAGTCTTTGGGTTTCACACCATGCATCCAGATCCCAATCATCTCCACATCCCATCACTTCTGCTTCCTGACCTTGTAACTTACCACCTCAAAACAAAATTTAAGAGTAGAATCTCAAAAACAAATACCAAAACAAATAAACAAAAACATTAAACATAATCTTGCTATGGAAGCTGTGGTGTGGCCCAGTGAGTCACACAGTACACCCTTCATCCACACACATCTCTACCTGCGAGTGCGCATGGCTGTGAGTCATGGCTCTGGTTTGAGGCCTCTGGCTTTTGTCATACCCTCAATACAGGGCCTTCACTGGGACTCCTCTTGAATAGCCGATTGTTGCCTGTGTCATGGATATCTAGTTCACAGGTGAGGGGTCTGTGGGGTGGGCTACCTCATAGTCTTGAATCTGGGCCTGGGTGGTAGCTGGATTGGTCAGTCTGACAGTTTTACCTTATTGTCACCATACAGGCAACCATCTCCAGCCCTGCTCAGCTAACTCACCCAGTGTAGCAGACAGCAAGGAGCAGGGGCAGTTGTCCAACTCTTAAACCCTTGGGTCCAGCTCACGCACACTCACATCAGCAGGGGCAGCTCTACTATGTTGTCCAGGCAAGGTGCAGGGCCCACTGTCTGGATGGATGTGTTAGTGAGGCGCAACAGGGTCAGCTCTTCCTTTCTCATATTCAAAATGGTGAAAACGATAAAACTTGTGTTTTATATATTTTATTACAATTTAAAACATTGGAAGTTTTGTCCAAATATTTTTTATGAGTTCAAGATCTGGTTTTGAGGAAACAAAACACAAAATGGTTAGAAAATGGTTTAGTGATTTGGTTGAGAAGAGACTGTATTTCTGGAGAAATAGCTCTCATGCAGTGGGTCTGAACCATGATTGTTGATCGTGAACTCTTTGCAGGCGAACAACTTTGTCACAGAAATGAAAGCTATCCTGCATGTAAGATCAGATTTACACTTTAATTCATAACACTAGGAAAATCACAGTTATGAAGTAGTAATGGAAATAATTTTAGGGTTGGGGGTCACCACAACATGAGGAACTGTATTAAAGGGTTGCAGCATTAGGAAGGTTGAAAACCACAATGTTAGTAGTTAACAGCAATGGCTACTCCTTCAGAGAACTGGGCTCCACATGGAAGTCTACAGCTATGTATCACTCCTGTACAGGGCATCTCATGTCCACTTTTGGCTTCTGTGGGTACGAGACATGCACACAATGCAGAGACATACATGCAAGGAAAGATACACACATGTATAATAATTAAATAAAAAAGAACACATTTATTGGTGAACAATGACTGCTTTTACACAATGACTGCATTATATATAAATAAAAGAGATAAGAACACTTTATAATAAACAGAACAAGGTAATACAATTTTAAGGAACATTAGCTACCGTGAAGCAAAAAACTTCTACAGAAACAATAAATCACCACAAACTACAGAAAATCATTGTGGTGATATCTAGAATTTCTGCTGAATCCTCAGATTACATAGAGGATAAAAAAAATCCGTCATTTCTTTTGTTAAAAGCAGATTAAATATCTCATGGTCAGCTTATATCTCAGCCAGGAGAAAATAAAATTTGATGTAGAATATTAAAATATTTTTTATAAATAAACCAATTGAAATTAAAACTATAGCAACAGTTGGACATTGATGTGGGAGGGTCTTCTGTTTTGAGTTGATTTCATTGGTTAATAAAGAAACTGCCTTGGCCCTTTGATAGGACAGAAAATTAGGTAGTCGGAGAAAACAGAGTAGAAGGCTGGGAGGAAGTGAGGCAGATGCCATGCCTCTCTTCTCCAGGTCAGATGTGATAAAACTCCCGCCCAAGATGGACGTAGACTCGAATCCTTCCTGGTAAGCCACCACCTCATGGTGCTGCACAGATGATTAGAAATGTGTTAAGCAAGATATGAGAGTTAGCCAAGAAGAGGATAGATATAATGGGCCAAGCAATGTTTAAACGAATGCAATCTGTGTGTTGTTATTTCGGGGCATGAGCTAGCCCGGAGGCTGGGATTAAAGGCATGTACTACCACACCTTGAAGTCACAGAGGTCAATCTCCCTCTGCCTCCCAAGTGTTGGGATTAAAGGTGTGTACTACCACACACAACAACTCTCTTCCTTTTATTTATTGTTTTTTACTTTAAGAACTTCAACTTTTAGCCTGCATATATTTTTAACACGCTGTAAATCATTTAAACATTTTCTTTGTCTTTGAAGCTCTCTTTACTGTATCTCTCTCTGTTTTTCTGACCACATGAGTCTTTAACTTACCAAGCAATCTCAGTAGGACTAAAGCCGTGGCTTTGCAGGCTAGATGTAGCCCATTCCTTAGCTTTCTGCCATTCCAACCTTGTGGCTGAGGTACCAGCCAGAGCCGCATTCAGTGCCACAAGTCTACAGTAATGATATAGGTATGAATAATTTGCATTGGTATGGACTTTAAGGTCAATTTTGTTATATGTATATGTATTTCTTGATCTTGATTAAGGTATTGTGATTGTGTAGTTCATTTAAAAATGTACTGTATAATTAAGAAAGATAGGTTGTTAATGGATAATCATTGATAATAGTCAAGCTTGTAGTCATATTAGTTAGATTTTCTAGATACATAGAAATATATTTCAGTTAGATGGGCATTCTTCATATCTTTCAAAGACTGCAGAATATGGCATTTAAAATATTTTAATATCTTAGGGCTTTTCATGACAATGAGACACGTCTGCTCCTGGCAGCACCAATCTACTTTGAGAGGAAGATGGTCATCAAAGAGGATCCTTATGGAGTTTGATAGTCATTTTTACAAGAAACTGCTCTTGCCTGGACTGTTGCATAAAATGGACACAGAGAACCCGCAGAGAGAGGACTGCTGAACTTGCCTAAAGGTGAGATGATCTTTCAGCGTTCCTGCTTCATAAAAGAATTCACGAGACATTCTGCAGGACACAGCAGATAGTAACTGAACTGTCTTTGAAATTTCCTGCTTCATGGAAATGTCTGCTGGATACTATGGGCCTGAAGGCTGAAGATGGATGCCCCAACAGTACAGAGGAACTTTGGGTGACTGTACAGGCAGCAAGATGTCTCTGTCATTTCTAAAGCTTTGGATTTCTTGTTTGCTTAGGTAATATTATATCCTTTTGGAGTCTTTGATGGAGTTAAAGAATGGTTAGTTATAGTTATAGTTTTCCTTAGTAATGATAAAGATAAAATAGATGTAAATATTGTAATTTTTACTTGATAACTGTTTTGTTATATGTAATTTTGCTATGTTAAAGTTAAAACCTTCCTTTTTTTGTTTAAACAGAAAAAGGGGAAATGATGGAGGAAGGTCATTGGTTAATTATAATAAAGAAACCGCTTGGCCCTCATGGGTTAAAACATAGGTGGGAGGAGTAAATAGAACAGAAGGCTGGGAGAAAGAAGCTGAGTCAGGGAGTCGCCATGATTCTCCCACTCCAGACAGACGCAGGTTAAGATCTTCTCTGGTAAGCCACCTCGGGGGCTACATACATTATTAGAAATGGGCTAGTCCAGGTGCGAGAGTTAGCTGAGAAAAGGCTAGATATAATGGGCCAAGCAGTGTTTAAAAGAATACAGTTTCCATGTAATTATTTCGGGGCATAAGCTAGCCGTGTGGGCGGCTGGGGTGCTGGAGAAGCAGCCCTGCTGCTCCTTTTACTACATAACTGAAATATGTCTCTATATATCTAGAAAATCTAACTAACATGACCACAAGCTTGACTATTATCAATGATTATCCATTAACAACCTTTATTTTCTAATTATACATTACATTTTTAAATGAACTACACAATCACAATACCTTAATCAAGATCAGAAATACATATACATATAACAAAATTGACCTTAAACTTGTATCAATAAATCAAGATTTATACCAATGCATATTATTCAAATCTGTATCATATCCCCCTTTAAATGTAAAGGAACATTTATAAACAATATTTGGGAATATGGGCACAGTTTTTTCTCCATACTGCTTCATGCTGTATGGGGGTGCTGTTAATCAGGTCTTTCATGGTGTATTCTATGTGCTAGGTTCATCTCAGTCACCAGTTGAGTGAAGTAATTTTTTGAGGGTGTTTACATCAGCCTTTCAGAAGGGTGTGGTCTATCATACCATATTGGTCTAGAAGCAATCCACAGGGTCTCATCCTCTGTGAAAACAAAAGAACCTCTTTTCCAAAGCATCATATCCTTAGACCCAAATTTTGAAGTCAAGATACCTTTATAATATAGATGCTGTATTAGCTTAGCAGCACACACAATAAAATGTCTCTCTGCAGTTAGCTCCTTCCCAGTCAAAAAATTCAAAGAAAACATAATAATACACAGAATCCAGACTCTGTGAATTTTTCATTTTTATGTGACTTATTTTTCTTTATTTTTTAATCTATGACTATCTTACTCTCTCTTTAAAGACTTTACCCTTTTTTAAAGCATTAACTTTATTTTATGACTTTTTATAATCTTTTTCTTTTCTCTTCCAAGCCTACAACTTTATCTAACACTATGGCCCTTTTAGAGGTCTTTTTGTCCGAATCTGTTCTATTGCATTGTCTTTAATTCTCTACTGTCTTGAAGAGCTTTTAAAATGTTAAGAAGCTTGGTTGTAGCTGCTCTGGATGTTGGCTCCACCTCTCTCCACTTTCTAAATGGTGAGCGTATCATTTCTGCTATCTCTGGGGCTGCCAGGTAGGAGCCACACTCTGCACTTTAACTCTGAGACTGAGTATGTGGCACATAAACTCTTTCTTTCTGAGTTACAGCCAAATCTGCCACACAGAGCACTGTGCAGCCTGGAAACACCTCTGTGTATGGTGGCAGGAATCCACCATGCTCTCCTACCTGCCAAAGCCTGATCCCACTGTCTGCCCAGGCAGGGAGCACTGAGCCATTGGCATGGTCTCAGAGTATTTCTTCCCCATCTCGAGCAGGCACACAAACATCCAGCCCCACAAAAGCCATTGAAATGCTTAATAGCTGGCATTTGTACTGTGGCACAGCCCAGGAAGCACACAGCTTTTTTTTTTGGTATGACTGCTGAGTCAGGAAATTCTCTCTGTGGCATGCTACCAACAAACAGCAAAAAGCTGTGTTAAACTCTCTCTCCTTTTAAAACCCTCTCAGGTTTTTAAGTGGATTTAGTCCATCACATTGGGCACCAATCGGCAGTAAAGAGCAGGGCTCCTTGTTCCAGCCTCCCGGCTAGCTTATATAGAAATAACCACACAGATACTGTATGCATTCAAATACTGCCTGGCCCATTATCTCTAGCTCCTTATTGGCCAACTCTCACATATTAGTTTAACCCATTTCCATTAATGTGTATTGCCACATGACTGTGGCTTATCAGTGTGAGTCTAACCAGTGTCCGTCTCTGGCAGAAGAACCATGGCATCTGCTGATGTGGGAGTATCTTTATCTATCTGTTGCTTTCATTGGTTAATTACTAAAGAAACTGCTTGGCCTTTGATAGGACAGAAAATTAGGTAGATGGAGTAAACAGAACAAAATTCTGGGAGAAAAAAAGCCGAGTCAGACAGACGCCATGCCTCTCCTCTCTGAGATGGAAGCAGGTTAAGAATCTCCCTGGTAAGCCACCAGCTCGTGGTGCTACACAGATTATTAGAAATGGGTTAATCAAAATGAGAGAATTAGCCAATAAGAAGCTAAAATTAATGGGCCAAGCAATATTTAAAAGAATACAGTCTCCGTGTAATTATTTCAGGACATAAGCTAGCCAGGTGGCCGGGAGCTGGGGTGGCAGGAACGCAGACTGCCGCTCCACACTACAATTTGTCCGACTCTGCTCTTCTTCCCAGAATTCTGTTCTGCCTTCCCCGCCTACCTGAGTTCCGCCCTATCAACTAGGTCAAGGCAGTTTCTTTAATGACCTTTGAAAACAACACCAATACAGAAGGACGTCCTACACCACTCACTAAGGAAAAGTACCAAGCTACGCAGTTAGCACAGACAAGAATAATGGGGTAAGATGTAGGATGTAAGAATTAGTTATTATGAAGTCTGAACTACTAGGCCAACCAGTTTATAATTAATGTAGACTTCTGTGTGTTTCTTTGGGACTGAACAGCTGTGGGACCGAGCAGGACAGCAACCCCAGTCAACATGTTTCTCTCATGAAGTAACCAGTTTTCCATCTAACCCAGCCATTTATTACTGGTATGACTTTGCCTGGTACTTTCCTCAAATGCCCCTAAACAGATCGTTCCTAAAATGAACCCAGGGCTTTGCATATGCTAGACAAGTGAGTTGCATCTTCATCTTGCATATGTTTCTTGAATTAATTTTAAATTGCTGATATAAAGAGGTAATTCTTCCTACATCTGCCATATTTCTATAGGGTTTTATGAATAGAAGCCATAATTACTGACTTCCTGTTGTCTGAGTTATCTTTTGCAGAATGTGTTTGTAGCAAACAGTCTTGGAAGACATGGTATTCCTTTTCAGAGCAAAGGAGAGATTTGCTCAGAGCCCATGGAAAATATTCTTAGGCTTCCCTCCAGCCCTGGGCTCAGGAATGTGGCTTCCTGCCCCCAAATGTAACTTTTTGAATGTGTGGATATCCCCTGCCAGTGTCATGTATAAGTGAGTGTTTGGATTAAGTCACTTTCCTCACCACAAGTGAGGATGGACAAAGGGTCTGCTAGCATTGATTTGTCTTCTGATTAGTATGTTCTGTATACAGAACCTTTGGTGTGTAGTCAGGACATGGTTCCTTCTTGATAATAGTGATCGGTGACCTCTTCCATAGATTTGTCACTTTGTAATCTCTGTAAAAGTGGCAGGGACTCTTTGTCACCTAAGAAACAGTAAAAAAAAAACTTTGCTAGTTCTTCTGTTTAAGGATTTTTGCATGGGCACCAACTAAGAAAATGCTTTCCTGTCCATTGAAAAGAAAACTGTCTTTTGTGCTTGAGTCTTGAAGACCAGCTTCAACAGAACTCATACATACTAGGGTAGGAGTGTGAGGATTAGAATTAGTAAGCAAAAAGAACAGAGATATAAGAGAAATAAGAGACAATAACACAGAACAGAATCAGGAGGAACATTCAGGGAATTCTGAATCTGCTTCATTTATTTTCCACATTATTATGGGAGGTGTAGGCGACAGAATTCATTAACATGATATAAGGAATAGACTTAAATTCTCCTTCCTTTGGTTGCTGGAGGAGCACATTCTGCTCCTTCAGCCAATAGCCTTTAAGATACCAGCCATTTCCTATACAAGACTTAGACTCCATAAGATAGAATGTTTATTCTAACATTTAGCATATGTTTCTTGCTTAAATACTGTTTATGCTGGTTGTAATTCTAATTATACTTGATATCTGTTCCTAGTGTACATAGTTTTGTATTGGGTTTGGAACACTCTTATTTAAACAAAAGGGGAGGTACTGGGGGAGCACATTTTGCTCTTTCAGTCAACAGCCTTTAAGATACCAGTCCACTTGGGTGTGGTCTCTTGTAGTTTAAAAAGCAGCAGGAACCGTGTGCCCACTCTCTTGCTTCCGGCTCCCGTTCCAGCTGCAAAACTCTGTTTTCTGTTTGCACTCAGAGGACTGTTGTTTAGGACAGTGACCTGTAAGTTTTTTTTCTTAAATAAATAACCCTTTTTATAACCAAGAATTCTGAACGGTTGTGGGATTGTTTTATGCCATCATTTGGTACAGGTGGAGCAGATGCATCTTTATATCCAAAATACTAATTAATCTCATCCTAGGTCAGAATCTCTCATTTGTAGCCACATCCATTGTCAACAACTTTGAGAGAGCAAAAATAAGCTCAAACTCTCTGCCCTCCAGTCAAGGTGAAAGAGGCTTACAGCTGAGGGTCCTGACACTTGGGTATGAAGCCCTTTATTCTGTCTGCATTCCCTTGTGTCTGAGCTTATAGAACAAAGGCTCAGAGCTTGCTCTCAGTTCTACTGATTGAGAAAAACCTGCACCTCCTGTTTGGTAATTTCAAATATCTTTCTACCTTCAGAGAAAATTCATAAATTAGATTATAAGTCTTACAAAAGAAAGAGCTGTGTAGATCTGATTATAAATATTAGCAAAGTATTATGTAAATCTAATATTCCTAAAATTTCTAGGAGAAACCAAAATTGTATATATCTTTACATTTATAATATATTGTATGTACATAAATTCTATGCTTAATTTAGAAATGTTATAGTTACATTTATATGTGTTATAAATATGTGTGTTAGATATCATATAACATAATCTATATATGAGCATATATTGTATATATTTTATATGTATATTATAGAGAATATATATGAAGATTTTTATATATATTGTCTATAATATAGGTTTATAGGTTTCAGACTTAAACATCTTTTCTGGAGGATGTTTCAATTTCATACAAGATTTCAAATTTCTGGAGCCATGGTAAATCCTGAGACAAGTCCAGCTGTATCTATAATGTGAGATACTCTGCCACTCTGGACCTCTTGGGCCAGAGAATATGAACTGCGGAGATAACATTCTTTCTTAATAGACACCTTTCAGTACATTTTCTTGTAAATTTTAAACCTTCTTTAAACCTGAGCTAATGGAGCTGACACAGGAAACCTTGAAAAGCTAAACCCACCATGTCCTCAAATAAAGTTCTGAAAATTGTGTATAATGGAATGAGCATAGAGACATAATATTTATTTTCAACTAAAATTATTTTAATCTCCAATGAATTGCCTGTCTAAGAAGAATAACTTTTACTGCTCTTTCAAATGCAGGTAAATCGCGATAGTAAAATATCTTTTAACAGCTCAGGACTGGACCTTTGCCAATGGTTCCAAGTGTAGAGTTTTCCTTACACTTAGGAACTATGTCTAGGGTGTAAACTCACAGTGAACTTTTCTTTTGAGTCACACTTCAGACAAGGGAAAATACACTAAATAAACACAGATAAATTAGTATTTCCTTTCCTTTTGAGGGGGGAAATTCTCAACTCCCTATCTGTACCAGATTTTTATGAAGTTTGCACATAATTGTACTTCAGTGCTCAGGAACAATATAATCTCCAGGTTCTCAAAGACAAGAGAAAAACAGGAAGATGTGAAAGGAAGGCAGTAGGAGAGGCATGTAAAATTAGCAGTGAGCCAAACTACATAAACAGAGGTCTATGAAAACAACAACAAAAGCAAATCCCCCAAACAAAAATCAAAACCCCAAACTACCTTTGCACATACATACACAAAGAGAAAAGGCATGATTACAGATTCAAACAATAGCCACTTCACCAAATTCATTAATGAAAAGAAAAATTGTGTACAGTGATCAAGGAAGATATGGCCATTGACCTCTGACCTTCACATGCATGCACACATAGGCACCCATACAAACATGTGCACACAAACACGTATACTACACACACACACACACACACACACACACACACACCGATATTTGATCATCTTCAATGGAGGAACTGGGGGTATCAAAAGATGGTAGAAATTTCTTGCCCTGAAAAAATGTTTCCAATATAAACAGGAGAAGCAGAGGTTCCCCTCCCTTGTTTCTTTTCCTGCTTACCATCAATTTTCCTGAAATAATCAATCTTGTTTATGTTAGAAATCCCTTGTAAATGTGGTAGCTATTGATATCATCATTGGTGAAATTAGGTAAGTTAGAAAAATACAATAAGTAACATTATGCTTGTCTGAGAGTGCCAAAGGGGACCGAACCACAGCTCATTGCTTGGTGAGAACGTGATCATCAGTAACTCTTGCAGCTGTAATCACAGAAACAGGAGCAAGACTAAAGAACGCTTATATTAGATTGGAAAGATGGCCCAAGACAAACACAACCCATGAGGATAATATGGTAGTTTGAATGTAATTATCTCCATAAACTCAAAGAGAGTGGAACTACTAGGAGCGTGTCACTGTGGAAGTGGGCTTTGAGGTCTCACATGTGTTCCAGTCATGCCCAATGTCTCAGAACACTTCCTGTTTCTGTGAAAGACGTGGCACTCTCGATTACTTCTCTAGTACCATGTCTGCCCACACGCCACCATGTCCCACCATGAATATACTAGACTAAATCTCTGAACTGAAAGTCACCTCAGCCAAATGTTTTCCTTTATAAGAGTTGGCCTGGTCACAGTGTCTTTTCACAGCAATAGTGACCCTAAGACAGATAACAAGTCTCAAAAGGTGTGAACACTGTCAGCTCTGGAGGGTGTGGTAAAAGGATGTGCTCACTGAACCTCTGCTAACAGGTCCTGTGATTTTTTTCTTTAGAACATCCAAACAAAGTTTGACAAGAACAGAAAAAAGGCCCCAAAATATCGGGCTAATAAAAAAGCAGTCTTCCCAATAATGTGAACATTATCACAGTTGATTTTTTTAAAATGTCAAAGCTGAATCTTTGTGATGAAAATATCAGCTACAAACAACTTACAGGAGAGAAGATTAAAAGATTAATTCTGGCTTATGATTTAAGAGATTTCAGTCCATCACGGAGGGGAATGCAGTGGCCAGAGACTGTGTTGGAGACTTCTTAATAAACCTAGAAGCAGACAGGAGTCAAAGCAGGGACCAGGCTATGTATAGCCTTTAAAGTCTTGCCCCAGCTAGGCCCCACCTCCAAAGGGCTTCACAGTCTTTTAAAACAGTGAATGCATCTTTAACAAGTTTCCCAAATACTAGCCTGTAGGGCACATTTCTGATTAAAGCTGAAACAATCAAATTATCCAAAAAGAGGAATCATCATTCCCAGAGCACAAAATGAACCCAGTATTAAAGTGTTTCAAAAGATGAATCAGAGGCCTATATAGGGAATGACCCAATAGAGAGTGTAATCCTCAAACAAACACTTGAAAAGCTTTAAGGTAATGTATTGTTTCTGAGCAGTGGACCTTGGAGCACTGCAGCCAGGGTCTCTCAATAAGTTCTTGGAACCTCCAAGATTGTCAACTGTTAGTTCCCTAACACGTACTCTGCAGCAAGGCAAATACTGTGCTGCACTAATAACGTCTTTCCAGACGGGAGACTTAAAGGAACAATAGTTACAAAACTGGATTTTCTGAGATGTAGGACAAATATTTCATACTGTCTAGGGAAGAAAGGAACACAGAAGAGGGAATCCTTGTGTAAAAATACACAATGAGCACATTTAAGGAAATTGAACAAGGAGTTCTATAAACTGAAATGAAAAGATCTACATATTTTTTGAGTCAATAACCACTGACCCCAAGTGTAAATACAAGAGTATTCCCAGCCCAATGTAGAACTGACCACTGCTGGCTGACACCTTTTTATGAATGGTTGAGGGGGCCTCTGTTTAAGCTTGTGGGTCTGTACTGTCTTCCCTCGTGGCTGTTATTAGGCATGCTTGCGTAAGAACTTCATCTTACCTCTCTGACCTTATTTACCTTATTTTTATTTTTTCCCTGTGGCAAGTAACTGGCTCTAACTAGTATAGTTTGTTATGTAGGACTGGTGGATATGGCAAATTACTTTAATTACTTTGTCTGTTGTCAGACAAGACGCCATCTGTCCAAGGGAGCCATCTATCAGCCTTAACAGGGGTATTTATTCAAACAAGCAAAGTACTTTTTTCTGTACAAAACCAGTTTGCAGAAATTCCTCGAATGAACAGTACAGTTTACAGCTTCATGGTTAGAGTTCTCTGGAGCAAACATTTGAAGCAGGAAACTATCTAAATATTCAGAACCTTGTGTGTGTGGCCTATGCTATAATTTACCAGATGTAATGTTATTGCCTTAAGAATATTTACCATGCAGAAGTCAGGCAATGGCTTTCAAAGACATGTTTTCCTCCTATTGCATCACAGCACACTCCTTCCTAAGAATGATGTTATTCTCTCACTGATCTGATGTTTCTTTTTCCATTTCCTTGCAAAATGAGTACTGACTTTCAGATTAGAGTTAAAAGAGATTTTCTCCCAGTTTAGATCTTTGGACACATACCACTTCCAAGGGAAGCAGCTTTCTGGCCAGCACTTCCTTAACTTGTTTGCATTCACATCCAGCAAAAATTCCTCAAGCTCTAGGGTCCAAAACAATTTCTTCTGATGTTGACATTTTTATTTATTTCCTCAATAAAACAAGCTGAGAGAAATTTTACATCTTAAGATCTCTTAGAAAAGCACACAGGCTGACGTCTTTCCTTCAAATGCAACTGGGAAGATAATAGTAACGAAAAGATAAGACTGCAGATGACAGAATTACTTTGACTATGCTGTAACATTTGCTCATTCGTTGTTTCAAATCATAGCAAAGTACTTTTGACAGTGAGAATTCAGTAAAGGAGTTTGAATGGAAGCCTGAAGTTTAACTTTTTAATATCCAGGCATAAATTAAAATGGAAAAATTAAATATTAAATTTGAGTCACTAAATGGTAAAAACATTTTTTTTAAATTTCCCTCACTCATCTCTCAAAGAATTTTTTAACTTCACAGGGTAGATTAAGAGACAGACACATGACACATAATTCTGCGCGTTAGCAGATATAACTTACTGCACCAGTGTGTAAAAACCCCAAGTTATGAAAGTGCCTGGAATTTAGCTAGATATCTTCTGGTAGTTTAGAAAATTTTATGTTACGAAGTTCTATCTTCAATCACAGAATATAGAAGGAACATGAAAAAAATGCAACAAGTATTATTAAGCCCACGGGGTTTTGATACTAAACAGGAAGATATGTAAAAATATCAGGGTACAAAAAAGTAAAAATCCCAAAGAGAAGACAAAGTCTCCTGTTGACCCTCTTTAGTGGCAGCAGCCAGTTCTCAGGAGATAAGGGGGCTCCACAGACGACAAGCACTTATGCACAAAATTATGAACGTGAGCTCGGCCGTCTCCAGTGTTGTCGCTGTAGTTTTCCCACTACTGGGGCAGAACCCAGAGTCATGCACGTTCCCCGTGAGCACTCCACAGTCGAACCATTTCCTCAGCCCTCTGACTACCTTTAGTAAGGAATTGTAAAAGATGCTGAACATCAACGCAAACCCTCAAGGAGTTTTGCAAAATACAAGAAACATTTGCATATGAATACCACTCCCTACCATCAGGAAGTCAAATTATTATGACGACAACATTCCTCTGGAAACAGTGAGCCTGCGCCTCTATGCCATGGGCTTTGTGAGCACCACATCCCTCTTAATAATGCTAGGACATTCTTGTCAAAGCTTGGACATGCTGACTTTGTCACGCTGTCACTTTTATTTTGATTACAACTCAAAGTTTTCCCCACTCATCACTTTGATAGGAAATATTGCATTGAGCTTTAGGGACACTAATAAGCATTTTCTCCCACCTACACATCACCAAAAACAATGCACTGAGAAACAAATGTGTTTTTGTGATATTAGGCATATTAAAAAGCCAAGAGGTTTCCTGCAGGGAAAATCCTAACAGATGAGAGAAAGAGAGCCATCAGTTTGCACTTTATGTATCTCTTCACACTGGGTTGGAAATGTGTGATTTAAATGCATGGGGTTGAACTGTCAGAAACATCGCCCATCTTCCTCTTAAAGATACAGCAAATATTAAATAGGATTCTGCCCTAGCTTTTGACTGTTGTTGCTATTAAGACTCATTCTAAAATTTAGCCACCCAAAAAAGAATGAGATTTGGATATGTGCAAAAACATGAATGGAACTAGGGGACTACAGCAAAGTGAAAAAAAAAATAATCGCTAGACATTGGTTAAAGGCATAAGGATAGTTTTGACAGGTCAAATATTAGTAGCCAGGTGTAAAAAGGACAAAAACATGAAGTTAGAGAGAGGGGTCAGTGATCTTGCAGAGGACTTGAACTTATTGTCCAGTATCATGTCACACAGCTCACAGTTGCCTAAAAATCCAGATCCCAGAGAATCTAATACTTCTAACCTCCCTCGTTAGAAGAACATGCACGCACACACACACACACACACACACACACACACACACACACACACAGTAGTAGTAGCTACATTTATGGAAGCAGAGTAGAATAATTGTTGCCAGGGCCAGAAGCCATGGTTAGGGGAAGCTGTTACTTACAGTCAGAGAGTTTCAGTTTATAACATTAAATAGTTTCTGGTGATTGTCGGGATAAAAACCTTAAATATCTTAATACTACCTACCAAACTCTGTCCTGGAAATGGTAAAGGTGGTGCATTTAACATCATGCATTTTCTTAGCCACAGTAAAATGGGGTGGGGGGGGGGGGAGTAGTTCTAAGCATTTGAGTCTTGAGTACTATGAATCTTCATTATACCTAGGAAGAACCAGGAGTATTTACAAATATTTAAGAAAGTAAAATTCAGTATTGATATTTTGCCTCCAGCAATCTTACCAGTATATTTGGTTTTATGAGCCTTGTAATTCCATTTTCAAGGGTCTACTTGTAGAATTGATTTACGCTTGTTCGGTTAAATTGAATTCTTATTAAATTTAAAGAGATTCTTTTAAAAAAATCCATTATCATGAGGTATTTACAAGTTTAACTTATGATATTTAGAAGAGTTAAGTATCCTTGAAGACTATGTTTAAATATGACAATTTTATTGCTAGAAAGAAAACTGAACATTTTAGCTCAAGATGCTAAAACACACAGGAAAATTTAATGAATTCCGTCTTCTAGGAAAATTTGTAAGGCTTTAAAAGCTTCCTTAAAATGATAAAACTATTGCTGGGTCCAGGGGTAGGTTGATCCAGAATTTCCTGAGAAACCGCCACACTGCTTTCCAGAGTGGTTGCACAAGTTTGCATTCCCACCAGCAATGGATGAGTGTACCCCTTTCTCCACAGCCTCTCCAGCAAAGGCTATCATTGGTGTTTTTGATTTTAGCCATTCTGACAGGTGTAAGATGGTATCTTAAAGTTGTCTTGATTTGCATTTCCCTGATAGCTAAGGAAGTTGAGCATGACCTTAAGTGTCTTTTGTCCATTTGAAGTTCTTCTGTTGAGAATTCTCTGTTCAGCTCAGTGCCCCATTTTATAATTGGGTTGATTAGCCTTTTACGGTCTAGTTTCTTGAGTTCTTTATAGATTTTGGAGATCAGACCTTTGTCAGTTGCGGGGTTAGTGAAGATCTTCTCCCAGTAAGTGGGTTGCCTTTGTGTCTTAGTGACAAATAAGGAGAACCCAAAGAAAAACATATAGGCATCCTTCTGAATATTAACCTTCATCAGGCGATGAAAGGAGACCCAATTTGGAGCACCAAACAGAAATCTCAAGGTCCAAATCAGGAGCAGAAGGAGAGAGAGCACGAGCATGGAACTCAGGACCACGAGGGGTGCACCCACACACTGAGACAATGGGGATGTTCTATTGGGAACTAACCAAGGCCAGCTGGCCTGGGTCTGAAAAAACCTGGGATAAAACCGGGCTCTCTGAACATAGCGGACAATGAGGATTACTGAGAACTCAAGAACAATGGCAATGGGTTTTTGATCCGACTGCACGCACTGGCTTTGTAGGAGCCTAGGCTGTTTGGATGCTCACCTTACTAGACCTGGGTGGAGGTGGGTGGTCCTTGGACTTCCCACTGGGCAGGGAACCCTGATTGCTTTTCGAGTTGACAAGGGAGGGGACTTGATTGGGGGAGGGGGAGGGAAATGGGAGGAGGGGGCGTGGAAGAAACAGAAATCTTTAATAAATAAATAAACGGAAAAAAATGATTAAACTATTTTTAAAATAATTCAGACTGTATTAGGACTTAACATTGAAGACAGTTTACTGAGCCAGGGAAGTGTACGGAAGAAAACTTAACTGCCTCTCTCGCGGTTTCTATGTAGGAAGAGTATTGTCGGAGTTGCTGAAACCATGACATATGTATGCACGCAATGCCTGCTGCTCCGCAGTTAAGGCAGGGAAGTCCCAGCTCAAGGCACCGAGCTGCCTCAAACCCAGAAGGGTTGCTCAGGGACGGTGCTCTCCCCCAGCAGGTACGACATCCTGGGCTCTTTCCAAAGGTTTACTACTGTTTGCAATCCTTACAGCGACAAACATTCCCTCTCTCACGGAACTGTACTCAGGTGCCTCCGAGCCTTTCCCTTGACTCGGCCTGAGCCTAGGCCCGCTTCGATGAACACTATCGTAGTCTCTAAAAGCTCAAGGCTGTGTCTGTGGATGACTCCAGCCTTGCTTACACTGCTTGCGGAGGAAATCTTAAGGTTGCCAAACGAATTAGTGAAGATATAAGGAACCGTTCCAGTATACCCTTGAAGACAGGATGCTGTCCCAACACCTGGACAAAGACGGGAGCCAGAATTCACCAGTTGTGACAATCGGGGGGGGGGGGGGCTCCACTTCCACTCACTCCCGTAACTTGGATGTTCTCCACGCTACTTATTTGCCTCCCCAGTCAGCACTTTTTTTTTAACCATTGTTTTTCATTTATTTATTATTATTTTTTTCTTTTTAATTATTTATTTATTTATTAAAGATTTCTGCCTCCTCCCCACCACCGCCTCCCATATTCCTCCCCCCTCCCCATCAGCCCGAAAAGCAGTCAGGGTTCCCTGCCTTGTGGGAAGTCCAAGGACCTCCCACCTCCTTCCAGGTCTAGGAAGATGAGCATCCAAACAGCCTAGGCTCCTACAAAGCCAGTACGTGCAGTAGGATCAAAAACCCAGTGTCATTGTTCTTGACTTCTCAGCAGTCCTCATTGTCCTCTATGTTCAGCGAGTCCGGTTTTATCCCAGGCTTCCAATAAGCACTTTTAAAGGGCCAGTGGCCCCTGTGCAACGGAGGCTGAATTCTGTTCATGCTGGGCTGTTTTGCCTACTACAGTGATCAAAACTACTCCTATCTGTAGTCGGGGGCTACTCGTTCGTTTCACATGTTTCCTGGCCACCCAGCCTGAAATAAACACACAGAAACTATATTAATTACAATGTTCCTCAGCCAATCACTTAGGCATATTGCTAGGTAGAGCTCTTAAATATTTTTTTTTTTTTCGAGACAGGGTTTCTCCGTAGCTTTTTGGCTCCTGTCCTGGAACTAGCTCTTGTAGATCAGGCTGGCCTCGAACTCACAGAGATCCGCCTGCCTCTGCCTCCCGAGTGCTGGGATTAAAGGCGCGCGCCACCACCGCCCGGCAAGCTCTTAAATCTTAATTAACCCATTTATAATATTTTATATTTTACCACGAGGCTCATGGTGTGCCAGTACCTGCATGCAGGTGTTTTTCTCCTCCAGAGGCTACATGGCTTCTCTGAATCCTCCTACCCTCTCCTCCATTCTGCTCAAAATTCCCACCTGCCCTTTTCCTTTGCTGCAATAGGCCTAAAGCAGCTTCTATATTAACAAATGGAATTCACGGCGTACAGAGGAGAATCTCACATCACGTATCTTTGTAATCAGTGTCTCTTTGGGTTTATCTTTCACAAAGGAAAAGAAAGAAATGAGAGCTGGGCTATGGCAAGTAGTTTTCCAGTACTGATAAGGTATGAGAAAATCAGGTACCCTCCCCACAGAACAGAAATAAGACAAAATTCAGTGGGCCACCCTGAGGTAGGACTAAACAAACCATGTTTGTCTTAACTATTTAACAAATGGAATTTACAGCGTTTTCCTCATAGAGCCTCTCGTCAGCCCTTCAGTCTTGAGCTGATGCCCCAGCACACAGGCTGGGTTCCAGGGTGTGTCTGAGGCTGTGGAGCCAAGTCTCCCAGGAGCCCGACCGCCAGCGGCCCTGCTTCTCGCACTTTTCCTAAAGTAGAGTAACTTATAATTTTGCTCCGGTGCAAAAGCAGTTTGAAACAGACTCTGGCTCTTAAAGATTTTCCCACAATCGAAAATAGATTTTTCCTTCCTTTTTAAGTCCTTTGCAAAGCACCCTGCTTAGCAACATGTGCATTTAATAATTTGGTGGGGGGCAGATAATACGGATGACCTGGTGTGATGCCGTTTTTTAACGAGCCAGTGTTTCTGAGTAAGCACCGAGCTTTCCTGCACACAAGGTATGTTTTTTAAGTAAGTCAGAAATCACTTATCGATCAACCTCTGTGTGTTGATTGCTGTGTTAATATTATTGACAATTTGAAAGAGGAACAGAAGGCTAGGACTCGGACTTCAAAGAGTTTCTAACTGCCTATTTGGAATATGGAATGCTTCTGAGTAGACAAGGCCCGCCTCGGTAATGTGCTGCAGCCATGCGTGTATCAGCTTCGGGGCACCGGGTCACTCTGTAGGGGAAGAGGGAAGGAAATGAGAAGAAGGCTATAAAAATGAAATTGCCTCCAAAGCAATCCTGTGGCTAACGGTCAAATGGAACATTTCAAGCAGGCACTAGAGAAACCTATCCAAAATTATACCTCTTACTAACCACAGGTTTTGACCCAAATATCAGCTCAATGGAGAATTTTCAGATTAATAGAAAAACATCACTGCCCTCTTTGCGGAACTGAAAATACAGATGGATGAGGACCATATCGCATTGACGACCCAACTCTGACCTACATTTTGCAGCAATCTGCCCCAAACAATCAAGTCTTGGCCAGTGACTGACACTTTCTCCTAGTTTTTAACTCCAGCTTCTAACTTAGGACCAACCAGAGAAAGCCAAATGTGCCGACAAACACATCCTGAAGGACACACAGTTCTCGCTGGGACCTTCGTTTTGCCAGCATCCCACAATCAAAGCAGGCTCAAAACAACCATTTACAGATGAAGTCAGTGCTGCCTCCTTCTCCCCTTCCTGGAAAGCCGTGGAGTCTCATGACTGGGTAGGGGGATGCTGGCAGCTCTTACTACAGCAAGGTCCAAACGCAGTACATTTTTAACTTTTTAGAAAAAGTTTAGTTATGAATTTAACTGTTTTTCCCGCACATATGTCTGTGCAAGGTGCCTGCAGAGGTCAGAAGAAGGTCAGATCTCCTAGAAGTGGAGTTATAGATGGCGTTGCGGTCTAACCTTGATCTTCTTCACTGAGCAATCTTTCCAGCCTGACATTGCCTTTAATATCTTCATTTCAGTGGTCTTTTACTTTCCATCTTGTTGGCGAGTTCCCCTAAATACATTCTGTACTGCTGGGTGCTATAGACCAGCCTTCAGCTAGGTGCACCAACAAAGAGGCCCCGGTATCTTAGCACTCCTGGTAGAAAAGTCAGAATGGAGTCTGAACACTTGGTGTGTGCAGTCTCTCAGCCATTTTCCTTTTGATGGGCATATTCTGTCACTGGTTCTCAGTTGTGTGACTTCTTTGGTGGAACCAGGTAATTCTTTGCTGCCCTTTGTGTATGTATGTTTTACTTTGAGCTGTCTGTGAGGATTTGCCATAAGAAGGAGAATCACAGGTCACATGCAGACACAGACTCTGTAAATCAGTAGTGCTATCAGACCTCATAAAAATTGAATTTACATAGCGTACTGCACATGCATCTGCTTGGACAAACTGTTCACACTCAGTGGATAAGTTTCTCTTGTTGCCTTGGCATTTCTCTGCAGAGCTTGGCCGATTTTGAAAGAGCACTGTGTGCAGGGTTAGGGGTAATGGCGTAGGTAATCAGGTTTGAGGTAGGTGGTATGTGATTTGCACAAGGACCTCATTTCCACAATCGACTGCCAACTCTCTTAAGCTCTAAATCTTCACTCAGAGAAGGTTTCCCCATGCCTCATATTCTAATGCTTGTACAAGTCTCTCAAATGGGGCATTTTCTTACCCAGCATGATTAGGGCTTTCTGTGGCTGCTCTAGGGGAAACATTTGACTTGACTGAAACTGTTCACTTAGGAAGTGCCTCTGGGAAGAAAAAAGGATGATACTTATCTAGCCCATAGGGTAACATGTCTTCACTGGTATACATAGGCCTCTAAGCAAATTCTGAATCATAAATTGCCTCACCGAGAGACTCTTTGACTAAAGATAATGCAACGATGCAAAAATGAACTAGACGTTTATCTGGTAAATTCTCCCTTTCTGGTCCTCCAGTTTCTCCTGCCCTGTGTTCTCTTTGCTTCTGTTCCTCCTTGTGTTCCTCCCCAGATCCTTATCCTCTTGCCAAAGCTGACCATGAGCCCTGACATATACTACTTTTATCTGAAGACCCACCGGAGACAAGTGGGGAATGAAAGATGAGAGAGAGAGAGAGAGAGAGAGAGAGAGAGAATCTCTAGACTTAAGTGCTATAGTTAAGAATTTCTCTAGACCCAGATAAAACCAGCCATAATTAATAGAGGAAATAAATAAATAAAAATTCTTTGGGGTAATACAGCCTGGGTTTACTTGACCTGTACACATGTTGCTCAGACCTCAGATGCTAAACCTTGGTTGGGAGAATTTCACAGGACCAACTCAGCAAGAAACTGTGAGACCCCTTCTCAGAGAACAAGCTCAAGGACCCTGAAAAACAGGCTCAAACTCTCCTTGGAGTCTTATCTAAAATATCTTCAGTAAAACCGAAAGAACCATAGTTGATTTATGCCAAGAGAAAACGAACAAAAATACAAGAAACCAGGACAGACCTCTTGGACAGCATTTGAAAGCTAAGGATGGGTCCATGTAAAAGTGGGCTTTCTTGACAGCCCATGAAACTGCAAAGCATGAACTTGGACGTCGGTTTCAAAAGCAGACATGAGAGTACGGAAGAGCCCCTTCTTTACACTAAGCCACCGAGCAGAAGAATTTGAAAGGTTTTAGAACAAAAGGAAGCACGACCCAAAATTAAAAATTAAACGTGTGGCCCTAGAGGTCACACAACTAACACAGACCATGTCAACCAACCCCCTCGGACAAAGACACTTCGAGTGTTGTAAACCAATAGGACATCAGAAAAACAATTGCTTTGTCTTCCTAGATTAAAACCGAGATGAGGAAAGCTCCCACCATTCAGACTCATGGCAGAGATCCGAGGAAGTCTAAAGTGCCCACCGCCCTGCCTTGCCCTTGAACACTCCGCAGGACGGAGGGCAAGCATGATAGTTGGTCTCATCACTTCTCTTGCAGAACGACTGCTATGCTTCCTCTTTTGTTCCACCTCTTCCTCATGGCAGGGTCCCCTACAGGCAGTTCCCATGTTATGATTCTTCCTCCTGCTCACCCAGGCACTGTATTTTCCCAATGAGCATGTCTAATAGCACCTCTGCTAGCTGAAAAGACTTGGTTACCAGTAAGAACACAGCACGAAACGCACAGTGGGCGGGTTCTTTCTTGAGGTTCCAGAGGTTTCCTTGTTCATAGCCAGGGCATTTCCATGCTACCCGAAGCTCTGCCTTCTCCACTGTTTCCCAGATATATCCGAGATAAGGATCACCACACTGTATCTGGTACTCCGTGGGCTAAACATTCCACTGGCCTTAGGAAGGGTGACGGGAGAGGATGAAGGAAGTGAAGTGGAGCCTGCCACGCGGAACGTTCGTCTCCAAGTCTGCCCCCAAGTCCCATGAAGCCCAAAGCAAAAGGACAATGCTGGTCTATCACCGAGGTGCTTGTGTCAGAAGATCTGGCCTCACAGACACGGTGGTAATACATTTTTAATCCCAGCACTCAGCAGGTACAGGCTGATATTTCTGTAAGTTTGAAACCACCTTTGTCTACATAGTGAGTTCCAGGCTACCCATAGATCCATTGTGAGACCCTGTCTAAGCCCAAACAAATAACAATAATAAACCCAAATAAACAAAAAAGCAAAAAAAAAAAATGTGGGCTGAGATGGTGATGCACTTCTGAAATCCCAGCCCTTGGGAGGCGAAGACAGGAGGGGTTTCACCATAATCCTCTGCTATGTTGTGAGCTTGAGTTCAGGGCCGGTCTGAACTACTTGAAACCTTATCTCAAGTATACAGGTCATGGAACACTGCCACTCTTCCAGTAAAAAATCAAACATACATGTCAATGTGAGTATGAACTCAGTGCCAACAGCAGTACCTAACCCAAACATCCCGTCAGCCCTACAGTGGTTTTTGAAGTTGTATGACTGCCTTTCAGGAGGGGGTGCCTAGGGATGAAGTCTAGACTTCTCCCCCAAGGCAGGCAGGATCTGGCTTCTACCAGCATTATTTGAGACAACCTTCTTCCTTGTTTACTACTATTTCATGGCAGCCGCCTGCCATCTGTTCTCCACAGAGCTTTGTTGTTGTTGCTATTCCTGTTCCAGACACTTTCTCATCCTCATTCTTGATGTATCAGACACATCCCTGCTTCTCCTCAGTCTAGCTTCCCCTGACCGGTATCTTCAAAGAGGACACGAGGACACTTCCAGGTGTTCTTCAGTTCAGCGCGTGCATTGAACAGTGAAAAACTACGTCCTGGTATTTCTCCACGGTCTATTTATGGGCCAGCAAACGTCTTCCAGGAAGGACCACATAGAGCATGCATGTGCTTCATGGTCCATATGGAGTCACAACCACACAGCTCTGCCACCACAGACATAAATAAGCAAATGTTAGCAGATGGGGCCGCTGTGCTCCAAAAACACTTATCTCAGGGCAGCAAACCTGCTCCTGCAGCATGGCTGTAACATCCCTTCCCACGGGTCTGCTCCAGAGACAGTTTCCCACACAGGCTATTCAGTTCCAAGTGGCCAGCCTTAAGTGCATGTGCATACAAGCAATGCTGAGTAGGTGCGAAAGGGTGCGTGTTTGTGCCCACGCGTGTGTTAGGAAAATAATAATTAAAGATGAGACTGTGAATTTGAGGAGGGGAATATAGGAAGAGTTGGGGGGTGAGAATTTATACAGTATACATGTATAAAATTCTCAAAAATAATAAATTAAAATGTAAAGAATCAACATTTATTTTAAATATAAAAATAAATATTGTTTTACAGAAAAGGATTAAAAATATGGCCATTATATGAAACAAATTCAATAAAATAATTTTTTAAAAGTTTGGAAGATTAAAAATAGCAAAAGAGAAAATCTCTTGTGACCCTTAATTGTTATCAGATTTTACCTCTCTGAATTTTCTTCTTTGATATTTTAGTTTGTTAATCTGTTGCCTTTCCCCGGTTTTTTCAGCTTATCTCAGTCTTTCTTTATCAAAGCATCAAGGCCGACAAGAAACTCTTTGCTCCACAGGAGTTTAGCTACACTCTAGAGAGGTTTTTGTTTGTTTGTTTTTAATCTGACATATTGGTGCTTTTACTTTCATTAGGAAATCCTTTTCCCCCTGAAGCATGTGTTGGAAGACGCAACTCTGCACTGTTTTTCTGTTAATAGTGGGTTTTCCACTTTCCAGTCAGAGAACACACTACATCTGCTTCAGATCAATTTTTACAATTGTTCTCTGGGTAGAGGAAAATAAGAAAGGTTTACGCTGATAGATGTGAGCTGTCCGTGTGTTACTTACACTGGAAACTATTCTGCCAACATCCCTGCTCTTAGTTATTTGATAAATAAATATTAGTCATTGCTGCTTAAACCTGACTTAATTTTCATCACTCTAATGTTCTGTCGTCCAGCGCTTTTGATTCCACTCCACTGATGTTATAATCTTCTGCTTTCACGACTATATGTTCCTCCATCTTTTCCCCTTCGATTTTTCTAGTCAGTATTAGTGTTGACTTTACTCTTCAGAACAACAACCTGTCTTTTTACAAAAAAAGTTAACAAAAAAAAAATCGTCATTTTTGCTTTTGTTTCATCCAACTTCTTTCCCACTTATTATTTAGCATATTTTATCATGTACTCCTCCTTTTTCTTTCTTTGCGTAATTTAAAAAATATTTTTTCCCTAAGTCACTTACTCTACTATATATGCCTCTGGGGAAAAATGCTAAATGAGACAATAATCACTTTGTTCCTCTTCCCAATGCTTTCTTTTGCCATTCTCAGATTTTCTGGAGATAGCTGCCTCTGAACTGAAAAGCGGAGCTGCCCAGGTACGGTGTCCTACCCCAGTAAAATTATCTGAGTCTTTTAGACGCTCTAGATGAATACACAAAGAATGGGTTAATGGGGGGGGGGTTCAGAAAGTATCTGCAATAGATGCTGATGTCCGGCAGTTTCCACACGGTTGACCTCTTCCTGTCAGAGGTCTGCGTCCATTCCCTGGTGTCCTATTCCAGGGCAAAAGGCCAAGCATTCGTTGGCTATGATTGGAGTTGTTTAAACCGTAACATCTGCTTGTAATTAGTGTATATCCTTCCAAGATCCCGATATATGATGGATTCTAGTCCTCACTTTCCAGAGGCATTGCACATGTTTTTCTAATTTATGTTTTCATAGATATTTCATAAGATTTATGGAGGGGTTTTAAATTGGAAACATGCCCACGTGGACTTTCTCATTCTTAAACTTCTATTTAGTTCTTTATATTTCGTATTAATTTATACAGAGGTTACTGAAAAGATTATACATAGTATTCCCTAATATTTGGAAGATGTAAGAAAGACCCCAATATTCAATCCTCAGTAGTGTTTATGTTTGAAAAATCATCACAGCTAACAGGTTATTCCGGTTGTGATTTTTTTTGTCTGTTCTGTGAAACTAAAATAGGCTATTTGTAAATTATCTCTTGTCATTGCATTTCGCATATTCCAATCATATGATTTTTATTGCTACTTAGTGTTTCATCTATAATATCCAGAAAATTATTTTCAAATGTATCAGTAGAGTTATGTTGGTATTTTTATCTTTGAATATTTGGAATATTATGAACATACACATTTTCTCATTCTTAAATTTTTATTCAACCCCTTTTACATTAAATTAGGTAGAGATAGTTATATTTTGTCTCTTTTTAAAAAAACTATATACTTACAAACTTATTGGGAAATACACCTGACTCAGAATACAAATATGTGGTGTTTTTTTTTCTTCAGATGAGGAAACTTGGGAGCTTTTTTTAATTTTTTTTTGTCTGTTTGTTTGTTTTAATTTAAATGACATAAAAGTAAGAAGGAAGTTGGGAAAGAGGAAGGTGCCATCAGGAAGGTCAGAAGACAAGAGAAGGAGATGGGAGGTGAGTGTGACCAAAGTGCATGCTTGCATGTGGACAAATACCAGACGGTCACAATGAAGCCTGTTATCGTCTATACACTGAAATTTAAAATTCATTAATAGCACGATTACCGCCTGTGAAACATGTGTGCTATGGCTTTCTTCTCCCCTCTTACCTTGGTCCAGGAATCCACCTCAGTTAACCAGATTTGTGCAGCAATCATCTTTACCCTCCCAGCCATCTCACTGGCCCTGTAGCTGGACTTTATCAGACACAAGGATTCTACTACATCTATAAATCAATTGAGAGTAAATTGAAGATTCTGTGACTAGTGTTCTCTAAGGGGTGTTTATTTTCTAAGTAAAATGATGCTTTCCCTGTAGTATAACTTTCATGATCTAGAAGTTAGACATTGCCACACATCAAATTCATAATTCATATTAAAATTTATCTAATCATCAATAATGCTCTCTATAGTGTGAATTCAATTTTCAAATAAATTTAATTTTGTTTGAACCAAAAGGGATATCTCAACTTTTCTTAATTTTTTTGAGTTTAAAAAGGACAGGGACCTTTCATAAAATTTACCTGCAGGCATCGCTGATCTTTCCTCAGAACAAGATTTGTGCTCTGTGCGTCATGGAGGAGATATCGATTCTCAGTGCAGATCTGGAGAGGAAGAGAAGAGTGATAAATGCTAGTTCTGATCATGGGGATGACATGGTACCTGAGAGTTTGTCCACTGTAAGGAAATCTTCTGTCTCTGTGTCATGATTAAGTAGTTTGATAATTGGAGGCCGTGGAAACAGCCTGATACTCTTCCAACACTTGTCTTGGAATTTCTAGGTTATTTTCAAGTGATTCATTGTGTTTATGAACATTTTCTCTGAGGTGGGTTACAGATTCTTTCCTATTTACTTACATTTTGTATTGGAATTAGGAGTTCTATTTTATTAAATTGATTATAATCATTATTCATTTTACTGTGTAACTTATCCCAAAGTTAACCCATGGGACCCCATAGAAAATGGCTTCTTTTAGTTTTTTTAAGCTTTACATCAGAGTCTAAAATTAACTTTCTTTCTTCCTTCTTTTTTTCTCCCCCCAGTATATGGTTTCCCTGTGTAACAGGGTCCTGGTTGTCCTGGGACTCGCTCTTTAAACCAAGATGGCCTCAAACTTACAAAAATATTCCTGTGTCTGTCTTCTGAGCGATGGGGTTAAAGGCATGTGCCACCACCACCTGGTACATTAGGCCTTTTCATGCATTTTTATTAAGTTCATTTCTATGCAAAATATAATATTCGAGGGATTCCTTATAAAATACCAACATTTTATTTAAAAGTGTCCAGTCGGAAAGCCCTGATCTTGCTAAGGAATTTTCAACACTACATATTGTCCCAGATGTAAGAGACGACTATGCCCATTGCCAATTCCATCTCTTGATTTTTAATCTTTTGTTAGCTTTTACCACCACAGTTTATGGGAAAATGTATGGCTTTTTAGTTATTTTAGTTTTTGTTTTCATTTGTGGAGTAGAAGGAAGACGTCGCTGGATTCGGGAATGGCGTGTTACTACTCCATCCATGTCCGTTGTCCCCACAACAAACAATTCACATCACTCCCAGTGAGAGTGAGAGAGTTTCTAAGTTAGCGGATTCTCTGTCATGTTCTCTACAGGCTTTCATTTGAGAATATTTGTGGGATTTTTCTTTGAATTCTTTAATGTGTTATAGGTGTCCAAAGATAACATCAATTTCCTGAAGGATTTCCGGCCCAAGTATATTAGAAGATATTGAAGAGAAGCCCTGACCTGACAGACTTGTGAAGAGAACTCTTGGTTGTTTGTTATTCTCCTCTTTCCAAGTGTTTCATGCCCTCCGGCATGTGTAGTGAGGTGTTTCCCTCTACAGCCACCTCCTTAATGTCTCACAGTAGGGCTTCTTAATGTATTTATTTATTTATTTACTTACTTATTTTATATAAATATATGTTCAATTTTCTGTGTAAATTTCTACATAAAATTTACTTGTGTAGCAGCATGTACGTACAGTGCCAGAGACGGTCAGGAGATCAGATCTCAGGACAGTTGTGTGAGCTGGGATGAATGCTGGGAACTGAGCCATGGTCACTTAGAAGAACAGCTAGTGCTCTTAGCCTTCAAGCTCTCTCTCCAGCCCCACCCCACAGTAAGGTTGTTGTTTGTAACTTAAATATCACTCTAGAGGAGCCTGTTAAAGGTGCCTAAGAACCAGGATTTGTTGGTGACTGTGCTACTATGAAATCTTGTCCACTGAACCTCAGCAACAGAGGGCAAGGGTTGTGGTCCATGTCTCTTCATGGATTACTGGAATGGATGCTCACTTTGTGGTGGAATAATTAATGATTTCATTCCGTACTATGAACAGTGAGGAAAATGGGATCCAATTGTCCTTAGCAGTGTTTCTAATGTCTAGAAGTCTAGAATACACAAAACCTCATTTCAAAATTTTTTTAGCCATACCACTAAAAATATAAATCTATTATCAACAGCCATGTTCACATGTTTGTTTGTTTTTAGATAAAATTTATGGACTGGTCTCAGTGCCGTAGCATTCCCATGTAATGCTTAAAAGGCAAAGACAGAAAGATTGCTACAAGTTTGAGACAAACCTAGGTGATATATCAAGTTCCAGGCCAGATAAGGCTATTCAATAAGGCTGCATCAAAAACAATTGTCATGTATAAAATGCATAAAACTCATCCAATAGATGAGTTAGAATAAATACAAATGTATTTATAACCATCACACTAACGAGATAAGATTTCCACCGAGGCAGAGAGTCCACAAATGCCCTTTCCCAGTGTAGGGCACAAGACTCCCTTTTTCCTCCTCAAGACTGTCTTGAATAGACAGACTGAAAGGAAGAAACATACTCAGTAAGTGGGCAGAGATCATGACAAACTTTAATTCCTTCACTGTCCAGTGTGATTCAGAACTTCAAATACCCCTCTCAGGAGAGGAGAATAAGACAGAAACATACTCTAAAAACAACTCAGAAATTTTATGGGAATCTGGTTGGCTTGGAAAAACATGTCATGGCGGTGGTTCCATAGAACAGACAATAGATTGTAATGATTTTCTTTGGAATATTAAATGGAACCAAGGCACAAGGCAATAGTGTATAATAGAAGTCGATTCACGTGTGCTGCGGGCTTTGGTTACTCTTCCTGTAAGTTCAGGCAATGAATGCAGGGAAGGGACTAGAAGTAATTGCTTTCTTCCTTACTAGCCTTGGACTTTAAGCAGAAGCAGAGGTATCAGAGGGAAGACTTTTAGCATCTGCTTCCTTCTAAATCCCTTTCATTAGAAACAAGCAGCAACCATCATCAGACTCTTTGTATATATATCAAACCCAGGCACATTCTGATTTTGCAACACTGTTATTTTTTTGAAACAGAACTTTGGTGAGATGTACTCATGCCGTAGATGATCTTTTGCACTTGCCTTCTTTCTTCTAGCACAGTGTATTCAGGGTTCATTTACACAGCCATGTGTAAATATCAAAGGAACACTCACACCTGGTGCTTCTTTGCTCTGTGAAAGCCACAACTATGATTGTTCTTAACAGTTTTGTCCCTGGATTTCCCCAAGGCTGCTTCCTAGAGTTGGAAGAGAACAATACCTCCTCTTAGGTGCACTCACTAATGTTAACTATAAAATGTTTTACACTAATAGTTGCTTCTTTGTCAGTGTAGATCATGTTCTTAAACATCCTAAATTGTTTTCACGTTATGCTAGGCACCCTTAGCTCCCAATCTAATTTCACAGCTTTCAAAACTCCTTTTTCGAGCTAATGTCACCAGCTCTTGCCACTGTGAAAGCACTTGGGAGAATCATTTTGAAGGAGGAAGGATTCATTTGGGCTCACAGCTTCAGTGGGTTTGGTCCATAGGTTTTGGGCTTTGTTGCTTGAACTTAAGGTGAACATAACATGGGCAGAGGGGCTGTGGTGGAGCAGAGCTGTTTATCTCGGGGTGCACAGAATATAGAGATGAGAGAGGGCAGTGGGGGTAAAAGGGAGCCCTCAAGATCATGCTCTAAAGTGACCTATTTCCTCCAATAATTAAGTTTCTAGAACTTTCAAATTAATGTCACCCAAGACTTGAACACCAGCATCTATGGAGAACATTTCATATTCAAAGCACATAACAGAAGCTAACTGGGTTTCTTGTATGGGGAATTACTTCAAAAACATTATACTTCTTCTTCTGAAGACCAATTATCACTGTGTTCCATGACTCCCTTCAGTGTTGCCCCATCTTTATCATGTTATAGAAATGGTTTTATGTCTGTATATCATTCTGTTGAAGGAAATCCTTCTGCCAGTTGCCTTTAAGTTACCCGCCCACTTGGGCGTGACCTCTTATACTATAAAAGCCCATGTAAGCACGTTCTCCTTCCCTCTCTCTTCGAGCTGCTGGATTTGCTTCCTGTTCCATATTTGAGCAGAGGACTGTGATCTATACCCCTAGATAAAAAGCCCTTTATTATACTTAATTCTGAGCTAGTGAGGGATTTCTTTTTGCATCCCTCTTCATCTGGCACCCCGTGTGGATCCCAACTCTATCCCTGTCAGGTCCGTGGCCCAGAAGGTCTCCCACCCCTGCCCACCTGGCTTGCTTTCACCAACTAAGCAGTTTTTTGTAAAACCCCACGATAGAAGAACTAAGCACAGTGACTTGGAAATTCTTCAGGCTCACACACATTTCCTGCTCCCACTGCCACGTTCCCTGCCACACAGGGACTTGCGCAGCTTCTGGTTTGTGCTCCCTGCTCATGAGTTCTGGGCTCCTTGATCCATGTACAGAATTGGTTTTATTGTTTTTAATTTGTCAAACAAAGCATATTTGTCAGTATTTAACCAGGCACTAAGACAAAAAAACCAAAGTGATGCAGGACTCTTTGTGCCCCTGCCAATCACAACTCTTTGCCAAGCAGCTGCAACCATGATACCTGCTGAACAATAAAGATTATTATACCTAAAACAATTTACCAGAATCTCATAACAAAGGTAACTATTTAATGAATAAATTAATAATTGTAGGCAATATTACCATGCAGAATTTTAATCACCTTTTTGCTGATACTGTGGATTGTATTCTGCAAGACTTATACAGTTATTGTGAAACATCCATTTATTGGATATTGGGACTCAGTTTTCTTCTTCATATTATAAGAATATAAGAAAATAGTTTGATAAGAGAGCCAAGGATGAGGCACTTTTAGAAATGATACAGTCTTTACAGACTAATACTGAGCAGCTAGCTGATAGGATTAATACCATGGAAAATCAAAAGTTGCCTGAAAAAAAAATAATACTTTTGAAAAGGATAACATTAATTTTCCAAAAAAATCAATCCATGTCAAAAGGTATTGAGAAATTATCTGAAAGAAATGATACTGTTGAATTTGACAATCAAAATCTGTTAAAACATTATGATAGGTTATCAGGTAGAGTATCTCTCCAGGAAGGCAATCTGCATGCTATCCAAATAATGTTCAAGGATGAGATGTTACCTTTAAAGAAAAACTTCATGCCTTGGAATCACATGTGCAGAATAAAGGGCCAGAGGCTAGGTGCTTCAATGAAATCACTGAAAATATATAGAGGCCAAGAGATTCAGGCTTTACAGAAGGCAGTAGTAAAAAGATATGAAATGATTAAGGAAATTATTGGAGCAGATGAGCAGGGAAAGAAGGAACAAGCACAGGATATAACATCGCCAGTACCTATCAGAGATGACTTACCCAGGGTTTTAGCTTCCTACACTGTAATCAACTCTGAAAAAGCATCAAGTTCCAGATGGTGACAATGGCTTAAATAGTTTCATGGAATGAACAGCTGAAGCTGAAAAGGAATTGATTGTCATTGAAGAAAAAACACAAGAGGCATGTGTGGTTAGGATGAATTGCATTCTAGTCATACTGCCTTCCAGAATTTCCCCTACAGAAATTTTAATGCAAAGGGAAGATATTATCTTAGAATGGATATTTTTACCACATAAAATAAGTAAAAAATTAAAAATTTATGTAGAAAATATCTCTGAATTAATCATGAAAGGAAAATTGAGACTTTGCCAACTATCAGGTATAGACCCAGCAGAAATTATAGTGCCTCTTATACTGAAGAAATTAAAAATTTATGGAAAGGCAATAAACCTTGGCAAAGAGCTTGTGATAAATTTTTAGAGGAGATTAATAGCAATTATCCCAAAAGTGATAAAATTAACTTTATAAAGAAAACTACTTGGATCCTTCCCCACATTGTACATGAAACACCAATAATTGCAGCCCATACATTTTATACTGATGCAAATAAATCAGGAAAGGCAGTTTGCAAATCAGATGATTTAAGTAAGGTGGAACAAAGCCCTTGTAATTCTGTTTAAAAGACATATTTATATTTTATTCTCATGGTAATAAGAGATTTTAAAGAACCTCTCAATATAGTTACTGATTCACAATATGCAGAAAGAGTTGTCTTGTATATTGAAACCACTGAATTTATACTAGATGATACAAAATTACTTTATTCATATAGGCTTGAGATATAATCAGGAATAGGCTTTGTCCCATATACATAACACATACAGCCGGCCAGGTCCTCTAGCACAAGGTAATGCAGAAGGTGACTGTTTATTGATTGGAAGTGTGCTGAAGGCCTCAGAATTTCATAAGAAACATTACATCAATAGCAAAGGTTTAGAGAAATTGTTTTCTATTACATGGAAACAAGCTAAGGAGATTATAAAGAGATGTCCTACTTTTTCTTTCTATAACCAAACACCATTACCAGCAGGGAGTAACCCAAAGAGAACTCAAAGAAAGAAAATCCAGCAGATGAATGTGTTCCACTTTACAGAATTTAGAAAATTAAAACATGTACACCACACTGTTGACACTTATTCGGGTTTTCAATGTGCAACTGCTTTAAACTCAGAAAAGGCTGATTTGGTAATCACACATTTATTAGAAGTTATGGATATCATGGAAATACCTGCACAAATAAAGACAGATAGTAGTCCAGCATATATGTTTAAGAAAATGAAACAGGTTTTGCTTATTATAATACAAAGCATATTACAGGTATACCAAACAAATCCTACATGTCAGGCAGTTATAGAAAAATCAAATAGAACTATAAAGAATATGTTAAACAAATAGAAAGAGATGGAAAATAGCCCCAGAAATAGATCTCTTAATGCTTTATTAACCTTGGATTTTCTTAATGCTAATGAGAAAGGAACAACAGCAGCAGAGAGACACCGGGTAACAGAAAAAAACTTCTGAATTATATTAGTCAGTGTATTTCAAGGAAGTGTTGACCTCAGAATGGAAACCAAGAGATGTGCTACATTCAGGAAAGGGTTTTACTCTTTTTTTCTACAGGAGAAGAAAAGCTATGGATACCATCAAAATTAATAAAGATTCTGTTTAAGAAAGGGAAACTTCGTGAGAAAGAGAAACGATGGCTCATCCACAGAGGTGACAGTCATACAAGTAGTAAGAAAACTTCATATGGGTTTGGGGCAGGGTTCTATTCTTGTCTTTGCAGAAAAATACTTATCTTCAAAAAGTCAAGAGGCCCTGGACATCTAGAGGCCTAAAGAGGAAAAGATAGTTATCCAGATAGGATCATCAAGCAAAGAGAATTATGATTTATGAGGACATGTCATCTGAGGCAAGACTCACTGTACATAAACTAGAATAATAGTCATGACTCACTTAAAAATTAAAGCTGGCTTTGGAGTTAGACAATGGCTCTGTCCTTGTCTAAATCCAAGCATGTTGTTAAAGAAAAAATTCAGGAGCCATCTGGTATGGGACAGAAACAAGAAAGAATTTAGGAAAAATTTTACTTTTCTGCATTTCTCTATCTTTATGTCTCTATCATACCTTTCATTGAATATATGTCTGCATAAATAATGTTTAAGTTTTTTTTTACAATGAACAGTGAATTTTCCTGCAGTAATCTTTGAAGTTTCCAGGAAGAAGATGGTGGTGTGGGACAATTCTGTCAATTATGTTTTAAGTAAATGCTGATTGGCTAGTAGCCAGGCAGGAAGTATAGGTGGGAAATCCAGACAGGAAGTAAAGGTGGGTCAATGAGAACAGGAGTATTCTGGGAAGAAGAAAGTTCTTCCTGCAGTCCTGCCCAGACACGGAAGAAGGAAGATGGGACCTGCCCCACCAAAAAAGGTACCAAGCCATGTGGCTAACATATACTAGAATAATGGGTTAATATAAGTTACAAGAGTTAATAAGAAGCCTGATCTAATGAACCAATCAGTTTATATATAATGTAGACTCTCTGTGTGATTTTCTTTGGGATCTAGGGACTGTGGGAACTGGGCAAGACAGAAACCCCAACAAGCAGGCCCTCATGTTACAAGATGGGGCCCCACAACAATAAATACTACCTGGTTGATATGATGTTATGATGCCAATAGCACTACTATAAGACCTTTTTTAGGTACCAGCCACTCAAGATGGTTCCAAATTGATTAGCTGAAATGGCACACCTTTTTACAATGTTCTGGCCAGAACTCCAAATAGGAACCTTAGTAAAACTCTACCAAATACTCAGAGTCTATTTGCAATTATACCAGATAGTAATCTTGAAACTTAACTATCATTTTACTTTCACAGCATCCCATAGAAAGAATATCACCCCCCTTGACAGCTGGAAGTAATTCTAGACAACAATGTCCCCTCTCCTAACAAAGTTTGTCCTTAGGATTAGGAACATCAGTTATGGGTTGTTTATAACTGGTATAGGGCTGGGGGTTGGGGTGGAAATTATGTGGACTTGGGGATCTCGTTGAAAAAGGGGGAAAATTGGACGGGATAATGGATAGATTAGTGTGAGCTAATAGAGTGAATACTTGTGAGCTATCATTTATTGGTAATTTACATTGGTATAGATTCTTGTATATTGATACAAATTTAAATTATATTTGATATGTTCCTGTTTCTGCCTATAATATTTGTACACTTAGGCAAAGTTATTTTGTCAGATTGTATGCATGCATGCTTCTACCTCTGCTTAAGACATTTTGTATACTGATACAATTTTAGTATATATTTATTATATTGCACTATTCATTCCAACCTCTAATCAAGATACTTATACATTGTTTACACTTTCAGATCATGTCCTCATTTGTTGCACAGTTGTTTAAATATTGTTTAATATTCTAACATGAAGTCTTAGTCTTTAAGATACATAGGTATTAAGAAATATAGGTCAATAGTCATCTATGTTTCATATTTATAGTTAGACTAATCAGGTTCTTTAGATTCATAGAGATTGTATTCTGCATAGATAGGTAATTTTCAACCACTTCAAAGAGCTGTAGAATATGGCATTTAAATAACGTAGGGTTCTGTTGAAGTGAGACACGATTGCTCCTGGCAGCACTGATCTATTCCTGAGAGAATGTTGAGCACTGAAGACACTCCACTTAGAGCTTGTTTTCTTCTTGGCAAAACTGGCCGTTGGGCAAGGAACTGCCCATGCATCGACCACTGACAAAATACACACTGTCCGGACAGTATAAATAGGATACAAAAAAAAAAAAGACTGTCAAATCTTGCCAAGATAGGGTAAGACAGTTTTGAAAATTTTCCTGCTTCTGAAAATGGTCTGTCAGTTATTCTAGGCCTTAGTCAATGTTGGTTGCTTCAAAATTGCAAGTGAGACTTTGGGTGATTGCCCAGGTAGCCAGTTGTCTTTGTCATTTGTTGCACATTTTGGAAGTTGCTTGATTGCACTTCCTGCTTACTCAATTAATATTATCTCTCTTCTCAGGTCTTCGATGGAGTTACTTTTCTCTTATGACTTGGGCAAGTTATTTATAATACAAGACTTAAACTCCTTAGGATAGGATAATTATTGAAACATTTATCACATGTTTCTTGCTTGATATTGTTTTTGCTGGTTGTCATTCTGATTTTTATACTTGGTATTTGTTCTTATTGTATGTAATTTTGTATTGGGCTTAGAACTCTCTTATTTAAATAAAAAGGGGGTTGCTGTAGACTTCAGCCAGTAGCCTTTAAGTTACCCGCCCACTCGGGCATGACCTCTTATACTATAAATGCCCATGTAAAGCACATGCTCCTTCTCTCTCTCTTCCATCTGCTGGATTTGGTTGCTGTTCCCCGTTCGAGCAGAGGAATGTGATCTGTGAGTCTTCCCTAAATAATAGCCCTTTATTATACTAAGTTCTGAGCTTGTGTGGGATTTCTTTTTATAGCATCCATCTTCATCATTCTTCCCTGGTCTCAGTGTTGTTATACATTCCTTCAATTTTTATATCTCTCCATTAAAAAGAAAATCAGAGATTCTAAGACATTAGTATGAACAGCTAAATTCACTTTAGTACATGGAAGAAAAAACATCTGCTTCTAAGCAAAGGATCACAGAGCGACACTGAAGAATTAGTCCCAGGAACTGGAGCGTGTCTTCTACACAGGTATTTAGGATGAAGAATGGTTTTTGTGAAGACAGTCTACCCAACCACAGGCAAGAACAGAGTTTATAAATGCAAGTCCAGGGAGTTTCTTCAAGAAAATGACTCGTCAGCTGAAAGGAAAGCTTGGCGTCTCACCTTAGGATTGAGTGGCTGTGAGCGTATATGGATTTCCATGACCCAGGTCTGTCAGCAGGTGTTAAAAATTGCTAGGGAAAAATTAGATGCAATAAGTTGAATCAATATAGAATACTGAGTAAAAATGCAATAGGTTTTTTTTTTTTACTGATTTTAGTCAATTCTTCAAGAAAAACAAATTCACAGATTTTTTTTTTTTTTTTTTTTTGTAAATTCCTTCTTTTCTATCCTGCCATGGTCAGGGTCATTCAGCAAGCCCATCCATTCGTATCCAGAAGCTTAATGATAGGTAACTATTTCCTTCATTGCTTTCTTTGCATTGGACAGGGTACAGGAGTGAGTTATATACTTGAACCCGTGCACCCATGTCATCATAGACACTTTGAGTGTAATTTGAAAGAGATTAAGGTAATGAACAGTTACAAACCATAATAGTTCGAAATTTTGTTGCCATATTAAAAACATTCAGTTATTTCTTATAAAATTGTTATTTGGATTACAAATATTATACAATGTGCCTATGATCTTCCAATCACAGATTCATGTTAATTTCTTTTTCTAAAGATATGTTTATTTATATTATTCATATGGTGTTTTTTCTGTATATACGTCTGCACAGAAGTGGCATCAGTTCTCACGGGTTCACATTTATAGACAGTAGTTATGAACCACCATCATGTGGGTGCTGGGAATTGACCTTACAATGTCTGGACGAGAACCCAGTGCTCTTAACCACTGGGTTAAATTCTTACCTAAGACTACGGCTGCTGTCTGATACTTAAATATCTTAACTCTCTTGAACCACATTCCTTGCCAATGATCTTCTGATAGCTATAAAAGAAAATAAAATTGATACAACCATTTCTATTTTTGTAGAGTTCTAGAATTTGTGCTATTGACTTGCTATGCTGTGATTTTTCTCTCCATCTATCACTAGTCAAAAGAAATTTTAAAAACAGACATCTGAACAAGATAATTGCTTCCTCAGCAGTGCACACTAGCTCTGGACTCCTTTCTTAGTAATAATAAAACTAACAGTGATTAATTGTTTATTGTATCTAAATATTGCCAATCAATAACATTATATGCCTAGTTGAATAAGCCGACCCAACAATATTAGCCAAATAAATGTTCAAATAGGGCTACTGTCATAATTTCTTTAAGTCATTGATTATGTTAAAGTCAAATTTTTGTTAGTAACTTAAGGGTGGCTCTGAAATGAATTATTCTTTTTATCAAGAAGGATTCTAGTTCTTCTTAATTAGGATGGGAAAGATCAGATTAGCTCATGCTTTAATATAAAAACGAACGGGTATATGTAGACACACACATATCCAGTGTCTGGCTAATGCACAGCATGTCTTTGCTCTGCCAACTCAGAGTGCTAAAAGTGGCAATGCCTAGCTATGGCGGCACCTAGACATGGGTCAGAGTTTCTTAGAGAAATGGTTTCTTGGAGCTGAAAAAATGTGAGTGTGGAGCATTTGGGGAGGTCAAAAATCATGGAAGTGCTCAAGACCAAAGCCCCTCCTCGTTTCTCCGTGGATTTTATTCTGTTCGATCAAACAGCTGTGTAAGAGAAGGACTCCTTTGACTCAGATCTCCAGAGGTTTTCATCCAGAATCCTTTGGTGATTCTGGACCTGTCGTGAGGCTCGTTATGACCATGGAAAGCTGTTTGCCTCACGGAGAACCCACAGTGACAAGAAGGGACCAGGGACAAGATACTCCTAAATATCTGCACCTGTTTCCTCCAGCTTGGCCACACCTCCTAAAGCCTTATGAACCTCCCCAAATAACATGAGCAAACGAGGACAAAGCATTCAGCACACGACCCAGAATAAGGCATTTCATGTTCCTGCCACACTACTACATGACCAGCGCATTTCAATCGGCCACAAGCAAAGGAGTAGTCTCCGAGTGGTCAAAACTGTAACAATTCAAGCAATAAAAAACAATCAAACAAATGCAACATTGGGTTATAATATGGTGTTTGAAATAATCATTCAAGAACCTACAGGAAGAGTATCAGTATTCAGATTTGTCTGGTGTTTTTCTCATGGTTAGACGGTATTATGAGATTTTGGAAGGAAGAATCCTGAGGTTAAGGAAATATTTTCATTATGTTACATTCTATGGCCTTGAGGTTAAGATGGTTTGTCTTTGTGGATGTTGACTTCAATCCCTCACTGAAACAGGGCTTGTCCAGCTAGGTTTCTCCATTGCATGGCTGCTCTGATGTCTTACTTTCCACATCTCAGAAACAAGTTGCTATGTACAGTCTACATTAGAGGAGAAAAGAGAAATAATGATACTGAATAAAAAATGAAACAGAAAAGGACAGATGTCTCAAATGCAACAAAGGGTCCTTCCATAAAGCAAATGACCAGTGTCCTTAGACAGTATTCAAGCAATTCGAAATTCAAGTATCCCAAACTAAGGAAAGCCATGGGGAGTCTAAGGGTGTGAAAAAAGTATATGCCATCCTTACTGATGTTTTATAGCAGAAAAAAGGACTTTGGACACAACAAGGAAATTTTAATTGTGTGTGTGTGTAGTTCAGCTGACACTTATGTGCCACCATTAGGCCATTTATTGTGATAAGTGTGTCAAACAAAAACGAGAATCTACATGGGAGACTGGATGTAGGATGTAAGAAAATTCTACTTCATCTTGGTTTTACAAATCTATAATTGTGTAAAAGTCAGGAATTTTGTTAAGGAATTGCTAGGTTTCAAAGTGAAGTATGAAAAGTCAGTGGCTTGGGATTGTGGGTATGACCTATTACAAATCTAATGATTACCCATCATCCCTTTTTATTCATTATTATTCTCTCTTTGATTTATAAGGGTGACTTATTAGTTTAATAAAATGATTCTAAGTTTCTTAATTTCATACTTCCAGACAAGAATGTCCATGTGTGCTCACAAAATATTCTCCTGAGACCTTGTGCTGTGATATGTACATTGCAACAATATTAATATAAATTCTTTTTGAAAACAATACATTCTGGGTTGTGCTTTTATTTTGGGGGTTACAAAATATTAGGTTTCTTTTGTATGCTCAAGTAAACGTTGCATTCAAATTGCAGGTTTCATATATATTACTTTTTATCAGGAAGGGAAAACGAGTCCCATGTGATACACAGAATAGGACAAATACATGGACACCATTTTAGATCCTGAGAGTTGAAACTGTCCGTGCAGTGAAGAATGTCATGAAGAGCGTGGATACAGGATTCTCATGGGACTAAAACAATGGTGATATGGCAGAAAAAACACAAGAAGACCAGCCTAAGTGGAAAATATTCTTAAGCATTAACAACAGTATTAGTAATAAAGGTTTTAATTTGTAGTTCTCATCGTTTGTATGTGAAAGGTCTGTCTGCTATAATTATAGTAACAGAGAAACGATTCCTGGTTTTTATCTATTGGGGTACTTATGAACATCAAAGGTTCTCCCCTGACATTAAAGTTCTGTACAATGCTGGAAAGAAAGTTATTTCTGTTATGCAGGAATGCACATTCTGTGCTGCTGTAGGGGGATTTAATTCAGCATAGGGGGCTTTCACCGGAGCGAGACAACGTGAGAACTACAGACAGTAGACTTTAACTGGAGAGAGACTGCTACCACCACAGAAAATCATGCTAGCTCAGATCAGGACAAAGCCAGCGCTGCACAGAGTTTCGGTATCCTTGGGAACACTTTCTGACAGGACCACCCAAGGATTATCTAATTCACAGGAGGAAATGCCTTTGTTCCATCTACTAGTTAGCTTTGACTGCGGACCAGTTCCTGTGAAGCCCTTGTCAATGCCATAGATTTTTTTTTTTTCCAGTAGAGGCGCAAATGATTTCTGTCAGGAAAGATCACCCAAAAAAGTTATAGTTTCATTGCCCTGTAGGATATTAATCATTTTTGTCTCTTTCTGAGTAAAATTTATTTCACTGTGTCTTTTCTTTCCTAGCTTAATACTTTCTATCAATTTCTGTTTGTCTCATCTATACACACATACACACACACAGAGAGATGTCTGTCTCTATACACGCACAGAGAGTCTTTATGTAGGCATACATGCATATATGAACACTTACATACATACATAACAAATTTATAGTATACATTTATATAAAAATATAATTATGAGATTTTCTTTGAAGAATATAACCATTGTAATTGACATCCATATTAATAATCAAATTCATCTTTGACACATTCTGGTCTAAATTTGTATAAGAATTATGCATTAGCTGGGTGCTGGTGGCGCATACTTTTAATCTCAGCACACTGGAGGTGAATCTCTGTGAGTTTGAGGTCAGCCTGGCCTACAGAACTATTTCAGGACAGCCAGCACTACACAGAGAATCCCTGTCTCAAACAAGCAAAGAAAGAAAGAAACAAAAAAAGGCAAAAAGCAAAACCAAAACCAAAGTAATCATGTATGAATATGACGGTTAAAATTTCTTATTTGTACTTTCACAGACGAGACTTTGCACATACACTCTTCCGCCCTCAAGTCACCCAGAACAATGCTTTCCACATCCATTGTCTTAGGGCTACAATTACTGACTCTGTAATTTGTCTTTGATGCTTCATGATTTATGATTTTCAGGTGACTCAAAATGGTATCAGATTTAACTTTTGAAAAGTTTGTCTTTCAATTTCATAGACAGTTGAATGAATATATTGCACACTTCACAGTATCTAAGCTTAGATAAAGTAGAGAAGATGCTTTACATATTTTTTACACTTTTATTTATTCATTTTTTGAGATAAGGTGTTTCTGTGCAGACTTCCCTATTCTGAAACTTACTTTGTAGACCAGTGTGGCCTAGAACTCATAGAGATCCAAGTGCTGGGATTAAAGGTGTTTGCCACCACTCCTGGCTTATAGTTTATATTTGATAGGACGTTCTCATTGCCACTCATGCTGGCCTCGAACTCAGTACTCTTCTTACCTCTACTTCCAAACGCTAGAACTATGTTCATGGAAACACTATGCCTGCGTTCATTTTTACATTTTATCAGAAAATCATTTTGTTATCAGTATTTACTCATTTATCTTCAATTATTATTCTCAAAAAAGCACAAGAAATTTTAAACTGTGTGTCTATGGGAGAAGAATAGTTATGAACATTATCACTATTATTAACATCATCAAATTTTAACTCTGTCCCTTTTGTGATAAATACTATGAGGTAGAGAATTGAATAATTTTCAGTAAATGAAATGAGATGAGATACTGTATTAAAGTAATACAAAACTTCAATGAATAATCCAGATAGGAAAGTTGTATTGAACAATTTGACATTGTACTTACTGTTCAATTGCCCAATTGTTCGTTGAGTAATTGTATTGTACTTATTTGGCGGTTCAGTCATCCTTATAGAGTATCTCAAAATGAAAGTCACCTTTGAATCTCTCACAAGTGTTCTGAGACAAGAAAACATAGAAAGTATCTATTTTCATGTAAGTATGGTTGATGGTGGGACAACCCTAATTGTTATTACCCACTCAACTTGACCTGAACAGACAGAGAAGTACAAATCCAGCCTAGAGAAAAACCCTGTGGTTCTTTGACTTCTGTTCATATGTCAGGATTTTTACCAATTTCTGTAATTTACAAATAGTTTTTAAGAGCCAAGAAATATGGTTGAAATTGAAATGAAAGATTTTAAACTCCACACCCAATGTGTTGCTGCTTTCTGTTCTTGTTTGTCTTTCTTTTCAACAAAAGATGTGCATATCCATGTCCATCGTGTCTTCATAGTATTCCTGACTGGGGTTTATGAAAACCTTGGTAATTGTTTTTAGAATGGATAGCCATATTGTCATTTCCATTGGTGCAGGGTAGATATCATGCATATAGGTATATGAGCATATAACATATGCTTGATTGTTTATGCCATAGGAAATGTTAACAAAAATAGAGACTGTAATTAATAAGATATAGATCCAGTTGTAAAGAAGTGAATTATAGTTTCATGTTCATTCATATTTATGACAAACTAAATGTTTAGTTGTGATTGCTTTCTGCATATTCCCTGCTGAAAATATTTATGCTGATGTATTAGTAACTTTTTGTGGCCATGATAAAATACACATTTCATACACACATAGACTAGGTTTCTTATGTTTCTGAGACGTTGTAGATGAAGCCAGATCACTGTAAGAGACTGTGACAGGGCCCGGGGGAACAAAAGGGAGCGCTGCAGATGGAAGTAAGGCTTTCTTCCGCTCTAAGCTGGCTCGCTATCACTAAGCTACATTCCCAGTCCCCAAAGGTGAATCGTTACACCATTCTTTTTAGTATTGTCAATGAAGTAAATAGTAAAGTCTTAACAGTTTAAATATTCAGATTTAAAAGCGTGAATTCTATTCATTTGTGGTTTTTTTGACCTTCTAAAGTCTCTTTTGACCCCAAATAATTTCTTCCACTTAAGTATTAACTGCCAGATCATTAGGAGCAAGATAAATGTGATCTGACCGAATAATATAGCATATTATGTAAGCCCCCCAAAATAATAAATAAATAGAAACACTTCTAGAACAATTAAAATATGGCTCTTTCTATAGGCATAGTCATTTCAATGCTGTTCAGAAACCCTCTCAAATTTAGAGAGAGATGGTTTCTATGGTGACTGAAGAATGATCTTTGATGAGCCTTACAACAGAAAAAAAAGAGTTCTTGTCTCTTATAAGTGGGCAGCATTTTACTACTATGGAACTTGATGGAGGACATGAGAATCTGTTTTGGTTGGAAACAAAAACTGGAAGAAAGCCAGTTATATCATGTGCACAAAACCTGAAAGATAGTGGTTGTAACAGGGTACTAATATATATATTTCAGCTCTTTTAACCTTTTTAAGATATTTTTACAAAGGAGATATACTATATTAAATAACTAGGAAGTGAAACTCTAAAACAAATTCTCTCAGCCTATGCAGACTAAGCAATGACTTTCCATGGTAAATGCTTCTTCGAAACGATTTCTTATATATAAGATCCAAAGACATGATGTTGCAAAATTTAAATGTAAATTTGCTCTTGTGTTCTCATTGCTGTTGTTTTTCTTGGGGTGAGGTGAACTTAGAGGAACATGCAGATCACAGTCTTGAAGGACAAAATACTTGCAAGCTATTGAATTGAAGAAATTTATCATTTCAAAGTCAAAACAAGAAAAAATCAAACCCATGAAATTAAAAAAAATTCATATTGCTGAAAATAAATTACCATCTTATTTGAAAAATATCTCTGTAAAAAACAAATTAATCTACCCTATTCCAAAACTAAACAACAACAACAACAACATAAAAACAATAGTCCACTCCCTGGAGAGAAATCTATTTCTCTTGGTTGTGACAATGCATACCAAACAGTAGTTATATTTGAGAAGCCCCTGGCTACAGATCCAATATCTTGAAGATATTCAGTTGGATCCAAATCAAGTAGAAATTTATAATGGACTCCGTCATGTGCTCAAATGTTCAAAACCTGAACCTAATAAACCAATCTGCTACCATTGGAAACTCAATACAAAATTCAAGACAATTATTGAGAATATTGGATGAAAGATGCTTTAATTTCAAATATCCAGAACAAAATGTTAGACCGTATGTTATTTTTGTTGTTGGTGATGGTGGTGGTAGAGGTGTGTGTGTGTGTGTGTGTGTGTGTGTGTGTGTGTGTGTGTGCTATAAAACTCTGGTATTGGGTCTCATGGCAAATAAAGTACAGTCTGGGTTTAAACTTTCCATTACCCCTTCATCTAGATTATTCGTCAAGTGTATAAAAGACGCCCCCACCATGGCATCTATGCAGTAACACATAGAACAAACCAGTCAACAAAAAGGAAATCAACAATTTGAATTCAGTTACTAAGGGGGCTATTAGTATTTAAATTAATTAGATTACCTGTCATGAAGAGCTGTTATAAGGTGTGGTGGTTTGAATAGGTCTGACCTCCATACACTCATGTGTTTGTGCACTTAGCCAGAGGGAGTGGCAGTATTAGGAGGTGTGGCCTTGTGGGAGGAAGTATGTCACTGCAGAGGCAGGCTCTGAGGTCTCATATACGCTCAAGTCATGCCTAAGATGACAGATCACTGCCTCTTGCCTGTGGTACTCTCAGCCTTGGTCATGATTCTTCACAGCAATAGAAACCCTAACTAACATAGAAATCAAGAGCATAATGTAAAAAATACAAACAAGATCTGAAAACTACCAAGGAACTCAGCATAAGAGTTCCATTTAAATTCTCGAGTCAAAAGATCTGATTAGCCCCAACGTGACTTCCCCAAGGAAGACACAGGCCTCATTTTCCCCCTTGGACTTTTCTCTGTAACAGTTTCTGGCTGTAAAATAATTCACCATTAAAATAATCTACCGTTTTCCTTCTCCAACACATGACAAATAGACTTCTGACCCTCCTTCCTAAAGGATTAAAGAAAAACTTAGAATTGCACATGCTTTCTCTATTGGAGACATACAGCGTTCTTGAGGATCTCCATCCAAGCCATTTCTTTGAGATGTAATCATCAGAGAGTTTAAGGCTTCTGTCACCTATGCTCTACAAGAGGATAGAATGCTAACTTCATTATGCTAGTCTGAGACAGAGCTGGCCAAATTGCCTTCACGGACACCAAGTGTGTCACCCACACTGAGAAACTTTGAGCTTCTCACACAAAGCTTCAGGCCCTATTGCCTCATGCACTTATTCTTTCATTCCGTAAAATGCCCTTTGCATAAATCAGATGAGGGCTCAGCTCTTTCCTGAAAGTCAGTAATTACTAATAAAAAATTTTTAATTTTTTAAAATTAGTTTTACCCACTTAATGTGTATTTTGCCTACATTATGTGTGTGAATGATGCTCCTGCTGGTGCCCATAGGAGTGTTGGGAAACATTTCTTAAACTATGTAAAGATGTATTGATGTTGTGGAATATTACTTTAACCATGTAAAGATGAGTTACATTTGTTCATGCTGCGTTTGTTTGTAAAAATGTGCTGCTGTTTCACCTCGCTGCCTAATGAAAAGCTGAAAAGCTTGAATTTTGACAGACTTGATGAAAATAGTCTACTTTTGAATATATATATAATAACCATGAATAAAATACTGAGACAACACATTGAACAATTAAATGCATATTGTCCCCAAGAAGAGTTGCGTGTTGCTGTGTATAATACAACAGTATCTCATATGACAAGGTGCTCCAGTTGGAGCAAGAAGAGCATACGGAAGAAGTGGAACCTTAGTTAGATTTGAACAAACAAAAAATTAAGAGAATCACATTTGCATTAACATGGGTCCATGTGACTCCAAAGACAGAAGTATACCACAACTATCGCAGTTATGTCCTATGATCATAAGGAAAGGGATCATTCTGATTTTCTTCTCATTATTCGCATCAGCAAGATTATACAATAGCGTTATCAGACATTCATTACATTAAGAAGTACAGTATCATTTAAAGAAGAAAAGATTACACGTGAGCAAAAGGCAGTCATACTAATGACTGACTTCTCAATTTTCTTCCTGGTCTATTCATGATGCTTTATCACAGCACAAATCCAGGGAGGAGAGATGACTCCACATTTCAGAGACAATCATACAAGGGAGAACAGTAGAATATATGACTTGGTGTGTTACTGTCAGATAATACAACTTTATTGCAAGTAGAATTCAATTTATGAAGATGTGAAAAAACTTGTACAACAAAATGCAAGTGAAGTAAGAAGTAAGAGTGAGAAGATGCTAACTTGAAGGCTCAGACAAGCCCTCCCCCATGCATGTCAGGACTGGAGAATTGCTTGAGGCAACCAAAACATCTGAAAGATGAAATTGAATAAAAAAAAGTTATTGTAATAAAATAATAAGCTCTCAGCAAAGTGGTAGCTCTCACTTATAATCCCATCACTTAAGGGTTGAGGCAGGAGAAATTCAGCACTATGTTGGGCGATATAGTTCAGTCTGAGCTACAGGAGCAACTGCTTCAAAGAATGGGGTGCAGGTGAGGGGAAACAGCTCAGTCAGTAGAATGCCTGCAATGTAAGCCTGAGGAACTGTCTTTGGATCCCCAGCAAGCACGTGAGAGCTGGATAAGATGGTACTGGAGGAGAAAAGGTGACCCCTACGGCTTATTGGCAGACCAGCTAGCCTAATCAATGAGCTCCAAGCTGCATAACAGTAATTGTGTGGATGAACATGGTGGTGAGTGATCGGAGAAGACACCTGATATCGCCTTCATATACTGAGAACACATCTGTATGCATATCTACACACTTGCATACACACACACACACATACACATACACACACATACACACACACATACACACACACACACACACACACACACACATCCACAGGGAGGCATACACATAGCACACAGTCAAAACAAAAAGCCAGACACATAACATTTCAAGAGTTTCATAAAATGCAAAGGAAAAGATTAGACCTATACTAGCTACCACTACAATAGATAGGTCAGCGCATCTCACAGATCTTACCAGGAAGTTTCTTCTTACTGAAGGTGCTGATCTATTATAGAGATTTCCAACTGGTCAATGAGCAGAGACTAATAGACTGTGTAGTGCCCTGATCTAAATGGCACAACGACATCACACCCCTCCTATTAAGGCTTGGGGATCCTCACAGAAGAGGGCATGGAAAGAATTTAAGAGGAAGAAGTAGGAGATATCTGCTGCCAAAAACTATTTGCCAGACCCCACAGGGCCATTGAACACATTAATTCACAAAGACTATGACTTATGCCCAAGACTGGTACAAGATCAAGACTGCCCAAACCTGGTTGGGAAAGAGGTTCAGTGAGTTTCAAACTCAGTTGACCAAGTGGCAATTGATGGTTTCTGAAGGGGAGAGAGAATCAGTTTTATACAGGGCTGCAGCCCCTGAGATGTTACCCACGTTCCAGTGAATGGTATAGCACTGAGTGGACTCAATAGGTTTCAAAAAAAAATAAATAAATAAAAACGAAATCATGGTCAGAAAGTGATGGGAGAGAACTGGGGGAATTGAAGGCGATAAAAGGGGATGGATTTGATCAAAACACATCTTACACATTATGAAGTTTTCTAACAATAAAAATGATGACTTATCAAGAAAGATGATTCTGAGCATGACAGATTAGACAGGGTGAGTGGTCTCATACATACATACACGCACACAAACTCCACACACACGCATACACTCATACATATACACATGTGAAACAGATACTTTTGTGAGTTGAAATTTTTAATTTAAAAATGGAGGAAAGGAAGGGATGGAAGTGTAGTTCTTTTGTAGAGTGTTAGCCTAGTGTGTATAATATCTGGATTCTATCCCCCAAACCACAGGAAGAACAGAAAATATGTACATTAGAAAAAAAGAAAGAAAATATTCCCAAAAGGCTAGAAATTTTGAGTGAAAGAAATGCTTATTTAGCAGAAAAGTGTCAGGCAAACATCAAAAGAGACATTTTTTTTAGCACACAATAATAAACAATGTGTCAAGCATTCTGGTACAAACTCCAGATCACTTACATGGAGCCACCCATGTAGTTCCCAGAGGTCTACATAATGTCTTTTCTTTTTCTACCTGAGAGACTCCATTTAACACTTTGTATAGGGTTGGGTGATTGGTGATAAATCTCTCATTTTTAAAGTTTTACTTGGTTTTAAAATATATACATATATATTGAAGAGAAAACAGCGGCTGATGGGCCAGAGAGATCAGAGGGGACTGCACAGTTGCCTAGCCTGGCTGCTGGTCAGGATCCTGGGACCATGGGCCTCAGACCCTGAGGACTGGAAGCCCCTCCCTGCTGTGTACAAGATGACAGGCTACTGCTCCCAGCCCCCTGGCTCCTTAAGCAACTGCTCTGACAACCCTGCATTCTCCAAGGTTTTGGAGTCCACCGTTCTCCTGCCACCCCAGTGTGTGGCACAGGTGTCTTCAAGGAATGGCCGACTGCTCAACAATCATCCTGGCTTTGGATGATTTACCAATTCACTGTCCATTCTGTCAAATCTTCCATGGGAGCTAAAAGACCCAGGAGCCCACACGAAGAAGGGGACCTGTGCTGTGACATGGTGTGCATCATTACACCGCTGGCTACCGTATCAGGATGGCTGTGCTTGCTTGGGGCCCTGGGCCACCTTGGGCTGCACAGCCAACTGGAAGCCAAGGGGCTCAATGCCCTCTTCAGGCTTCATTGCCTGTTCTGAATGTTGGTCTCTTTCTGATACCATTGTCAGCTGTACTCCTAACGGAGGAAGACCAATCAAAAAGCCCACTTGAAGATTTCGGCAGCAGATGGTTGGGAGACTACCAGTCAGCTCTATCTTTCCAGCTGGCTCCCAAATAACCACAGACTTTGTAATTATTAATTATAAATGCTCAACCAGTAGCTGAGGCTTGTTACTAACTTTTACAGGTTGGATTAACCCATATTTCTTGTCTACACTCTACCATGTGTACCTTTCTTCAACATGGCATGATCAGATCCTGCTTCCTCTGCATCTGACTTGTGACTCAGCCTCCTTTACCCACACTCTCATTTTGTCCTCAAGTCCTACCTGCCTAGCTATTGGCCATTTAGCCTTTAGCAACCAATCCAAGTGACCAATTTTCACAGTAAACCAAAGGATTATTTAAGAACATTTGCCTTTTCTGTCTAATAAAAAAGAAAAGTTTTAACTTTAAAATAGTAAAAGTGTATATATATGTATGATATATCATACATATATATATATCATACACACACACACACACACACACACACACATATATATATATATATATATATATATATATATATATAAAACAAAACAGTTATCAAGTAAGAACTGCAGCCGCAATATCTAGTCCATTTGTATTTGGTAAAATTAGAGAAAATATTCTGTTATCTGTCTTATCTTTGTGAGTCTAAGGTTTTATACCTAATTTACCTTTATCATAACTAAGGAAAATTTTAAGTCTAATTATTTAGTCTTTAACTCCATCCAAAACTCCAGAAGGGTGTAATACTACCTAATAACAGGGACATCTGACTGCCTGAACCTAAAGTTCCTCTGTAACACTGGGGAATCTATCTTTGGCCTATAGGCCTTGAAATATCTGATGGATTTTTGTGTGTGCATGAAGAGGAATCTTGAATTTTGTCTTGGCAAAGTTTAGCAGTTCCCTTCCTTTGTGTCCTGCTGGTCCAGTTTGGACAGTACACTGCCAGCAATTGAAATAAGTATAGTTTCTTTCCAGTAGTTAGCTTTTACCACAAAGAAAGCAAACTCCATGTGAAGTTTCTTTGATGTCCAGCATTTTCTCTGAGGTAAATTGGTGCTGCCAAGAGCAGGCATGTTCACTATCAAGAAAAGCCTTATACTATTAAACATTTTAAATGCCATGTTCTGTAGGTCTTTGAAGTGTTTGAAGGCCATCTAGATATCTAAGTATTTCTGTTTAACCTTGAAAACATATCTGACTACAAGTTTAATAATTGTAGAAGACTACTAACTTTATTTCTTAATTATACATTACATTTTTCAGATGAGCTGCATAAGCACAAGGCCCCAAACAAGAGTAGAAACACACATTAAATATAACATAAATAACTTTACATTTGTATCAATAAACCATAAGTATCCATACCAATGTAGAATATTTTTAGGTTAATAGCTGTTTTTTGGATTAAAATAGATTCAATAATCTACCCTTTAATCTCACCATTCCTATATTATATCCCCTTTTTTCTTGAGAAAGAGATCCTTGAATCTAACTCTTTTGTTTAGCTTTCTTCTGAATATGGCCAATAACAACTTATAACCAACCCCGCCAAATGATGACAAACATCCCTAGCCCATCTTTTGTGAACATGGGCGTTGTTTTCTCTAGACCGCTTTCTGTTACTGTGGGCACAAAAACACAGCATCTTCTCCAAAACAATACTTATTTTGACTTCCATTTTTATTTAACTTTATTTTATGCACATTGCTATAACAATGCCAGATTCTCTGGAACTGGAGTTACAGACAGCTGCCCTTGGCTTCCATTTTTAATTCAAGACATCTTTCAAATATATAGGTTGGTTTAATCCAGAAGCTTCCATAAAACAATGTCTTTTGGCAACTATCGCTCATTCATCAGCTATCAAAAAATTTAAAGAAAACACAATAACATACAGGATCAGACACCCGTGTATTTTTTCATCTTATGTGGCTTTTTTCTATTATATTACTTTACTCCTTTTTAAGGACTTCATTATTATTATTAAACTATTTTTCTTATCCTATGACTGTCTATATCTTTTCCCTTTTCTCTCCTAAGCCTCTGTACATTTTGAAACACACGTTAACCTGTTTAGAGGTTTTTCTATCTGGACCTGACTTTAGTGCATATCTGTAATCTTTTCTCTCTGCATGAGGAAAACCTAAACTCACATGTGGGTGAGTTCATGATATGCTGGTGGAGCTTGTGCCTGGCACTGGAGAGGAGGGGCATAGGGAATCAGGAGTTCAGGCCAGCATCAATGACATAGTGAGTTCAAGGTCATCTGTGCTAGTGAGACCCTGTCTTAAAAACAAACAACATTTTAAAATGTAATACAGCTTATTATCTTTAGTGTTTGTCCTGCATTCTTTCTCGGAGAAAGCTCCTGTCCTCGTATTTTGCTTGGGACAGTAATTTTACTCAAGATCTGTTGTTCTGCTAGAAATTTGTTACAGCTTTTAGGAGTTGAGGATTTATAGTTTTTATCAATTTTAGGTAAGATTTTTTGTTTAAAGATAGAGTCTTGTAATATAGGCAAAGTCTTGTATATACAATATAATCTTGTAATATAGCTCAGGCTGGTTTTGAACTCGAGATCCTCCACTTTTTATTGGCTGAAATTATAGGACATATAGGACCACAACACTATACCTGACTAAAAATCTTTTGCTGTAATTTCTTTCCATTTTTCTTTCTTGTCAACCCCGTTAACACCAGTCCAGGACTCAATCCTGTTTGGCTGTTAGAAACTGTGGCATAGATCACTGTTTTTCAATCTTTTCCATCCTGTGTCATTCTATATACTTATTGTGTGTGCACTAGTGAGTGTCTATGGTTCCTGTGTCATTCTGTATATCTATTGTGTGCACTAGTGAGTGTCTATGGTTCCTGTGTCATTCTGTATATCTATTGTGTGCACTAGTGAGTGTCTATGGTTCCTGTGTCATTCTGTATATCTATTGTGTGTGTGTACTAGTGATTGTCTTTGGTTCCTGTGTCGTTCTGTATATCTATTGTGTGCACTAGTTAGTGTCTTTGGTTGAAGTACTGGTTATATTGTAGTCTCTAATTTCTCAGAAATTTTTTTCTATGATTTCACTTTAGCTTTCTTATAAGGTCCCATTTTCATGTATATTGTTATTGCTTGTTTGTTTTTCTTTCTGTTGTTTTGCTTAAGAGGCAGTCATACTACTTAGCCCAAGACAAGCTCATACTCTTTATGTAGCCCAGACTTCTAATTTTGTTTGTAAGTCTGGCAGTTATGTTGTACATTTGGTGAAGTTTCTCCTTTATAATTTATATTTTAAATAAAATATTTTTGAGTTTTTAATTTCAATGAAAAGGAAGCACATATACTTTCATATTCCATAGTGGTCATTACCATGTCATAAATTCAAGCTGTGAATTATTTATTAGTGTTCACAGTATTTTTCCATGGGGCCCCTGATTCCCTGTTGACTTCCTCAGCTCACTTTTTAACACCAAGGAAGAATTTTAAACTCTCAGTCACACATAGAAAGCAGCAGGCTGTGGTTCTCTGGATCATGTCTGAAATAAACTTCAGTAGCTGATACCAGGCTGGTGACTGATTCGGAGGCTGGGCAATGGTCTAGATCCATTCCAGCTGATATCAACTCAACTGGCAGACACCATTCAGCCCTTGGCCCTACCGCTGCACAAACCCAGCTTACCTCCCTAGCTTCAGCTGTCCTACAGAACTGGAGATCTGCTGGACAAGAGAGAAGATAGGAGGGCACCTGTATCCTTCTCAATGAACAATGTGGCCGCTGTGAAAATCAGTCTGGCCAAGTAGAAGAGAATATCAAAATCTGAACTGGCTTATAAACTATGGTCTCCAGGGGGCCAATTCCAATGAGGGGCTGTCCTTTGGGGCTCCCTGGGACCCTGACTCCTCCATCTCCTTGTCCCATTAATAACCACACCTCTTATGTTTGCTCCCCATCTATTCGGGTTCTTTCAGGACAGAAGTCGTGACATAACAAGCAGTTCTAAAATACGAGTAGCCATCTTTCAGTACTTCCAAAGAGATTTTGCGGATATGTAAAATCTGGAGCTCAGTGTGGGATAGTGCGATGGGAGAGACGTTTGGGGAGCTGAGAAGAAAGGTTAAATGAGAAATATAGCCGCAGACTCAATGGCTGTGTTCGGGAGGCCTGCCCCGATCTCGGGGAAGCACACAGGTGGCAGGGGACCCACACACAGTCATGGGCGCAGGTGGTAGACACAACAGGAATTGAGCTCGGTGCGTTGAGGAGCTTGCCCAGATGGCCTAGATGTGTGGATTGTGAGCAGACTTTGCTGGGTTCCGCCTTTCCAAAGACCTGCAGCGCAGAGCCCAGGAGCATGGCAATAGGAGAAAGCCAACCTGTGGGCGGGGACATTTGTGATTGCTAGGCAGGTACACGTGGAAGCTGCTTGTTGTAGTCTGGCTTTTCAAGACAGAGGGGAGAGAGGCACCACCAGAAGGAAACTTTTTTGACAAATTTAGTAGCTACCTGGCTTTTAATCAACCTGACTCAACCCCACAGCTTTTCAGTAAAAGGAAACAAAGCACAGAATAACGCTGTCTTTCACTGAGATTCGCCAGCGCTTGCCTGGAAAAATGTATCCAGACTGTAGACCAGCTCTTGCTGTCTCGTCCAAAAGAAACTTCAGACAAATGGCTAACTGTGGTACCTATTAGCATACCAAAGCCCATGGTGGCCTACCGGCTCTCCCAGTATAGTAAATACCTCTTTCAGAGTTCACACTGGTATCCTGGACTCTACCCTAAACTTCTCCAGTTCATGGTTTTCCCTTCCTCCCCAGCTTCTCATTCCTATATAACCCTGCCATTTCAGTCATGCACTTTCTTTTGGTCCCCTTCTTGCCTCCCTCTCTCGCCTCCCTCTCTCTTGCTGTCTCCCCTCCACTATGCTCCCCTCCCTCGGCTCTGGCCCAGTTGCCTCTGCTGTTCTTGGCCAGTGTACTGCTTTCTCTCCCTGCTCTGTACTCTTCCAGACGCCTCTTTCCCACACCATACCTCGGAGCAGTCAAGTCCTCACTTCATACTTGCAGGCTACGGGGCTTTTTGCAGCTGTTCCCAAAACAGCAAAGGTATTTTTGAAGCAAAGGACTTTTTAAAATGCTGACAGGATTGTTAAGACACACAAACAAAGGGGGAAGGTCCAGGCGTCTTTTCTGGACTGTCCAGAGACAGCAATGCTCCGCTTTCTGGACTGTCTGGAGACAGCAATGCTCCGCTTTCTGGGATGTCCGGAGATAACAATGCTCCGCTTTCTGGGCTGTCTGGAAACAGCAATGCTCCTCTTTCAGCTCTTTTGCATTCCTGCTCCACATGAAGTAACTCATGCCACCGCCATTCCTTACTAACCGCAGGGACACGCTGTAGTAAAAAGGTCCCACATATGTCTCAAACAATATTTTAAAAAAAACTCACAAGTTCTCTGAACAAGGCCTTACAAAAGACCATGTCTCGTCATTGCTGCTGGAAGGCCCTTGTTTGCCTGAGGACAGGCTCCTAACCACTCAGGTGCTGAGGAATAGATGTCATGACTGGGAAAATGGTTTGACCTATTCCTCGTGCTGATGTGGGGGGACAAGGGCGTGCTTGTATCTCCCACAAAGAGGTGAAACACACTTTTGGTCCAGTGTGAAGAAGCCTGGGATTGGAAAGTGATTGTTTTCCTGAAGTCTCTGGTAATCATATCTATGCAGGTAAATCTGTTCAAGACACAAACCTACTGGACATTTATCCCCAGGCCACTGCCTTTTTATGCAGTGGCTTCATTATATTCTTCCTTACCAGTTTACAGTAATGACTTACCCCTACCCCTATTTGGAGGGGTCTATCCTCACCACCTGGAGTCCCAATGAACTATTTGTTAACTATTTCACAATTTAGACAAGATTTAATAGGTAACATGGATTGTGAACAGGTGTGTGTCAGCAGCACCTTATAACAAGAAGCTGTAATTGTGAATTGCCTGTGGCCCATATCCTAGGTATTTGTACCAACTATGTTGGAATATACTAGAAAAGGGCTTATGAGACTGTTTTCTTATTAATACTGCAAAAACAATACTCAGTGAGTTCCAAGGGCATATTCTCTTCAACTTACTAAAGCATTCCTTTGGTTTTAGTTGGGCATAGCTCTTATGTTCTTCCATCTTATCTACTTTGGATTCTGGCTTCCAGGACTGCAATGAGCCATCCTTGGAGTAAGTATGAAGATGCATCTTGAACATCTAACAAATAAGAAAGGGAGATGTGGGGAGTAGAGGAAGACCTGAATAAAGGTAGATTGCTGATCTGGCCATGCCAAAGATGCAAGACTAAAAACACATGAGAAAATTAGCAAAGCCATTTTCCCATATGGGCATGTCTCGAGAGGAATGGGGGTATGTAGTGGCATTTCATTTGTATTTTAATAAATAAAGCTTGTCTGAAGTTCAGAGAGTAAAACAGCCCCACTGATCAGCCTTACAGACCAGGCAGTGGTGACACACACCTTTAATCCCAGTAGCCACACTAGTTTGCCATAGAAACTGGGCAGCAGTGAGGCGCACATTTAAACCCAGTCCTACAGAGGAATCTAAGGCAGCTCACAGACCCAATCTCATTCTGAGGTTCCTGGAGGCAGGATCACCATTTCAGACTGAGGTAGAGGTAATTGCCAGTGGCTGGCTGTTTTGCTTTTCTGACCTTCAGATTGAACCCCAATTTCTGTCTCTGGGTTTTTATGAATCGTGCTACAGGAGTATGCGGGCAATAGGCACAGCGTTCTAAATCAACGAGTCTTCACTAACACAGGAAACCCCATGTGTTCATAGGTTTATATATTTGAATGCTCAGACATCAGGAAGTGGCACTAGTTAAGAAGGATTAGGAAGTGGGACTTTGCTAGAGTAGGTGTGGTCTTACTGGATGAACTGTGTCACTGGGTGTGGGCTTTGACGTTTCAAAAGAACAAGCCAGGTCCAGTATCACTCTCTTCTGCTGACTGTGGATCCAGATGCAGAAAATAGCTACTTCTCCAGCACCCTGTCTGCTTGTGTGCCTGCATGCTTTCCCACTGTGATGATAATGAACTAAACTTCTGAAGCAGTAAATCCAAATTAAATGCTTTCTTTTATAAAAGTTGCTATGGTCGTGGAGCTTCCTCGTGGCCACAAGACAGTGACTGAGACACCATGCAAGAGGAAAAGTTCATGTGCTTAAAGATAAATGGACCACTCACCAAGCTAGACCATTTTGTACTCCAAAATGGGCTTCTATACATTATATATCATGTCTTCTGATGTAACCATATTACATTATAACTCAGTAATGACATATATTAAGAACAGCCCTAAATATTTAGAAATTAAACATTATAGATGAGAATGAATATAGATCAAAACCACAAAAATTAAAAATAAACGTATGAACTAAAATCTAAAAATTAAAAATAAAACAAGATACTAAAACCTATAAGACATAACTATGGGAAAACGCTTATCATTAAATTCTCATAGTAGAAAAAGAAAAGGCCCAACACGTTGGTGTCATCTGGGTGTAATCCCAGTTTCTGGTGATACTGGTGGCCAGCCTATAAAACATAACACTGCAGTAGCAATAAAAACCTATTTGAGGCCCTTTAAGGAAACCTATTTTCTCCGAGAGTAAAGAATAGAATCTTCATCTGAGCGGAAACATTTCGTTATCTCCTGCTGGAAGAGTTAATCCAGTTAGGCCAGTCAATCACCTAGGCAAGAGACCACCTTTTAGGAAGGACAATTCGCCTTAATTCATGCGGAGGAAATGGAGGGAATCTCTTCAGGATGATACTGTACCTTTCCTTCCCAGAAACACCACAAAGGGTGCATTCCCTCCAAGGCCACCATCAGGTTCTGTTCCGTCTGCCTGCCTTTCTGAGTCCCGACTTTTCCCTTTTTGAATTCTTACATTTTTGTTTTTTCAGGCACTGGCGTAAGTCAGGTCGTGCTCCCTTAACGCTCTGAGGCTATCTACTTACTCACCAATGTAGTTGCTTGTCCACCATGTGGCTGACCCTCCATTGCTAAATATGGAAGCCTAATTCAAATGGCATGGATTTTCCTTGTCATCTCCTTCATCTCCATTCTTCTGGAAGCTGCAGAGATTTCCAGCTTGCCTGTTCTGTTGTTTTTCACTTAAACTCTTGCATAGATGGCCCCAAAGTCAGTTTTAACTTTTTTTAATTAATTAAACTAAGAACCCTGAGAGGGAAGTTAAAGTTTTAATTTTCTTCTTAACATGTGGTAACCACAACAATGAGAACTTGTTCCCACTGTCAGATAAATAAATAAATAAATAAATAAATAAGTGTGTGTGTGTGTGTGTGTGTGAGAGAGAGAGAGAGAGAGAAGAGAGAGAGAGAGGGAGAGAGAGAGAGAGAGAGAGAGAGAGAGAGAAAAGAAGAGAAGAGCGGAGGTAAGGAAAAAAGAAGAGAAAGACAGATTTTAGAAATCTATAATTTAAGATTTCCCATTAATAAACTTGTAGTGAGCCGGGCGGTGGTGGCGCACGCCTTTAATCCCAGCACTCGGGAGGCAGAGGCAGGCAGATCTCTATGAGTTCAAGGCCAGCCTGGTCTAAAAGAGCTAGTTCTAGGACAGGAACCAAAAAGCTACGGAGAAACCCTGTCTTGAAAAAATCAAAATAAACAAATAAATAAATAAATAAATAAGTTTGTAGTGGTTTGAATTAAAATGGCCTCCACAGGTCCTTAGGGAGCTGCACTATTAGGAGGTGTGGCCTTGTTGAAGTAGGTGTGGTCTTGTTGCAGGAAGTATGTCACTAGGGTTGAGCTTTGAGGCTTCAGATGTCTCTCTCTTTTTCCTGCTGTCTGCTGATCCAGATGTGGAACTCTTAGCTGTCTCTCCAGCACCATGTCTGCCTGCATGCCACAATGGTGATAATGGGCTAAACCTCTGAACTGTGAGTCAGCCCCAATAAAATAATTTTAATGTAAGAGTTTTTGTGGTCATAGTGTCTCTTCACAGAAATGGAAATCCTAACTAAGACAAGGCTACTAAAGGAAAGTCAAATTGAATATGGGAAAAAGCAGTAAAGCAGAAGTTAAAAAAAAAAAAAGGTGGGTGTCCAACAACAGAGGCATGGGGAAACAAAGTTTGTCAGCTACAGAAAAGAATGAAGTCACGCTGTTTGTGGAAAATGAATGCCATGGGAGATGATCAGATTAAGCAAAACAATCCAGTCTCTGAAAGACAAATAGCATCTGCTGTCTCTCATTTAAAGTATCTCAGCTTTATAGGGTCACACAAAATCGTGCTTGCTTAGGTTCAGTGCAATTGACTAGGAAACAAAGAGGACGAAACTGAGTTGGGAGCAGCAGACAAGGGAGGACAGAAAAAAGGGAGCAGCAGGGGATCTACCCAACAAACAATGTGGACCTGTAAGGAATTTTCAAAGAATCAATAAAAGTTAACAAAACAGGGGGAAAGACCTGTTTCCTAAAAATATTAATATAATTAAACTCCAACTACACTTAACAATAGCAATACTAAGGGATGACTCCATTAAAAAGATAAAAAATCATAAAAAATAAACGGTATCCCATACTGTAGCCACCAAAAGATCAAGATATTCCTTTAAAATACGTGATAGTAATTCCAATCATCTAACAATTTTTTTACAGAGACAGACATTGCAAAACAAACTGAAGAAAAATGGAAAAATGAAATTAGTTGAGGATGTTTCTACTAGACAGACAGGAATTTAGAGCTGGCAGTGTGGCCAGGCTCAGGCACCAGGCTACTGCATGAGGCTGTGGGATTCCAAAGCAACAGCAAGGAATTTACAGTACAGACTCACGGTGCCAATTAGTCAAAATTCCCTATATTTGTTAAGGAAATTAAAATTCCAATGAAATACCTTCCCACGAGAAAATTAAGAGTGAAAATAATCGAGTAAGGAGGGAAGGAGCATACAGATTGTAACTGCAGCCTGGCAGGTTGGCAAGTCTTCAGTCACACGCAATGTGATCATCTCTAGAAAAGACCTAGTAATCTAGAAAAAGCCCCTAGTCATCATGAGCAAAACTAGCAACATAGTGTAATCCATGTCAACATACTTTAATTATATTAATCTGTGCTAGCAACAAAGAAAATTAACCTTGATAAAACAATACCATTTATGGTAATATCCAAAGCAAGACATAATTAAGAATAAGCTTAGAAAACTAACTGAAACTTTAAACATTACTGAAAAATGTAATTAAGAAGAACTGACCACTGGAGAAAAGCAATTAAGAAGCCCTAAGTTAATAGGAGTTTGTTAATGGACTGGAAGACTAAATGTTTCGGTTCAATGCTCTATAAGTTGCTTCATAGACTCGATGCAATACAAAGCAAAACTACAACCATACTTTTTAAAAGAAAAATTGCTACAACTGTTTCAAATATTCTAAAAAAAAAAAAAGCAAAAGACCTGGAAAGTTTTGTTTTTTTTTTTTAAATTAATAAGTAGGAGAGGGTCAGTTAAGATGGCTGAGCAGGTAAAGGCATGTGCTGCCAAGCCTGATGACCTAAGTTTGACCCTGAAGAAAGAGGTGGAAAGAGAGAGCAGACTCCCACAGGTTGTCTTCTGTTCTCTTCACGTACCATTATTGTGTACCCAAACATCATATGCATATACATACAGAAACCCAACAAAAATAAAAATGAAAAGCATAAGAAACAAAACTACTTGTTTTTAAAAAAAAAATCAGAAATTTGTAGCACATAGCCACATATAGTTGGGCAAACCAATGAAACTAATAATCTCCAATGTAAAGATTCACCTATGAAACTAGTACCTCAAAGCTACCAAAAAATTCAGTAAAACTTGACAATAAATAATGTTATATTCTTTTAGGTAAAACTTAAGTCATACTTTATTATATATGCAAAAAAAACCCTAAGTTGAACCTAATTAATTTAAAATAGATAATAGCTCTAACTTAAAAAAAAGTCTAAGTGACTTCGGGATACTTTTCATAGAAGGAAAATGATCAAGTGTAAAGGCTTAGGAGGCCAAAGCAGCTTGATCTCCATGATTTCAAGACTTCCATGTGCATGTCACAGCAAGCACGCTGTCTTCCCCACCTCCATATACATACACATACAAAATAAAACAAAAGAAATGTAGTAATAGAGCATATTGTTATGACTCAGGGCAAACTGCCACAAGACGGTTGGGTCTCCAGGGTCATATGGTTTTAGAATATTTAGCAGATGGGGCTTGCTCAGAAAACGCCAGGCTACTGGACACATGGGCTTGAAGGAGTAGCTGGAACTCCAGTCGGGTGCTTTGTTTCCTTGTTTCCTGCCCACCATGTAGTTAGAGTCATCTCTCTCCACAGTCTTTCACATCCAGGATACAATGCCTCAACGCAGACCCCAACTGTGAGTTAAATTCTCTAAAATCAAAAGCCAATTAGAAAAACCCAATGAAACAATAGAAAACAAAGTCATTTTCTCCTGTAAGTTGATTCTGTTAGGCACCGTGTAACTGTAACAGAAAGCTGAGTAACACATATACCTGCCTCATGATGTAGACAGAGACTGCACTTTGGTTTTCCAGCTGCCCAAACCCAAAAATCACACAGAAACTAGATAAATTACAACACAGTTTTGTCAATGACTCAGACATAGTCCTAGCGAGTTCTTACATCCTAAATCAACACATTTCTATTAACCTATGCATCACCACGAGGCTATGGCTTACCAGTAATGTTCTGGTGTCTCCTTCAACTCCACCTATTTCCTCTATCTCTGTTCAGATTTTCCCCCTGGCTTTACTCTGCTAAGCCAGTGGCCAAAACAGTTTTATTCATCAACCAATAAAAGCAACAGGTAAACAGAAAGACATCCCATATCATCTTTGCTTTTCTATTTAAATGAAAAGGAAGGCTTTAACTTTAACATAGTAAAATTGCATATAACAAAACAGTTATCAAGCAAGAATTACAGTTATAATATTGAGTCTGTTAGTATTATGCAAAAATTAAAGAATATATTCTATCATCTATCTTATCTTTTGAGTTTAAAGTTTTGTATATAATTTAATCTTTTATTATAACTAAGGAAAACTATAAACTATCTGTCTTCAACTCCATCATTGACCCCAGAAGGATAAAATATTACCTAAGTAAATAGGAAGTGCAGTGTAAGCAACTTCCAAAGTTCTAGAAATGACAGAGACATATTGCTGCCTGGACAGTCACCCAAAGTTTTTCTGTAACATTGGTATATCGCCCTTCAGCCTACAGGCCCATATTATTTGTCAGACTTTTCAGTGATGCAGGAAATTTAAAGATCTGTTCTACCTTGCACTTGCAAAGTTTGTCAGTTGCTTCTGTGTCCTGCAGAATGCCTGTCAGTTTCTTCTGTGAAGCATCTTGTCTGTTGGAAAGTTCAGAAGTCACTTTTCTGTGGGTCTGCATGTCCAGTTCATACAGCATACATCAAGCAGTCCAGGCAAGTGCAGTTTCTTGTCCAAATGGCTAGCCTTGTCATATTGAAGGCAAATTCCATAACAAGTTTCTTCAATGCCCATCAACCTCTCTGAAGTGATTGGTGCTACAAAAAGCAGACATGTCTCATTTTTAGAAAAAGTCTAAGTTCTTAAAACCTTTTAAATGCCATATTGGTCTTTGAAGTGTGGAAGATTATCTATCTCACTGGAGAGATGGCTCAGCGGTTAAGAGTACTACCTGGTCTTTCAAAGGTCCTAATTTCAATTCCCAGCAACCACGTGGTGGTTCACAACCATTTGTAATGAGATCTGGTACCCTCTTGAGGAAGACACCTGGTCAGTTGTCCTCATCAATTAGACCATGAAACCCAATATGGACAAGTTCAACAGACTCACCATCTATGGACTACCCGTCCATGCTTCAGCATTGCCAGTGTACAAATTGCATTTAAATATCTAGAAAACCTAACTAACATGACTAAAAGTTTGATTATTATAGATGGCTATCTATTAATCTGTATTTCTTAATTATACATTACATTTTTAAATGAGTTGTATAAGTATAATATCATAAACAAAAGTACAAATATATATGTATAGAAATATATTTACATATATAGAAATATACATATAGTGTAACAAAATTGACCTTAAATTTGTATCAACAGACCAAAATCCATACATACCAATGTGTTTATCTCTATATAATATTCCCCTTCTGTTTTTAAGAAATTGACTGTGACCATTAGCCATTTATAACCAACCCTTTTAAAATTAAAATAAACATTTATAATCAATTATTTTGGAAATTTGTCCCTAGTTTTCTTCAAACTGTTTCCAGCTATTTGTTGGGTAAAGTGTTTTTAACGTTCATGGAGACCTTTCACGGGTCTTGTTCCATCAAAGCAACCCATGTCACCCTGGAAGGAATCCACAGGTTCCCATCCTCTGTGGAAACAAAAGCAGAATCTTTTTTCCAAAATAGCATATCTTTAGATTCAAATTTTGAAATCATGGTATCTTTAAAATATATGTTGGTTTAGTTTAGTAGTCCCCAGAATCAAATGTCTCTCTGAAGTAAAAAAAATTAAATAAAACACAATATACATAGTCCAGACACTCTATGTATTTTCCATCTCTATGTGGCTTTATATATGTATTTTTATTATTTAATTTCTTTTTAAGAATTTTTAGATCCTTATTTTAATCTATGACTATTTCTACTATTTCTTTTCTCTTTGTTTAGCCTGTCCATGTTTATCATATACACTGAGATCTGTTAGGAGGTTTTTTACATCTGAATCTGTCCTATTGTGTATCTCAAATCTTTTCTGACAATGAACATTTTTTAAAATAGTAAGCAGTGTGGTCACTTTGGCCCTGGATACTGGCCCCAGGGCTTTCAATATGGCTGAGGTACATTTTTTTTGCTGGCTCTGGGACTACCAGGTGGGAGCCCTGCTTGTAATCTCATCTGTGGCAAGCAGCGTGTAGCACATAAACCCTTTTTGTCTGAATAAAAAATAAATCTGCCATGCACCGTGCTGTGGGACCTAGAAATGTCTCGTGTCTGGCAGGAATCGGCTATTGTCTCCTGCCTGTGCACACCTAGCAGACCAGACCCAACTGCTTGCCGAGGCTGGGTGTGGTCGAACGACGGTGAGCTCTCAGCTTCTTTCCTCCTAACCACCAAGTGGACATACAAGCACCTGGACTGAAGTGGGTGATGGGCCACATGGGTTATCCCCAAACATTTGGGCGCAAGATATAGCTACAAAGATTCTTTGTCCCACTGGGCATCCCATATCATCATGACTCAGGTACTCATGTTTCAGGTACCATACACATATTGTCTTAGGCTGTGTTCTGTTGTTGTGAAGCTGCACCATGACCAAGGCAACTCATAAATGAGAACAATTCACTGGGGCTTGCTTTTGGTATCAGAAGTTTAGTTCATTATCAGAGCAGGAAGCATGAAGGCTCGCAGACAGACATACACAGGACTGGAGAAGTAACTGAGAATTCTACAAGGAACAGGAAGAGACTCTGAGCTGGAAATGGGCTTTTTGAAACCTCAACCTTCCCCCTCCACCCCAGTGATGCACTTTCTTCAACAAGGCCTTTCAAAGAATGATGCTCCCTAGTGATCAAGTATTCAAATGTCTGAAAGTATGGGGGCCATTCTCATTCCAACCACAATACATGGCAAATCCAATAAAAGATGTTTATTGGGGTCTAGTGAGATGACTCAACGGTTAAGAGTATTTACTACTCTTTCCGTGTACCCCGGTTTAGTTCGTAGCACCCACATCCAGCAGCTCACAACAGCCTATAACTCTAATTCCAAGAGATCTAACACCCTCTTCTGGCCTCCATGGGCAAATGTACACAGATAAGGCACATAATCAACTATCTTCCCATGAGCCTCAATAAATAAATATCTCTCTAAATCTTTATTTTTTAGAAAAAAATTATAGAACCAAGAGTTGGATACAAATATGAAATAATCATACTCAAATCCAAAAGTAAACCAAGTATCTATCGATTTGAATAATGACAAAACCATGATCTATCCCTACACAGAATACTGTTCCATGGTGTAAAAAAACAGCATACCAAGCAACATGGTTGAATTAAAACAAAGAAGCCTGACACAAAAGGAGTGCATACCATATCATTCTTATTTTACCAAATTCTGGAAAAGGCAGAATTAACCTAAAGAAGCAGAAAAGAGCTCAATGTGCTCTTTGGGTGTTCAAGACCAAATCTGACTTCAAAGGGACTCAGGGGATCCCTTTAGAGTAATTGAAACATTCTGAGTCTTGATTACACTGGTCCCCAGTTGTATACATTTGTCAAGATTCATTAAACTGTACAGTGAAAATGTGTGGATCTTGTTGCACACGAAGCATGTCTGTGTAGACTTGATTAAGACAGTCTATTTGAGGACATGGTCCAGTTACGAAAGATGACTTGAAATAAACTCATAGGCCAAGTGATGGTGAGAGGAAAGAGGTGGTGCCAGACTTAAATGCAGAGAAGCATCAATTTAAATATACTCCAGCAATTTAGTATCTACATAAAGCAGTCATTTTTTTTATTAATATTGAAAAGATGATAGTAAGACAATTCAGTAAGGTAGTCAAGTACAAAATTAATTTCCAAACTTTCATTGCTTTGCTATCTACAAATAAAAATTATAATGTAATAACATTTAAACTAGCAACCAGAAAACAGATATGCTTTGAGATTCCCATGCAAAGAAATAAAAAGAACAGATGTGGGAATATTTCAGGAATCCACCGAGGAGCATATAGTTGAAAGAAGTAAGACAACTGTGCTTGTTGCCACCCAACAAAAAGCCTCAGAATTATGAGGTTTGAGATATTTGGCCGTGGATTTCCTGGAGTTTAGCGGGTCTGAGAGGAGCACAGCTGGGCAGATTTGCTTCTCTGTATAATTCTCAGGGTGGGCCCAGCTGCTTCTTTGAGTTATGGCAGCCAGGAAGAATCTGCCTCGCTGGGACCCAAAGTCCAGCTGCAAAATGTTTCCCTGATGGCCATGCTGCAAGTGCGGAAGGACTGCCTGGTGGCTGAATAGCATCTCAAATTCAATTGTCAGGCTGCTGGTGCAGATCCGTTAGAGTGTGCTTGCCTGGCATGTATGAGACTCAGCACTGCAAAAATCAACAACAATACATTTAATTGATAGCAGTTCTGCTAATACATCACCAGACAAAGAAGTCCCTATGTCTGTAACCAACGTCTAAGAGAAGTAAAAGGGTTTCTCCCCCTCGAGAGGACTAGAGGGGTCTGCAAAGTCATGTGGATGCATTATGTATGCTATGTGTGAATGTTTGTGCTCCCCCAAATACTCTACAATCGTCACCCCTCAACGTGATGGTGGTAAGAAGTGAGTCTTTTGTGAAATAGCTGAGGAAATGCAGAGGAAATCGTGTGATGAGATTTGTATCCCTATAGGACAAGGAAATGCTAGGGGTTGTCAATGGTAGGGAGGTTGCCTAGCGTACATACATCCGGCCCTGAGTTTAAATCCCCAAAACCAGGGAGAAAAGTGAAAACATAAAATAGGGTATTCAAAGTGGACTTGAGGGAGGAGAAACCAAGTACTCTTTTTGTTTTAGTTTTGGCTTTTTCCTGAGACAGGGTTTCCCTGTGTAGGCCTGGCTGTCCTGGAACTCACTCTGTAGACCAAGCTGGACTCGAACTCAGAGATCCAACTGCCTCTACCTCCCAAGTGCTGGGATCAAAGGTGGGCACCACCACTCCCCAGAATGAAACTAAGTGCTTCCAACTCTGTGACTAAAGCTTGAAGTTATCCATGGGATGTGTGAGTCACCCAATAGTGCTTTCCAGGAAGACGGAAATTTGGTGAAATGGGAATGTTTCAACCTTTAAAGCAAGGTAAGAAACAGATTCTCACGTGGGTTGAAGCTGTTGATGTCTTGAACTTGGACTTCCCAACACCTAGAATTGAGAGAAAATACATTTGTCATTTGTCCCAGTACCCCAAGAGGACTAAGACAGATTGTCCCTACAGAGACAGGTGAAAAATTTGGTCAATAATACAACTCACTAAAAGGCTCATCTCAGTTTTGGGCAGAACGCTGCAGTCACTGTGGTGGCTTTAAGTAATTCACACAAATCCTTGGAGACTTCTCAGGTGAAGAGGAGACTGTGGTCCCTTGAGCTGAATATCAGAAGCCAATGCCAGAAGAGGAGCTGCATGACTTCTTAGGCTTGGTGAGCTGAGTGCCAGGCTTTAAAACAACAACAACAACAACAACAAAAAAAAAACTCGCTTCAGTAACATTTCAGTGTGATTTTCAGTGTGCTAAATTAATTTGCAAATTTACACAATGTGTTAGTACACCTGTTTTGTCTAGAGTGACTAAAATACACTTACATTTATGCTTAACTTTCTATTTTAAAAACCGTTTTATCTAAAATTCAGAAACAAGTAATAAATAGACAGATTTTTAGGATTTTTAGTCTTCCATCACATAGCTCAACTTTCTAACTACATGAATCATAATAGTTATGAATAAAAATAAAACAGTTGTGTTAGAACAGTTTCTACCATTTAGTTTACAGGGAAATTGTAAAGGCTGGGTTATTGGTGTAAATCAAAACTAGAAATAACTGAAAATAACAAGGAGTGCACCGCTCCCTAGATCTCAGAGGACTTCAGGTGTTTGTCAGGACAGGTAATGGAATCCTCCTCTCTCTCAGTCCCTCAGCCTAAGAACTTGAAGTCAGACTACCATTCCGGTCTTGAAATGTAGTCACTCTCCCCACGCCAGACAGCAAAATTCACCACACCAGAAGTCAGCTGTCTGGGACGTGCGTGAGAACACATATGACGATTGCACACAAGTATGTGTGCTGTACAGAAGCAAGGCAGCTGAAAAATAGCGTCCAAAACAAATTGATACAGAGATCTCACAATCTAGGCTTGAATACAACTGCTTAGCAACGCAATGTGAGCTGAGTGGCAGAGGCTGACTGTATCTGTTGAATTTTTAAGAATTAAAGACATTCATTGTGTTCTGTGGTGAACCAGCACACTGTCATTAGGTGGAGCTTGGTAAAGCGCTCTCACGCTGAATGCAGAGGTCAGAGCTTCCTGAAGAATGGCAAGAAATGTCTGCATCTGTTCCTTCCTCTAAAACAAAGGATAAAGACATGTTAGCTTCTTCGTACTCTTTGTTCAAGTTCTCTCTCCGACTCACATAACTTCTCCGCTTTCCGCACCACTACAGATCCAAATTCTTTTGAATTCATTCCAGTTACCGGATGTCTCGTGTGTTTCAGTGTTTTCTCCCAACTGGCAACGTTTGATGATGTTCTAGAAATACCTCTGAGGTTATCAACGTGTCCTACACAATTTTTCCATTGCTGGGGATCAAACCAAAAGATGGCATCTTGCCACCGAGCAACACCTGTAGCCCTGGATTTCATCAGTTTTATGAAACTTTGAATTCTGAAGATGAGCATCCACATTTTAAATCTCTATTCACTACAGTTATGAATTAGTTTCTATCATGCTTAATATGTAACACGATATTTTATGTCTTCAAGAAACTGCAGTGGAAAAAAATCCTGGCATGGGCCATGGCACATTGTCAAAGCTAGCAATCCTGCTTTCCCAAAGTGAGACCAAGGACTACCTTTGTCTGAAAAAATCCTCAAGGTCACTGACAGAAATGCAGAACCCTAACTTTAACCTAGATCCAATTAAATGAGATTCTTGGTTGTAGTAATATGGGGTGGCAGGGCTGCGTCCCCCACACCCGGCCGCCCACATGGCTAGCTTATGCCCCGAAATAACAACACACAAACTGTATTCATTTAAACACTGCCTGGCCCATTCTCTTCTAGGTTAATTCTCACATATTAATTTAGCCCATTTATAATCATCTGTGTGTAGCACCCCAAGGTGCGCTTACCAGGGAGATTCTAGCCTAGTCCATCCTGGGTCGGAGCTTCATCCTGGGAGCGGGGCATGGCGTCTCTCTCTGAGGCGTCTGCTCCCGAGAGAGCTGTGGAGTCTCTGACCTCACTTCCTCTTCCTCCCAGCGTTCTGTCCTGTTTTCTCCTCCCACCTATCCTCTAACCAATAAAATGGGCCAGGGCAGTGCCTTTATTAGCCAATGACCTTCCTCCATCACTTGGTGATGCCCAGAAACCAAAATTTAAATAAGCTTCTGTGGATGTAGATGCTGTCTACTGAAGAGCTATTATAAGATCTATTATACCCACAGACATTTAAGCTAATAGATATCTAAATTTTATAAGTAATTATTAAACATCTACTTATTTATTAGATCATATAAAGGGTAGAAAAAAGTTAAATGAGGGGCTGGGGATGGTAATTCGGTCAATAAAGTGTTTATCTTGCAAGCAAAAAGATCTGAGTTCAATCCCCAGAATTTATGGAAACCCTGGTAGAGACAGGTGTATTTGTGAGGCTCTCTGGTCAGGCTTCCACATATACTTCATAAAGCCCAGGCTAATAAAATACCTTGTTTCAAAAAATAACGTATATGACATCTAAATGTCATCTAAGAATCAACCCCCAAATTTGTACTCTGGTCTCTTAATGCATGTGCCCACAAATACACATAAACATACCACACACACGAGGAGATGGATAGGAAGGAAGAGAAGGGGGAGAGTAAGAGGGAGACAGAGACGTAGAAGAGGAAGAGGAGGAGGAGGCAGCTGCCTTCTATCAATAAGAAACTTAATATTTGACATGTGAGAGGAAATAGGGATGGACATTATCCATTATATAATGCAGATCAGGACAAGCATTCTCAAAGATTTTTTTTTTTAAAATTACTTATGAGTGAAATACAATTTTAAAAAGCTATGGGACAAACTAGAAAAGAGGTCAGCTCCAAACATAGGACTTGCTTCCCTTGTGGGAAGCTACTAAGTTCTGGGCTGGGTAGAAGCGTGAAAGGGGCCTTAAACAGGAAAGCGCACTGAAGTCGCCCATAGTACCACAGTGTTGGTAGAATAATTCATAAAGAGAAAGGAGCCTATACCAAATCCAAACACAGGAACTATCCTCAAGACATCTGAAACCAGAAGTTGACTTCATCCACCTGAGCTCCAGTCCAGGTTGGGTGAATTGCAGCAATCAGTCCCACTCAGTTCCTGCATAACAGGAAGAGAGAACGAACGGGCCCTGGAAACAATTAGCACCAGGGGCAGTCTGTGCCGTTTCTCGCCCGCGACAAAAACTTGTAATACAAAGAAGCAGAAAATTGTTGCTGAAAACGAAAGAAAAAAGAAAATAGAAGCAGAGAGATGATCAAGGTGATAGGTAATTAACATATAACAGTTTTAAAATAAATTAATTTTAATTAATTAAAAAGTAAGGTAAAATGTATAAGAAAAAGGAAAATTTTTAATCATTAAAATTAGAGCAGTGGTTTCTCAACCTTCCTAATGCTGAGACCCTTTTAATACAGCTGCTCTAGTTGTGGTGACCCCCAACTACAAAATTAATTGTGTTGTTACTTCATAACTGTAACTTTGCTACCATTATGAATCTTAATGGAACTATCTGTGCTTTCTGATGGTCTTAGACAACGCTTGTGAAAGAATTGCTTGACCCCAAAGGGGCTACAGCCCACATGCTGAGAACCACTCCTCTGGACTCAGGGAGCACCTACAATCTCAGCTACGTCCGAGTCTGCAGAAGAAGGAACACGAGTTTGAGTGCATTCAAAACGGTATGAGGATGTCACCCTCGCAAGCTAAAGAGCGGGAGGAGGAGCATGGAGTGCGATGGAGGAAGGAACGCTAGTAAAACACAGGGAAAATAATTCTCTGTACAAATGAGCGAACTGATATTACAGCCCTGGGAAAGTACAATGTGACAGTAGCCTGGTCGGGACTGGGTAAGAGATGGCAGAAGACGTGAGCTCGGGTCGCGAGAGGATCCTCAGCAGGAAGGGCCTAAGTGCAAGAGAAACATATCTGAGAGAAACTCTGTCAGACATTTAATGTACAGAAACTTCCTAAACCGATGAAAGGCATGAAACTACAGATTCTGGGACCTCAAGAATCTCCAGGAGGGGGAGAGGAGTGGGGAGACGGGGAGAGGAGTGGGGGGAGGGGGAGAAATGGGAGGCGGGGAGGAGGAAATTTTTTCAATAATAATAATAATAAAAAGATTTTTAGTCTTGCACAGATTCAGGTGAAACTATAAATACTATTAAACACTATATATATATATATATATGTGTGTGTGTGTGTGTGTGTGTGTGTGTATGAAGTTATTAAAAAAAAGAATCTCCAGGAAACATGAAGAAAACAATCAATAAGCATGTGATAATAAAACTGCCAAAATCAAAAATCAAGAGGCTTTCATGAGACAAGGTATAGACCAGGAACCATTGCATTCAAGGTGTAACCAAGAAACCGGTAGCTACCTTTTCAAAGTAATCATTGGTATCAGGAGACCATTAAATGACATCAGTAACATCTTAAAGGGGAGGCTGGGAATATGGCTCAGAGAACAGAAGACCTGAATTCGGTTGCCAGCACCCACCTAAGAAGTCACTTGTCTGTGACTGTAAACCAAGCGATCTGATTTCCTCTTCTGCCTTCTCTGTGTATGTAGGCACATAAACTCAGGCACACACATTTACATATATATATATATACACATATATATATGAAATTATTTTAAGAATAAACTGAAAGGAAAAATAATTAAAATTTTTTTATTTAAAAATATTCAAAATGAAAGTGAAATGGATCATTTAAAGACAAAGGTTGAGAAAATTGTCAGCACATCTAACGTACAGAAATACCAGAGGAAGCAATTCAGGCTAAACTAGGCTGAAACAAGATAGAAGCAGAGAAATACAGAAAAGCAGAAAGGACCTAAGAAAAACATAGAAATAAAATGCCAAAGACATAATAGTTTAAGAAAATAACACAAATGTTTCCCAGACTATATAACAAATATAGAAAAGATATCTGTGATGGTCCTACCATGAAGGGCGAGAGACTCATATATGTACCTTTAAAACCACAGAAAGATTATTTATATAAAAGTATGCCTTAAAAAACAAAAAACATAAATGAGACAATTTTTGGTTTTTTTTAGTGTGTGTGTGTGTGTATGGTGTGTGTGTATGGCTGAATATATGAATCTGCATGTCAATATGGTACTTGTGTGCATGCGTATGTACACATGCCACAGTGCATGTGTGCAGGTCATAGAAAAATTTATGGAAGTCAATTCTTTCTATTATGTGGGTCCCAGGAAGCAAACTTAGTCATCAAGCTTAGTGACAACCACCTATATTCTCACCAGCTGATGATAATTGTATATCTATATCATTTATGTCTATATCTAGAACAGGTAATAGAGAAATTACATAAAATGAATGGAATAAAATTTAGAACTAAACAAGAATGTGGCATATAATGTGTAAAATGCCGTGTACCTCTAAAGTTCATGTTTAAATTTAATCCCAACTGCAATAATTTTTGAAAAGTATAGCCTTTAGAGGATCACTTTGTAGCCTAGGGATGTAACTCATTGGTAAAATGCTTGCCTAGTATGTGTGAGGCCCTAGGTTCTATCCCCTGTATCTCAAAAATAAAAAATAAAAGAAGACTAGGTCATAAAATGTCCTCATAAAAGGCTTAAGGGAGCCTTTTCCTTTTCTTCCCTGAGCCACATGAGCATGCAGAAAAAGCTTCATATATGACAAAAAGCAAGTGTGCACCAAATGCATTCATAGGTCTCCAGATATTGAACAACTCCCTGCCTCCAGACATATGAAGAAAATACTGTTTATAATTTCCTGACTTTGCAGTATTTTATCATGGCATTGTAAGCTAAAATATGGTAGACTTGCTACAACTATACCAGCAATTGCATTGCACATAGAATAAAAGCAACAGTGCTCAAGGGACCGAGGCAAAAGGGTAATGACTTTCTGCCCAACCTGTGGTAAACAGTGAGTTCCAGGCCTGCAAGGGTTACATAGCAAGAGGCTGGCTCACAACAACAAAAAAGATATAAAAGTAAATTGTGACAGGAAAAATGATTTTTCAACAGCCCGAATACATACATTCTATACATAACAAAATCATAAAAATGAAATTTGATGATCCGAAGGAAAATTATTGATAAATACATACGATGTAAATATCAATGGAGGCAGAAGGTCCTGCGACTGCATGCTGAAGAGTGAGCGGAGGTGTAAGCAATACAGCCAGGGCTGGGGCTGCGCATCTGCTGGAGCCAGTGATCAGAAGCACTGCACTCACATCTGGGGACACAACATGAACGAACATCCCAGAGCAAGCTTTCCGGGGGGAAAAAAAAAGGAGGAAGAAAAGCATAGAAACTCTTTAAGGAAAACAGTTACAAAGACTCCGAGTCCTGAGAAAATAGAAATAATTAGGTCCTTGAAGCTCAAAAAAACAAAAAAAAAACTCAACATGAAATCAGAAAAGCTGCTAGTGAAGGCCTACCATAGTTAAACTGTCAGAAATACAAGCAAAGTAGGTCCTAAAAACAGCAAGAGAAAAGTATTAAGTCATGTATGCCTGGATCCTTAACACAGGCTTTCCAGCAGAACCTTACAGACAGGCAGAAAACAGGGTAAACTAGGAGGGGAAGAGAAGGGAACTGCCAACATGAGTACCCCATCCAACAAAGCTAAAAACTAACCTTCCAAGAGGAAGAAGAAAGGGAAAATGGGATGGTGCATGAACACTAGGCGGAACATTTGGGAGGTAGAGGAAAGGCAATCACCAACAAAGGAATGCAAAAGAACCAGGAGAAAATTAGTGTAGGAGCAAATCTTTACTTGTCAATGGTAACCTTGACTACAAATGGATTAAATTCCTTAATTGAAAGGTATAGCCTGGATGGATACATTTAAGACTCAGTGATATATTTCATACAAACAATAACATCACCATTTAAGACACAGTACACAAGAACTGAAGGGACAGAAAAAGAGGAAGGGAAAGAGGCAGGAGGGAGAGATATAAAATTATATGTCTGATGAATATATCAGGAAAAAATCTCATACATTTGTTACATTCTGCTGTGCATCTGCCAATATTCCTAGTATTCTCTACATGAGAGCCCGATGAATGAGTTCAAAGTCAGAAAATTGAATTTTACTGCATATAAAATGATTGTATGCCATAGTAAAGTGGATAATGGAAGGAATTCAAAAGCAGTTAACATACATGTTAATAAAATAATATGTTACAGCAGTATAATAAACAGTAAAACCACGTGATGGACAGATATAACCATCTGCAGAAAGGGAAATGCAGGGAGAGGCAGGCAGGGCAAGAGGAAAAGTCAGTAACGGAGCTAATGAGCCATTGCATATCCCGCTGCATCCTTCCTCATCTCCCACTGACCACAGTGGTATCTTTTCTCTCGTGAAGTCAGGCCCACCCGGTTAGCAGATGACATAGCTTCCTTTCCATTGGCTAACTAAAGGCTGGAAGATATGCTTCAGCTGCTGCAGCTCGAAAGTGTGATGGTTACAGCGAATTTTCGCTCCACTCCCAGAATTCTCCTCGATGTTTAGGGGTTTAGACACCAAATGAAGAGCAAAAGTGTAAACTCCAAGGCCACAAAAAAGCATCCACAGTGATATGTTCAAGGTGCTTGTCATTTTTGACCTCACAACTCAGAAGTTCAAAATGGCCTTTCACCTTGATTAAACAAAACAAAAATGGTAGCTCTGACAAGAAGATTGACAGGATGTACCTCTGCCCTGGGGAAATATAGAACAAATGCCTATCTGGATGCCATGATGGATGGGGCTTCATGCACTGCACCATGGTTCTCAGTGTTTAGAGAGAGTCAATGGCACAGATCACAGAGGCGTCATCAGAAGTACTTCACTTTGCTCTGATGAAGAAGCAATGGGCACCATTCAGAAGAAAAACTAAGGAGCTGCTGAGAGTCATAGCCATCTCTACTGACAAAAGGGAAGTTTGGTTATTCTCACCTCACACATATCCATAAACACAGAGTGGGACTGGAGAACTTCAAATCCCAGACAGATGGTTTTTGTTGACACTGGGGGTATCTCTGAAAGTTTTCTCTTGAGGCCTACTCTGTCCCTTAGCTGTTCAGCTTCTTCTGTTTGTATTTTCATCCAATTTAGGGGCATGCAAGTCTTTTTCATAGCACTAGAAATGGGATAGGACCTTTTGTAAAACAGGTAAAAAAAATAAAGTAGGCTTGTTTAAGTTAGTAGTGTTTTTCCTCCAAATAACTGTAGGTCACACTGTCACAGTTTTTAGAGAAAGCTATTCATTCATTTTTTCCCTAAACAATAATTAAATTTAATGACTACAAAATATGATTTCTATAAAGAAAATGAAGCTAGTAAGAAAATGGAAAGATCTGGGAGGTATTATATTAGGTGAGATGACCTAGACTCAGGAAAAATGAGTCAATTTCTCTTCATGGTCAAAATTCTAAAGATAGTAAATACAAAGGAAGGCATGCACTTGAGCAAAGTGAAGGCCACATGTGATAGGACTCTTTCAGCATGGCAACAGGATCCAGGATAGTGCTGGGACTCTCACGACAATAAAGTAAGAGCAAACGGGAGTGTGAAGACAAGAAGAGAAGAACCTATGATGTAATTTTAAGTATGAAAAAAATTTAAGGATTCCTTTTTAAAAAATATTGGATCTGAAGAACTTAGTAAAGTTCTAGGAAACAAAATCAATATTCAAGCAGCAATAACTTTCTGTACACTTTGAAAAAGCTGCTGAAAAAGAAAATAAAAGAATAACCTCACACATGATATCGAGAAAAAAATTACTTAAGTGCCTGGGGTTAAGTTAAACCAAGGAAACAAATGATCTCTTTGATGCAAACACTGAAGGAAGGACTGGCAGAGAACACTATAAAATATAAATTCAAAATATGCTTCACAGACACAGCAAGCAACTAAAGCAGACATGCCAAATGAGAAAATATCTAACCCAGAGATAACAGCAAAATCTTGTCAGAGAAAGTAGAAAGTATTCAATAAACAATGCTAGAAAAACTTGAAAAATTAGCCCCTTTCTCTCTCTCTCGGTTCAAAAACCAACTCTAAATTCTTCAATGATATAAGGGTAAATCTTGAATCTATGAAATTGCTACAGAAAAAGATAGTAGAAATACTTTGGTGTCTGGATGTTGTGACTATCTTAGTCATTGTGAAGAAACACCATGACCATGACAACTCTTATAAAAGAAAGCATTTAATTGGGGCTAGTTTGCAGTTTCAGAGGTTCAGTTTATTATTGTCACGGCAGGGAGCATGGTGTCATGCAGGCAGACGTGATGCTGGAGAGGACCTGAGAGTTTGGCATCCCAATCGACAGGCAGCAAGCAGAGATAGATACTGGGCCTGTCTTGTGCTTCTGAAACCTCAAAGCCCACCACCTAGTAACATACATCTTCCAACAAGGCCACATTTTCTCCATCGAGGCCACACCTATTCCAACAGGGTTATACCTCCTAATCCTTTCAAACAGTGTTACTACCTGGTAACTAAGCATTCAAATCTATGAGCCTATGCGGGTGATTCTTATCTAAATCACCACAATGACTTTGAAATAAGACCCTCCCCACAAAAAAAATCACATTCAACAGAAACAAAAATAGACAAAAGGGGTTAATATCAAACTAAAGTTTCTGCAGAGTAAAGGGAGCAAGAGACAGAATAAAGTGATAACTTGCCGAGTAGGACAAAGCATTTTCAAACAACCCCTCTTATAAGGCATTGACATTCAGAATGTATAAAGAGCTCAATTCAAGAGCAACATACACATAAATAATAGAATTTTAAAAGGACAACAGACATTTCTTGAAAGAAGAAATGCAAATTGCTAACAAGTTCGTTTTCATTACACTTACACAATGGAGTACTACACAGAGGTAAAAAATAATGACATCTTGACAATTGCAGGCAAATGGATGGAACTAGAAAAAAAACATTGAGTGAGGTAATTTGATGTGGAAAGTCCTTCTATATATGTGTTGTTGTTATTGGCTAAAGAATAAAGCTGTTTTGGCTAACATCTTAGCTGAGTAAAGCCAGGCAGGAAAGCAAACAGAGATACAGAGAGAAAGTAGACGGAGTCAGAGAGATGCCGTGTAGCTGCGAAAGGAGAAAGATACCCAGAACTTTTAATGGTAGGCCCAAGACTCATGGTGATACACAAATAATAGAAATGGATTAATTTAAGATATAAGACTTAGCCAGTAATATACCCAAGCTAATGGCCAAGCAGTGTTGCAATGAATATAGTTTGTGTGTGATTCGGGTCAGAGCAGCCAAGAAACAAATGGTCTCTGCTTACAAAACGAAGGCCATCAAGGGGAAACTGCATCTACATAAAACCTGAGAGAGCATAAAAGGGATTTTAGACATAAAACAACAAAGTTAACATGACTTCTTGGTAACTGTATTTTTTTTTTTCAGATTTGCTCTATTTGCTGGTGGCAAACAGAGGCACCACCTCTTATAAAAGGGCTCCCTGGTTTGTGCTGGCAGCACAATCTCTGCCTCTTTTGGGGAGGTCGTGCATTTAAATGGGGTTTGTGAGCACAGTGCTGCAAATTATTTAATGGTGACATAGATCTGCTGTGTCCCTGGAGCTAGGGCAATAAGCATGGATTAATTAATTAATTAATCTCCACCATATTAAAAGGTCAAGAAAGGTTGATCCAGCATCCAGGGCACTGCGACCAAGCTGATTACCATTTTAAAAGTGCTTCTGGTCAGAAAATGATTACAGATATGCAAGAAAGACAGATCCAGAGAAAAACAAAGCCCTAAGTGGGTCATAGTATGTTTTTAAAATGTGCATAGACTTGGGTGAGAGAAGAAAAAGAACATAGATAATTATATAGAAAAGTAAATGGTTTAAAAAAATAAGCAAAATATTTGGTGGGGGAAGGAAAGCATTTATTTTTTTCCTGTAGTTTTTTTTATTTAAATAACTTTTTTTCTATTTTTTTTTACATACCAATCAGTCTCCCTTCATCCTCTCCTTCTGTCCCCTCCCGTTTCCCATCTACTACTCTCCCCATCTACTCTTATTCCATATCTATTTAGCAAGTGACAGGCCTCCCATATGCTTGCCCACAGCATTGCACATCAAGTTGAGGAAGGACCGAGCTTCTTCCCTTATGTCAAGGTGGACCAGGTAATCCAGCATGGGGAACAGGTTACAGAAAGCAAGTTAAGTGACAGAAAGAAGTCCTGCACTCACTGTTTCTCTTTGTTATTGTTGTTTGTTCTTTAATTCTTTTCATTAAAAAAATGTTTATTTTAAAAAGAAAACAAACAATATTTTTTATTTTTACATAGCAATCCCAGTTCCCACTATCTCCCTTCCTCCCATTCCCTCTATTTAACTCCTCCACCCCAGCCCCCATCAACTCCTCAGAGAGGGTAAGTCACAATGCTTGGAGGAAGGTCCGAGGCCCTTCCTACTATATCTAGACTGAGCAAGGTATCCATCCAAAGAGAATAGGTTCCAAAAAAGCCAGTACAAGCAGTAGCCAGTGGCCCCATAGTCTGCCCTAGCCATACAAAGGTCACCCACATTCAAAGGGACCAGTTTGGTCCTATGCTGTTTCCTTTCCTGTCCAGCTGGAGTTGATGAGCTCCCATTAGCTCAGGTTGACTGATAAAAAAAAGTCCTTAAAGAGACAGTAAAATAATATGAAAGGGTACAGACAGTTATACATGAAAGAAGTAAAGAAAAATAAGCCATGTAAGATAAAATACACATAAAGAGTCTGGATTATGTATATTATTGTGTTTTCTTTGAAATTTTTAACTGCAGAGAGACATTTGTTTCTGGAGGCTGCTAACATAAACCAACAGAAAGATATCTTGACTTCAAAATTTGGGTCGAAGGATATGTTGCTTTGGAAAAAAGTGTTCTGCTTTTATTTCTACAGAGGATGGAAACCTGTGGATTCCTTGCAGGTTAATGTGGTTTGATGGAACAACAGCCCCCCAAAGGTCTTCGTAAATCCTAAAATTACTTTGCCCAACAAAATACAGGAAGCAGTTTGGAAAAAAACTGTACTCACAAGTGTCTTTTAGACATAAAGTAAAGAAACCACCCTACAGTCCATACCCCAGAGAACCTAGACAACAGAGAGGACCCTAAGAGAAATATACATGGATCTACATAGGAAGGAAAGAAAGACAAGATCTCCTCTGTTGGAGCCCACAGGACTACACAGTATTGTACAGCTTACAGATTCATAAAGACAGACCCACAAGAGTACAATTTATGTGGCAACTTATTTTGCACAGCTACAGGAAGAGTTGTCTTTTGGAAAAGTCACTGTCATATCTGTAAAACTGTTGTGAAGCTGTGATTCTTCCTTTCAAAATGGGATTCATTCCCAAAACACCTTAGTAGTGTAACTTCTCCTGTGTGGGCAATGGAATGATTTTCCTCCATTCCCACACACCATGAGGCCCTAAAACAATAGCATTCACTTTTTGTTCTAATAGTCAAATTTACATAGAGTCAGTCCCACAAAATTACCTGCTAACAGACTACATAGAAATTTCTACAGAAGATAGGCACAAAGCAGGAAGGCAGCATGCCCTACCTTTGCTAACAAACAAATTTGGGTGTCCCCAAAGCTGGTTATTACAAAGGAGATTAGATGAGGAGAAAGCATAAATCCAGGATTCAGTGATGTTTAGCAACTTTATCTAATGGTTTGGAATATCAGGCACTTCACCTTGGATGCTGGCTCTTTCATGGGAGATGTCACCTGTTCTGAAGTACTGTTTTGTCAGGTTCTACATGCCCATTTTGTAATCTTGATATGCATAATCATTGCCCTTGCTGGTAAAATTTTTCAACTGTGTCTGTAATAACTAGAAACCTCATGGAGATTACCCCTTGTTCTCCTTCTCCTTTCTTCTTCTCCTTTCTTCTTCTTCTTCTTCTTCTTCTTCTTCTTCTTCTTCTTCTTCTTCCCTTTATTTTTCTTCTGCTCCTCACCATTTCTTCAACTTCTTCCCCTTACTCTCCTTCTTTCTTCTCTTTCTTCTTCCCCTTACTCTCCTTCTTCTCTTTGCGCTTCTTCTCCATGCCGCTTTACTTCAAATTTGCTCCTCACACAAAAAATAAAGAACATGCAGAAGAAATGTATTTGAGTTAATGTCTTATCCTCAGATCCTCATCTGCCATAGACATCAAATTCTGAGCCGTGAGAGGGTATTGAGGCTGGTTCTCAAGGCCCCCATTACTCCTGAGTAAATTGGGAGTGTGGGGGTTATGGGAGAGGGTATCAGGGAAGAGGAGAGGAAGGGAGAGGAATGGACAAAAATATATAGCTCAATAAAAACAATAAAAAATATTTAATGTCATTGGCTATCACACAATCAAAACCACAATGATATATTACTCGGTCTATTATGGACAAAAAATAGGGACTGAAGAGATGACTAAAATGTTAAGAATGCTTTCTGTGACACTTAGATGCACTGGCCCAAGAGACTGCTTCCTAAATATAACCTCAGTAGCACAGATACTGAGATTAACAATTAATAAATGGGACCTCCTGAAACTAAAAAGCTTCTGTAAACAAAGGACACAATCAACAAGACAAAATGACAGCCTATAGAATGGAAAAAGTTCTTCAGCAACCCCACAATGGACAGAGGACTGATCTCCAAAATATACAAAGAACTCAAGAAATTGGTCATCAAAAGAACAAATAATCCAATAAACAATGGGATACAGACCTAGTCAGAGAACTCTAAACAGATGAATCTAAAATGGCTGATAGACACTTTAGGAAAAGTTCAACATCCTTAGCCATCAGAGAAATGCAAATCATAACAACTCTGAGATTCCATCTTATACCTGTCAGGATGGCCAATATCAAAAACTTTGATGACAGCTTATGCTGGAGAGGATGTGGGATAAAAGGAACACTCCTGCATTGCTGGTGGGAGTGCAAACTGGTACAGCTGCTTTGGATATCAGTATGGCGATCTCAAAAAATTAGGACACAACCTACCTCAAGACCCAGCAATACCACTTTTGGGTATATACCAAAATGATGTTCAGTTATATCACAAGGACATGTGCTCATCTATATTTATAGCAGCATTGTTTATCATTGCTATAATCTGCTGATGGCTTGTCCTGTCATTGGGTACCCTGTCCCTTTAAGAGACAAGCCCTGCCCACTTCTTTTCTTCTACCAAGGCAAGCAGATCTTCTGCCTCATCAAGCCTGTGCTTTCTCTATCTCTTCTTGTCGCTCTTCTGAAGAGGTAGCTGTGGCTTCTCTCTCTTCTCCTTCCTCCCTCTCTTCTACCCACTCTCTTTTCATCTCTCCTTCCCTCTCTCTTCCCCCCTTGACCTTGCCCTTCCCTTCCATAACCCACAAGATAAACTCCATATCCAAACTCTCTCTGCATGGGCGTGTCCTTCTCTCACCCACCACTGCCTTGCCTGGGATCCACTAAGGCCTCAGGTAGTGGGACTGGCTGGCCCTCATGGCAACTGACTGGCCCTTATGGCCCACTGCTGGCCACTGCCTTCACCTGCCCCTCAGGGAACCATGCCCCTTGGGCCTTTGGGCCACCTGCTGCTTTAGAGAATAACAGTCATAGTCAGAACCTGAAAACAACCTAAATGCTTCTGGACCAAAGAATAGATAAGGAAAATGAGGTACATTTACACAATGGAGTAGTACATAGAAGAAAAAAATAATGACATCTTGAAATTTGCAGAAAATGGATAGATCTAGAAAACATCATATTGAGTGAGGAAACCCAGACCCAAAAAGACAAATATCATATGTACTCACTCATAAGTGGTTTTTAGACAGAAAGCAAAGAAAAAAAAACAGCCTACAAATCACAATCCCAGAGAAGCTAGATGACAATGAGGACCCTAAGGCAGACAGACATCGATCTAATCTACAAAGGATATAGAAAAAGACAAGATCTCATGAGTAAATCGGGAGCATGGGGACCTTGGGAGAGAGTTGAAAGGGAGTGGAGAGAAAGGGAGGGGAGTGGAGAAAAATATATAAATCAATAGAAACAATAAAAACAAATAAATAAGTTGATAAAATAGAAAAAAGAATCTTAAAACGTATATTAAATATCATATGGAGAAAAAAATTTATAAACTGTATTTGTAAGTGACTAATACCCAGTACATATAAGGAACTAAAACAACTCAGAAGCAAAAATAAATAATAAAAAATGGTTAAAAATTTAAAAAAATGCTTACTGTGAAAGAGCACACGCTCTGTTCACAGCGCCCATACAAAGCAGTTCACAACCAGCTGTATTCCAGACCCAGGTGACACATCTGCTTCTACAGGAACCAACACACACATGAGCAATCCACCATTCTATACATACACAATTAAAGACAAAATAAATCTTTCAACACACACGATGCAGGCAAGGATGTAAAGAAATTGGCAGTCTCATTGGTAGGAATATACATTTGTTTGGTCATTATAGGAAAACCATGGAAGTTTCTCAAAGATACAGAAAACAAGCACCCATATAATCTGTAGTTCTATTAGTAGGCATATCACTGGAGGAAGTGACACCAATATACATTGATTGGACACCTGACTTTCAATGTTATTAGTGCCAGTCACACTAGCCAGAACAGGGAATCAGTCTAAGTATCCATCAGTGAATATTGAGAAGTTGTGGGATATAAACATGATTAGATATCATTCAGCTATAACAAATAATGAAACTCTGCCTTTGCCACAATGTAGAGTTGTTGGATCGTAGTGAAACAAATTAAACCCCCAAAGGCAAAAACACTGCATGCTTTCTCTAATATTGAAGCTAAAACTAGTTGATCTGGAGGTAGAATAGTGATTCCTATAGGCTGGATAATGGGTACCTGGTATAGATGTAATTCATGTTGCAGATACTGTGAAGAATGGAAAGAGGGGAGCTTGGAGGCTGAAACACAAAGGAGTTAAGAAGAGAAATGCTTGGATTTTTCTTTCCAAGACAAAGTTTTTCTGTGTACCGCGGGCTGTCTTGTAATTCACTCTACAGTCCAATGTGGCCTCGAACTCAAGAGGTCTGCCTGTCTCTTCCTTTCAAGTGAGGTGACTAAAGGCATGTCTTACCACTGACTGGCTACTCTGGATTTTTGTTATTTCACAATGTGCACATGTTATGAAATATCATACCAGTCAATCATTTTATCAAAGTGTTTCCTCCTGCTAACTACAAGAAAGAAAGGAAGGAAGGAAGGAAGGAAGGAAGGAAGGAAGGAAAAAAGGAAGAAAGGAAGGAAGAAAGAAAGGAAGGGAGGAAGGAAGGAAAAAAGGAAGGAAGGAAGGAAAGAAGGAAGGTAAGAAGGAGCAAGCACAACCTGAGGAACAGCTTAGAGAAAGCCAAATTCCCCAGGTGTAGTCTTGTCAGTTATCTTGGAAGCCTAGAGCAATGTCTACCAGAGAATAGAACTGACATCATAGAAATTGAGACCAAAATTCTTAAGAAAAATTAATATTTTGTCTAAAACATGTAGGTTCTTAAAACTAAACATACTAAACTTTTAAACATTTAATAAGTACATTTTAGAGTGATATTACCTATCTTCTCATCCTGTAAGATTAATCTTCTATACACTTTAAACTGCTGCTTCATATTCCTCCTGCACCCAAGCCCCTAAAAATTTCCATTCTTCTTTCTCTCTCAGGCATTTGGATATTCTAAATATTTCAGGTAAATTAAATGATATGCTGTCTTTCTGAGATTGTCTTATTTCAAAGGAATAGCTTGAATGTTTGCCCATTTGTACATGAGTCTTCCTACCTCTTACAATTTTTTTTTCATATTTTAGCTGCTGTGAATAAAACTTTCATGAACATAAGTATACCATATATCCTTGAGATCATACTTTTTGTTGGGGAGGGGGAGTGGGAGAAATAGAATTTTTGGACCATATGGTAATTTTTTTATTTTAAAACCCCTTGGTGTGAGGAATTGAATGCAAGAGCTCATGTGGGTTAAGCACAGACTCTATCATCTATACATACCCATCCCATTTGAAATATTTTTGGATAACCATTATAATATTTCTGCTATGTTTTATTCTCCTCAAAAGAATACAGTGTTACAATTTCACCACACTCTCACCAGCACGGTCCCTCCCTCCCCCTCCTTGGTTATTGTTGTTGTTGCTTTGCTTTTGTTTCTGTCATGCTGGGGGCTGGATTCAGGACCTTATACACATTATACATTCAACTATGTCCCCAGCCGGGGCATCATCCTTCTTGTGCTAATTTTATATGGTATGAGATGAGGATCTAATTTGCCTTTTCCTCCACATGTATTTCTAGAGTTTCCTAGCATCATTTATTTTTCAGTACATATATTTTTCATTAATTGTCAAATAAATCCATTGGTCCTCCATGTTTGATAGTTTCCATTCCTGGACTTTGTAATGTTACATCATTTTCCTTATCTATCACAGTGCCAACATGCTGTCTCAATTACTAAAGCTATATGACACTACCATATCTAGAAGACAGCATTTTACTACATTCGTCCATACTTTCCTGAAAAGTTTTACAGTTAACGGTTGCTGAAAATTTCCCTTGCTCTTATATAGTGCATTCCACCTGTGTTCATGAAAGAAAAAAATAAGTAAACATAGTGGCTCACACCTATATATACACACATCTGTAAACACAGCAACAACAACATGCACACAAGTGTAGTAAGAAAGACTTGTTTCTGTCCCGTGCTCCAATGTGGGTCTCTGTCTCTGTCTCCTTTCATTGCCTGATGAAGGTTAATATCCAGGAGGATGCCTATATGTTTTTCTTTGGGTTCTCCTTCTTATTTAGCTTCTCTAGGATCACTAATTATAGGCTCAATGTCCTTTATTTATGGCTAGAAACCAAATATGAGTGAGTACAGCCCATGTTCCTCTTTTTGGGTCTGGCTTACCTCACTCAGGATAGTGTTTTCTATTTCCATCCATTTGCATGCAAAATTCAAGAAGTCCTTGTTTTTTACTGCTGAGTAGCAAATCAGGAGCAGAAGGAGAGAGAGCACGAGCAAGGAACTCAGGACCGCGAGGGGTGCACCCACACACTGAGACAATGGGGATGTTCTATCGGGAACTCACCAAGACCAGCTGGCCTGGGTCTGAAAAAGCCTGGGATAAAACCGGACTTGCTGAACATAGTGGACAATGAGGACTACTGAGAACTCAAGAACAATGGCAATGGGTTTTTGATCCTACTGCACGTACTGGCTTTGGGGGAGCCTAGGCACCTAGGCAGTTTGGATGCTCACCTTCCTAGACCTGGATGGAGGTGTGTGGTCCTTGGACTTCCCACAGGGCAGGGAACCCTGTTAGCTCTTTGGGCTGATGAGGGAGGGGGACTTGATTGGGGGAGGGGGAGGGAAATGGGAGGCGGTGGTGGGGAAGAGACAGAAATCTTTAATAAATAAATAAATTTAAAAAAAAGAAAAAGACTTGTTGGAAAGATTTGAATCTATATAAAATAGAAATTGAGGAAGAATAAGACACTCTAGAATCAAAGTAAAAGGAAAACATTACTTCTCTGAGCATTTGATATAAAGCAGAGACAGTCCAAATTGTAATATTTTTTAGCTGTGAGTGATTTCCTTAGAACATTAGGGATATCTTAAATAAATATCTTTATTCATTAGATAGAGTGAAATAAGAAATGTCAGAACATTAAATTAATTGCTTCATGATAAACGCACTTGAGCAAACAGCAATGAAAAGAACATGCAGTCTACATTATAGTGAGTGGGAGGGAAACTGAAAGCATCTTCTCTGGGCTGGAAATTTGGAGAAGGTTTCCATTCTCTCCACCTGTACTTAGGCTTGAAGCATTAGACCTATGGGAGAAACAAAAGTACACAGAGATAAAGGGAGGAAGCATTCAAATTTTCCTTTGTTATTTATTATTCAGTGATAGAAATAAGTAAAGGTCGTCGAAACTTTTGTGCCATGAGAATACAAGAACAGTTGAGTAGTAAACAAAAACTATTTGAAAAACAAACAGGATTAACAAAACATCCACCTAACTAATCAATGAAAGAGATAATAAACTAGATTGATGGAATTGGAGACAAGGTGGGGGATTTTACAACAAATAGCAGTGAAATCCATCTGGCCCCCATGAAAATGTGGAAAATTCATATTTAAAAAAAGTTGGAAAATTTAGAGGCCATGGATAAATTCCTAGACACATATAACTTGCCAAAATTAGATTTAAAGGATATAAACAGCTTAAATGTATCTACAATGATCCATAGCAAAGAGCTTTTTTTTTTCACCAAGAAAAGCCTTGGGCCAAATAGATACACTGCCAAATTCTGCTAAACATTTAAAAATTAACTTGCATCAAAGCTTTTGCCTTAGTTACTTTTCTATTGCTAGTAAACAAAAACAGAAAGCAAAAAAAAAATGACTATGTCTAAGACAACTTAGAAAAGAAAACATTTAAAGTGAGGTTTTCAGTGACACAACTCCTCCAATAAGACCACACCTTGTAATCCTCCTCAAGCAGTTCCACAAACTGGAGGCCAAGTATCTAAACATATGAGTTTATGGTGCATTATAATTCAAACCATGATAGTTCCCAAAACTCTTTTATAAAATTAAATGAAAAAGAGCACTATTAGTTTTTTCTATTAATATAGCATTACCCTAATGCAACTGGATATAAGAAAGAAAGAAAGAAAGAAAGAAAGAAAGAAAGAAAGAGAGAGAGAGGGGAAAGAAGGAGGGAAAGAGGGGAGTCAATAAACAACTTTGCACATTGTGGGTAGCCAATGAGAAAAAAGTACATACCATGTTCATCTTTCTGTGTCTGGCTTACCTCACTTAGGATGGTTTTTTCTAGTTCCATTCATTTGCATGCAAATTTTAAGATATCATTGTTTTTTTACCACTCTGTAGTACTCCATTGTGTAACTGCACTACACTTTCTTTATCCATTCATTAGTTGAGTGGGCATCTAGGTTGTTTCTAGATTCTGGCTATTACAAATAATACTGTTATGAACATAGTTGAACAAATGTCTTTGTAAAATGATTGAACATCCTTTGGGTATAAGTGGATACTAGCTGTAAAGCAAAGGATAATGAGCCTAAAATCCATGTCCCTAGACAAGTTAAGTAACAAGGTGACCCCTAAGAGAAGCATATATAGATTACCCCTGGGAAGGGGAAGAAGAGAGGTAAAGGGGAGAAGCGAAGAGGAGAGAAAAACTTGAAGAATTGGGATAGTTGAGATGGGGGAAGGACAGAGACAGAGAACAAGGAAAGAGATATTTTGACTGAGGGAGACATTATGGATCTAGCAGGAAACCTGACTCTAGAGAAATCCTCAGGAATCCACAAGGATGAAATCCCAGCTAAGACCCTAAGCAATATTGGAAAGGGTGCTCGATTTGGCCTTTCCCTGTAGTTAGATTGATAAATATCTTAAATGTCATAATAGAACCTTCATCCAGCAATTGATGGAAACAAAATCAGAGACCCACGGTGGAGCACTGGGCTAAACTCCCAAAGTCCATTTGAAGAGTGGGAGGAATGAGAATATGAGCAAAGAGGTCAAGACCATGATGGGAACACCCACTGAAACAGCTTATCTGAGGTAATGAGATCTCACCAACTCTGATTGTGACAGGGAAGGAACCAGCATAGGACCAAGCTAGTCCTTCTGAATGCGGGTGACAGTTGTATGGCTAGGGCATACTGCAGGGTCACTGGAAGTGGCAGCAGGATTTGTCCCTACTGCTTGTACTGGCTTTTGGGGAACCTATTTTTGGTGTGGGAGGCCCTTCTGCCTATTTGTTGTTTTTATTGGATAATGAATAAAGAAACTGCTTTGTCCTTTAGCAAGGCAGAACTAAGCTAGGAGGGAAAAACTAAACTGAATGCTGGGAGAAAGAAGGCAGACTCAGTGAGAAGCCATGCAGCTCTGCTGGAGACAGATGCTGGAACTTTACCTCATAAGCCACAGCCTCTTGGTGATGCACAGATTAATGGAGATTGGTTAATTTAAGATATGAGTTAGCAGGAAACACACTTAAACTATTGGTCAAACAGTATAGCAAATAATATGGTTTCTGTGTGATTATTTTGGGGCTGAACAGTGGGGAACAAACAAAAAGCCTTCCTACAACATATTTTCTTTGGATGGATTCCTTGCTCAGCCTAGATATAGTAGCAAGGGCCTTGGTCCTTCCTCAAAGCAATGTACCTTACCCTCTGAGAACTGGATAGAGGGTGTGGGGAAGGAGATGGAGGAAATGGGAAGAGGAGAGGGAGTGGGAAATAGAATTGGTTTGTAAAATGAAAAAAGGTAGTTGGTTTTCTTCTTTTAAAAAAAGTGAAAAAAGAAAAGAAGGGAGAAATTAAAATCAACCTAATGAGGGAGGTGAAAGATCTCTACAATAAATACTTTTTTAAAGTGAGTAATTTGGCCAAATGATGGTGGTTAATGCCTTTAATCCCAGCAATTTGGAGGCAGAGGCAGGTGAATCTCTGAGTTTGAGGTCAGCCTGGTCTACAGAGTGAGTTCAGCTAGGACTACACAGAGAAACCAAGTGGGGAAAAAGTTTAAAATTATAAAAAGTGAATAATTTGAAGAATACATCAGACAAGTCTAAGGAGATTGCTTAGTGGATAAAGCACATTCTAGCCAAGCATGGGTGTCAGATACAAAGCAGCCTCCCAAGATGGCTGTGCTGGTGACACACCCTGACCAGGTGAACAGACAGAATGTGGATAATGTGGGATGCCCCTCTGTAAACTATGAATATGTTTTATTACCATTGGTTAATAACAAAGCTGCTTTGTCCTATGGCAGGGCAGAATATAGGAAGACTGGAAATCTAAGCAAAGACAGAGAAAGGAAGAAAGAAAGAAAGAAAGAAAGAAAGAAAGCAGAGCCAAAGAGACTCCAGATAGCAATCGAGGAAACAAGACATGTACAAAATGAGTTAACATCACACCCATGTGGCAATACACAGTTTAATAGAAATGGGTGAATTTAAGATGTGAGAGTTAGCTAGAAATATTCCTGAGCCATCAGTCAAGCTGCATTGTAATTAATATAGTTTCTGTGCAATTATTCTGCTCTGGGCAGCTGGGAAACAAAAAGTACAGTCTCCATTTATAGGTGGGCTTCTGTTTGCCAGGAAAACCAATACCTCTCATGGTTGGCCCTCGTAGGTCAACTACCCTGGTCAAGAGCATCTAGTTCTCAATCACTCTAAACACCCCATATCACCCCAGAGACACCCCCCCCCCCCCGCTATGTGAAATCGACTTGCTTTTCTGATAGTTTGCTTTCTTTGTGCCTTGAAAGATAGTCTTAGCAGTTTGGCAGCAAACAAACCTTTTTTTCTACCCCAGAGTGCTCTAATTTAGTACTTTCACTGCACCTTGCTTACATTTGGTGAAACCCATGAGCGGACACTAGGACCACCCTTGCTAAGGGCCTTACCCCTCCAAACAAAACCAAAGTACCAGTTTGGCCCTCCTGGGTACAGATCATTTACTTATGCCAGCTCCTGCCTTCCACCATAGTTTAGAGTCCACCTCTCTGGCCATTTCTCTCTTTAATCTGCCACACCCACTGATCTCTCCTCATCCACTCACTAAGTCTCTCTCTCTGTCTCTCTCTTCTTCCCTGGAACCTGAAAATTATACTGGTGCACCACATCAATTCCTGTGCCCTTCTGGGTACCCCATCCCGTGGACACCTCTACCCTGTGATTCAAGGCTTCTGGATAAGGAATCTCACCTTCCTTGGGTGCGTTCTCAGACTGTGATTCTGTCCTACAGCACTTACCCTTCCCTTCCCTGTGTCTCTGCTCCTACACTTCTGTCAGGACTCATATTTATGGCCCCCTAAGTGTCCCCCCACTTCCCCTTTGCCTTGGGCTTTCCCTATAAAGATTCTCTCCTGATGTTTTTTATTTTACTCTACTCCTTTTATAATGACTTTATTATTTTTAAACTATTTTTTTATTATATGACTGCCTATATCCTTTTTTTCCCCAAGAGTATGTATATCTTTGAATACACTACAACCTTTGTAGAAGTCTCCCTTATCTGGTTTTGTTTTTACTGTGTATCTGTAATCTTTTTTGTGCCTGGGTAAGCAAAACTTAAACAGCTATGTAACTGACCTCATGGTGTCCTGGTGGTTGTCTTCTCCTCTCTCTGTTCCCTAATAGTCTAGTCTCATGGCAGAGGTATTGGGGAGCCATGTTTATTACCCCAAGTTTTCAAAATAATTTGAGAACGACTGCTATTTCCTAATGAAATTCAGTAGTGATATGTTCAGTCCTAGAGGTTTTTTTTTTTTTTTTTTTTTTTTTTTTGGTTTTTCGAGTCAGGGTTTCTCTGTGGTTTTGGAGCCTGTCCTGGAACTAGCTCTTGTAGACCAGGCTGGTCTCGAACTCACAGAGATCCGCCTGCCTCTGCCTCCCGAGTGCTGGGATTAAAGGCGTGCGCCACCACCGCCCGGCCGTCCTAGAGTTTTTTAAATTGGGTGTCAGAGTACTGGGATTACAGGTGTGTGCCACCATCCTAATTTCCTCTTTGTTGTCCATAATTTTATTTTTGGGGGGATGTGATTATCCCTCTTTATTTTCATTAGTTTAGCCAAAGTCTTATCACTTTGTTTACCCTTTTAAAGAATTATTTAGCTTTTTTTGTCCCTGATCATCGGGCTACCAGGCGGCCCTGTTTAGGTACTGAGGAGTTCCATCTGGACGGGTGAGTGTGTGCTTTCCAGGGGCGGACTGTCCCGGAAGAGAGCACAGGCCCCCCTCCCCCAGCTCCTTCTGCAGGGCTGTCTTTCTTACACATGACCCTCCCCCCCCCCCCCCCAAGCCTGCGCTTTCTGCTAGGTCCTTTACTCAGGAACAGTTTTCTGCTCCTACACTAAGGCGACTCACCCAGAGCGGTGAGTACCTGCCTACCAGGCAGGCCTCAAGGACCCCCAAAAGGGAGCCCGGGCACCTTCAGCTTGCGCTCCAGGGGTGCCTGTGCACTCCTGGATCTCGTCCCGCCTGCCCGGTTTTTTCCTTTTATCCCAGGATCATCGGGCTACCAGGTGGCCCTGTTTAGGTACTGAGGAGTTCCATCTGGACGGGTGAGTGTGTGCGATCCAGGGGCGGATTGACCCGGAAGAGACCACAACCCCTCCCTCCCCCAGCTCCTTCTGCAGGGCTGTCTTTCTTACACCCGACACCCCCCCCCCCCCCCAGAAGCCTGCATTATCTGCTAGGTCCTTTGCTCAGGAACAGTTTTCTGCTCCTACACTAAGGCTACCCACCCAGAGAGGTTAGTGCCTGCATACCAGGCAGGCCTCAAGGACCCCCCCCCCCCCCAAAAGGAGCACTCGCACCTTCAGCTTTTGTGGCAGGGTGTCCTGTGTTCTACTCGTCCCCGTCCTGCCCCCCAAGTTCTCACTTTTGTCCGCGGGTCATTGGACTAACAGGCGTCTATGTTTCGGTGCTGAGAAGTTCCATCTGGACTGGACAGTTCCTGCTTCTACACTGAAGAGTTACAACCAGAGAGTCAGTCACAGCAAAGACTGGACCAAGACACCAGGCCTCTCCTGGCTCCATTTGAAGGAAGAGATGGGAAGGCACCAAGGCAAGAATTCCTCCAACAACCTGAAAGGCAACATGACATCACCAGAATCCAGAGATCCCGAAATAAGAATTGTACACCCTACTCTAGAAGAATTAGAAGAAATCGACTCAAAAGTGAATTATATGAAAATAATAGAAGACTTTAAACAGGAGGTGAAAAACCGCCATAAACAATTAGAGATAACAAACAAAAAGGTAGAGGAAATGAATAAAGCTCTCAAAGATACCCAAGAAAACCAAGAGAAACAAGAAAAAGCAATCAAACAGGTAAGGGAAGTGGTTCAAGACATGAAGAATGAAATGGAAGTAATGAAGAAAACACAAAGCGAGGGAAGGATGGAGATGGAAAATCTGGGTAAATGAACAGGAAATACAGAGACAAGTACTACCAACAGATTACAAGAGATAGAAGAAAGAATTACAGACACTGAAGATACCATAGAGAAATAAACACACTGATCAAAGAAAACAGCAAAGCCAACAAATTCTGATCACAAAACATTCAGAAAATCTGGGACACAATAAAAAGACCAAACCTAAGAGTCAAAACACAAAACATACAGAATAAAGAAAGAATATTAAAAGCTGCAAAGGAAAAAGGCCAAGTTACTTATAAAGGTAAACCTATCAGACTTACACCTGATTTCTCTATGGAAACAATGAAAGCCAGAAGGTCCTGGATAGATGTACTGCAGAAACTAAGAGACCATGGATGCAAGCCCAGACTACTATACCCAGCCAAGCTTTCATTCACTATAAATGGAGAAAACAAAATTTTCCAGGATAAAAACAAATTTAAACAATACGTAGCCACAAATCCAGCCTTACAGAAAGTAATAGAAGGAAAATCACAAACCAAGGAGTCCAACAATGACCACAATAACTCAGACATCTAGAGACTCTTCACCAGCACAACTCAAAGAAAGGAAACACACAAACTCTACTACTAAAAAAGTGACCGGAATTAACAACCACTGGTCATTAATATCACTTAATGTCAATGGTCTCAACTCACCTATAAAAAGGCACAGGCTTAGAGATTGGATACGAAAACAGGATCCAACATTCTGCTGTTTACAAGAAACACACCTTAACCACAAAGACAGGCACCTACTCAGAGTAAAGGGATGGGAAAAGGTTTATCAAGCAAATGGACCTAAGAAACAAGCAGGTGTGGCCATACTAATTTCTAACAAAGTTGACTTCAAACTCAAATCAATCAGAAGAGATGGAAAGGGACATTTTATACTCATAACAGGAACAATTCATCAGGATGAAGTCTCAATCCTGAATATCTATGCCCCTAATATAAAAGCACCCACGTACGTAAAAGAAACATTACTAGAACTCAAGGCAGACATCAAACCGCACACACTAATAGTAGGAGACTTCAACACTCCTCTCTCACCAATGGACAGGTCAATCAGACAGAAACCTAACAGAGAAATAAGAGAATTAATGGAGGTAATGAATCAAATGGACTTAACAGACATCTATAGAACATTCCACCCAAATAGGAAAGAATATACGTTCTTCTCTGCAGCTCATGGAATCTTCTCGAAAATTGACCACATACTGGGTAACAAAGCGAACTTCCACAGTTACAAAAAAATATTCGTAACCTCCTGTGTCTTATCTGATCACCATGGATTAAAGTTAGAATTCAACAACAATGCTACCGCCAGAAAGCCTACAAACTCATGGAAACTGAACAGTCAACTACTGAACCACACCTGGATCAAGGAAGAAATAAAGAAAGAAATTAAAGTCTTCCTCGAATTCAATGAAAATAAAGAAACAACCTACTCAAACTTATGGGACACTATGAAAGCAGTCCTGAGAGGAAAGTTCATAGCTCTAAGTGCCCACTTAAAGAAAACAGAAAAAACACACATTGGAGACTTAACAGCCCACCTGAAAGCTCTAGAAAAAAAAGAAGCAGACTCACCTAGAAGGAGTAGAAGACTGGAAATAATCAAACTGAGGGCTGAAATCAACAAAATAGAAACACAGAAAACAATCCAAAGAATCAATGAAACAAAAAGCTGGTTCCTGGAGAAAATCAACAAGATTGATAAACCCCTATCCAAACTAATCAAACGGCAGAGAGAGTATGCAAATTAATAGGATCAGAAATGAAAAGGGGGACATAACCACAGACACAGAGGAAATTCAGAGAATTGTTAGATCTTACTACAAAAGCCTCTATGCCACAAAACTGGAAAATGTAAAAGAAATGGACACTTTTTAAGATAAATACCATATACCAAAGTTAAACCAGGACCAGGTGAACGACCTAAATAGACCTGTTAGTCGCGAAGAATTAGAAGCTGTTATCAAAAACCTCCCTACCAAAAAAAGCCCAGGACCAGATGGTTTCAATGCGGAATTCTACCAGAACTTCCAAGAAGACCTAATACCTATACTCCTTAATGTATTTCACAATATAGAAACAGAAGAGTCATTGACAAATTCCTTTTATGAAGCTACAGTCACTCTGATACCAAAACCACACAAAGACTCAACCAAGAAAGAGAATTACAGGCCAATCTCACTCATGAATATCGACGCAAAAATCCTCAACAAAATACTGGCAAACCGTATCCAAGAACACATTAGAAAAATTATACATTATGATCAAGTAGGCTTCATCCCAGAGATGCAGGGCTGGTTCAACATACAAAAATCTATCAATGTAATCCATCATATAAATAAACTGAAAGAAAAAAAACCATATGATCATTTCATTAGATGCTGAAAAAGCATTTGACAAAATCCAACATCCCTTTATGATAAAAGTTTTGGAGAGATTAGGGATACAAGGGTCATACCTAAATATAATAAAAGCAATATACAGCAAGCCGACAGCTAACATCAAATTAAATGGAGAGAAACTCAAAGCCATCCCTCTAAACTCAGGAACATGACAAGGCTGTCCACTCTCGCCATACCTCTTCAATATAGTGCTTGAAGTTCTAGCAATAGCAATAAGACAACATAATGGGATCAAGGGGATTCGAATTGGAAAGGAAGAAGTTAAACTTTCGTTATTTGCAGATGATATGATAGTCTACATAAGCGACCCCCAAAACTCCACCAAAGAAATTTTACAGCTGATAAACAGCTTTAGTAATGTGGCAGGATACAAGATCAACTCCAAAAAATCAGTCGCCCTCTTATACACAAAAGATATGGAAGCAGAGAGGGAAATCAGAGAAGCTTCACCTTTCACGATAACCACAAACAGCATAAAATATCTGGGGGGTAACTCTAACCAAGGAAGTAAAAGATCTATTTGACAAGAACTTTAATTCATTGAAGAAAGAAATTGAAGAGGATACCAGAAAATGGAAGGACCTCCCATGCTCTTGGATTGGGAGGATCAACATAGTAAAAATGGCAATTCTACCAAAGGCAATTTATAGATTCAATGCAATCCCCATCAAGGTCCCATCAAAATTCTTCACAGATCTTGAGAGGACAATAATCAACTTTATATGGAAAAACAAAAAAACCCAGGATAGCCAAAACAATCCTATACAATAAAGAATCTTCTGGAGGCATTACCATCCCTGACTTCAAACTCTATTACAGAGCTACAGTAATGAAAACAGTGTGGTACTGGCATAAAAACAGAGAAGTCGACCAATGGAATCGTATAGAAGACCCGGATTTTAACCCACAAACCTATGAACACCTCATTTTCGATAAAGGAGCTAAAAGTATACAATGGAAGAAAGAAAGCATCTTCAACAAATGGTGCTGGCATAACTGATTGTCAACCTGTAGAAGAATGAAAATAGACCCATATCTCTCACCGTGCACAAAACTCAAGTCCAAATGGATTAAAAACCTCAATATCAGCCCGACCACACTGAACATGATAGAAGAGAAAGTGGAAAGTACCGTACAACAGATGGGCACAAGAGATCGCTTCCTAGGTATAACCCCAGCAGCACAGACATTAAGGGCAACATTGAATAAATGGGACCTACTAAAACTGAGAAGCTTCTGTAAAGCAAAGGACAATGTCATTAAGACAAAAAGGCAACCTACTGACTGGGAGAAGATCTTCACCAACCCTGCAACAGACAAAGGTCTGATCTCCAAAATATATAGAGAACTCAAGAAACTAGACTTTAAAATGCTAATTAACCCAATTAAAAAATGGGGCACTGAACTGAACAGAGAATTCTCAACAGAAGAAGTTCAAATGGCCAAAAGACACTTAAGTCATGCTCAACCTCCTTAGCAATCAGGGAAATGCAAATCAAAACAACTTTGAGATATCACCTTACACCTGTCAGAATGGCTAAAATCAAAAACACCAATGATAGCCTTTGCTGGAGAGGCTGTGGAGGAAGGGATACCCTCATCCATTGCTGGTGGGAATGCAATCTTGTGCAACCACTTTGGAAATCAGTGTTTCGGTTTCTCAGGAAATTCGGGATCTACCTACCCCTGGACCCAGCCATACCACTCTTGGGAATATACCCAAGATATGCCTGATCATATGACAAAAGCATTTGTTCAACTATGTTCATAGCAGTATTATTTGTAATAGCCAGAACCTGGAAACAACCTAGATGTCCTTCAATGGAAGAATGGATGAAGAAAGTGTGGAATATATACACAGTAGAGTACTACGCTGCGGTAAAAAACAATGACTTCTCGAGTTTTGCATGCAATTGGATGGAAATAGAAAACACTATCCTGAGTGAAGTAACCCAGACCCAAAAAGATGAAAATGGGATGTACTCACTCATAATTGGTTTCTAGCCATAAATAAGGGTCACGGAGTCTACAGTTGATGATCCTAAAGACGCTAAATAAGAAGGTGAACCCAAGGAAAAACATATAGTTATCCTCTTGCCTATGGGAAGTAGACAAAATTGCCGGGGAGGAAAGTGGGATCTTGGGGGTGGGGTGGGTTGGGGGTAAGGGGAGATGGGGAGAGAAAAGTGAGAAGGGGAGGATGGGGGGAACCTGGGGAAACAGGATGATTGGGATAAAGGAAGGCTGGATAGGGGAGCACGGAAGCACAATTCTTAGTTAAGGGAACCGCCTTAGGGCTGGCAAGAGACTTGAACCTAGAGTGGCTCCCAGGAGCCCAAGGCGATGTCCCCAGTTAGTTCCTTGTGCAGATGAGGATAGGGAACCTGAAACAACCCTATCCTATAGCAATACTGACGTATATCTTGCATATCACCATAGAACCTTCATCTGGTGATGGATGGAGATAGAGACAGAGACCCACACTGGAGCACTGGACTGAGCTCCCAAGGTCCCAATGAGGAGCAGAAGGAGGGAGAACATGAGCAAGGAAGTCAGGACCACGAGGGGTGCATCCAGCCACTGAGACAGTGGGGCTGATCTATTGGGAGCTCACCAAGGCCAGCTGGACTGTGACTGAAAAAGCACGGGATAAAACCGGACTCTCTGAACATGGCGAACAATGAGGGCTGATGAGAAGCCAAGGACAATGGCACGGGGTTTTGATCCTACTTCGTGTTCGGGATTTGTGGGAGCCTAGCCAGTTTGGATGTTCACCTTCCTAGACATGGACGGAGGGGGGAGGACATTGGACTTTCCACAGGGCAGGGAACCCTGACTGCTCGTTGGACTGGAGAGGGAGGGGAGAGGAATAGGGGGAGGGGGAGAGGAGTGGGGGGAGGGGGAGAAGGGGGAAGGAGGGGGAGGGAAATGGGAGGCTGGGAGGAGGGGGAAACTTTTTTTTTCCTTTTCTCAATAAAAAAGAAGAATTATTTAATTGATCTTCTTTGTTATTTTAATTTCTGTCATTTATTCCATGATATTCATTATTTCTTTCCTTCTAATTTTGGGTTTAATGTGTTATTGCTTATCTTAGATGTTGGGGTATATCCCTAAGTTCTTTTAATCACTCTTCTTTTGCTAAATATTGGCACAAAATAAATTTCATTCCACATTAACCTCAAGAACGTATGAGAATCTTTCTTTAAAGATACCCACCAAGATTTATTATTGACTTTAAGTAACCTGCCAAATTGTTCATTTCTATGTGTATGCAAAGTGTGTGGTAGCCTGAAGTTGATGCTATGTGTCTTCTTCAATCACTCTCCACTTTATTGTTTGAGACAGGGCCTCTCACTAAACCTGAAACTCATTAAGTTGTCTATAGAGAATGGCCAAGGAGCCCTATGGAGCTCCCAGCCTTCATCTTTCCACTGCTGGGAATCTAGGTGACACTCAACGGTGCCTGGCTTTTAATGTGTTTGCTAGAGATCTAAACTCAGGTTCTCTGGCTTATGTGACTGGGGCTTTCCAGGTTGAGGCAGCTCCCATCTCCTGTAAATGTGGTTTATTGAAAGCACCAATTTAAAGTATTAAGAATCAAGTAAAAAAAATTACTACAAGAGAGATTTTTTTAAGTCCTAAAAATATAAATATTTCATCTGTACCTGAAAAGGAGAGAGCACTTTAAAAAGCAGTGACAGACCGGGGTTTTGTGCCATTCTACAGTGGCAACCTAGAATGCAGCACAGTATACCCCACAGCTTCATCAAAACAGCTTCATAAAAAGGTCATCCTGGTGCGTCGTGCACAGCTTTCGGCAGTAGTTTGAAGCGGTGTGCTTAGAGCTCTATGATAAACCTATAGGTTGTGTGCACCCCACTGTGTGCAACGGATGAAGTCCTAGGTGAATGTGTATTATTGACATGAGCCTGGCCATGTCAAGGACCCAAGGCCTCAGATGCATGGGAATGATAGAACTCTCCCCAGCTCAGGTACAGAGGGACAGCACAGCCTTTCTCTCATCCAAGACCATGTTAGAAATAATTGACATTTAGGTAAAACTAGTATATATAAAAAGTATCAACCACAGCTTCCTCCACCAAGATAGCCACAACCTAAAACAGCCTCCCCTATGAGACTTCCTAAGGTTAGAATGTATGTACCACTCGTTCAACTACATAATGTGCCTTATATATCAGTGGTATATAATAAACTGGCTGAGTTTCCAGGCTGCTGGACTACACCAAAAAACACCTGAACTTGAACTCAGCTTCTCCTCTCTCTCTCTCTGTCTCTCTCTGTCTCTGTCTCTCTCTGTCTCTGTCTCTCTCTGTCTCTGTCTCTCTCTCTGTCTCTCTCTCTCTCTCTCTCTCTCTCTCTCTCTCTCTCTGTGTGTGTGTGTGTGTGTGTGATTTATTCATTCCTTATCATCCTAGTTGTGGTCAAAGGCACGCCCACCAACCCCCATAAATTGCTTCCATTTCATTACTGCCACAAACTGTATTCCTTAATCTACAATTAAAACAAAACCCACAGAAAGATCACACTGGATATTTACCATACAGAGCAGAACCAGTAAAATAAAGAAAAACCAATGATAAGTAATAAAAATTTGTAGGTATTACTTTATCTCTACTCCAGTCCACATTTATGCAGTGAGAGGTCTGACCTGAATGACCGGTTCTCTGGGTCTTTGTTAGCAATATATGTGATCTTAGTGTAATATGTCTCTTCTTTCTTCCCCTGTCATAGACAAGGCCAATATATGTGATCTAGGTGCAATTTGTCCCTTCTTTCTTCCCCCTGTCATAGACAAGGCCAGTTGGCCCTCCAAAGAATTTCCAAGGCATGCTAAAAGATTTGTTTCACTGAATTATTAAGGTATCTCTCAAAACCTAATAATTTATGAAAGGTCATTTGAATCAAAGTGTCTTAATTTGCAAGACTGTACTTGATGATAGGCTAGAGGAGAGGCAGCAGACTGATATTTCCAGGTGTGCGTTTGAATACAACACTAAATGTGTAATTGCCTACAGCATTCCTTTTTAGATGAACAGGAGAAATAAATCATCAGTGTTCAACAGACTCCCTTTTGAAAATAATTTAATTTAATCATTGTTGCATGATGCTCCTCCAAGATAACCAACAGTATTTTTTCATTTATATAAATACACATATACAAACTGTAGAAATTATTTCTTATGCTGTAACTAGAATGGTGACAAAATAGATCCCTGCAGGGACTACCAAGTGAAGCTTCCAACTTTTAATACAATTTATTCACACTTTATAAGAAGTATATTTGCAAAAAGATCATTGATTGCAGATGACAGGTATTAAAGCTGCTGATGTGGGCAGGAAGAACTTTCTGGGATTCTTGACAGGCTTCACATCAAGTGATTAAATTGAATTGTTCAAGATACTGATTTTTTTAAATTTTATCTTACCTCTCCAACCAGAATCTAGAATATTATACTCATTTCTATCTCCTATGATATAACACTGGTTCTTCATCTTCTAGAAAAGTATAATGTAAAAGTATATTAATAGATGTAAAAAAAAAAAAAAACTACGTCTCTTTCCCCTATCTCTAGCCACATTTCAGGCATGTTTTCTTCACTTCACAGCATTTTTAGGTTTTCTCTAACAAGTTTCTGACAAGGAAAATCACTAATACTGGTTGAGTTGGGTTGTATTTTGGGGTGAAGGGTAGCACTTTGAGTGTATCTGACACCTTCACTCACTCTGGGGTCCTCCTTGGTTTTAAGTTACCAGAACTGGTTTTCTTTAACACTTGTGTGTCTAATGAGTCAAGTCCATTTCTGAAATCAAAATGAGAAAGGGAAGCAAATGTTGCAAGGGAGCTTTCTAATCAACAGAATCACAAAAATTAACATTGCAATAAAAATATAAAAATATTTAGCTAAGTTGCAGAACTGTTAATATCCCTGGAAAGCAATTTAACACAGTAGGAGATCACAAGAAAACCATCTTTGTCAAATAAGCAAACACCAAATGAGTAAAACTGTACAAGTTTGTTTTTTAGCTCTACAACAATTGTTTGCTTGAAGTTTTTATAGGGACTGTTTAATGAAATGTGCTTTATATCTTAGGTCATGCCTTTACTTCTTTTTAAATAATTTACTTTTATTTTGTATGCATGTGTGTACATATGTGTAAGTGTGTGTGTATGTGCATCGTATGTATATTAGTGGGTCACAGAACACACATGGCAGAGAGCGGCTTGCAGGAGTCAATTCTCTCCTCTTGGATCCTAGGTTTCAATTCAGGTTGTTGGGTTCAACAACAGGTACCTTTATTCACTGATTCGTTGAGTCATTTCACATGTCAGCTACTTCCTAGAGCTATAAATGTTTCACATTTGAGAGCAGGACATTATGTAACCTATTAGATTATTTGTAATATAGTCAATGAAAGATTAATTTGACTGCTTACAAATGATTGATTTTATTGGCAATGATGTTAGGCCATTTACCAAATGTTATTCTGCTGTATCACTTCTGTCCTTACAAGCTATTTTAAAAGACAAAGGGGAATTTTGGAAAAAGCTTTAGATGGCAGATCACTATAAAAGAATAATTCAGTAATATATGTTAAATGTGTAATGTAGTGTGTATTGTCATGAGCTTCAAAAAAAGGGAAAGTTGCTAGTGTTTGCACTTTAACAACAATATAATACTAGTAGTCATCAAATAAATAGATTTTCTTTTTCTTCTCAAGAATTTGTATAGTCATAGAAGATTGTTAAGTGTCTTATTTTCACTGTATTCAGTTTTTGTTGTTTAATTTGTAAACTTTGTCATCTGTGTCAGTATCTGTCACTTTGACAGTGACAGTGTGTGTTTTGCTTGCCACTTAACTTGAAATTACTATTTGCTACTTAAATGTAGGTATTTCTAAGATTGCTGTTTTTGCCACTATGAATGATTCTTCAAACAAATCGGAGCATTTAGACATAGACACACAGTAAAATTGCAATCAGGGTAGACATGCAGAGGAAATTAAATAATTAAAGCACCTGAAATTAGGATTACCTGACCTGGAATTGAAATGAATTACAAGTTTAGAATCAGAGCATATTTAGTAAAATTTGCTGGGAGGTAATATTCCTTTTTTTTTCTAGAGATCTCTCAAATAAGAATTTTAAGATAGAAGAGAGCTATACTTAAGGCCTAAGCATCCATAACCTTTGTGTTTCAACTCACTCCTTTTACAGCTATAAATCTGTGACTTTCACAGAATCGCCCAAACAAAATTGATGTGAGATATCCTTCTGTATATGTGTTGCTTTTATTGGTTGATGAATCAAGCTGTTTTGGCCAATGGATCAACAGAATACAACCAAGTGAGGAATCTGAACAGAGATATATGGAGTAGGCAGAGTCAAGTAGAAGTCATGTAACTGATGAAGGAGAAAGACACTGGAAACTTATCAGTAGGCCACAGCCTTGTGGTGATTCATAGATTAATAGAAACGGGTTAATTTAAGATGTAAGAGCTAGCTAGGAATATGCCTAAACTATTGGCCAAACAATGTTGCAATTGATATGAGTTTTGTGTGATTATTTGGGTCTGAGTGGCCGGGAGGGAAAAAAAAGCACAGTCTCAGTTTACAAATAGCATCCACTGCCTACTTTGGCTCTAAATAAGATCTAAAAAAGCTTTTTTAAAAAGGAGGCCTTCTAGAACCACAAAAATCGGGCCAAGCACAGCTTTTTGGTAGCTGCATTTTTTTTTTTTTTTAGATAGGCTCTGTTTGAGGGCTGCAAGCAGAGGCATGGCTCCTTTAGGAGACAGATTCCTGGTTTGTGCTGGTGGCAGGAACGATTCTGAGTTGTTTGGGTGGTCCTGCTACAGAGCCCTTATGGTTTGTGAGTAGAGTGCTACAGGTTGCTTAATGGTGACACAGATTCACTGTGTCCCTGACGCTGGGGTGGTGAGCATGGCTCCCAGAGATGGTGAACGCACCTCTACCATGTAGGACAGGGAGGAGCCAACAGGCAAAGCCTCAGACTTAGTCCTAGCAGTACCCACTCAGCATTAAAAAAATGTGCTCCTGGCAGAAATGATTACAGATATAAAATAAAGACTGATTAGGACAAAAATAAACCTCTGAGCAGGTCACAGAGTGTTTAAAAATATGTACATAGGCTTTAAAAGGGAGGTATAAGCAGTTATAGAAAGAAATAGTTGTAAAAATAAAAGTCTTTAAAGAGACAGTAAAAGTAATATAAAAGAGTAGTCATAGATTAAAGGACTAAAGATAACAACATAAATATTAAAAAGTCTACTGTTAAAATACAAGTTTTAAAATTTTAAAAGTGATTCTCACACAAATAATGAATACTTGTATCTAGGCATGGTGATATACACCTATAAGGTCAGCATGTGGCAGGCTGAGAAAAGAGGATCATGAGCCAAGGACCAGAGTGAGCTACACATTGATTCATTGTATCCTGGAATATACAATGTGATGTTACTTCAAACAAAAATTTGAAAAGCAAATAAAAATTGACATATGTATGTTGTCATTAGTTGGATAAACAGTATTATGATAAAATATGCTTAAAAATTATTTAAGAAATGTTATCAAGAAACTGGACAAGGTGACATTTGCCTGTAATATCAGAACTTAAGAGGTTGGGGCAAGGGGAAGAATGAAAGTTCAAGAACAGACTGGGCTCCATAGCAGGACCTTATCAGATAGAGAGAGACTAGATCAATAAATGAAAGAAGCTTTACTTACAGGTGTTCAGGGAGCAAAGAGATGGAGAATAGGAAGATAAACATAAATCATATAAGGCTTCACAGTACAGTGAAATCGTATTCTCTGTAATTCTCATATCTATTAGATAGAGATATTGGGAAATGTTAACAGGTAGCTCATACTTGTCATCCCAGTAACTTCCATGGCTAAAGAGGATTATTGGAGCCCAGGAAGCTGAGGTCAGCCTCAACAACAACCAAAGTAATAAAAAGAGAGCAGGAGAAGAGGAAGAAGAAAGAAGAGAAAAATAAAATTAATTAAGGAGGGAGAGGAGAGAGAGAGAGAGAGAGAGAGGAGAGAGAGAGAGAGAGAGAGAATACATAGAATACATAGCATGTCATTCCCACTATATGGTCTCTGGTCAAACATTAAAATCCTCAATGACCTGTATTATGCCGAAGTATCTGACTGTTTTGTTTCCCAACTCCAAGTTTAGCTACTTTCCCTTTTATAGTTTTGTAACTTGAACCTAAAAATTTCTGTATGATAAGCAAGCCCTCTATTGTTATTACTAACTCCTACATTTAAATTGACCCATATCTATTAATCTGTGTTTTGCCAAGTGGCCCTGGCTTTTACCAGTCTGCTGGCATCTTGTTTCTTAGATGGTTGGCTTGTCTTTTTCAACTCTTCCCTGTTTTTCTCCATGTATTCAGTTTGGCTTTCCCACCTGGTTATATTCTGACGTGCCATAAGGTAAAGCAGCTTTCATTGTCAACCAATAAAAACAACATATATTCACAGCATACAGAAGGGTTATCCCACAGCAAATATTGGTGGAAGCTGAGGCAGGAAGACTATGACTTGAATAGCAACTTATACATACAGAGTCCCTTTGCCTCAGAAACAAAACAAAACAAAAAAAAAAACAAGACAAACAGCAATATCAAAATAAAAACTCAGAGGGAAAAAGTAAGCTTCAAGGAGGATGAATATTTTTTTAACTCATCAGCATGGTTCTGTTACTGGCCTGATATTAATAGTGTAGACAACAGTCAGTCATTTCTTAAACAACAGAAACTTAGGTTTCAGAATTTTGGAAACTAGGAAGTTTAAAATAAGTGCACCAATATGGCCTCTTTCTGACGAGAGTACTTCTGGTGAATTGTCAATGGCTGTCTGCTTGCTCTACTCACTTGTATAAAAAAGGATGTTTTGGAGTCTTCACCCCTCAGTCAAAAGCACAAATGTCATTATGGGTTCGTCATCCTCCTGTCATCATCTGAACCTAATTGCCTATCATAAATTCCACTTTGTTACGTAATCCTACTAAGAGTTAGACTTCTACATACAAATTTTTAGAGAAACACAGTATGTCTGGGAAGAAGTTATAAATACAACTCTCTGTAATGTGACAATAATGGGAATAGAATGGCCATGGATAATCATTTATAAGTTTTCCAAGATGATTAACAATAAAAAACGTGGCCAACAATCAAGATGAGGAAGCCAATAAGAGATGTTTCAACAAGATTTCCATAATGTTTGTTGAGTTGTATGATTCTGGAAATACGTATTTTTTTGTTAATTTTTCTGCCTTATTCTGCCTCAAGTAGGGACTAAATTTTAATTTGAAAAGCACAAATTTAGATAATCTGTAAAGTTATTTAAATATCTAAAATGCTGATTATGATACTGAAGAATTTACCAGAAGTCCATTGTATTTGTCTTTATATAAAAATACAGTGTGAACAACATTGTGGTGACTTACAAATCTGAGGAAGAATTATACACAGTCTTTAGAATTATAGAAAAAAAGAGACAAATATGGAAAGACAGAAAGGAAGGAAGGGATGGAGGGGGGGAGGAGAATTTGAGAACAACTTGTTCTTTTGCTTGGCAAAATAATCTGTTTTTCCTAGGGTAGATATTAAAGTTAATAGGTCCTCAGTTTCACATTTCATCTTCATTACTTTTCTTATTTATTTATATTTTATCTGGCACATTAAAATGTAATTTTGTCTAATTCTTACATGATCAGCACGATTGGTAAATATTTATGTGTACCTATATATACCAGTTATTATTTCTTCCTTATGTTTTCAATTCAATTTTATGAGGTGGTCTGGGTCACAGTGTGAGTTGTGCGGTTCAAATTGCTTCTAATCAGAGTATCAGCCACATTTGCTTTTTAATAGTGCCCTTGGGCTATTTGGTTCCATTAGTATTTTTTAAAAAATGGGCCAATATAGAGAAAGAAGTCAGACTATATTATATCTATAGTTTTCTACAGTCTGCTAAGAAGACTTTCTTGTTTTCTTTCTTCCTGCTTTTTCCTACTTTTTTTTACTTCCTATTTCTTCCTACTTTTTCATGGTACATACCCACCAGTAATAACTTGCAAGACTTATCAAATGGATCAATATAGCAATATAAACTTAGTGATTAATCTTTCTTCCAATCTACTTCTTAATATTAGAAGAAATGGTTTCCTGGAGTAGAAGACATGTCTGTTTTCAAAAGCTCTTGGCCAACTTCCAGGTCAGGGCCTATTAAATGAAGCTTCTGAGAAGCCAAACAATTTAAATACCCTGGAGTTAAATTAAAGAGCTATATTCAAGTAGACATCAGCAAAGGTAGTAGTCTTTCCACAAGCCCATTAACAATTCATGACTCCTCAGCAAATGCTGATGAGTTAATTTGATCACCACAGTTAAAACAAATGCTACTCAGATTCTGCTACTTTTTCTTCTTTATCCACAAAATTTAATTTGCTCTTTTTTTTAGTCATTAAGGAATAAAGAGGGTTTTGGAATTACACTGGGCTAGTTCGTGCCCTAGGCTCACTCCTTATTAACAGTCTTAGCATGATTATATAACCTCTATATGATTCAATTTTGCTTTATTTCCACAAAGTAAGGAAAAGAGAAGCCTATCTCAGGGAAGTATTGTAAGAATTGACACAAAGCTAATATAGTGATCTCAATACAGTTCTAGTATATGCATCACCATTAATAAAGATTGGCTATTAGTTAGTGGCAGGCCACTAAGTGTTGCCAAATATCCATGCCCCTTTTTTTATCCTATTTATTGTTTCTCCTTAAATTATAGTAAAAGCCCCTATCTTCTGTCTCCCACCTACTACTTCTATAACCACCTTTTTCTAACAATCAACATGACTCTTGAAACCAGTATTTCTTGGGGTGGTAAGGTAGCTCAGAGCATAAAGTACTAGATTAATGTATATAATGGGATGGTTAATTCTAACTCCTACTATTTTTTAACATAAAGTATATTCCCACAGTGGGAACAGGGTAAGGCAGGAATTCTTCAATTGTTTCACTTAAGACTTTTTCACCCAATAAATTTTGATGTGACCCCCAGGAATGTAGTTACATTAAAATGGTATAGGAATCAAACATTTACTGATTATAAATAACAATGTATTTTTGTTTTTTTTTTTAATTTATTTATTTATTAAGGATTTCTGCCTCCTCCCCGCCACCTGGCTACATATCTCTGAATAACTTATTATGGAATTAGACTGGCCTTGAACTCATGGCAATCATCCAATCACATTCTCATGACTATTGGTATTACAGGAATGTTCCACCATTCCTGGCCTAAGAAATTTATTTTAAATAGCAATGGGTAGCCCAGACCTCATTATATAATTAGGCTGGCCTTGGACTTGTGATAGTTCTCCTGACCCAAACTCCTGACTTTTGGAATTACATGCGTATACCACCATGTCTAGTCTAAGAAGTTTGGTTTAAAATAATTTTCTCGAATTTGTATAAATTTTACCATTTAATTACAGATGAAATTAATTTTGCAAACGGATGAAATGAATAGAATTGTAGTATAAAATGATAAAGGGATAAGGGAGGATTATGGGAGGGCTTTCTAACACTAAGGGCCATTTGAGGGTTTATATGTTAACCTACTACAGTAGAAACTTCTTAAAATATATACATATATGAAAAAAATTTCATTGGAATCTCAAAATAATGGAGACAATGACCCAAATAAACATCTTTTACCACCAAGTAAAACAACAAGTACTGGGAATGAGCAACATCTAATTGAATCATTGGCGAAAGAAGAACCATGGAAACCCTCAAATGCCTCAAGCTATTGCCAAAGATACGTGTTGCTCTCCACAAACTGATAATAGATCCTATTGCTCAAGACAACACTTAGATACTCTGTGAACATGCTGAGGTTGAGCTGGTGCCTAACTAAAGCCTTCTTCACTGCTACTGAAGTACTGAATACTATTCATTGTTCTGGAAGGTACACTGCATGCTCTCAGAGGAGAAAGAAGAACACCAATCCAGAAACAAACCCTAGGATCTACAGTGGTGACCTGCATATATGATACGCTGGTGCGATAGTGGCAAAGATATTGTGGGAGCAATCAACCACGATCTGATCGGAATTAAGAACTACTCCAAGAGATGGAACCAACTCCTGATACTGCTTTGTGTGGGCAAGAACATGAGATTAGACAGACCATGCGTCAAGGGAAAATTGCCTCGTAACAGTGTTCTGCTAGACCCACCATAGATCTGTGCCTCACTCCGTCATCAAAGACTGACAGCTAGACAATGTGCAGGGTGAGAGATCTTGGAATACTCAGCCCTAAACTGGAAATCTTTGTTCAAACACTCTGATCAGGATTCAGGTAACATTGCGGAAGAAGAGGCAGAAAGATTATAAGATGTCAGTGACTGCTGTGGGGACTCCTTCAGCCAACAGCCTTTAAGATGCCAGCCCACTTGGGCATGGTCTCTTACACTATAAATGCAGCCTTAAAGCTTGCGTACTCTCACCCCCAGCTGCTGGATTTGGTTCGGGGTCCCTGTTTGTGCAGATGACTGTAATCTGTGAGTCTACCCCTGTAGGGATAAGTCCCGCCCCTTGGGGGGCGTGGCCTCGGGCTAATGTCTGCCTATAAATTTGGCGAGTGTGCTCCCAGCCACCACTTCTGCTTTCCTGGCCTCCGCTGGAACGGTGGTTCTGTAAGTCTATTTTGACATTAAACTATATATATAGTTAGTTACAATCTGTCTGCATTCGTTTACGCCGTTACATACCCCTAAATAAATAACCCTTCATTATATTCAGTTTCGAGTTACTATCCATCTTGATCTGACACCTGCATGAATCCCAACTCCATACCAACTAGGAGAGGCCCAAAATGTCCAAAAGGTCCATGGTTCAGGAGGTCTCCCACCACTGCCACTTGGCTTGATTTCACCTACTAAGTGGGTTTTTTATTTTTTTATTTTTTTGCATAAACCCCACCAAAGGGGAGCTACCATGGAGCAACTTTGAAATTCCCCAGGCTCACACACACTTGCCTGAACCCCTCCCCGCTCTGCCACTTTCCCTGCCCTGTGGCAACTTGTGCAGTCTTTGGATTGTGTTCCCTGCTGGTGATCTCTGTGCTCTTTGATATACTGGCCACAAAAACACTCTCTCTGTGTATGGAATTGATTTAATTGTTCTAATTTTGCCAAGCAAAACCTATCTGTCAGTATTTAACCAGTCACCAATGCACAAAACCAAAGCAGTGCATGACTGCTTGCATGGATGCTAGTTGCGTCTCTCTGCTGCCAGCTGCATTTTTCTGCCATGCAACTGCAGCTATGACACCTGCTTATCAATGCAGATTATTACACTTACAACAATTTACTAAAATCTCCTAATAGAGGTAAGTAAATTAATAAATTTGAAAGTTATGTGATGGCAGACAATATTACCATTCAGGAGTTTCATAACCTTTTTGCTAATACTATGGATGGTATTCTGCAAGGACTATTTGGTTTTTTTTTTTCATACACCCATTTATTGGGTATTGGGACTTTGCATCCTCAGGAAAATGATTTGATAACAGAACGAAGAATGAGGCACTTTTAGAAATAATACAGTCCTTACAGACTAATAGTGAATAGTCAGCTTACAGAAGCAAAACCATCAAAAATCAAAAGTTAGCTGAAAAACTTAATACCATTGAAAGGGATAGAATTAAATTTACAGACAATATCAATCCAAGTCAAAGGGTACTGAATTCATTCTATTGAGTTTGACAATCAAAATCTGTTAAGAAGTTATGATAGGTTAGCAGATAGAGTATTTCTTCAGAAAGTTAATCTGCACACTATCCGAATAATGTCCAAATAAGGATGAGACATTATTGTTAAAGGAAACGCTTCATACCTTGGAATCACATGTGCAGAATGAGGACCAGAGGCTATGTGCATCAATAAGATCACTAGAAATATATACAGGCCAAGAGATTCAGGCTTTACAAAAGATAGTAGTAAAAAGATTTGAAATGATTGAGGAAATTTTCAGAGCTGATGAGCAAATATAATATCACCAGTATGTGTCAGAGTCAGAGATGACTTATCAAAGATTTTAGCCTCCTACCCTGTAATCACCTCTGAGAAAGCATGAAGTTCTAAATGTTCAAAAGGATTCAAGTGGTGTAGAAGGGCACAAGCTAGCTGGGTGGGATGGAACAAGGGGCCCTCACTAGTTACTACAAGGGGCCTGTGCTATTTTACAACATTTAAATAATGTAGATGGAAACCTATAGATATGAGCTATCTAAAAGAAATTAAGCAAGCAGTATTATCTTATGGTTAGCATTCAACACTTGTTAGGGAGATGGTAAAGATATGGACTTTCAGCAATAAGCCTCAATAAATTTCAGCCATCCTGAAAACAGGCCACAACTACTGTGGAAATGGTATTAGTGAGAAAAGGAAAACATTTTATAGAACAAAAGGGAAAAGCAAAAGGATTTGAGGCTTCCCAAGATCAAATTCCTGGCAAGGGCACTTATGCTGACCAATAGGATCAAGCTCTTTATGATGGATACATCTTGTCCTTATGCCACACAGCAAACTTAAATGCTTGGGACAGGATTCAAGAATCAAGAAAAAGAATTGAATAGTATATTAGGGTTAAATAGAGCCAAAGATAACCCTTTAGTGACTTTTTCCAGAGATTAACTAAGGCTGTACAAATAGGAGTAAAAGACACTTAAGCTAGATGAGATCTTATTGAATTTCTGGATTTTAAAAATGCAAACTTAGAATGAAAAAGATATTTGGACCTTTAAAGGTTAGATCATCACCAATGGATGAATGGATCCTGCATACAATGAATGTTGAGACATTTGAATATAATACTGAGGCTTGGGTAGGAGAAGCAAGTTCCAAAGGAATGAGGAGACATCAAAACACTAAATGTTTTAACTGTGGTAGAATAAAACATCTGAGAAGGGATTGTAGACAAGGAATTCCTATAAATAATGTCTCCTCTGGGAATGGCAAAAAAATGGAAGGTCTCCATCTTGTGGATTATGAGGAAGATGTGGCAAAGGCTGACATTGGAGCAATGAATGTAGATCAACTAAAAACAGAGAAGGCAACCTGATATAATTGAAAATCTCCTTGGTGGGCCTCTCACAGTTCCCCAAGTCAAACATGGTGCAGTCATTCCCAGTCATTGTGGAGGACATGTCTCACCAGGAAAATTAAAAAAAAACATTGCCTGCTGTAAAAAAAAAAAAAGATACACATGCTATTCAGATTGATGGAAAAAACACTGAGCATAAAACAAAAATTCCAATAGGAGATAGGAAGCATATATTTTGGTAGACTTCTATAAATGATCAAAGACCAAAGCTAAAAGTGCATATAAATAACATTGAAATTGAGGGATTACTGGGCACAGGCAAAGATGTGTTTATAACTTCTCCAGAATCTTGGTATCTGAATTGATCTCTTCAAGGGGCAGATGTTCAATTCTTATGAATTGAAACCCTATCTCAAGTGAAACAAAGCACAATATGGTTGAATGCATAGGGCCAGAAGGTCAAAGAGGGAAGCTGAGGCCTTATGTGATTAATATTACAGTAAATTTATGGGGTCATGACCTGCTGCAGCAATGGAATACCAAAATTAACATTTTTACAAAATTAAGAAAATTACAGTCCCAGAAACTGTAAAAAGAAATGTTTCTGGAATGGATATTATAAGGTACTATATACAAAGATCACCAGCCATTCAGGCTGTACAAGAACACAAAACAACTAGCAAACATTTAAAGGTAACCTATGGCCCTACCATTACAGATTAATAATTCATGGTTGTAACGGTTAGACTAATCAGGTTCTTTAGATACATAGAGATTGTATTATGCATAGGTAGGTAATCTTCAACCACTTCAAAGAACTGTAGGATATGGCATTTAAATAAATTAGGGTTCTGTTGACACAAGACACAATTATTCCTGGCAGCACTGATCTGGAGAATGTTGACCACCAATGACATTCCAGTTGGAGCTTGTTTTCTTCTTGCCAAAACTGGCTTTTGGGCAAGAAATTGTCAATGCCTCGACCATTGACAAAATGCATAGTGTCTGGACAGGACTAGTAGGGTACAAGAAAAAAGACTGTCAAACCTTACCAAGGCAGGGTAAGATGGTTTTAAAATTTTTCCTGCCTCTGAAAATCATTTTTCAGTTACTCTAGGCCTTAACCTAAGTTGGTTGTGCCAACGTTGCAAATGAGACTTTGGGTGTTTGCCCAAGCAATCAGTTGCCTCTGTCATTTATTGCACATTTTGGAAGTTGCTTGATTGTACTTCCTGCCTACTCAAGTAATATTATTTCCCTTCTCTGGTCTTCAATGGGGTTGAAGACAAAAGGGTTATAGTTACTTTCCTCTCATGACTTGGCCAAATATTTCTAATATAAGACTTAGATACCTTAGGGTAGGATAATTATTGAAATATTTAGCATATGCTTCTTGCTTGATATTTTTTATGTTGGTTGTAATTCTAATTTTTATATTTGATCTTTCTTTGTATATTATATATTTTTGTATTATGCTTAGAACTCTCTTATTTAGACAAAATGGGGAGGTACTATGGTAATTCCTTCAGTCAGTAGCCTTTAAGATACCAGCCTACTTGGGCATGATCACTTATACTATAAATGCAGCCATAAAGCTTGCATGCTTGTTGACTAAGGTTTCTGTCCCACTTGGTCTTGCAGCTGTTCAGTCCCAAAGATACACAGAAGTCTACATTAATCATAAACTAGTTGGCCTGTTATCTCAGGCTTCTTATTAACTCTTATAACTTATACTAGCCCATAATTTTTGTCTGTGTTAGTCAGGAGGCTTGGTACCTTTTATCAGTGAAGCAAGATGAGAATCTTGCTTGTTCTGTGTTGACTACAGACTGAACAATTCCTCTTCTCAGAATTCTCCTGTTCTAGTCACCCCACCTCTACTTCCTGCCTGGTTGCCCCACCTCTACTTCCTGCCTGGTTGCCCCACCTCTACTTCCTGCCTGGTTGCCCCACCTCTACTTCCTGCCTGGTTGCCCCACCTCTACTTCCTGCCTGGTTGCCCCACCTCTACTTCCTGCCTGGTTGCCCCACCTCTACTTCCTGACTGGCTACTGGCCAATCAGCATTTTATTAAAACAATATAAGACCCTGGTCCCGCAGTAATACCCCCCCCCCCCCCATTTTTCCAAAACAAGAACTCAGATTCTAATGTCCTCTGTTTAGGTTTTTTTCTAGACCATTATCCATAACTTTTAAAGAACACTCTAAACAAAGATTAATATCCATAATCAATTTTTGGGGAATGTGTGCACAGTTTTCCAGGTTACTTCCTGCTGACTGGGGGTGTTGACCATCTTATGGAAACCTAAAGAAGATTTAGAATTATGATTAAGTCATAACTAGAGTATTCTATGAGACTTAATCATCTCAGCCAGCAGTCTTGAACTGTTCTGGGTATAGAACCCAGAGGAAACTCCAATAGAGGTTCTCTAAAATATTGGATATATATTCTGTACTAATCCAATAGCATTTGTAATCAAATGTCTTTTGGTAGCTGTTGTTCCTTCCTCAGCCATCAAACCATTCAAAGATAACACAATAATATACAGTATCCAGACTCTGTGTATTTTTTATTTTTATGTGATTTTATTTTAAACTATATTTCTTTTATTTTTATTTTTAATTTTAGCTTTTTTGAGTCAGGATTTCTCTGAGTATCTTTGGCTGTCTTGGAATTCACTCTGTAGATAAGGTTGCCCTCAAACTCAGAGATCTGCCTGCCTCCTCCTCTGAAGTGATGGGATTAAAAGTGTGTGCCACCACACCCAACTGCTCTCTTCCTTTTTAAAAAGGACTTTTTCCTTTTTCTTTTCTTTCCCAAGCCTACATATATTTTTAAACACACTGTAACCATTTAGGGGTTTTCTTCATCTGAATTTTTCTTTACTGTATTTCTCTCTTTTTCTGACCACATGAGTCTTTAATTTGCTAAGCGAGACGGCTAGAATTTAAAGCCATGGCTTTGACGGCTGGATCCACCCCATTCCTTAGCTTTCTGAGAGTCTAGCCTCATGGCAGAGGTACTGGCAGGAGCCATGTTTATTGCCACCACTCTATGGAGCTTCAAGGTCCCTGCTACCAGCAAGAAGCATGCTGTTGGCTAGTCTTAAACACTGTTTAAGTGTTTTTTGATGGAGCCTCTTAAAAAAGGCTGCAAGGTTTTTGCAGCTAAAGTTGAGTTAGGAAGCCTCCCTTCAATGAGACACACTTGCCTCTAGAAAACAGAGCCCTCTCAAGAAAATGCTGCTACCAAGAAGCCACACTTAACTCTATTCTTTTGTGTGGATGCAGTTGTCTACATTGGCACCATTTGATGATGGAAATTGCAAAATAATCCCACACTGATTCCGAATTTTGTAAAATAAAGGTTTATTTATTTAGGGGAGACTCACAGATCATTGTCCTAGATCACAGTACTCTGCACAAATGGGGAATATGTACCAAGTCTAGCAGCTGTAAATGAGAGCTGGAAGTAAGAGACCATGTGCATGCTTTACAGCTACATTTATAACAAACATTAATGATCACACCCAAGAGGGCTGGTATCTTAAAGACTATTGGCTGAAGAAACTCTCACAACACATGCTCTCTCTCTCTCTCTTGGCTGCTGGATTTGGTTCAAGTGCCCCGTTTTGTGCAGAGCACTGTGATCTGTGAGTCTATACCTAAATAAGTAACCCATTATTATACTTAATTCTGAGCTAGAGTGGGATTACTTTATAGCCTCCATCTTCAAATGACCATGTCAGAGGAGCTGCAGTCAGCAATGTAGCTAATGGTATGCACCAGCACACATGCCCTTAGTAAAGAGGGCACTGAGATTTTTGTTTTGACCTCAACCAAAATGGCAACTACCCACATGTTTAGTTTTTCCTAGAGCTGTGGTAATCTGGAGTTAAAAGTTGTACAGATTTTAAAACAAGCAAACACACACACAGGAATAAACAAGCATGCTGTGGCCACATTATTTGCACATTTTATTCCATCCATGAGAAACAGAAAAGATTTTTAACAGAAACAAAACTTTAACAAAAAGGATGAACAAAACTTTTCCCAGGACACTGTGTCATATGACCAACTTATAAATCCTAAAGTGAGAAACCTTAAGAGTGAAAGGTGTTTTATGGTGTAAGGCAGCTCTTACCTGGTTGGGGCAGCCCACTGCCCACAGAGCATGGAGAAGGCACTGTGGAGGGGAACCAAGCAGGCAGAAACAAACAAAGAGGGACAGAGGGGCCAAAGTTATGTGGAGGACATAGCCAGTTGCAACTTAAACTGTGGATCTCCCAGGCTTCTGGTGTAGTGATAAAAATAAAATTGCACCATTCCCCAAGGGGCAGCAGTGAGTAGTAGGCCATGAGGGTCAGCAGGTCACAGGCAGTGAGCCATGTGTCTGGCAAGTGAGAGACTCGACAGGTCAGTCCATGCCCGAGGAGCCACAGTGGGTGAGAGACAGAGATAGATAGGCAAACCATGCAGAGAAGTGTATATTTATTTAGTGGGTTATGGAGGGGAAAGAGAAAGTGTGAAAGGGTGGAAGGGGAGAAGGAGGAAGAGCAGAAAGAGGCAGAGAGAGAGAGAGAGAAACAGAAAAACAGAGAAACAGAGAGAGAGGAGAAGCTACTTCTTTGAGAGAGAGATGGAAAGGGAGGAGATCCACGTGCCTCAGTGGATGGGGGATGGGTGGGGCTTGTCTCTTACAGGGACAGGACAGATCATTACATTCCCATCTCTTTTTTATAATAAAAAGATGAGAGGTTAAACACAACAGGTTAAAGGAATTGGGATGGCAGATTCTCAAAACTGCTTCCTGATTATTTGGGTGTCATATTGGGGGTGGGACTTGAGAACACTGGGTGCTGGGCACTTTTTGGGGTAGATGGTCTCTTTGCTTCTGTCTGGCATTTGTGGTATGGAAATGTCTGGTGTCTCTTACACCTGTTTAAGGTACTATCAGAACAGAGGACAAAGTTAAGTTTAGGGAAAAAAAATAGGATAAGGGAATTGAGAGGGGTGTATCTGGCCTATTAAAGATGGATCCTTCAATTCAGCTCCCTGGAACTCACAAGAATTTTTTTGGTTTGTAAAAATGTAAGTTTTAAACAGCAACTTATTTATATCAGAATGACTGTGACAGATTTTTTTTTGTATAATAATTATTTTTAAGACTATAAAAGGCACTGTGAGAGAGAATTTTGTTAACTTGTAGCTTATTGGAATTTGTTTGGTGAGGTTGTCCTCAAACCTCTAAGCTGTTGACAGAGAACTTATTTTGTTGGCGCCTAGAGCTACTTACTCCTCAGGGTCTTCAAGAAATCTTTAGGAAGACAAATCTACCTTGACCTGAGCAGCTAGGCTGTTGATTCCAGCAGTTCTGTCCACTGTCTGGTGATCTTCAGTTTAGATGAAAGGCAGTTTTGCCCAGTGGTCTATTGTTGGCAGTTGAAGAGAATTGCAGATGGATGTTGTTTTGTGCCCATTTGTCTTCTATCTTCTTTGGAGGACGTAGAATGCTGCTGCTAGGACCCAACCCATCTCTTTTTGTTATGAAAAGTTTTTTTTAATAATTAAGCATTTGAATGCCATATTCCCCAGATCTCTGAGCATATGAGGGTTATTTACTGGGTATAGATAAGTCTTAGAATCTATCTGGAGAGCTGGGTCTGAGCTTGACTGTACTGGCTCTCAACTTAACAGGTAAGATTTAAACATGTAAAAAGATAGAAAGGAAAACTGCTTGCAATAGAAGGTTAACAGCAGAACTGACAATAGTAGAGAACAGCTTAATATATTTTAATCAGGGTTGGATTACATATATAGTATTTTTTATAAGAGACGTAAAAGTACATACCAATTTAAAACATGAGACTTGTTTTATAGTCTGGAATGAGATACTATAAACAGGCACTTATAACAGTTAACAGTAAAAATAATAGGTATATTTAAGTTACATGTATGCACATATACAAACACACTGAGTGAACAGGAATTGGGTGAAGTAGATGTTTTGGTTGGCCCTATCAATGACATGCCACTGCATAAAACACACAGGCAACAGAGTCAGCACTGGGGAACCAAGCAGGGAATACCTCAGTAAAGATGGCAAGACTTAGTCACCTGACCTGGCTCTCATTCAAGATGGTGGTGAAGTCACCTGACCTCAGTTAAGATGGCAGTAAGGTCACCTGATCTCAATCAAAATGGCAGTGTTCACATGTTGTATGGAAAAGCCATGGGAGTCTTAAACATAGTACCAAGAGAGAACAAGAGGCATGATCTGCCCTGTCTCTGATGAGCTGCCATGCAACAAACCACAGTGGGGAACAAAGGCTGGAATTAAAAACAGCGGCCTCATGGGTCCAAATAATCTTGTTGGTTTCCATGGGACCAGCAGTAGTAGCAGCAGGAATAGAATAGAAGGAATGGGAGCAAGAGGAAAAGATCATTTTCAGACAGGTGGGGAAGGGGCTGCCCAGTGAAAAGAAAAGCAGAGCCAGTGGGACACTGGCAGAGCATTTGCAGGCGGGTGGTTGATAGTTTGAGGATTTATATTCCATAGTTGAAAATGTGAAACCTCACAAAAACAGTGAACAAACACCACAAGGCCTATAGAGAAACATCTTTTCTCCACAGGTGGGGTGTTAATGAAGCCTGACTGGCACCAGTCCAGGTGATCTAAAAGCCAGAGAGACTAGAAGCCACTCTGAGCAGCCTTTTATTTACTTAAGGGACCACTTACGAGTGGTCCAAAAGAAAAGAAAAGGAAAAAAAAAAAGAAAGAAAAATTGGAGGAACCCTGGGCCGCAAAGCAAACGCACTGCCCAGTGTGGGCAGTGCTAGCATGGGAGGACCACCCTGGATAGTCCGATCACATTTTAGCTATGGGAAGCAACCAGAGATGAATGTCAGCGAAGGGGTCCACTGTAGCTGTGAAGGCTGTGGTTGAGGACAATACTGTTAAGATGACTGGAAGGGGAGAACTCACCACCAAAATTGCTGGTGTGCTTAGAGGTTGGGGTTCAGGCAGTTAGAACATGGGGCTGTTGTAAATAAACCCTGTTCCCGAGCCCAGGGTTCCACATATCTTCTGTCAGCCTGCCCGTAGGCTGGAGGGAATGTGGAGAGAGCCTGGCTGAGTCAAGAGCAACAACGTCATGGTAGAAATAAATGGGTGCCATTCCCCAAGGGGAGCAGTGGGCAGCAGGCCATGAGGGGCAGCAGGTCCCAAGCAGGGAGCCACACAGCAGGTGAGTGAAAGACGTCCTTGGGTCAGCTGGTCTCATGAGGAGCCGCTTTGGTGAGTGAGAGACAAAGACAGGCACACCATACAGAGTGAGGTTGGATATTTATTTAGTGGGTATTGGAGGGGAAAGGAAAGGGGGTAAGAGGAGAGAGAGAGAGAGAGAGAGAGAGAGAGAGAATGGGAGAAAGGAGAGGAGCAGCTACCTCTTTGGGAGAGAGAGAAAGGGAGGAGCTCAGGCTGGAAGCAGAAGGAGGATCTGCTTGCCTTGGCAGATGGGAGGAGGGAGTGGGAGGGGCTTGTCTCTTAAAGGGACAGGACAGATCATAACAGTTGGGAAGGGGATGTGCTGGGCATGAAACCCAGTATGGCTGGGAAGCACAAGCCAAGTTACAGTAAGCATCCAAGAAGGGAACAAGTTGGGAAGCTGGAAGAGCTTGGATGAAAGCGTGAAATACAGACAAAGAAGGAGATTGCCTGCAGGCAAAATCCAGGAGCAGAGAGAAAGCCTAGGGGAAAAGACAGACAGTAGGAGGAGATGGGACAGGAATTCAGTGTTCAGGAACCTGGCCATGGTAGCTCTGCCCCAGTTTGGATAAATTTTATAGGATGATGGAGAGCTTGGATGGGGAAATATCCATTTATAAGCTATTAGTGGGAGACCAGGAGACTAAGATGGAAATAGCCTGTGGTCACAATAAGGAGGAGGTTTGGGGTCCCCCTGTGCAGGACATCTCTCATACAAGGGCCCAAAAGGTATAAACTATCTCTACTACAGAACAGACCAGCTACCTGGTACTTCTGCATCTTTGCAGGCAGACTGAAGATGGAAGGCATCCTGAACCCCTTTAGAGGCTGTGGTTTGAAATTGGGTAATTCACCGAGCAAGTCTGTCCAATGGCAGGAATGGGAGAGTGGTTTTCCACAGCCGCCTGGTAGCCGGAAAACTCAACTCTACTTGGGTTCTTTACCAAATGTTGAGTTTAAATCCTGCTTAATAGGAATCGACCACCACTGATGTAATAAGCCAATCCACCTAAATTAATAAATCCAGGTTTATTCTGATCACAGCATTCCTGAGTGGCCCCAGGGAAAGGTGAAGAGGCCACAAGGAACTGAAAAGTTTTTGCATCACAATAAACCTCTTCTGATGCAATAATCCAAATTAGAGCAAATCAATTTAATGGATACTAACACTCCCAGAGGGCCTTCCAGCCCCCAGAAAGAAGATGGGGAAGGAAGACTGGAAAACCATGTTTGTTCTCTAGGTTGCTGTTTAAACACCCTGTGAAAGTGATCTTGAGCATCTCTGGGAAGGGGTCACTGTTTGGCGGGCTTTCTCAGAGGAGGACTCTGAACTGAGCCAACTCCCAGGAGAGTGGGCTTGGGATGAAACTTTCTGCCCAAACATTCCAGAATCTTTAGATATAAATGACAGGGGCTGAGGCGATGCTTTCAACCAAACAGAAACCACGAGGTGGAGGCCTTTAATATCTAGTTGGAAAGAGTTGCAGATGGCAGGCTTTCTCAGGGGTGGGGTCTGTACTGAATCAACTCGGGGGGGGGGGAGGGTAGAGCCTCCACGCAAACATTCCTGACTCTTTGGGTGTATGGATGTCAAGGCCTGGAGTGACACTTCCACTCAGACACTGGGTTTCTAAGAAAAACATTTGTGAAAATTACATGTGTGTAATTTGTGATCATACTGAGATTTCTTCTGTGTAAAGAAGAAAAATCTATTTTTGGAAAGTATGTAACTTATGTTTGTGAGGAGGTGGTATCAAAGGGATAAAGAGAAAAATAAAAGGAGAAGGAAGAAGAAGAGGAGGGGGAGGAGCAGGAAAATGAGAAGAGAAAGAAATAAAGAGAATTAAGCTTAGTCCCCTCAGATAAATTCTTTTGTGTAGATGTAGTTTCTGCCATATCTTCTTTCCAGTCGCTCTGACCTGCCGAAGCTGGTCCTCGCAGCTGGAAGAGCCGGGTGGGATGGAGGACACCAAGGAAACAGTGTTTTCCAGACACAACAGGACTATTGCCCAGTAACACGGAGAGATTACTGCTGCAGCCGGCACAGGGCTGCACAGATCCAAACCAGTTGGCCCAGGATTGAAAGTGGACACAAGCTCCTGCCCCTAACAGAGACGTTCTTATCCAATTGACGACTTGGTTTTCTTCAAAGGAGCAGATCACACTTTAGGGACAGGTCTAGGATAGCAGTCGATGGCTAACACAAAACAAACTCAGTGATACTTTTTTTCTTATATTGAATGTTTGGACATTTTTTTTTTAACTTACGGGTCTTTTACTTATATATTATAGTTTCTGAATTTTTGTTTTTATGAGTTTTGAATAGGTTTGTGTGTGGGGGGGGTGTATGCAGGTGTGTGTGTGTGTGTGTGTGTGTGTGTGTGTGTGTGTGTGTCTGTGTGTGTGTTTCTTATGCTTTCTTCTTTCCTGGCTTATTTAGTTTTTATTTGCCTGTTTGTTTTCTAAAGGGCGAGAGAAAGAAAATATAGAGTTGAATAGGTGGCAAGGCAGGGAGAACCAGGAAGAGGGAGGGAGGAGAAATCATGATCAGAATATATATATAAAATCCTACAAGCAAAGCCAGAAAAAAAAATTCTGGAACTTCTATAAATTTTACCATTTGTTAAAGATAAAAATAAATTTGTTTACAATGGGGTTTGTTTATTTTTAACACATAGAATTAAACCAAGACAGGATATTTCATCCTGAAGAATGGAGAACATCTTCAATATGTTTCAGAATTTATGCATATTTTGATTTTATTTTCATCAACACTGAGAACACATGTTTCCCATAAATACATAGTACACAGCAATTGAAGTGTATTTAGGATCATTTCAGAAATTGCTGCAAATTCTGCCCTAAGCTTAAGTTAAAAGTTAAGTGGTTTTCAGTAGTTTTAGTAGTTTTAAGTACTTTTCTTAAAGTGAAACTCAAGTAGTGATTTAAAAAATCAAATTGTAGGAAAATATTGCAAGTCTCTCTGTTTTCCATAATTAAGCCCCTATGTTTCTATGAGAGCAGAGAACTTCGTGTGTATCAAGAAAATGCTGAAATTCCTAACTCCGAACTCAAGTGTTTCAGGCAGTGATTGTTGAGATGGTGGATGTGTTTGACGGGATGGAGCACACAGTACCAAGTTGTGTGTTCAGAACAAGACTGCGGAGGAGTCACGGGCAGCATGGACCAGGGCTGCCACAAACACCTAAGGTTCCTGGCTGTTTAATTCTGAGGGCACTTCTGGTGGCTGTGTGTTCCCAAAACTTGTTACTCCTGCTGTAATTTTAGTGACTCCCACATTCTGCTATGCAAGCCTCCCACCCCACCCCGTGTGGTTTGACCGACAGCTTAAAAACTGTGAGTCAAAGTTACCTGCTCTTTACAAATCTTTGTCGGAAGTCTTTGAAGATTTTCATGTGCACTGATATGTCTATGTAGTCTATGTAGGCAGTAAATACACCTTGGGGCAAGGACCGTTTGAAAAACCTGAGTTATTCCGAAGTCCAGCTGAATGGATAAAAACCCAGTCTGTTTCCAATTACCGCTTTCCCTTTCCTTCGGTAGCCGTTTAGCCTACTGAGAAGTTAAGCCACGGGGTCTTTTAGGCTGAGAGCCACAGTGCTTAGCTGTTTTTGTTTTAAAGATTAAACTGTCTGGGTCCTTGAGAAGGAAGTTGCAATCGAACAAAGATTTATGTCTCAAAGAGACAAAGAAATGATGTTAGCTTCCTAAAGCCTGGAGGCGGTCAGGAACATGCTTGACAATTAGAACTTAGTAATGAGGATTTACGGCTTCATTTTCTCTCCTTAAATGCAGGGCAGTCCTCATTCTAACTTGGGCAGCTATTAAAGTCTCTGCAAGCACCTTGGGATGAATAGGCTTTGGGACTGGCAAGAAGAACAAACAGTCTACTTCTGAGGTGCATTCCAAGGTGACTTTTCTTCTGGTAAAGACTCAACAGTAAGAGAAGCCTGTTGCTTTTAATTCTCTGTTGAGTAGGAGCCTCGGTGACAGCATTAAGAGATTATCCTGTCATCCAGCCACACTATTTTGGGTCTGGGAAGAAGAAAGTAAACTAGGCCAAAATTAAACAATCTTTGCTCTGGGAGCAGTAGGTTTAACGTGCAATGCCTTTGCAGTATTTGTAGGTGTTCCACGAGGCCTTTAGATGTTCATGGGTTTTATACGTTTAAGTTTTTATAAGTATAAGTTTAAGAGATCAGTTCATGCTGGGGGATAAGGTTCAGGAGTACCTGAACTGGACCTTCAACATCAGCATTGACTTGGGCCATTTCCAGGGCACTCCTAGGAGATGCTGGAGGGTGCTGTAAAAACACTTTCCCCCAGGAGGCTGATTGGTTGGTCAAATAGCTCAGGGAATCCTGGGCAAAGAGAATCCACCCACAGACTCATACTGACCTCTCTGGGAGTGGAAGTGTAGATGGCCTCCAAATCGCTCCATATCCATTCCAAATTTAGTAGAATCTTCAGAACACAGAAGTAAAAAAAAAAAAAATGGTTGGTTTTTTTGTTTGTTTGTTTGATTGGTCACTTGGTTGGTTTTTCAGGACAAAGTTCCTCTGCATAACTCTAGTTGTCCTAGCACTCATGCTGTAGACCAGGCTGGCCTTGAACTCACAAAAATCCACCTGCCTCTGCTCCCCTAAAAGCTGGGATTAAGGGTGTGTGTCACTACCACTCAGCAAAATTTGTAGTTTTTAAATCATCCTGTTGTCCAGGGGACAAGAATTCTTTATGGAAGGAATCCAGTTTGTCATTTTTAAAGCCTTCTCAGATGATATCAGTGAAGTGAAATGGGTATGTCACTGTGTTCCAGCCTCACAGTAGAATTTTATCGGGAGAATTCACACAACACCACTCCTTGGAGATGCGCTTCCAGAGATTCTTGTTTTCTTGTCCCAGAGTAGCAAAGAAATTTTATAAACATTACCAAAGTCACACATTGTGTAGCCGCGGTTAAAAGCATGCTGGGAAATGAAGGCACAGTTAGGGGAGACATCACTTTCATATTTGAAACAGACAAAAAAGGGAGGAAAATCAAACCTAGAACAGAAAAGAAGCTAATTGGTGCCAAGCGATCAGACTTAAGCACTGTAATGGAAGTGCAAACATTTCTAGTACCCTAATTCTGAATCCACAGTCATTTCTTGCCTGAAAGGGCCTAAATTATTCTATGCTCTATGTCCCAGAAAAGCCATAATGATTTGTACTACTATCAACACTACGCGTTTTTTTAAAAGTATCACAAGAGAAAAGTATCATAAGAGAAAAATTCCATTGTTTGCATGATACATAGTTGGTTAAAGAAAATGTGTAGTTCCTCCTGCCCCTGAATATACGGACATAAAATTTTACCAAGACCAGTATTGCATAATTTTGATACTCATTGTATGTCCTAGCACAAGAAGAATTTGGTTATAGATACAGAAAATCAGATCTCATCCCAGACCTATCAAAAACAGATTGACATTTAATAAGATCTCCGTTTGAACAAGATTCATATCTACTTTAAAATTTAGAACACATTAAATGATATTGTACACCTGGTATTTGAGTGTGACCCATATTCAGTTAAACTTTTGTTTTCTGACTCCTCGAAGAATGCCAGCAAAGCCTGCTGTTATATTGCACATTGCACACTGTCCCCATAAGGATTCTTATGCGAAGAGATTGCTGAAGCAGCTAAAGGAACAGAGAACCATGGGAGTTCTGTGTAAGATGGAAGACAGATACTGCCTCTGTGAGAGTAAAGAAGGAGAGAGAATAAACAGAGTTTTCCCATCCTGACCGTGTGGTCCCAAGTAAACATACAGAAACTTATATTATTTACAAATGCTCAGCGAATAGCTGAGACTTATTACTAACAAGCTCTTACATTAGAGCTTGGCATGGTGGTGTATAGTTCCTATGTCCTGTAATCCTAGTTTTTGAAGGTCATCCTCAGCTAAATAGCAAGTTTGAGGCCAACCTGGGCTTGTATCTCAATCAAACAATCATTCAACTTTATTCCAAAGGCAGAAATAATGGAAAAGTTTCAAAATCTATGAGAGAAGTGCATAGGGTTCTGGAAAAGACTAGTAGCAGATGTGCTGTTCAGAGAGAAACAAGCCAAGTGTTGCCTTAGCCTTGCAGTTCCAAAGGAGAGGGGAAACAGAAGCTTCCAAATTCCTAATATCTATCTTCCAACAGATTAAAGTCCTACCCGAAGGAAAAAGCCAGAGCTCTCATGAGTCTCAAATCAGGTTGACAGGTTTTCATCCAACAGAGATTTCTTCAGGTCAAGAGGAGAAACAACAGTGTGATATGTTGTGTGACTGGGTACCACCTTCAGAGTGGACCTATTAGAAACTGAGCTACTCCGGGAGTCTGAGATCAGAGAACATCCACAGGTCAGCCTGTGATTACACAGATTAGCATGTGAGAGACCTTAAGAGGGGGGTGACCTAGAGAGGCATCTGTGGAGAGCAGGAGGTCCAGCTACTAATGGACCAAGGAGTGCAGGCAGCAGGAGGTTGGTTCAGACTGGGGAGTGCTTAGGACAAAATACAGCCCTGCCCTTGGTGACCAAGAAAAGATCTCACCAACTGCAAACTACCCTGGACTTGGATAACTCTGAACTTTAGATCAGTGGGCAGATAAAATTCTAGTGTCCCTGTTGTTTACTGCTAGGAGCCCAACAACTTGGAATTTCCAGGAGTTCATGATACCAACACATGCCTCCATCCAGTAGGGGAACTGACACCCAGGAAGCCTTGAAGGTACAAAATCAGACCCTCCTCACTTCTGATCTCAGTGCTCCAGTTCATTCCCATGCTACCAAGGCTCTTGTGAAACACCTCCCACATGAAACAGCCATGCGCTAAGGTTCTCAGGAGAAAAAAAGACTCCATCCAGCCTACACAAAGCAAAGTCAGGTGTGCCCAGAACAGACCCCTGGTATGCCAAGAAGGAAAATCATCGCTGTGAACCACGGTCTGATAGACAGCAGTATAATACAGACTCGACGGCACAACATCATAAACCTAGCGGGAGATGAGTCCCCTAGGTCAGCTGACTTCCCCTCTCTTACTAGTCTTTCTTCTATTTTCATGTCTTTGTGTCTCACAGGAGCATGGACTAGAGATTATTTGCAAGGGCATGGGTATCATATCAGTGGCTACCCCATGTCTCCCCAACATGGAACAATAATTAGTTGCTTACAGACCCTAAGAGAGGGTTGGGGTTTGTGAGCCTCATCCCATAACTTTGGTGTGTTTTGTTTTGATACACTTTCAGCAGAATTTTGCATTACATTGTGGTTTTTTTTCAAACTTTTATACTTTCATTTGTTATTCCACTTAATAGATTCATCTAATTTTCTTTAAACAATTTTTTGACTTAGTGAAATTATTTTTCTTTAGCTTCTTTTCTTTTTTTTTTTTTTTTTTTTTTTTGCCCCTGTGCTTCTCACCTGCAGGGCAGTTAATGGTTTACTTACTCTGGCTCACAGACTTTTCAGAAGTACATTAACATTTTTAATCTTATCCCTTTTTACATTCACTTTTTAAAAAAAGTTCTTTGCTATTGGAAAGATCGTTCTTCATTTTCTTTTCTCTGGTCTCTGGCCTTTCTGTTCACAATAGTCTTTTCTATTCCCCTTATTTTTTCTTTCATCTCTTTAAAGCTGCTTCTCCTCTTCTCTTCCCTCCTTCAGATTCATTTACTTATTCTAAATAAATCTAGCTTTGCAATGTGTTCTATGGTAATTTTGTTATACTTTATTAATTTTTGGGATGTGTTCATGAGATGAAATTGATTTTAACTGTGTTTCCAAGTTTGCTGATGCTGCAAAAGTAGTTCCTCCTTATCAAGTATTCACGCCTCCTCCCAATCCCAGAGTGGTATACAAATTGAAGCATTCTGAAATACCGGTGCTTTGTCAGTATTCTGCTGCCATGAAGACCATGAAGAGACCATGGCCCACTTATAAAAGAGAACTTTTAGTTAGAGCTGGCTCATGGCTTCGGTTTAGTCCATTTTCATCACGGGAGGGAGCATTGGTCATACAGGCAGACACGGTGCTGGAGAAGTAGCTGAGAGGTCTACATTCAGACCACAGGCAGCACAAAGAGAGACACCCTGGAACTAGTTTGGGGTTTTGAAACTCCACAGTGCACCTTCAGTGACATACGTCCTCCAACAAGCCCTCTCCAGAAGTGCCACTCCCTGATGACCGTGGATTGAAATATGTGATCTCATGGCAGCCGTTCTTACTCAAACCACCGCAATCAACAGAGAAATAAAAGAACACATAAAAAACAAAGAAGCATGTCTTCACCAAAATATCATGGTGTCCCTTCTTCAATGGGAAAAATGTCAGATGAAAAGTTCAATTTTTTTTCTAGTAAAAGTGATCTGAAAAAGAATAAAAACAAGCAAGCAAATGAATTTAATCTAGTGTCTAAAGAAGAAGGTCAGTTACACAGAGGGTTAATAAATCAATAAAATAGTGCAAAAAACTAAAAATGTGTATAAAATAGCAAAAAATTGAAAATTTTAAACAAACAATAAAATTTGGAAATGAAAAATTCAATGACTGATGCTAAAAACACAGTGGAAAACAGTAGCAGAAGAGTTGACTCAGCAAAAGAGTATCAAGGACAGAGGACAAGTTAACACTTGGGAGGCAGAGGAAAGCAGATCTCTGTGAGTTTGAGGCCAACATGGTCTTCAAGAGCTAGTTCCAGGACAGACTCCAAAGCTACAGAAAAAAACCCTGTCTCAACAAAGAAAAAAAAGGAAGAAAAAAAAAGAATGAATTAGTAAGTAAGTAAATAAAGAAATGAGCATGACCAGAACTGCAAAAGCATGGGACATAATCAAAAGACCAAAGTTATGAATTCTTGGGACAGAAGAAAATAAAATGTACAATGAAGTCATACAGAATCTATTCAGTGACATCTATTCAGTGGAATAATTTTCCCCAATTGAAAGAAAGAAATAGACCTTCAAACACAGGAAACATTTAGAATCTTAAATCGAAATGACTGGATAGAAACCTCTAATGATGTATTATAATTAATCCATAAAAACACACACAAAGAAACAACGTAAAGGAAAAAAAAACAACCCACCTACAAAAGCAGAGCACAGGAAAACATCTGCCCTCCTGTCCACAACACTTAAATGCCGTGGCAGCTCAGAACACTGGACTCCAGGCCTTGAAAGAAAATAGATAAAGAAGCGGGGCTTTTAGAATGAGCAGAGAAACAAGAACATTTCAAGACAAGCACAGTATAAAGCAGGTTATGTGCATGGAGCTGGTGCTGAAGGCAATACCTAAAGAACAATATACAAAGAAGAAGAAGAAAGAACTTCAATCACAACAGCAAGAAAAAAACAATCTCATGGTTATAAAAATCTAAATAAACAACCCAATGTGCACCTCAAGGACAGGAAAACAAAAAAATCAAAATGCAAAAGAAGTAGTAAGGAATAAATATCATAGCAGAAATTATAAATGGGCACTAAAAGTAATTATATAGAATCAACCAAAGAGTTGGTTCATTAAAAATAAACAGATAAAATTAACAATCCCCTGACAACCCTATTTTTTTAAAAAGAGGGAAGACCCAAAATAATAAGAATAAGGATGGAAAGAGGTTACTGAAGATACAGAGAACTATTACAGAGTACGCTCAAAGTTTGTATTACAAAAAGTATAAAATTTAGAAGAAATTAATAAATTACTAGACACATATGACTGACTGAACATCAATTAAGATATAAGGGACTCAAAGATGTCCATAGCCATCAGGCACACACACCACCCCCAGCAAATCCTGCTGTGGTACTTCTGTCTTGATCTTGTACAGGTAGCTACAGCTGCCATGAAGGATGAATGCAATGGCCATGTCATGTCCAGAAAACAACATCTCATCCTCATCCAGAAGCTCTTACATTCTTTTCCTCTCCCCCACAGTGCTCCCCGAGCCTTCAATGAGAGGTAGTTGCTACGGTGATCTATCTATGACTGAACATTCATGGTCACTCATTCTTGATACTTTGACCAGTTAATAATGTCTGCACTAATCACTACTCAACTAAAAGAGAAGCTTGTCTGAGCCAGGTTAGACCAGCAAAAAAATGTGAGTATAAAAATAAATATTTAGAAGGTAATTTAACAATATGACTCTTAAGCAGAAGAATGACAATGGGTTCCTCCCTGGAACCTATAACTTCCCCCAGATATGGACTTTTGACCAGATCTACAGTACAGTCATAAAATTTCTCCCATAGAACATACATCAAATCAGAAATCTGTTTTGCAACTCTGTAACTGACACACCATGATCACAACTCTGGGCACATCTTGCATGGCAAGATAGTTTTAGCAAGTAAGGTCCAGAGCTAGATAAGACTACTGATAGATTTTTTTCATCCAGCAGCCTATATAGTATTTCCCAACATTATAACAGCTAGCCAAGGCAGAGGATTTTCTGGCCAGTTCAAGATTTAGTGCTCTATGTCCTATAACCAAAATATATGGTGTCTTTGGTGACAGCATGTAAGCAGAGACTAATTGTTCATTACCTGGCCGCCTAGACCAAATAATCACACAGAAACTGTATTAATTGCAACACTGTTTGTCCAATGACTCAGGCATATTTCCAACTATCTCTTACATCTTGAATTAACCCATTTCTATTATTCTGTGTATCACCATGAAGTTATGGCTTACTGGCAAGGTTCTTATGTCTGTCTCTTTTGGCAGTTATATGGCATCTAGAGAGATGCCTTCTTTCTCCCTGTATTCAGTTTAGTTTTCTTGACTTGTTCTATTCTGCCCTGCCATAGGCCACAGCAGCTTCTTTATTAACTAAGAGTAATAAACATTCACAGCATACAGAGGGGTATCCCACATCATCTCCCATTTTCTGCCTAAATAAAAAGAAAAGTTTTAACTTTAACATAGTAAAATTACATATAACAAAACAGGCATAAAGCAAGAATTACGGTTACAATATTTCCTAGTGAGTCTAAAGTTTCATATCTAATTCACCTTTTACCATAACTAAGGAAAAGTATAACTATAACTATCTGTTTTCAACCCCATCAAAGACCCCAGAAAGATATAATATTACCTAAGTAAACAGGAAGTACATTGTAAGCAACTTTCAAAACTCTAGAATTGGCAGAGACATCTAGCTGCCTGGACAGTCATTCAAAGTTCTTTTGTAATGTTGGGGCATCCATCTTCAGCCTATACGTGCATAATATCTGGCAAAGTTTTCCATGAAGCAAAAAAATTTGAAAGACTGATTCGTCTATACTGGCAGTTTGTCAGTCACTTTCTTCTGTATCCTACAGAATGTCTGCCAGACTCTTTCATGAAACAGGAACCCTGAAGGATTGTCTCACCTTCTTTTAGCAAGTTTAGCAGTCATTACGCTGTAGGTCCTACATGTCCAGTTCACACAACATGCCATCAAGCAGTCCAGGCAAGAGCAGTTTCTTGCCCAAATGGCTAACCTTGTCATATCGAAGGCAAATTCTGTAACAAGTTTCTTTGGTGCCCATCAACCTCTCTGAAGTAATTGGTGCTGCTAGAAGCAGACATGTCTCACTGTTGAGAAAAGCCTAAATTCTTAAAAACCTTTTAAATGCTATATTCTATACGTCTTTCAAGTTGTTGAAGATCATCTAACTGAAATATATCTCTGTATATCTAGAAAATCTAACTAACATGTTTGTCTATTATAAATGGCAAACTGTTGATTTATATTTCTTAATTATACATTACTTTTTAAATGAGCTGCACAAACACAATGCCTTAAACAAGAGCAGAAATACATATACACAGTGTAGCAGAATCAACCTTAAATCTGAACCAAGATCCATACCAATGCAAAGTATTTATCTCTATAGCATATCCCTCTTTAAATGAAAACAAACATTTAGAAATAATCATTTTGGGAATTTGAGTGCTGTTTTCTCCAAACTACTTCCTGCTGTTTGTTGGGCGAAGTATTTTTAGGGTTCAGGGGGGTCTTGTTCTATCAATCCACATTAGCCTGGAAGGAATCCACAGGTACCAATTCTTTGTAGAAACAAAAGCAAAATCTGTTTTCCAAAGTATAATATCCTTAGACTCAAATTTTTACTCCTCCTTCTCTATTACTAGACTCAAGGAGTTTGACCCACTGCTTAGCTATGGATTTCTGCATCTGCTTCCATCAGTTACTAGATGAAGGTTCTATGGTAGTCATCAATCTGATTCCAAGGGAAGGGCAGTTACAGTACCCTCTACACTATTGCTTAGATTCTTAGCTGGGGTCATTCTTGTGGATTCCTGGGAATTTCCCTAATGCCTGGTTTCTTGCTAACCTCATAATGGCTCCCTCAACCAAAATATCTCTTTCCTTTTTCTCCTTATTGGTCCTTCACCCAACTCAACCTTCCTGATCCCTCATATTCTCCTCTCCACTCCCCCTTTCCCCTCCCCATTCCCCTACCACCATCCATCCTTCCCCCTCCATGCTGACAATTTACTAAGCAGAACTTGTATGCTTCCCCTTCCCAGGGAAATCCATGTTGTAGTAAGAGTGGTGGGGCTGCGTCCCCGTCACCCGGCCGCCCACATGGCTAGCTCTAGCTTGTGCCCCGAAATAATTACACGGAAACTGTATTCTCTTAAACACCGCTTGGCCCATTATATCTAGCCTTTTCTCGGCTAACTCTCGCATCTGGACTAGCCCATTTCTAATAATGTATGTAGCCCCCGAGCTGGCTTACCAGGAATGATCTTAACCTGCGTCTGCCTGGAGTGGGAGAATCATGGCGACTCCCTGACTCAGCTTCTTTCTCCCAGCATTCTGTTCTGTTTACTCCACCCACCTATGTTTTAACCTATGTGGGCCAAGCAGTTTCTTTATTGCTTAACCAATGAAATCAACAGATTGATATATGACACTCCCCCATCACATCCATGTGTGCCTCCTTGTTTCCTGTCTTCTCTGGGGTTGTGGACTATAGGCTACTTATCCTTTGATTTATGTCTAATATTCACTTATGAGTAAATATATTCTTTGTTTCTTCACAGACCTTGAAAGAACAATATTGAACTTCTTATGAGAAAAAAATCCCAGGATAGCCACAACAATCCTTTAAAATAAAGGAACTTCTAGAGTAACCACCGTCCCTGACTTTGGGCTCTACTATAGAGCTATAGTAATGAAAACAGCTTGGCGTTGGCACAAAAGCAGATAGGTGGATCAATCGAATCGAAGACCCTGATATTAATCCACACACCTATCAACACATGATTTTTGACAAAGAAGCTAAGATCATACAATTAAAAAAGGAAGAGTTTTCAACAAATGGTGCTGGCATAAGTTGGATGTCAACATGTAGAAAAACGCAAATAGATCCATATCTATCCCCATGCACAAATCTCAAGTCCAAATGGCTCTTACTCCACATCCTCTCCAGCATAAGCTTTCATCAGTGTTTTTGATCTTAGCCATTCTTACAGGTGTAAGATTGTTTCTGAAGAGTTAATTTGCATTTCCTTGATAGCGAAGAATGTTGAGAAGTTCCCTCAATATAAACACCTCAATATAAAGACCTCAATATAAATATAGCCACATTGAATCTCATAGAAGAGAAAGTAGGAAGTAGCCTTGAATGCATTTGCACAGGAGACCACTTCTTGCATATATATATAACACCAGTAGCACAGACACTGAGATCAATAATTAATAAATGGGACCTCCTGAGACAGAGAAGCTTCTTTAGCAAAGGACATGGTAAACAAGACAAAACAGCAACCTACAGAATGGAAAAACATCTTCACCAACCCCACATGTGACAGAGGGTTGATCTCTAAAATATACAAAGAACTTAAGAAACTAGATATCAAAATATTAAGTAAGCCAATTTAAAAATGGGGTAGAGATCTGAACAAACAATTCTTAAGAGAGGAATCTCAAATGGCCAAAAAGTGCGTAGGGAACTGCTCAACATTCTCTGATGTCAAAGAAATGCAAATCAAAATAACTTTTGAGAAACTATCTTACACCTGTAAGAATGGCTAAGATCAAAAACACTAATGATAGCTTATGCTGGAGAGGATGTGGAGTAAGGTGAACACTTATCCATTGCTGATGGGAGTGCAAACTTGTACAGCCACTTAGGAAATCAGTTACGGTGGTTTCTCAGAAAATTGAGCATCAATCTACCTCAAGACCCACTCTTGAGCATATACCCAAAGAATGCACACTCATACTACAAAAACACTTGCTTAACTATGTTTATAGCAGCATTATTTGTAATAACCACAACCTGGAAACAACCTAGATGCCCCTCAGCCGAAACTGGATAAAGAAAATGTACATTTGCACAATGGAGTACTTACTATTCAGTGAAAATCAAAAAACAAAAAAACAATGACATCTTGAAATTTGCAGGTAAATGGACGGAACTAGAAACAAACCATCCTGAGTGAGGTAACCCAGACCCAGAAGGATGAACACTCCTGTTCATAACATCATCTATTCTGTTGCAGTCACCACAGCATTCCTTTCCTGGCATTGAGTCAGCTTCTTTAACCTTCCCACATAGACTGAACACGCATCGTTGTCTAGGAGTCCTCCAGACTTTCTGCATCCAATTCGGACTGCTGAGACTTTCAGTCTCATGCAGCTCAGCCTCTGCTGGACTCTTGGCTTCTCCCCTGTGATGCAGCCGTGACTGCTCTACTCAGACCATTTGTGTAAGCCAACTGGTTGGGTCCCTTTCAGTTTGTATTCATTCTTTCCACTCTGCTCCTTTAGAGAACCCGGACTAAAGCATTCATGATATTTGCAAAGTCTCAAATCTAAAAGCAATTAATAAAAAACACAAACCTTCTTCAGGCAACAGACCACAAATCTTATCCAAGAGTTACATCCATTGTAATCCAGCACATGGGCCTCAAGTTCAGTTGTAATTGATGAGACCTATAGAAAACTAACTTTTAAAAATCCAACAATTATTGGATGGGCAAGTTTATGTTGGCAACACCAGCTGAAAGGTCCTTTTGGTTCTATGACAATTTGAAAGGAGTTTTGTTATTCCTGCTGCTGCTGTTGTTTGTTTCCTTAGACAGGTTCACAAGTACCCAGGTTGGTCTTGAATTTGGTGTGTTGTGGAGGATGACTTTGAACTCCAGAGTACTAGTATTACAGCTGTGGTACCAAATAGTGTAGATTGATAAATTTTGATGGTGGAAGGGAGGAAATGCCACCACCTAAGACATTGTGCTGACATCTGTTAGGCAACAAAGGGTGTTTGACGGAAGGGGAAAACAGAGTATCTGGCACTGGGAGTGGAGGGCTCGGAAGGAGCTGGTAGATAACTATGCAAACCAATAGCGACAGTTAACCATTTGTTTCAGTCACCATGAACTTCAGAAGGTAAGGCACAAGCAAAATTGCTTCTAAAATATGTACATATGTATGTTATTCATATTGTGAATTTAATCTCTGGTATACTTATTGTATGTATCATACACTCTGTTTTGTACAGTCTCCAAGAGACACAGTGAAATGAGATATCCTGACAAAACATTTTTATTATCAGTGAACTAGAAAATACCCCCACAAATGCGGTCATATAATTTAGTTATTTCAAGAATTAATGGTCTAAGAACAAGCCAACCCTATATGATGTAGCTACCATTTGCGAAAGATCTGACAGACACTTGCTAACATCTAACGTTTGACACACTTACTGTCTAACTAGGCAACCAGGGCACAAACCTAGGGAGATATTTTGCAAGTAGTTCACCTTGCAGAGGAACATTATTATTTTCAAACCTTGTGTTCTTTTGGTAAAGTTCTGTTCTTTTCTGGAAAAGGTCAAAGAACTACCCCCCCCCAAAAAAAAAAACTAAGAACAATAGCTTCTGAAAGAAAAGCCTGGCTTTGCTCACAAATAGTCCCCGGGTCCATTTTTGCTGGAAGTAAGTTGGCCATGTACTCCTTGAGCCTTAAATTTTTGAAAGAAAAATTTGTCTTTCTACTTTGACAATTCCTTACCTTCAGAACACATCAATCTAAGTATTATTTTGGCAAAGAAAAGTTTCAGAATGCTACCTACATGGTTTCTCACTTCCTGCTTTCCTCTCCTGTCTTCTCCCACTCCCCTCCTCTCCTTTCCCATATCACCCACGTGCTTAACTATAGAGTTCAAATGAGAATTAAATGTTCTCTGACTCAAATTCAGGGGATCAGCTCTCTGGCAGAACTATGAACTATATTCACTTCATCAGAGGTGAGATAAGTCTGAGCTATGCAGAGTCTGTTAAAACCATATATTGAGGAGGAGTCGGAATCAAAATGTCACCTGAAATCACGAAGAAATAATTACGCGGCTTTTTTGCCATGCATTAGGAAAGTAAGAAGTCAGGCATGCATTTATCAACACAAAGGTCAAAGTAAAAGAGCTTCAGCATTTATATTCCTTCCAGGTATATATCACTTTCACTTGATAGCACAGCCAAGTAATAGAGTGTTTTTAAAAATTAAGGATGTAATTTCCATACCGTCTGGAGCATTTGTGAAACTGTAAAAGTGAAACCCAGAAAAATTATTTATATACAAGTTACTTTCTCCAACAATTAACCTTGATTTTGATGAATCTCTAGGGTCTATCAAACATGTAAATTTAATTTTGGGGGGGGCAGGGATGTTACTATATTAGTCAAATACTTGTCCAGCACGCATGAAGGCTGGGGTTCAATCCCTAGAACACTTATCTCCAAACTCCTAACCTGGAGATTAAGGGACACACCATAATTCTAGTCCTGGGAAGCAGGAGGATCATAAATTTGAGGTCACCTTTGGCTACGTAGCTACATAGCTAGTAGAGGGCCAGTCTGAGATATCTGAGATTATGTGAAGAAGGAAATATAGAAAGAGGGAGAGGTGGGAGAGAGGAAAAGACGGAAGAAAGAAAAGGAACATACAGAGTTTACCATCTTAATCTTCTTGAAGTGTAGCGTGCAGTGATGTTAGCTGTATTTGTATACTACCATACAGCAGAGCTTTAAAACTGAAAACTCTGTGTCATTGAACAACTCTGCCCTCCACTTGCGGGATCCCCAGCCCACCACTGTCCTACGGTTCTGCTGTTTTAGATATTTTATAGAGGTGCTACGTTGTAAGCATGGAATGGTGGTGCCCACTTCCAATCCCAGCATGAAGTTGGTGAAAGCACGGGGATCAGGAGTTGTGGAGACCATGTCTTAAGAAGAAGAAAGAGAGAGAAGAAAGGGAGAAAGAAAACAAGAAAGGAAGAAGTACAGAAGGAAGGAAGAAATGAAGAAGGAAGAAAGGGAGAGAAAGGAAGGGAGACAAGGGATGCTCTAGGGTCCGTCTCTGCACCCCTCTCCTATTTTACTTGGTATAATGCCATTGTGATTCTTCCACAGGTGGCATCATATACCAGGGTTTTCTTCTTTCTGCCTGTAAAGCTGCATAATGCTCAGCTATATGTGTATGTCACGTTTTCTCTGCCAATTCATCTATAGCTAGGCATTTATTATTTATCTTTTTGGCTACTGTAAATAATGCTGATACGTACATGGGTATACAAGAATCTTGTATACCCAGCTTTTGAAAATATACTCAGAATTGTGCTTGATGGACCATATCTAACAACCGCACTATTTTCTATTCACACCACATATTCATTTCTGCATATTGAACAGTACTTGGTACTTTCTGGGTTTGTTTTATCATTTTATTATCTTATCTTATCATTCTTTTAATATGGCTGCTCTGGAAGATTTGAGGAGATGCCTTGGTGCACAGATGTCTGTTCCTCCCTCATTATCAGTGTTGAACATTTTTCCTAAGCTTATTGGTGACTTTTTTTCTTTTTAACCTTCCCTGGAGACATGCTGATTCAAGTCTTTAGTAGTTTAAACTTAAATTGAGCCTTTCCCTTTTTGGGTTACAGTTCTTTATATAGCCTGGACATCAACACTTACTTCACTAAATACACAGCATAAAGCCTTTTCTCTGATTTCATAGTTTGTTCTTTCATTCTGCTAATCGTATCCTTTCTTGTAATAAGTTTTAAACTTCGATATCGTCCTATCTGTTTTCCTATTTGACTAACTTTGTTCTTTCTTTTGTTTGTACTTTTAGATTTATGCCCAAGGAAACACTGTCATGTTCAACAGCAGAAGATATAGTTCCATTTTTCTCCTAGATCATCTCACAGGTCATGCTTAGGTCTTTGATCTATTGGAAGTTAATTTTTGTATGCAGTAGAAGATAAAAATCTTCCCCTAGTAGTGAAAGGTAGGAGGATCTCTGTTAGTTTGAGATTGCCTGGTCTACATAATGAATTTGGGGTCATCCCATGCTGCACAGTGAGACTCTGTCTAAATTATAATAAGTAAATACATAACTCAACACAAGGAAGATTATTTTACGGTTTTCCATTGGTTCTGTTGGCCCATGTCTTTTGTTGGTGCTGCAGTATTTTGATTTCTGTGGCTTTACAAGTTTTAAAATTTGGAGATATGAGGCCTCCAGATTAAGTTTTCTTCTCATGGTGAGTCCACACTTCAAAAAATTATATCTTTTGATTTATGCATACGTGTGTGTGCACACAGTGCCTGTGGAGGTCAGAAAAGCATACTCCTGGAATGGTACTCAGATCCTCTGGATGGGAAGTATCTGTGTTCGTGGCTGCTGAGCTATCTCTGCAGCCTCTCGTTCACAGTTTTAAAAGTGAACATGAACAATGAAAATTGGCTTCATAGCAAAGTTATGTGCTACCTGCTTTGTACTGATTAGTATGAGGAGTTCAACTGTACAATGAAGCTCGTCTGTACCAACTACAACATTACAATGAGATGTATTTTCAAAATACTTATTTAATTTTGTTTTTGTTTTTTGATACAGGGTTTCTCTTTACAGATTTGGAGCCTGTCCTGAAACTTAGTCTGTAGACCAGGCTGGCCTCAAAGTGTCAGAGATCTGTCTGCCTCTTCCTCCCAAGTGCTGGGATTAAAGCAACCTCCACCTGGTTCTTTTATTTAAATTTTTTTAAATAAATTTCATATGTATGGATGTTTTACCTGCATGTATGTCTGTTCACCAATGTGTGCCTGATGTCTTCAGAGACCAGAGAAAGGCATTGGATACCCTACAACTAAAATTACAGATGGTTGGGAGCCATTATGTGGATGCTGGGACTAGAACCTGGGACCTCTAGAAGAACAGTCAGCTCTCTTAACCTCTGAGCAGTCTCAATAATCTGGAAAACATTTTTTATAGTAAATGATGAATATTGTTGTTGGGGACCCGCCTTGACAAAAATACCTCTCGCTACGGTAAGGGCGTGGGGATATGAAATATAGTAAAGACTATGAAGACAAGAATGAAAATAATAAAATGGAGAATCATAGGATAGTATTGGGAGGGCATTCCAGTGAGGACTAAAAATTTGCCACGTTTAATTTCCAACTGTTTAAAAATCCCTGACACCAAAAGGTAGGAGTAAGACAAGAGACTGCATTAACACGATACATGGAAATGAACAGAGCAGTTGAAAGTTGGGGCTATATTCATAAAACATTCTGCTGCCAGAACAAAACAAGTCACGCTCACACCCTAGACCAAACCATTCTGTAGGCAAAACCCCCTGGGTGGAATCCAAAAGTATCCCCATAAAGGGAACTGGAGCTTAGTTGGATCCTTAGACTCTTGTTTGAGGTAGGTACAGATCTACTTCTCCATTCCTGGAGCACAAGGACTAGATTGACAAGGACCTTGAGAGAGTAGAATTCTCTGCTCAACGTCTAGGTGGGGCCTTTGTTTGAGGTAGAGGCACAATAACATTGAAGGAACTAGAGGTAAGCCCCAACTCTCATAATTTCAGGCCTCCATATACTGTTAACACGTAGCTGTGGCAATATTAAAGTATGACAAACACAACATACATAATTTATATAGCCAAATGAGTATTGCCCCTTCCCAAAGATATGCCTTCTCAATGAATACCAACAGCTCCCACTTGAAACCCTTCTTTTGGTGTGAACTGGCTTCAAATGCAGTCATGGAACTACTTAATGAAAGTACATTCCCCCGGTGGTGGCACACACCTTTAATCCCAGCACTCATAGCAGAGGCAGGAGGTTTTTGTGAATTATAGGCCTTCCAGCTCTACAAAGTGGGTTCCAGGACAGCTAGGGCTACACAGAGTACCCCTGTGTTAAAAACAAAAACAAAAGATCAAACAAAAAAGGTATATTCATTCCCTTAAATTTCCATATCACATGACTACTAATTATATTGTAGATTGTTCCTAAATTCCCAATTTTATTTCCAAAATGTGTAAAAATTGTCATTATTGAGAAGACTTAGGAATTTGCTTTGAGGTATGACAGGTTTAGCTGCAAATTTGTGACATACTTGTTTAAAACTCAGACATATTAACTGATATATACATTATTTTATTTATGTAGAGAAAAAATTTTGTCTTTGAGGCATTTTAAAAGATAAATGCAAAATAATAAACATAGCTAGGTATTTATAGAGATTATCTGTCTGGGATACCTTACATATTCCCTTCTAAATTTCTAATGTGTGACATCAGGCTAAGAATTACTTACTTTGTTATGTATTAATGTAGTCATTATATTTCAAGAAAGAAGACCTTGTACAAGGTATAGATATCTTCAGTTTGCAACTGTTTGTAAACCCAGCAGAGAATGAAATCATTGTCCTAGTGTTCTCTCACATATATGCAAGCACATTCTTCAGGTCTAATTTTGGTTGTTTTTTTTTCTATGTAAACTCTCAACAATGGAAAGAATGTGAATTATTCCACTTATAAATAGCTTAACAATTCTTGGACTGTAATACAAATTGGCCTTGACTCATACATATAGTACCTGAAATGAACCATTCAGTGACAGACAGTTGATTCTAAATAATTGGAATTATTATTGGACTAGCTCTACATTTGCTTATGGAGTGATGGATTTTATTTCAGGTGGACCTGGGAGTCAGGGATGGTGCTGGTACTGAATTTGTACAATGGTAGACCCTTCTTGATACTCAGAGGAAAAAAATACATTGAGTCCCGTAGAATCTTAGTTGAGCAAAATATCACCCGCTAAAATAAGGACACTCCTCATCTGGCTCTTGAAACAATTGCATTTTAGTTTGCTTGGTTCATAGGGACCCTGCTGAGTGCTATATGCCAACTCCTGGCTCTTACCTCACTGACAACCACAATGGAAGTGTGCTTTGTGCACCATGCTTTCTCAAATTTTTGTGCCTTTGTGTTGAGTATCATTTGAGTGAAAATTCAAGGAAATGTATATAATTCTAGGATTGTGTGTGTGCGTGTGTGTGTGTGCCTCTGGTAGGCTATGAAGGTCAGAGGTCATCTTGCAGGAGCTGGTTTCAGCACATGGGACTTGACAATGAGCTGAGGTGATCAGGCTTGGTGGCAAGAAACCTTAGGTACTGAGCCATCTCTCTGACCTGATCCTAGGGATTTTTATAGTCAACGTATGAGGTGTTGAAAGTGAACACTCCAGATGATGATAAATCAGAGTAGCACAGTCTTCATCCTAGAGAAGCTAAGAAAAATGCTAGATCCCATTGCTGTAGTTTGTACCTCTGAAGTTAGACCACAACAGACCAGAATGCAAATCAGTGTCATTTGTGAGCATTGCTGTGTTGTTCTAAGGTAAAGAAGATCTGCACTTCCGAGAGAGCAGGTTACACAGAGCAGCGCAATTTTGTCTGCGTAGGCTTATGTCTTCTGGACATGTCATGTGAATGGCATTGGGTGACACAAGGCCATTTCTGAGGCTTCTCTAGCACAGCACAATGCCTCTTGTCTATGTTGTGGTATCACAGCCCAATAGCTCACTGTGCAGATCTGCTACATTTTATTCCTCATTCGATACATTTGCATGGTTCTTCTTTATTCATTTTTATGAACAATACGGCAGCATATCATATCCAGAGATGGTGGATATGTTCAGAAATAAAGATGGGATTCATTATTGATTCAGAAGTACTGTTGTTTGCTGTTGAGATAAGAACATTAGGCCTCAGTAGATAAATGTGCAAGGTTGAAATTTTAGTGGTAACAGATTCTTTCACTGTCTTTGCTTTGGCATTGTGTGTGTGTGTGTGTGTGTGTGTGTGTGTGTGTGTGTGTGTGTAAAACATGATCTTGTGCATCCCATGATGGCATTAAGCTCACTACGTACGCAAGGATGACCTTAAATGCCATAGTGAAACTCATTTCTTTGTATGCTAACTGAAAAATTAACTAAGGAGGAGGAGAAGAGGAGGAGGAAGAGAAGAGGAAGAGGAAGAAGAAGGGGAAGATGAAGGAAGGGCTGGACAGAAGTCTCAAGTGGTAAGGACCCTTGAGTGGTAAGCCTAAAGACCTGAGCTCAGTTGGCAGAACCCACATGCTGGAAGAAGAGACCCAACTGCTGCAAGCGGCTCTCTAACTTCTGCAAATGCACCACGAGATATATCTGCAACCCCAACACACACACACACACACAACTACATAAATATAACTTCAGGTTTTAATGAAAATACTAAATTTATTTAAAACATAAATAAATATTAAAGCCAAACAATCCATAACTCAGCAAGAGACAAATAAAAATAGCATTCGATGTTTATAACTTATAAACTTACTAAAAAATCAAATATGCAACTGATTTTTTCAATAATTCTTTATGAGTTTTATAAATTTATATAAAATAAACTGCCTTCTATATAAGATCAAAATAAACCAACTTGATGGCCTGTGGCACATCTATTCAGTAAATTAGTAATTACCCTCTTTGTTCCTCATTCATAAGAAGCTTTTTTGTTTAATTCTCTGTCATAGAAAGTTTGATTATCAGTATTTAATTCACTATGGCATTTGGTACATATCTGTGACTGTGTGTTTGCCCATCTCCCCTGTGCTACACACGCTCCCCCCACTCCCTGTCTCTGTGCTCCTCTTGCGTGTCCCCCTCCTCTTCCCCAGTTGTCTACACTCTTTCTGCTTTCCCAGCACCTCTGTCCCTGGCTTATGTTTTTAGGCTTTATGTACCAACTATGTTGCCGAGATGTCATATCTTCCGTAAGTGGAGATAACTTCATTTAAAGTAAAATAAATCAATAGTAACCTTGTGACTTGAAAATCTCACGGAAGCCATAAGAACAACTTTAATAAGGCGATGATAATGCACGAGTATTTTGAAAACTAAGCTCTAGGTAAATGTGCGTGTTTCTGGGTCAGCACTCATCCTCCAGAACCCAGTAACAAACCGAAGCTCTGTGTGAGGTTTTTCCCTGGAGCAATGCGTTTCATAGGCTCAGCTACATTATATGATGAATGACTATTTATTTACGTCTAAGCACCTCATTTGGCCTTGATCCCACTCTCCTTTGGGAGACTACGTGATAGCCTATTATTTGGTATTTGCTGTCCTTGCTTAATTTTTCAGGCTCTTGAATTTGGAAAATATGAACACTTGGCATAACTTGCATTAGAGCACACTGTATGCACATATATGTCATCTATTATAAGCAAATGATCCAAGCTCTGCAACAATAAAATCACACTAGTGAGGTCCTAGAACAGAGTAAAGCCTTTTACAGTTCCCAAGCTCATCTTCCTTCCGCTAAGACTACATCAGGTCACATTTATATTCTTGGGAAAAGATTATTTTATTCCATATTTTTTTAATTTTCACAACCATGGAATTAATCATCAAAAAGTAAGCTTGACTCATATCAACTCAGCTTTACCTCTCCCACTGCATTCCATTCTCAGTATCATAAAATACAAATTTGATTTCTGCTGAGGATGAAACTGATCGTTTTCAACTTTTCTATAAACAAAGGAAATAAGACACTTAATTATTATTTATGTTTTGACAAAATCCAATATGATGCTGGCTGTGGTGACCCAGACCTGTAATCTGATCCCTAGGAAGCTGGAGGCAGGAGGATCACAAGTTCCAAGATCACATGGGCTGCAAGGTAAGAACCAGGTCTTAGGAACAACAGTGACAAAATTCAGTATGGCAAAGTCAACATTCTGTCTTCTGTTTCATGGGGACCAGTACCACAAGTGCCCAGGATTTCATTTAAAAATACCTTTGTATAAGAAATAGACCTCTGGATTGGAGTCCAGGAAATAACCAGAACCAAAGTTCCATTTAATCTATCCCAGAGAGTGTGGATCTAGCTGACATATCTAATGCTCTCTGTAAACTATCCATGTTCACTAACATATTGCTAACACTCTTTCATTTTATTTGGGATTGTTATGCCCAGAATATTATGCTTTACAGAACAATTCAAGCCTCGAATTTAACAGTGTTTTGCTCGATTAAAACAAGGCAGCAGAATTCTCTAGATGACTTTTACCTCATCTATACACGTATATTTTTAGAAATCTAAAATCTTATAATTTTGTTGGGAGTATTTTTCTTCCAATAATGCAAATAAGCCTAGATAGACAGCATATGCTCCTCCTAGTTATTCAGAATTTATTACACATACCAGTGTATTCAAGAAAAGTCCAGCTTTCTAAGAGTAATAACATTCCCAGATGTACTACCAGTATCAAGGGTTTCCCCAGGACCAGAATGAGAGAGTCAACTAAAGATTTACCATGTGTATAATTCAGACATTAAATAATATATAATCATGTGTGGCATTATGATATTTTCATCCTTCATTAAAAATAATGTCTTAAATAATGGTAAATGAAGCCCAGGCAATTTAGTGAGACCCTGCCTCAAAATAAAATAAGAAAAAGAATTGAGGATGTATGTTAGTGGTAGCGAATTGCCTTGCATGTTCAAATCCCTGAGTTCAGTGCCTAATACTGAAGGCAGGATATACGGGCATGGGAAGTCCTTGGTAAAAGTCTTCAGTAGACATTATAATTACAGTTGCTAAAAACCTGTGGGTTCAGGCATGCTAGCGTGTAATCTCAGCACTCAGGATGTTGAGGAAGGAAGATTACTGTGAGCTCTAGGCCAACCTGGACTACATAGTATCAGACCAGCCAGGCTACGGAGCAAAACCCTGTTTCAAGCACAGCAAAGCACATCACAGTACCACGGAAGTCTAATGTGGTAGCACAGAATATCAGACCTAGCATCCCAACACAGGGGAGGCTGAGGCAAAAGGTTAGCCTGAGATTTAGAGAGCAGCCTGGTTTTAGCAAAAGAAAAACACTAACCAGTCAGCTAGCCAAACAAACAAAATGACAGAAGGAAACTGTGGAGAACATACTAAGAAATTCAGAGCAAGTTTATTGTTCAATGATTTCTAAAATCTGACAAGTATATACACAAACTTAGTGATAGAGTTTGTTAAAATGCATGTGTTAATGTGAATTCTGAACAAAGGGGGGGGCTATCGCAGACCCTCCCAAGGAGGTTTTATTAGAACTATATTGGAATAGAATAAATTTGCAAAAAAACCCCTTGATTATTTGCAAATAGAACTCTTTGTTTATTTTAATAGTTAATTCACCAAGGATAACCAGCAGAATAGAAATGACCGAAATCCTGTCATTTGTCAATTCCTCTCTTCTGGTTCTTTCACCTAGGAATGTCTTCCCTCCTTATTTCCCTCCTCAGTGTAGGGAAGGGTGATGCTACTACACAGCCTGGCGACTGCTCTTAGCATCTTTAGAGTAAAAAGAATGCTTGCATTTGAGTGACACTAAAATGCCTTCAATTTGAATCTCAATTTGACGCCAGCTAGAAAGAATTGATGTGTTTCTCCCATGTGTGCCCCCTCTTAAAAATGACATATGATTCTGAAGGTTGAAGTGTTGGGGGATATTTGATCTCACTGTAAACCCCGAGACTGTGTCAACAAAATCAACCTTGGATCTGGTGACAGAGCCAGCAATTAGTTGACAGGAATTAGCCGTAAAGAGTATGGAAAAGCCGGGAAGACAGATAGAGACACACAGGAAGGAGTAGGGAGGGATAGGTGGTTACGTGGTCTTTTTGGTTTGGGATGGCTGGAGAGATGCTCTCTCGCTGGGTCTATGGCCAAAATAGGAAGGAAGGTCAGATGCTTGCTCCTTGGCCCCTATGATCATGTAGTCATTTCTCCCAGTTTGTGTATTATTGCTTGCAAAAGGAAAGTAGCTCACAATATTCTGTGGTTTTTTTTATTATTATTTTGTTATTTTGATCCAAGCTAGGTTTGAACACTATCCTCCTCCTCACCCCCTCCATGCTAGGATGCACATCACACTTGGTCTCTACGAGCCTTTTGATATGAAAAATGCAAATCCCAACTGCAGATCCATTTTACCTTACATGCTAACCCTAAAGTCCACAGCACCCCTTCCAGATGCAACAAGTGAAAAGGATGCCTCTGATCTCCATGACAACAATAAGCTGCGGAACTACACAAACCTTTATAAAATCCTTATGCCTCTCGTGTATGAAAAGTGCTATCCAATGGGGATTTCTGAGATGGAATGTTCCATGTCTGTTTCTGTCCAGTAGGGTGGCCTCTAGCCACGGTTAGCTACTTAGTCTTTCCATTATGGTTGTTGTAGCTAAAATGTATCCAACAACCACATGCATTGGATCAGTGCGGACTGGTAGACCCTTCAAACATGCTGACAGATATTAGACATACGAGCCCATTATGGAGAATCCAAGAGCCTTCACATAGCAGCACTGTGTTTAAAGAACCTGTCATTCCCTCAGCATGGACTTTTTCAAAATTTCACATTTTCAGAAAAAAAAAAAACACACAACCAAGCAGTCTTTAGGTTCCTTTTCTGTATGATTCATCGCTTTGCAAAAAAGTGTAAGACTGTTTTTTTTTTCTTTCCAACTCTGCCTCCTCCTCTACAGACAGAATCCAGTGATTACTTGCTGCATTTATTTAGGCTATTCTCTCAAAAAACCTGGTTTCCATGCTGCAAACAAATGACAGAAAACTTTTCTACTAGATTATCCCAGACAGCACAAATGTTCTTTCCCAAAGTGGAGACTGGAACCACAGCCCCCTCACACTGCCAGTTACATCTGTTCATGCTTATAGAGGTGGCATCCACTTCACAGACAGGGAATGCCACATTCTTGGTAAGGACAGAGAATATGGCGATGCTTAAAAAGGAAAGAGAACTGTCTGGCTGTGAATCAGACCTATAGAATTAAGTAGCTGCAGAGGTTTTTACTTCCGCAGCACAGATTCTTGCTGTGCACTTCTAGGCCATGGGATTGTGAATGCTGCACATGGCATAACCTCCATTTTCCTGTCTGCAGTGTGCGGTGATGCTTCAGGCTGGAGAGATGGCTCAGAGGTTAAGTGCCTATATTGTTCTTCGCAGGACCAGAGTTCGGTTCCCAGCACCCACACCAGGTGGCTCATAACTGTCTGTAACCCCAGTTCCAAGAAATCTGATCCACTTCTGGCTTCCATGGACATCCGTACTCGACACATAAACACATACATAAACACATACTCATAGATACATCTTATAAAGATGTAATTATCTTTTATTAGAAAAATTCTGTCTTAATTAACTGCTCCAGTATATTGTTTTATTTCTCTGTTTTTTTTTTTTGTAATTGCTAATTTACCGTGGCTTACTTACAAATTAAACTTCTTGGTTAGGTATGGCAGGATAAGCACACACACATATATGCGGTCCAGTACTATTTTTATTTAATAAACTGGGGGTGGGGTGGGGCTTACAATGTATTCTTGAAGACAATTCTAAGGTAAGCTAGAAAGATGGGGGAACATGACTGGAACATGGAGGGGAAAGAAGCCATTCATCTCCGAGCTAATGCCACTTGCTAGGGGAGAGGAAAGACGTCCAGCAGAATTAGTGTCATCTGCTGGGAAAGCTACAGATAAACACACACCTTCACACACAATCCTATGTTAAAGTAGCTATGAAACAGGCTTAAAGCTAGACCCCATGTGACCTCGGGAGGGCCACAGCCCATTTTTCAGACATTTCCTAGGGATCTCAAGCAAGATTATTAACCACGTTTACAGGGAACAAAAAAGCTTATCTTCCCAAATTCAAGAGACCTAGAGTCTACAGTATCAACTGAAACTTGGAGGGCACCTCTGGTGGCCCTTAGAAGACAGTAATCTCAACACTTCTATGAGTGGTACATATCAGAAGTGGTACGCATTGGCATATGCTGGCGGACAGAGACATACTCTGAGGAGCCCACATCTGTGCTCTGGTTGAGTTTTCACACTGCCCTCAGCGCTCTCTCCACTCATCCTGTGCTTAAAGATCTACTCTAAAACGTCCTTTAACAAGCCCCGGGCCTGCTCTGTACTGGCTAATAGGAAATAGGTCAGCCCAAAGGGCGGCAGCACCAAGTCAGGCCCCTGTCCCTCGGCATGGCTACCAGTACCGCAGAAATTCTGAATCCAATATTGTAGTGCTTTAGGACTATTAAGCAGCTTTGTCTCTTTCTAGATTGCCTGTATTGAGAGGGTGGCTCCATTTTGCTATTTTTTACTGCACACACATATATTTTCAAACTGTTTTTACTCCCGCCCCCATGCCAGACATTTCTCTTCGTGTCCCTGGCTGTACTTGAACTCAATCGGTAGCCCAGGCTGGCCTGGAATTCCGAGATCGCCCTGCCTCTGCCTCCTGAGTGTGAGTGCTGGGATTAAAGGTCAGCCACTCAGCCACTACAGGCCTGCTGCTGTTTTTCATCTCCAGACAACGGCTGGATTTTTAATCCAGGTTATTCTCAAACTCAATTCTCCTGTCTGTGTTGGGATTCCATGTGCACCTCACACATATGTGGCAAGACACCTGATCTTGTCTTTTCAAAAGTTGTAATTTCTGCCCCATAGAACTTTTGGATGGGATCTACGTTGACCGTCCAGGTCCTTTTCGCATATGGGAGAAAAGTATGTAACATCGTGCGTGTTTGGGAGGAGAAGGTGGGTTGAGAGTTTATTCAAGGGCAAAACTAGGGAGTGTGAACTGGAAAGCTGTACAAGGAGACAGACCAAAGTCCTCTCCATCCCCTTCCTTGTAGCACTGGGGCCTTGAGGTCCAGCCGGGTCATCTCTGCGGAGGCCACACTGGAGTAGGGCCTTGGTCTTGGCCTTCTAGGCCAGTCCAGGCCATTTGCAGGCCTCCAAGTTGACTGTAGACCCTGTGGGTTCCGCACCATCAGGGCGGGAACCCACATCGGCCAGACCCCAGAGGTGCAGGCCTTGCCCTGAGCCCGGAGCCCCCACACCCACGGTCTTGGGGGTGGGGCGGCCTTGCCTCGGGCCGGTGCTTTTCGCCCTCCGTTGGCCGCCAGAGGCTCCCTCTCTCCCTCTCCTGGGAATTCGCTGCTGGGCTCCCTCTCTCCGCGGCCCTAGAGTTAATCCCATCAGCCGAGGTGAGGCACCTGTTACCCCGGGCCTTCCTCATCCCCCGAGGCTGTCTCCCCCGCCACCCCCCACCCCACTCCACCGGGCCTCGCGGGCCTCGGGGCCCCGGCGTGGGGACCCCCCCTGCACGTGGGCCGAGCGGCGTCCCAGCCCGAGGCCGCAGCCGAGGGTGCTAGCGTCGGGGCCCCAGGCCGGGCCGCCATGGCGGGGGGTGGGGGGGGGGAGGAACGGGGAGCGCAGCGCGCGTCCCGGGGCCGCCCCGCGCGGGCAGGACGCGCGTGGGGGCCGAGGCGCGAGTGCAGGCGGCCGCGGCGCGCAGCGCGCCGTGACGAGCGGGTGGAGGGCACACGGTCGGCGCCGAGCCCGCACGGCCACGGGGGGCCCCGGGCGGGGGCCGCCGGAGGAGTCCGACCTCCCGCCCGGCCGGGCCGCTCGGTAAGGGGGCGGCGTGCGGGTGGCGGGTGGCGGGCGGCGGGCGGGCGCGCGGGGACGCGGCGGCGTGCACAAAGGCGGACCCGCGGGCGGTGGGGGTGGGCTGCGGTCGGGAGCGCCGGGGCGAGAGGGGCCGGGGCTTTCTCCGTGGGATCTATTGTTTCCCGGCACACTGGGAGGCAAAAGAGAGGCATTTGTCACCATCACCCCCCTCGCCTTGGCTCTCTCTCTCTCTGCTGACGGTGGCCCCGGAGCTGGGCTCTTCCCGGTGCCACACACCCGGGATCCGCCTGGCAGCCCCCCGGGAGCCGCAGCCAATGTGTTAGGACTTCAGGTGCTTCCTGGCACCGAGCTAGACTGCGACCTCCTAGGCTCGGCGTCACCTGCTCTCCCGGCCCTACCCCGGGGCCGGGGCCGAGGGAGGGATTGCGTCCCGAACCGGGCTCGGGGACCGGCTGCCTCTCAAGTTGGTGTTATTTATGTTTTGTCTTTTGTGAGGGGCAGGGTTTTGAATCCCCGGCGGCCCTTTCGCCCCCGCCTCCGCCCCCTCGGGCTGGAAGGGGCGGGGGAGGGAACGGCGTGTGCCGGTTGGGGAGAGGGGAGGGTGTTTATGGGTAAAAGGATATTGTCAACGCTATTCAAAAAAAGAAATAAAGGAAAAAAAAAAAACAAACCAAAACCAAAACCAACAACAACAACCACCATAAAACCCCCAAACCACAGGCACCACTCTCAGAAAGCCTTTCTTGTTTGCCTGCATGGGCCATGCTTGCTTGCTGGGCCAGGAAATGAGTTTGGAGCTGATTTAAGTGAAACTGTGGGCTTCCTCTGCCTATGGTGCATGAGGGTGATGTGGTTTGGTCTAATATTAAACCAAAACAAGCCAAACCAAAATGAAAAAAAAAAAAGAATGTTTAGAGCTGCATTGAGCGCCTGAAGTGTGGGCATATTGATAGAAAACCCAGCCGTGGGCTGGGGAACAGCAAGCTTGCATGGCTTTCGCGTTTTTGTTTTTTTGTTTTCTCTCCCCCAGCTTGTAGAAAGTTAGGGGCCAGAAAGAATAGAAGAATCAGGATTGTGGAAGGGAGTATCATGGTAGACTGGCTCTCTGGCTGTGACGTTCTCGTGCGTCCATTCCTACTAGACTGTATCCCACTCTAATTAGTAATAGCCTCTTGGCCAGGAAACTTTACAGTGGAACTTAACTGACATTCCAGAACTAACTTCTGTCCGTTTCGTCCTGGATTTGCACTGAAATTGTTACTTGGGTCATTCTGTGGAAGAGAATATTGGATCAGAACCACCAGATAAGCCTTGTGGGCCTGTTTTAGAGTTTGGAAACAGACGCCAAACTTTTCCCGGTTCTGCACGACTCTGGAAAATTCCCAGATGGGATGGCCGTTTGGGTGACTTTTTGAGGCGTTCTTTCATAGTCGTTCACAGAAATATCCAGACTTAGGCGAAAGCATTACTATCAAGTAGGGGGGTGGGGTAGGGTGCAGGTGGAGGGGAGTGGGGAGGAAGAGGAGGTTGTGGTTTTGTAAAGACTCCAACTTATGTTTGAAACACTTTTGTTAACCAAAGACCAATCAGAATAACTTTTTAGCTTCTTGGCCTTAATGACCGCTTTTGAAGTAATGGATTTGCCCTGTGACTCAACCACTTGGAACATAAAGTGTGTGCTAAATGCCGATTAGTTGACTAGACAGAAATTCAGATGAATTCAGAAACGCATCCTTTTCTATTCCAGGTGACCCTCTAGCCTTGCTTTGAAAAAGCCATTTTGTGTAACTCTTGACGTGAATGCATTGCTAACACACCCGTTGGGATCACTACTGGAAAGGCATGTCACTCCAGAGGTCTTTTGCTTGACCCAGTACCCGGCATTCGAAAGAGACGTCTTTTCCTCGCTTGTTGTTCCCCCATCATTATGAGCACTGGCTTTTCACCCTTGAAGTAACAATGTTGAAAGCTGAGTCTTCAGGGGAACGAAGCACTCTCAGAAGTGCATCTCCTCACAGAAACGCATACAGAACAGAGTTCCAGGCACTGAAGAGTACTTTTGACAAACCCAAGTCCGATGGGGAGCAGAAGACAAGAGAGGGTGAGGGCTCCCAGCAGAGCAGGGGTAGGAAATATGGCTCCAATGTCAACAGGATTAAAAATCTATTTATGCAGATGGGTATGGAACCCAACGAGAATGCTGCTGTCCTTGCCAAAACCAGGGGCAAAGGTAGGCCTACGTCCCCCCAGAGAAGAATGAAGCCCAAAGAGTTTGTGGAGAAAACAGATGGCTCAGTGGTTAAGTTGGAGTCCTCTGTTTCCGAACGAATTAGTAGATTTGACACAATGCACGATGGCCCTTCGTACGCTAAGTTCACAGAGACGCGGAAAATGTTTGAGAGAAGTGTGCATGAATCAGGGCACAATAATCGCTACTCCCCAAAGAAAGAGAAAGCCGGAGGCACTGAAGCACTGGATGAGTGGGGGGTTTCCAAGTCCAACCGAGGCAGCAGCGATTCCTTGGACAGCCTGAGCCCCCGCACTGAAGCGGTGTCCCCGACAGTGAGCCAGCTGAGTGCGGTGTTCGAGAGCACCGAGTCTCCGAGTGCCGTGGCTTCTGAGAAGACTGAGGGTAGTGAGTACTCGGTGACTGGACATTACCCTCTGACTCTGCCCTCTGTTACCATTACCAATCTGGATACCTTCGGCCACCTCAAGGATTCTAATTCAAGATCTTCTTCAAGCAAGCAAGGTGTGGAGACCGAGGATCCTCAGAAAACCCCTGCAGCTGCAGAAGTGGCTCGGAAAGCCGCCTCTCTAGCTTCACTGCCTAGTGAGGAGACAGAGCTGAGCAAGGGAGCGGAGGACGTCACATCTCCCCAGGAGACTCTGGCCAGCACTGACACAGATATCCCTGAGGAGCCCTCTGCCGATCACCTCCCAGCACAGAACGAAGCCTCAGAAGATGCCGAAGCTGATGTGGTTGGGAGTGAGACAGTACAGCCACAGAAGAAAGACCTGGCAGGAGGTGATGTCACCTCGCCGGATGCTTCTGCATCCAGCTGTGGAAGAGAAGTGCTTGAAGACTCGAATAATTATGAGAGTTCCCATGTGTACATGCAGAGTGACTATAACGTGTATAGGGTGAGATCCAGGTACAACTCGGACTGGGGGGAGACGGGCACTGAGCAGGACGAGGAGGACGACAGCGACGAGAACAATGACTACGAGCCCGATATGGAGTACTCGGAGATCGTCGGGTTGCCGGAAGAGGAAGAAATCCCAGCAAATAGGAAAATTAAGTTTAGTTGTGCTCCGATTAAGGTATGTTTTTTTTTTTTTTCAGATTGTTCCCTAAGTCCCCTTTCAGCATGGTGGCCTATGCAGGATAGATTTGACAACTACTTGATTTTGTAAGACGTTTGAGTTTGTGGGTATGCACCTGTTATCCGGTGATTTCAGAAGTGAGACGTTGGGGAGGTATCAGGTTGACTGAAGTGATGTACGGTGCCGGTGCCATAAACCCCCAGGGAGACGTAAGCAAGGTGAAGAAGTTTGTGAGTTTGTGAGACACATCGCAGTAGAGTGGAGTCTGAGCAGCCGGAGCACTGAAACGAGGAGGTTTTGAAATACAGCTACTTCTGCACGGGGCTCTTTAAGATGACCCGTCAGTAACCATGCTCTGACTCTACATTTTAAGATACAGGGTATAAGGTGCACTGGGGCTTTATGCTAACCTTGACACCATTTTCTTTATTTTCTTGCTTTAATGAACCACTCCTTAGTTCAGTGAAAGTGGATGGTGTTTCTGAACTTTTAGTTTTTCTTTTTGAATTGCTACTTGGTTGTGAACATTTGCTTTATGGAGCTAATAAATTAGCTGATAAATACTTTGCAAAGCCGTGGCTATATACAACTTCGATTTCAGGAATTGCTATGTAGCTTTGCACTGACATTCTGAGAGAGGAAGCATAGTTGACTTTCCACTCATGGATTGATTTTTACCTCTTACAAACTGGAATATGCCAACCGAATTCAAATGTCTTATTTTAGTGACTTCACTTAGCTAACATTTGGTAGAGAAGAAGACCAAAGAGTGTCTCAGGAGCGGGTGGCATGATGTTCTTAGTGGGAAATGGCACTAAGGGCAGGGGCTGTGGGTTGAGTTTCAGAGTCCCCTGGAGTGCTTTTCCAAGCACTTGCCCACCAGCTCTGTCCTCAGATTCTGGCATCACCTTGTGGGGAGCCTGGGGAGGTCTGGTTCACGTGTGTTGTTTGATGCTATCTTCTTGGGGCATGCTGCGGGCATACGTGCTGTATAGATGATAGATTTGGAATTTGATGCCACTTCTTTGTCCATTGGCTTCTTAAAACCTAAAGTTCCTTTTTTCCCGTCCCATGAACTTGCATTTGAAGCTGCAAGAACTTCCGTGGAAATGCCCACAGAAATGCCTGCCTCTGCTGTGATCAGCAAGTAATATTTTGAAATAAAGTAATATCCTATGAAGTTCTGTATAGATGTTAATAAGCCAGAGTTTTTCTTGTTGGTATAAAGTGACATTTTGGGTCAGAATGGCCACATGCAGTTCATCTATGTTTAAAATGAACCGAGATATGGATTTAGTTTGAGAATAAGCTGTGTTTTCGTATGTGTTGGTACTTTCTTGTATCTCTGCTCACCTGTCAATGGCGTTATTCCCACTTTTAGGCACCCTCTTCAAAGGTATCCGTTCCCAAGCCTGTCCAGCAAGCCCCCAAATTCCACTATTCCTTTGAGCATGTTCTTCCTTCCTCCTAGAAAGGCATCAGTACAGGTTAGACCGTCCTAAACTAAACAAGAGGAGTCAGTACAGGTTAGACCGTCCTAAACTAAACAAGAGGGGTCAGTACAGGTTAGACCGTCCTAAACTAAACAAGAGGGGTCAGTATAGGTTAGACCGTCCTAAACTAAACAAGAGGGGTCAGTACAGGTTAGACCGTCCTAAACTAAACAAGAGGGGTCAGTATAGGTTAGACCGTCCTAAACTAAACAAGAGGGGTCAGTACAGGTTAGACCGTCCTAAACTGAACAAGAGGGGTCAGTACAGGTTAGACTGTCCTAAACTAAACAAGAGGGGTCAGTACAGGTTAGACCGTCCTAAACTAAACAAGAGGGGTCAGTACAGGTTAGACCGTCCTAAACTGAACAAGAGATGCATAGCTGAAATAACTCGCCACTCACTGCCTAAAGCAGGGGAATAGGAAATTTTGAACATTTATCATCTAAAGTGTCAGCCATTGAGCCTCCTGGGATACCAGCCTTATATTTGGGTCCTCTAGCACACAGGACATAACTGCGTAGTAGTTCCTGTGATGGATGTTACAGAAGCTGTCATTGTATGAAAAATTTTAAATTCAGACTTTCTGATTTCTGTTGCTTATAGTAAAAAGTGTGTTGCTTCTTTACCCAAACTGGGGTATGTAGAGAAAAGAAAGAGAATATGTGTGTGCATTTAGCCCATTTCAGAAAGAACTTGGGTCTTGGTAAGATGTGAGTACCCGAGGCCATTTGGCTTTCGTTGGGCAGTTAAAGGGACAACTTGCAGTGAATTGAGTTTGTAAGCAGAAGCCCCGTCCTTATCTCCTCTGTAATGAATAGGAGAGTTACTCTTTCTTGTTGCTTCCCTTGTTTAACAGGAAAGTGGATACACTTGGACATTTGAAAAGGGCTTTCCACCGAGGGTGGAGTTTGTTCACTCCCCATTTAAGTTTTTTTTCTTTTTTTGCTTCAGAGGGAGGTAATTTAAAAACCGACCCAACAAGTACTTTCGTAGGTTCATCACGTGTGCTTGTCATGATGCTAGCTGCAGAGGCCACCCTCTTCTGTAAGAGTTGCCCTTCTGTGACCTACTAGTCAGTTCTTGCATACATTTTATTTAAATAAACTCAGGTTAAACAGAGTAACAACTGTGCCCAAATGCCTGTGTCTTTTGAGCCCTTGATAGTTAGTTCTTGGCTTACTTGTGTTGTGACAGGGATACAATACGTTATTTGAAACAGAATACATTTACCCATTCATTGTGTTTGCTTATCTTCCGAAAGCTTTATGTAGGTAGTAGAAAGATAAGATTAAAGCCTTTTTCTTTGATATTTAAATACTCTATCTTTAAGAAGCATTAGAGAGCATATTCTTTACAGAAATAATGTTTGAAAGTTTTATATTCCCGATAATCTTTTTCTTTCCTAGGCAAAACATACCCAACATCTTTAGTTGTCAGTAGTCTTGTGTATGAGCTTTGTGGGTGTGATACTGTTTCTAATGTTTGGTTCAATTTTCTTATAGAAATTTTGAATAAATATTACCTTGAGATGTCTTAAATCTGAACCCAGAAAAAAACAAACAAACAAATAATACTTGATCTTTACACCATATTCCTTGTGTTCAATGGTCACATTACTGAGATGTGGTGGCACATGCCCATAATCTTAGGACTGCGAAGGCTGGAGCAGCAGCATTGAAAGTTCAAGGCCATCGTGGGATACGAAGTAAGAAACTGTTTCAATATCTTCCCCACATCCAAAATTGTATTTGCTGGCTAACAGTTGATTTCCCCATCTTTCACAGACACAATTGTTACTAATTGTATAGGCTGATGTATTTAATAGGGAGGGTCATGGAACATCAGAATGGGTTTATTAATAGAAAGTACAAACCTTACCTTGAAGGGGGTGGGAGAATGTTATTACCATTTTCATTTGAGGCATAGAATGATGTTTTAGTTTTCAGAAACTTCTCAAAACTAAGGAATTTAATTAAAGTAATTATGCTTTATATCAATAAAGGCCAACAAAAGTAGCTTATGTCATTAATTTTTTTTTGTCATTTTAGAACATTTACTGAGCCTCTAGGATGTATCAGAAAGATTATGAATACAATCCATGAGAGCATTTGTCTAGGAAAGGAGTGGGTGGGAGGTGGGCATCCCTTTAAACAAGGCTTTTCTGTCTCATCTGCTGTGTGATGACCTTTGTAAGGCCATCACAGCCTCATTAAGGAACTCATAAATAACCCTCGCTTGTTACTAGAAGCCATAATATTCTTTAGCTTTGTATTCTTGAAATGGTGTCCCCTAAAAGAGGATATTTTCTGAACTCCCAGCAAGTATGTGATTGCAGAATTAATGTTCCGGAGCTTTTGTGATACTTGCTTGGAGCTTTTCTCCAACTGCGTTGCACTTCAGCGATCCTGGGTTTTGAAGGACAGGCGAGGGGAGAGGAGCCTTTATCACTGATACAGGAGCCTTGGAAGCCGGTTCTCAGTGTCTTCGCTGCCTCATGGGGGCTCAGAGTCTCTGTCCTGGGCATGGAATGCTTTTTGCTCAGTAGTAATGTTTAAAGCAGAGTTCTGAGACCCAACTTTTTGTGTCTGTGGAAGCTTTCAGCAGTGCTTCTTAAACTGTAATATGCATATGAATCACTTGGAGATCTTGTTAAAATGCAGATTCTGTTTCTGTAGGTGTTCCCTGAGAAATTACCTTGATGCAATGATTTGATCCTGCATACTGTGCTGAGCCATTGCAGAGGCAATGCAACAGAAGCAGGCAGCAACTAGGTTAAATGATCAAATCTGGAATTTCTCAGCTCAGTTTAAAACACAGGCCCAGAAGCAAGAGAAAAAGCCATGGAGGAGGTTGATAGATTTGATCAGATGCAAAGGGCTGGGCACTTAGCTTCGTGGTAGAGTGCTTGCCTCTGACACTTGAAGTTCATGTTACCTACCCCATCCCATGCCCTCAATGGTACATCGTGTTCACCTGTCTTTCTTTTTCTTTTTTGTTTTGGTGAGTCTTGCTATGTAGCCTAAGCTGTCTGTCTCTTTTATACCAGCCTTCCTACATTGTGGCTCTAAAGACTGGTACTGATATTGGAACCAAAATATCAATGTACTGAAGATACCCTGGTCGGTGCTGATATGGAACCGACACACTGGGGATAGTTGTGGCTTTGCAGATTTACCTGGTGATGACCGTGGGTTTTTGTTTTTGTTTTTCAAGACAGGGTTTTGTGTGAACCAGGCTGTCTGGGAACTCAGAGATCCACCTGCCTCTGCCTCTAGAATGCTGGAATTAAAGGTGTGCGCCATCACTGCTTGGCAAGCCTCTGCCTCCAGAGTGCTGGAATTAAAGGTGTGCGCCATCACTGCTTGGCAAGCCACATGTTTTAGTTGATTTTCTTTGGGTGATCCCCTGCCATTCCAGAAGGCCACGTGGAGTGTCTGCAGTGGGTAGATTTATAGGGAGATTGACAGTTGTCAGTCTAGAGATACATAATGATAACTTAATGTTTTACTCCCTTTAGCCTTTTTCTTTTGATCATATTTTCTATGTGTTCTATTTTTATATTATCAGGAGGTTACTAGCTTACCTGTTTTAATTGTGTTTTCCGAGTTTTGCCTTTGCTCTACCAGTATATATATTCATTATCTGTACTTACCCAAGCCTGTGTTTCCCGCGGTTGATGTCGGGGGCAGGGATGGGACGTGCTGGCTGTTGAACTGGGCCATGGGTATGCTATTCATACTTTCTACCAATGAACTAAACTTTTAGCCTCCATCTCTCCTTGACCTCTGTAATAGAATTTAGTATTTTAAAATTTAATATTTTAAAAAACTTACTCAACAGTAGGTCTGGACTGGAATCTAAGAGTTCATATTTGCTTTTCTTTTCCCATTTTGTTCTTGGGATAGGGTGAACTTATTTGGCCCTCTCTAGTTGGCCTAAAACATGTTTTGTGACCCATTGTGTTCTTGAGCTCTTGGCAATTCTGCCTCATCTGTAAGTGCTGAGATTACATGTGTATGCCGCCACATCAGAGAGGTTCTGTGTTTCCAACAAGGCCTTAAGTGGTGTCCATGCTGCTGGTCCCCAAGCCCCTGTTTGGATTTCAGTGGGAAATGCAATGCTCATCTTCCAAAAGAAGTTGGCCCTAAGATGCTCAGCAGTCTGCTCCTCGGGAGAGGCTATGCTAGCAGGTGTTGTGGAAGAAGATCCTTTGTCTATAAAGTACAACTAGGTCGCAGTTATGTAAGGCACCCTGTTTCCGGATGCCAAGGTGGATTATGATTTGCATTCTCAAGGAGTTTGGGTCATTAAATGCTATATCCTAGACCCTTCTATGGCTTTCAGTATAAAGGGACGGGGGAGGAAGTTTGTGGTTGACTGAGAAATTCCATTTCTTTCGTTCTTTGGGGCATCTGAATCAATACGCTTCTAGAGGAAAATGTAAGCATTGTCATCCTAACTGGTTTTATTTGTATGACTTCTAAGACATAACACTGAAATTGGATTTCTCTTACAGTTTGATGTTTTATAGAGTGACTATAGTTCCTCAGGAGGCAAATGAAAAAATGTCAATTAATTGAATATAATGTGCAGAATCAAATAATATATGTAAAAATAAGTCCCTTGCCTAAAATTCAAGATTATTATGTTGTACTCTTTGTTCTTGTTCACTGAGCAATTATCATTTGTTTAAAAAGAGATTTTTTTCCTACATCAAATTATGTTTGATGTTTTCTCGCATTTCGAGCAGAGTTTGGATTTTTCCGAATATAACTATTTTGTCTTTGCTCTAAACTTCCTCACATGAACACTGGTTACTGGATGGATTCATGGGCTTTAAAAGTAAAACGCCAAATTTAGGGGGAAATTAACTGTTAATGTTCATCCATAGCTTACCTCATTAGCCCAGCTGCCTGCTCATATAAAGTAATTTGATTTAAATCTTATCTGCATCTTCATTACCACACATAAAACGGTAGCTTAGGGATTTGTTTAGAAAGCCAATTAAATTCTGAACAAACCTTGCTATCCTAGACTCAGAAAACAATTCAATGCTTTTGTGCTGCCTCATAGTTTTCTTCCTGGTCGCTTTGTAGATGTTCCCCAGAGTTTATCTTGTCACATTGTTAACACAGAAGCTCAGAGCTGAAAGTACTTACAGTACTGTTAAGTTCCCAGTCACTCCAAGGAAGCATCATTCGCATCTGCTGACAGATGATCTCTCAGCTTCTGCTTGAATAATTCTTCTTACGGGGAATTTATTTTTTGGAGGGTAAAAAGGACGTTAAAAGGAAGGACATACTAGGTATCCATGCACTTGTTTTTGTGTATTGAATGTTGATTGGCATTTTTTTGTTGTTGATGAAATGAAATTCAAACAGCTTAAAAATTCACCATTCCTAGTATACAATTCAGTTTTTACAGTGTTGTACAACCATCACTAATATATAATTCTAAAATGTTTCCATCACCCAGCAAAACAACTTTAGGCCTGTTGTTAATCATTGCCGATTTCTTTTCCTTTGGCAAACAGTAATATATTCCTGTCTTCATTGCTTTTGCCTCTCCTGGACAGATCATGTACATGGAGTCTGGAGAATGCTTTTTCAGAGAATGTTGGAGCTGCTATAAATGTGACTTGTCCATGTAGAGAGGATGACAGGCTCGAGGGAGGAAGACCAATGCTGTTAGCTCACCTTGTGGTTGTTCCGTCCAGCGAGAAAGAGGTGAATGCAAGGTGAATGTTAGGTATATTTCTTAAGATGAGCCTCTCCGACGACGCAAATAATTCCAATCAGACCAAATTAGAGTAAATAAAAGGTGCCCATGTTTAATGCAGCGTTCCCGGGGGGCCAGGAGAACATGGAGAGAAAGGGAGGAGACCATGCAAAACATGGAGACCATGTGTTCTTTTTTTTGGCATCAGCCTAAATAGTCCTGACCCTCCCTGGAGAGAGGTCAGCGCTTGTCAGGCTTTCTTGGAGGTGGAGTTCAGACCAAGGCAACTCCCAGGGGGAGGGACTTCCAAAGACGGATGCCGAGTGTAACTTACTTTCCAGACTCTTTGTATAATGGTGACAGGGAGCTGAGGTGATGCTTGTGACCAGCATGTTAGGCGCTCTTTGAATAAAAGGGCATTGGCTCAAGTCTGGCTACTTCCTGTGGGCATGGGGCGCTGTGAGTGAGGGGAGAGCTAGGAGTTGGTGGGCTCACATTCAGTGAGAGGTGGGGCTAGGGCAGTATCTGGTTCACTGTCATCCCTGGGGAGGGGTCAGCTCTTGGTGGACTTTCCCAGAGGCAGAGTCTGGACCAAGGCAACTCCAAGGGGAAGGAGGCTTCCAAAGATGGATGTTGGGTATTACAGCGAATGGGGAAATGTATGATCATATGGCAGAGCATGGCTGGGGTAGCTCCCTTCTTAGGACAACGCCCTTCTCTTTTTAGGGAGAGGTATTTCAAAGCTAGTTGCTGCTCGATTGCTTCATCTAGTTTGGAACTCCAGAGGTTGACCAGGTCGGCCTCCATCTTGCAGTGATCCTTCTACCTCAGCCTCACAGTTTCTGGGATTAAATTTGGGCACCAGCTCTCAGTGTGCAGTCCTGTTAGTGCTCTAAGGGGCTGCTGTTGGAACAAGAGTGTTTAACTCAGCACAGACTTTCCAATAGGCCCACTTATGCTGATATTGATTTCTGTTATTATGCATTTTTCCCCCTTGGAAGAAGGAACTGTTTCCCTAATGATAGGATGGTTGTTTCTTCCCTACCGTGTTCATTGTTGCTTCCAATATTCTTTATGCTGGTTGGACTCTTTATGGGCAAGTGCCCGTCTTTGCTTAAGCACTGTCATTGTTGGTTTCCCCTGCTGCAGGAAGGCATCTCATTTATGTACTTCATTATTAAATTACAGCGATGGAAATGGCTCTGAGAAATAACGTGGTAGTCTCTAGTCGTGGACAAACCTGCCTCCTGAGGCTTTGGATTGCTCACATGTAATCGAAATTATGTAATTTGTGGGTTTTAATAAGATCATTGCTTATAACAGACTTTTGTTGTTCTTTGGTTGTATCGTAAGTGTACCTATAGTGGACAATAATCAGATATATTTGTGACATTTGAAAGAGAAAATTTAAGGGTATCCTTTGTTAAACTGTTAAAAATGAATAGCTTATATTGTATTGCTTCTGAATCCCATTTGCACCATGACTTCTACTAAAATCTTAAGAGTGGTTAAAATACTAAATCGAAGGAGGTCATTTCTATAGAATGGATTTGAGAGCAGTGTGACTTTTGAAAGTATGGGTTGACTATATATTAAACCCCTGCTGAAGAACTAAGAAGAAAGAAAGAGTTTTTGGTTATCTAGTTGCTGACATATTAATTGCTTCCACTCACCTTTGTTCTGGAAATAGCTTCATAGCATAGCTCAGCATGATTGAAGTATTGGTAATTTTTTGCACAGTTTCTAAGTCTTCAGCATAACTAGCTGTTTCTTTTTCACAAAGCAGCAGTCTGTATGAAGAAATGAAACAGCTCATGTGTAAAGGTACTCAAAAATCTTATATCCCAGGAGAAAGTTTTGTTTGCTTATTTCGTCTGTCACTGGGATTTTACAAGGTGTATTTATAATGTTAGAACTAGCCCTACATGTCTGTGCATGAATGGAGGATAAATTATGCATGAAGTTGTATGTATCATGCTGCTGTGATCTTCCCAGCTTTGGGACTGACCTGACTGGGTTGATTGAATGACAGCACACAGATAGAAATCTGGGGTCAGGTGGACCCTGCTGTCTGGTAGAGGTGTACCTGCAGTGATCCTGAAACCCAGTATTTTATATAGCAGGAGCAGAAGGGGAACAAGAGGGTGTGTCGCTAATCTCATAGAGGCCTCTGTAGGGGAGCAGTCTCAGGTTGGAGTGGTGATGGAGGAGGGTCATATGTCTATTGGTTAATAAAGAAACTGCCTTGGCCCTTTTGATAGGACAGCATCTTGGATAGGTGGAGTAGACAGAACCGAATGCTGGGAGAAAGAAGCCGAGTCAGGCAGTCGCCATGATTCTCCCACCCAACACAGACGCAGGTTAAGATCTTTCCTGGTAAGCCACACCTCGTGGTGCTACACAGATTATTAAATATGGGTTAAAGTAAGATGTGAGAATTAGCCAATAAGAGGCTGAAACTAATGGGCCAAGCAGTTTTCAAAAGAATACAGTTTTCGTGTAATTATTTCGGGTAAACTAGCCGTGTGGCGGGAAGCAGCCTACCGCTCCTCACTACAGAGTCGTGGTAGTTTGCATATACATTGTCCACATCTGTACTTGGGCAGGGTAAGGCCTTGACTTTCTTATGGGTCTCATTGTGTTCTTGACATGGCCATGCTTATATCAATAGTAGACATTCACACAGGAATGTGTACCGTTCCCATGAAGAAAGCATCTATTTTCTCTTAGAAAAATTAACATTGAGCTGTGACCCTTAAAATAAATGCAAATAGGTCTTACAAAATAAGACTTCTGCTTGACACTTTAACACATGCCTGTTAATCCCAGAATTTGGGAGGTTCTACTTTGCTTCTAGCAAGAGGATTAGGTATTTAAAGTCATCTTCTGCTACACAGTTAGGTTAGCGTACTGTGTGAGACCCTGTCTCAAACAAAAACATCAGGTGCATCATCATCATCACTGATAACAACAACAAGGAAAGGCTGAAGCTGGCAGGTGGCAGATAACACTCAGGACGCTGAGGCAGGAAGGCAGAAGGATTGAAAGGAGGAGGCTAGTCTGTGCTATGTAGTCACACTCTGTCTCAAAAAACAAAGGTAAAGTCTAGACTAGTCATGAAAATAATCTGACGATGAAGTAGTATGTTAGTTACCTCCTCACTGCTAGGGTGAGTGCCTGTCAGAAGCAGTTTCAGAGGGGTTTACTCGGCTCATGGTTTCAGGGGGTAGAGTCCATCATGGTGGGAGGGCATGGGGACAGGAACTGTGCAGTGCTTGGCAGAGGCCTGAATGGTGAGGGACTCAGTGGTGGCAGACTTGTAGGCAGAGTGCTCAGCTGGAACTAGAGGAAGGCTTCACCTTCAAAGGACTACCCTGACGCCTTCTACCAGTCAGGCTCTGCCTCCTAAATGCTCCACAGCCTTCAAAGTAGGAGGCTCAGGATCAAGTATTCACAACAGGGTCCTAGACACGAGGGGGGAGTGAGTATCTTTTACATTCAGATGTTAACAAATTGGACAAGTAGAATTGAAGAATGATAATTGCCCATTTATGTTGCTCTAGCAGTGTGAGTTCATTTAGTTCATGAGTCTACAGACTGGAAAATCTGAGAGCGTCGTGGTGGCATTTGTCAAGGGTCACATAACATGACCAAGGTGAAGGGCACTTGAACACATTCCATAGGGCAAAATGCACCACTGCGGTCACTGCCACGACAACAGGTGCTCCCAGTAATGCAGTCCCCTTTGAACAGCCCCATCTAATTGTAGTTATAATCCCTACATGTGAAATTTTTCAGGGTATGCACAACCCACTGCAATATTAATAAGAGTCAAGTCCTCACTGATTCTAAGTATCAGTGTTTAACACTAAGTTAATGTTTAAAATGAACCAACATCATTCATATATATATATATATATATATATATGTATGTATGTATCACACATCTATATGTAGCATCTACAATTTAAAAAAATATTTAGGATAAATTTCAAAAAATAAAATTTTTAACAAATTTTATTAAAGCTCTTGATACCTATGAGTTTGAGGTCAGTTTCACAGAGTGAACTTCAGAACAGCTAGGGCTACATGGAGAAATCTTTTTTTGAAAAAATAACAACAAAAAAGATTTATACCTGGGCAGTGGTGGTGCACACCTTTAATCCCAGCACTCGGGAGGCAGAGTTTGAGATTAGCCTGCTCTGTAGAGCAGGTTCGAGGACAGCCAGGGCTACAAACCTACTGAAACCTCAACCACAGAACAAACAAAAATCCTTTGCTATATTCTGATGCATTATTCTTCAGAAAGGCTGTGTTATCATTACATTTCATCAAAGTACTTTGTCCAGAATATTTGTGCCATCAGCTATTATTTTAGAATTTTTCTGCAGGTAGCTAAAACTACCGCTTATCTTGTGCTCATTTACTGGTGCAGGTGCAGGCTTTCCTTTGTTTGGAGGCCTGCTTTATTTACTTTTTCAGGTGCCTAGTATGGCTCCCCAAGTCTTAGTCAGACTAGGCAACTACCCTCCTACTGAGTCATATCCCCTATGTAGGTGTTTTTCTCATGGATCAACCTTACCCGCATGGCCGCAGTGACTCTATAAGGGCTTTTTCATGAGCTCTCTGTGCTCACTGCCTTCTGGGCCACTGGTTGTTTGCAAGGGTTACATCCTAATGCTATTTGTGTTAGTAGAAAGTAAAAATAACTTACATTTCCAGTAACAGGAATGGTTGAATTTGTCATGATGGCTGCATAATGTGTTACGTTGTGTAGCTGATGATTTCTTTATAGGATATTTATTCTATGTGTGTGTGCCTCTGAGTATACATCAGTGCATCAGAGGCATGTCTTGTGCCCACAGAGGCCAGAAGAGGGTAGCGGATCCCCTGGTATTGGCGTTGTAAACAGTTATAAGCCTCTTGGTGGGTGCCGAGAATCAAACACAGGTCCTCTGCAAAATCAGTAAGGGCTCTTAATTTCTGAACCGTCTCTCCATGTTTTCTACGATGACTTCAGACTGAGGAATCCTAACAAGTAGGATAGTTACATACTTAATTTGTATTTTTAAAATAATTTTATTCTTGAAAAAAAATGTATCTAAATCAAAGACTGTAGATCAAAATCTTAATTCTGGTATCTTGTTGGAGAGAATAAAGTTTGACAGGAAGAGTAAAGGTGATGCTTAAAAATTGCCTGTGCTCTTCCAGAATCACCTGACTTTCACTAATGAGTGTATGCTGCCTCCTACAAGGACTAGGCATATCACTCAGTTGAGAGAGCACTTGTCTGGCATGAATGACCCCTGGGTTCAGTCATACACCTGTGGTTCAGGCCAGTAATCCCCAGCACTCTGGTGGTAGAAGAGCAGGAAGATCATACGCTCAAGGTCGTCCTTGACTATATAAAGAGTTTTAGGATGACTTAGACTACCTGTATTCTCTCTAAAAATAAGATAAATAGATACGGTGGAATGGCCCAGCAGGAGACAGAGCTTATCATTTGAGCCTGTAGGTGTGAAAGGAAAGAACCAGCTACACACACACACACACACACACACACACACACTCCTGAACAGAAAACTTATTTAATAGAAAATGATGCTAGGCAGATGCAATTTGAGCAGCAATAACATTTTAAAGAAGTTGATGAAAATAATTTAACAATTTTTATTATTTTAATTTTATTAAGTTTTATTATGTTTATATGTATTATTCTGTGCATGTGTGTGTGTGTGTGTGTGTGTGTGTGTATGTGTGTGCGCGCACACACACCATGGTGCGTGCGAAGCTCAGAGGACAACTTGTGGGAGTTCTTTCCTACTCTATGGGTTTCAGAGATCGAACTCAGTTAGGTTTGGCATTGTGCACCTTTACACACTGAGCCATCTTGCCAACCAGAAACACTAAAAAAAAACTCGATAGTTAATTTTAGTGTAGTTTTCTTTGAAGGACATACCACAGAAAATAATTTTGAAGGTTGAAGGTAGTAAGACAGTTGGTACACTTATGGCAATCCCCAGATTGCGCTCACACTCACAATCCTCCTGCCTCAAACTGTATTTAGCTCTTTCCACAGTTGAGGGCAACGGGGAAAGATACAACATCTGAGGTTTTAATTTCTCTCTGGGAATGATTACTGAGTGCTGAGGTTTCACGTGTGGGTTACCACATCCAGCTAAATTCGTTAAGTTAGTTTGATGTTGGGACTAAGGGTGGACTCCGGGCCTACGCTAGGCAAGTCCTCAATTATTCAGCTATATCCTCAGTACAAGTTCATAATATTTAATATTTGATTAAATTGATCTCATGTTTGTGGCTAAGCTTTTCAGGTGTGGGGAGAAAGTTTCTAGTATTTTTTAAGTGATGACTATACCTTTTCTGTAGGCATTAGATGTTTCCCTTGAGATCAGCTATTGCTTTACAGTATTCTGATGTGTCGTTTAAAGTGTTATTTTGTAAATAAGATATACTAGATTTGAAATGCAGTAAACCTCAGTCCTAACTAAAGATAACAAGTATTTGTCTGGTGAAAGCCTACCAGTGTGAGTTCCTGTTGATCTGTTCGGTTACTGAGCTCGGTGAGCTTCCTGCCTGGAAAGGCGAATGCAGAGGTAAACTTGAGTGTCTTGGTTACATACAGCCAGTGGAAAAGAACGCACAATCAGTTGAAAATAGGATTTTGAAGTCTAAGCCTCCCCAGAGTCCTTTTGACCATGTTTCCTGTCCTATAACACCAGCCAATAGATAGCTTCCTGCTGTTCCTAACAAAGCATTGGCTGAGAGGAGAGGGTTTGATGTGTGAGCGGACTGTAGTATATAATATTTTTAGTCCTAGTCAGAGAGTCAGAGAGTTACTTCCTCTCATGTATTGGACTGCTTCCACCTTTGAAAAGTTTTAGTAAACAGTATTGCATACAGATGATGAGAAACATGCATTTGTTGTGTAGCAGAGCTGTGAAATTACAAATTTAAAGTATTGCTTCTGGTCTAATTAGATTAACTGATTATTCTGATATTAGACTTCGAAGTAATCTGGCATTTCATGAGTCCTAATTAAATCATCTTACTGTGTAATCAGGAGTTTTATTATTCATTAGGTGTTTTTAACCTTTCCTAACATGACCAAAAACATCTCTCAGTATTCTATGGAATTCTGAGTTTGTGGTAGTGATTCTTGGCTGATTCTATATAAATATATAAAATGGCAAGAACCTTTATTTACTTTAGGGAGAGGCAACACTAAGAGATGCAACTGAAAAGTTTTTGCACCCTGATAAACCTCTTTGCCAATGCAATAATCCAAATCAGACCAAATCAAATCAAATTAGAAAAAGCCCAGGTTTAATGGATACCAACGCTTCTGGGTGTACCCCCCACCCCAGAGAGGAGATGGGGAAGGAAGACTGGAAAACCACGTGTTTATTCTCTGGGGTACAATTTAAACACCCCTTGGGAGTGGTCTTGATCATCTCTGGGGAGGGGTCATCCTTTGGTGGGCTTCCTTGGAGGTGGAGTCTGAACTGAGGCAACTCCCTGGGGAGAGGGCTTGGGATGGAACTTCACCCAAACATTCCAGACTCTTTGAATATATGGATTTCAAAAAAAAATCTGAACCCAAACATTCTGGACTCTTTGGGTATATGGATGCCAGTGGCTGGGGTAAACTTCCAACCAAACATTCCAGACTCTATGGGTACATGGGCACAGGCTCAAGTGTGGCTACTTCCTGCAGCCTGAGACGATGTGGGGGAGGGGATAGTTGGGAGTTGTTGGGCTCACACTCAGTGGGAGATGTGGGTGGCGAGGCATCCAGAGTCCTCAGGCATCTGTTCCTTGAGGGAGATGAGAAGGCTGGTGGCTAGGAGAAAAAATAGATTGTTAGTATCTACTCTATGAATGGGGCTAGCCATGGGAATGGTGATTGACTGCCGGAAAGAATGGGATGGAGAAGTGCCCTGGTTGTAAAAGAGAGGCAGGGGTGAATGAATGAGATGAGAGCAGATATGCCCTTTAAAACCAGTTTTCAGTTGTTGGGTAGATGCCCATTTGAGCCTGGAGAGGTGGTACCAATGGTGAAGTCCCAGGAGCTGGTGCAGGTGCTGGAGTTATGTGGAGGGCCCTCTCTAAATTGGTCTTTACCCAGGAAGGAGTGACCTGTAAAATAAGCTTGAAAATGGGTGGGGTCAAAATAGGCTCTGGAGACCGTTAGTTTCCACTAGACCAGATTTCTTGATGCAGCAGTAGAGCTTTTCCCAGGAGCCTGTAGGTATCTGTAAGACAGCTGGAACAGATTTACGTCTTGGTGTCATCGCAAAAGGCTATTGCTTTCAGTTAAAAGAGGCATGAACATTTTAGAAGACAAAAGAAATGGAAAACTCTGGACCTCTGAAAATACATCTAAAACCTGTTAATTCTGGACTATGAAGCCTGTGAAAGAGGCACACCTGTTTGTATTTTTAGCAGGAAACTTAGCAAATGAAGTAATAGACTACCAGTACCTTAAGTCATCAAAGGCCATCAGACAGATCTGAGAGGGAGAAGTAGATGAGCAGAAGTGAGACGGCGTTTTTAGTTCCTCAGGCAATCCCAGTGTCCCCATAGAGTCTTTGGTGCAGGTCCAGAAGGTCCAAACATTTTCCTGTAGTGGTGGGGTTCAGTCTACCTGTCTTGGCAGGATGAGACTATCGATCCCCTGGTGTAGTGTTCAGAAAGCTGATGAGATAGAAGGCAGCTTTTTTGCTCTGTCGGTGACTTTGCCATACCCAAAGGCAAGCCTCCGGGAAGAAGGGTTTTTTTTTTTTTTTTTGCAACCATGCATCTTCTTGAAAATCTAAAAGACGTTTCAGGAACTGGCATGTCTCTCTGTCATAAGAAGCTCTTTTGTTAAATGCCATACTATTAGATCTGTAAAGGCACTTGAGAATCAGGGCACCATTACTTGTTAGGTATATTTAATTTAGACATATAAGTTAAATTTGGACATAAAGTTTACCCAGTCAGTTACAGCTTATCAATGTCAGTAAAGGCAAGATTAGAAGGAATATTTTAGTAAGCCAAAGTGTATTGGAGGCAGAATGTCTACTTGGTAGGGCCAGCACATGTGGGTGCTCTTACCAAAGATGGCATTAAGTTTTTTACTTTGACCTCAACCAAAAATGGCAGCTATCCATGTGTTTGTATTTTCCAGAGTTGTTGTAATCTGGAGTTACAAGTTTTACAGATCTTAAAACAAGCACACAGACATAAAACAAACATACTATGGCTACATTATGTATACATATATGTTAACAGACAGACGAACAAAACTTTTTTTTAGGAACCTGTGTCATCTGACCAACTTAAATGTTTTGCAGTAGGCTGCTGAAGCCAGGCAAGCACACAGGTGGTCCCATTGAGGTCCAGATCAGCAGATGCTGTAAGGGAGAACAGAAACATAAGGACAGAACACGGATGTGGTTTTAGAGTGGAAGGAGTGGGGAACGGCTTTGTTGTAGGGACAATCCCAGTGTGACCAGATCACATGCCAGGAAGGCAGAGAAACAGCAAACAGTGAAGTGAAGTGGGGAGGGCAATGGGGAGGAGGAGAGGGAGCACAGCTTCCAGAAATCATGGCCATATGGGGTTTGTTTACTTGTTCTCACGCTGGCAAAAAAAATTTAGGCATTAAGGACATATGGTGTCAGACAGCCCCAATTTAAAAAGAAATTGTAAAAGGCAGCCCAAGGGCATTTGGAGATTAGGTTTGACTTGCAGGTACCCCTTTTGCAAGTTTATGCTGGAGCCCATAGCCTAGCGCAGTGTGTCCATTGTGATAGACTTTGGGTCAAAAAAACCAGAGGGTGTGAGAAATACATACAACAGGATGTCTCCTGAAAAAGGAACCCCACAAGGACAAGGCAGGTCCTTGTCCCGGTCAGGTTGGGTGCCTGGTACGACCATATCTTCCACAGAACATCCCAAAAATTGTTTGATGCCCTGGGCCTCTAAGGTAATGACTTGGACCTCAGAACTTACCCAGACGAAGCCAATCTTAGCCTGGTGGAGATCAAGTGCAAGGGAGGGTGTTTTCCCACCATGTGGCCCTGGGCTGGTGAGAAAAACAACCCCTTGGTGGGAGCTCCAGTTAAAAAGATTTTGTGCTCTGATAAGCCTCTCTGCTGATGCAATAATCTAAATCAGAGCAAACCAAATTAGAAAAAGCCCAGGTTTAATGGATATCAATGCTCCTGGGTGGCCCTCCAGGCCCCCACAGAGGAGACAGGGAAGGAATACTGGAAAGGCACATGTTTGTTCCCTGTGATACAATTTAAATACCCTATGGGAGTGGTCTTGAGCATCTCTGGGGAAGGGTCATCCTTTGGCGGGCTTCCTTGGAGGTGGAGTCTGAACTGAGGCAACTCTCAGGGGAGGGGCCTTGGGATTGAACTTCCACTCAAACATTTCAGACTCTTTGAATATATGGATATCAGTGACTAGGATGAAGCCTGAACCCAAACAGTAACATCTAAGATTTTAACTTCTCTCTAGAAAAATGGTTACATTGGGAAAAGGCTTTAGAGTTTAAGGATGAAAGTACTTTTCCTGATTATGATTTTGAATACATTTCTGTACCTTTTTCTTCTGTAGTGGTTCAAAACAGTGATACATCTCTTGACTAAGTTTGCACATGCTAAGTTGAGCAGAGCCTTGTGTCTTCCCTGGAGGTTTTGAAGAATGCAGAAGTTCGAATTGCTGGCTCCCTCTGTGAGTAGTGATTAGTGTCTGTAGGGAATGGCAGCTCCTCCAGGAGATGGACCATTGCAGGAGTACCTCCAGGGAACTTCAATTTGGAGTAACCAGATTTTGACTTGTCATGTGAAATTCTTACCTAAAGTCTAGAAAGAAACACATTGATTAATTCCAGGTGATCCAGTAGAGCCATCAGGATCTGTTCTTATTGGGGGGAGGTGGAAATAAAATTGCATAAACAGAAAACCAGAAAAACTTAAAAAATAAAAATTTCTGAAGGCATCATATTCTATATGTAATATTTAGTTAAGTGATTAGTCTAAGTTCTCCAGAGCAACAGAGCACACACTTTCTCCTTTTCTTTCTCTTTCTTTCATGAATGCACAGAGAAACTCACTGTAGAGAATTAGCTGGCCCACAGGATTATAGAGGTTGACAGATCAGTCTGCAGAGTGGGTGTCAACACTAGAAGCTGATGTTGCCCCTAAAAAGCCTCTGGCTGGCTAGTTCCTTGTTGGCTGGGGAGCAGTATAGTATTGTTCTATTATTCAGGGTTTCCAGCTAGTTGGAAAAAAACATCACAGAAGAAAGTTTTATGCAAACACTGTCACAGTCAGGCATGGTGGCAAATATCTATAATCCTAGCACTTGGGAGGTATAGGTAGGATGATCAGGAGGACTTCAAGTTCATACTTGGCTACATAATGAGCCTGAAACCAGCCCGAGGGGCTGGAGAGATGGCTCATAAGCTAAGAGCTCCGGCTGTGCTTCCAGAGGTCCTGAGTTCAATTCCCAGCAACTACATGGTGACTCACAACCATTTGTAGTGAGATCTGGTGCCCTTTGTTGCCAATAGAGGTGTTCATGCAGGAGGAATATTGTGCATATAATAAATGAATAAATAAATCTTAAAGAAAAAACAAAACAAGCAAACAAACAAAAAACCAGCCTGAACTTGCATGAGATCCTACCTCAAAAATCTAAGTAAGTAAAATAAAATGCATCGGCCATTACCAAGCATTTAGGCTTCAACCATGGAGTTAGCCGTCAGTCTGTTGTGTGATATGTTCTCTGAAGCTGTTCCAGGAAGAACCATGTCTTTTCCATGTGTCTTAATGAGGGAATTGGTTCCATTTATTTTTGGTAAAACTGGCCAAAGAAAGAAATTTCCCCATGTGTCCTAGTGCAAGATCGTATGTTAGCACCAGATCCTGGTGACTCGTGAGTCCCCGTGCTCCATTCTTGAGTCTCACTGTACTACTGAGGCTAGTCTCCAATTCCTGGGCTTGCATGATTCTCCCATCTGCCCTTCTTCATGCTGGCACAACAGGTGCTGCCATGGTGCCTTGTTCTGTGGTTTTCTTAAGTTCCTTTATGCTCTTAGGGCCGGACTGTTTTGTAGTATGTCTCCAAAACTATGATAGTAGGCACACACTCCGTCTTAGTTCCCTCCCCGACTGGAGGGCCCAAGGTGGAATGGTTCTAATAGCATTTGTCATGTATACTGGTTGTATGATTTATTTATAGGCAACATCTTTCAAGTTAGCTGCTGAGGACGAAGGCTGAGTGATTCCGTTACAGACTGCAATCTCTTCTAGCCATGGCCCTAGTTGACTAAACTTGTGTGTTATCTTTCATGTGGGAAATCTCAGTCTATTGCCCTGTAAGGTAAAGACAGTTTATGAGTAAAGGGAATAGCCATTAATGTTTAGTTGTGTATGATATGGCAGTGGAGGAAGAAGGGGGATATTCTTTTTGCCTTAACTTTATTTCTGCTCTGAGTGATCACTCAAGCTTGTAATTAGTTGTGAGAGAATCCGAAAACTGAGGCTACCTCAGAGAGTTTAAAGGTATTTAGAACCCCCACTAACATGCCAGAACTTTGATAACTTAATTGTGTGAATATATTTATATTCTTACAATGAAAATAATTGAAATCTAATCAAGGACTGTAATTGAAATCGGGCAGTGGATGCAGGAGCATCAGCAGATAGACGGCATCCTGGGCTTGAGACAGTGAGACACTGTCCCAGGAAAACAAAATAAAAGCACTGTCTCCCAAAGGCTACCAAATTATGATGCTTCCTGCAGTGATGTTTCTTTTGTTTTTGGTGATTGGAGAGGCGGTTCACTCTTGGGTTCTGTCTCTGCCTTCACTCCCATAGTACTGATCTTAGAAGCGTGTGGTTTCGACTCTAGAGCTTTGCTGTAAACCCTGGTGGCTGGGCGTCCCATTCTCAAACGCTTGCTGAGTGTGAGGCTGTCTATCTAGAACAGGCGTCTTTCATCAAGTCTCTTCCTACATTTCTCTCTCCCCTGTGTTTCTTTCTTGAGACTGTCTCTCAAGTAGCCAAACTTGGCCTTGAACTCCTGAGCTTCCTGCTTACAGATACTGAGCTGGGACTTCATGCCCAGCTTTTCTTGATGTTTGTAAATAGTAATAAGCTATGTGAGAAAAACAGACCTTGAAATCCTTCCTTCCTTTCTTGTTTTGCTTGTGTGTATCTGTTTATGAATTATATTATCTGGCAGATACCAGTTTTTATTAAGATGAAATATGAAATGGCTTTGCTTATTTATGCAAATTTATTTAAATACAAATTTTCTTTAGGTAGAATTGACTTTTAATAGCACCCCAAGGGCTTCTGTATGTTTGGTTTTGAATATATAGTTACTTTATTTATTTGGGATAATGTACGTTTTTGGAGTTGTATTTTTGCAGCATTCTTGAGATGGGCATGTTGGTGAATGCTTGCAGTTTTGCTACTTCGGTGACAGAGGCATCAAGAGTTTTAAGATTATTCTGCTAGAGCCTGGGCTACATGAATGTATAATAATAAACAATTTAAAAGTCAGTGTTATATTCAGCGTAGACACAATCTTCTATGTTCTTCTAACCCTAGCCCTCCTTTCAATTACCTGATGTGTTCTTATTTCATATTGTTTCATCTGACAGGCCACTGTCTTGTCTAGGGTCTGCACTGTGCCAGTACCCCTCCAGCACATGCTCTTGCAAGAAGCTAAATCTCTGAGGGAGAGGTAGGTACCTGAGCCAAGTTCGAATGCACTGGGAGTGGCACTTTGATGGAGGTGGGCTCAGCTTCCTGGGAGTGCAGAGCAAGGGCACCAGCTTCCAAGAGAAGCTAGAGAAAGCCTCTGGGAGGAGGGGAAGCTCTGTCTTAAAGGTTCCGTCGGTTCTAGGAGCTAAAGAGACAACAGAAGAGCACAAAGAGGAGAGAAGATGTTGTCTTTTGGAAATCTGGAGGCTGGGTTTTTTTTTTTTTTTTTTTTTTTTTTTTTTGCTCATGTGCTGCAGGGCAAGGTAGACCAGAAAGACACCTTTGTTCTGGACTAAGCAATTTCTCATACTTCTCTGAGAATTTGTCATTTACTCAGGGAGTTTTGAATGTGGGCGGGGCTGACGAGGCTTAGAGAAAACACTGATAGAGCATTCTGAATGGGCTGTACAGAAGATGGACTGTACGGGCAGCTGTGGGCTGGGTGGGCATGCAGTTGTCCAAGTGAACAGGATGCATTCTGAATGTTTCTAATAATTGGGGTCTAGACTACTATAAGGCAAACTGGGTTAAAAAGATGGTGAAAAGTGCTATTTTGTATAAAAGTGGCTTTTAATCATGGCTCTTATGCGGATCTGGAAGTTGAACCCAGGGCCTGAAGTTTGCTGGTCAGCACTTACCAGTTATCCAGATCCTTCTAAGTGATGAAGGTTAAGGATGGTGACTTGAGAAGTGGCCCTCAAAGACAGGTGGGCAAGAGTTTAGAAAGAGTTTCAAGAACTACAAAGGCTTAACAGCCATGCTGTGGTTCACTAGAGGCAGGGACTGGAAAGAGCGGATGGACCAGACAGAGAGAAAATCCTTCTCATGTGGAATGGGAAGGCAGGTGTAGGCATCCTGACAACTTTCTCATCTTTCTGGAAAAGCAGGGTAGTACTACTGGACTATTGTAATGGGGACTTAAAATAGGAACTCTGGGCAGCGCCCGGGGTTATTGACAGGCTGGGAGAGCCATGTCACGCTTGCCTCTGTCACACAGAGCCTTGGTGTGGACACACTGAGGAAGTGTGTGGATTCATTGTTAACCATAAGTTTTTCTTTCCTTCATTTACAGATCCCGAGGCCCCGCACCCCCAGCAGCATTCGCCCTCCCCTCTATAACACTAGAACTATAACGGGCATGGGAATATTAGTTTTCACAAGCAGTAAGCCAATATAATTTCTCCTCCAAGTTTTTGTCTGTACTCAGGCAAAGCTCCAAGGTGCAGCTTAAACATGGCACCTTCCTGTTTGGCTCCTGATGTGTGGATGGCGTGTATGTACTATCACATCCAACTTTATAAGTCTCAACTCACACTGAGAAGTCTGATTGCCAGTAAATGTTTAGATCCATATTGTTCTGCATGTTTAGTGAGTCTCAGATGCTGTATTAGTTACTTTCTGTGGCTGTGATAAGTACCATGACCAGAAGCAACTTGAGAAAAGTTTCTTTGTGCTGGCTATCCACAATGGTGGGGAAGGCATGGCAGCAGGAACAAGAAACTGAGGATCAAATCTCATCTGCAGACACGCGTACACACACACACACACACGCACACACACACACACATGCACACACATGCACACACACATGCACACACACATGCACACACACACATACACACACACATGCACACACACATGCACACACACATGCACACACACACATGCACACACACATGCACACACACATGCACACACACATGCACACACACATGCACACACACACATGCACACACACATGCACACACACACACACGCACACACATGCACACACACATGCACACACACATGCACACACACACATGCACACACACATGCACACACACACATGCACACACATGCGCGCGCGCACACACACACAAGATAAGGCAGTTTTAAAAGACAACATATATACAAACCAGCTATAACTAGTTATCATTGGTGGGTAGTAGATCCCTAAGCAAAGTCCTGATGTGCAGTACTGCTGCCAGCTATAACTAGTTATCATTGGTGGGTAGTAGATCCCTAAGCAAGGTCCTGATGTGGAGTACTGCTGCCAGCTATAACTAGTTATCATTGGTGGGTAGTAGATCCCTAAGCAAGGTCCTGATGTGCAGTACTGCTACCGTCGCCTTTCTCTTGCCGACCTGGAAAGTCAAGTTCAAGTGCAGGGTCTACAGATTCTCTCAATCTTACGTTAGGCACATATTTAACTTTAAGAATTAGCGTCCTGAACTTTGTTAAATTTACAAAGAATTAATATCTTAACATATCACTCACCAAAGTGAGGTGAAGCCGAGCATGTTGGCGTATGCCAAGTCCCACACTGTAGCATTCGGGCATTCAGAAGGACTGCCGTACGCTGTGTGGCTCAGCCTGGACAGCATCGTCATCACCAGGCTAGGCAGGACTGTTTCAAAGAATCAAAGAAACAGATAAAAGTTTAAAATACAAATTAGGAAGTCTGACAAAGGTGCTGTGGCCGCCCGTGCCTAAAATCAGAATAATGGAGGAAAATGAGGAGGTGAATGCCTTCATCAGCTTTACACGTAACAAGGTCAAAGTCAGCCTGGGCTAACAAGAACCTGTTTAAAAAATAATCATAGTGACGATAATATGATAAGTCTGATAATAATAATAATGTTACGTAGTATGTTAAGAATTCTATGATAAAAGCTAAAAATTATAAATCTAGAATATGCTTCTAGATATAAAGACCACATAAGCCAGCTTTCATTTTAAAGAATCCAGATATGGAATTGATATCAATTCAATCTTTTTGACACATAAAGAACAGTGTAACCAAATGACACCAAATACCCTGTTATCTGTTAAGTGCCAATCTGTTTGAGAGCAATGATGATACCCCCACCTTTTCAAATTAAGACACTGTGACCTACTTCTGACCCTGTGGTGGAAAGGCTCGATTAAGAAACGTAACACACAAAATTGAATTTACCTTTATTTTTGCTGATACCTAACCTGACACATGCCTCAAGTGAAGAGGATGACAAAGCCAGGTGAGTGGACACTCCACCACGTGCACTGGCCAGCTTGGGTGAGTCTCGACAGGAGCCACTCCCACACACTGTCCCTGCAAACACAGCAGGGCTCAGAGAGGAAGAGCATTTGAGGAAGCTGCGCTCCAACTCCTGCAGTAGATTCTTCAAACAGAGCATATGCGTGACTCTTGTGCCGAGAACATGCTGTGGGCCGTCTCCTTTCACTTTCATGACTAATTTTAGTATGTAACATGTTCCCAGGAACCAGACTTCTTTGTATGACATTGGACCAATAGGAAAGAGACTAGTGCTGTTATAGTGATTGCTCGAAACGGACGGGGTCAGCAGCCGAGAGTTGCAAGAATCTCACCTGTGAGGGTTTAAATGCAGGCTAGCTTCACAGGCTCGTGTTTCTGAACACTTGTCGCGAGGTAACCATTGGAGGTGGTTACAGAGCTTTAGGACATGGCACCTTGCAAAGAAAGTCCATATCTGAGGGTGGATAGCTTCATTCCACTTCCTGTTTGCGCTCATTGGGGTGTGTGTGTGTGGAGGTCAGGGAACAACTGTGGGAGACAGTTCTCTCCTTCCAGCTTGTTGGCTCCGGGGACTGAACTCAAGTGGTCTGGCTTGGTGGCAGGTGCCTCCCTACTATGCCATCTTGTTAGTTCTTGTATGCTGCTATTTATTTACAAAGAGATTGGACACTGTCGGGGCCACATGACTTCTTTACCACGAGAGGGTATAGGGCTTTTGTCCATCTACTCTAGTTTGTTCTCCTTGGTGACTAGCGAAGAGGGTGGTCACAGAACAGAGAAACCATCACAGTGGGGCTTTAGATGGGACTGGGGTGGAAACCCAGTAAAAAATTAACTTTGTCTAAAAATAAACACAGGGACAGTCACTGATATTTTTGTTGTTGTATACACTGGTATGTACTTATATATAAGTATATATATATATGATATATATATATATCTACACACATACCCTTTGTATGTGTTATATGTGTTCTGCATCATGCAGGAGAATGTTAGTGTGTAAAGACTGATAGATTAGTAAACTAGAAAACATGTAGTTTGCCATGATTCTACTTGAAATGTGCAAATTTAAAAGGAGCTCAGCTCAGTTAAACTTACTGTAGCTCGCTATCTGTGATAGTTTAGGGTTCAGCTGAGCCTTCTCTTCCGAGAAGTCAGAAATGCGACCGCAGGAAGTTAAAATATTCTGAACTATTTGCAGAAACACCAGTGAAGCATGAAGGCATCAAAGTGTTTAAGTCATGAGTGTGTTTAGGTAGACAGGCGGAGATGAGAATAGAAGGGAAGTGGGAGGCATTCTCCTCCTTTCTCAGATCGAGGAGACACGGCTCCAGTGTGGCGAGAAAGAGGAAGACGGCTGTGTTCTGTGGTCCTTACCCCAGAAGAGACGGGCCTTTTTCCTTTTTGCTGGACAATTCCTTGCACGGGGATGATCGTATTTAATGATAAAGATAAAAAGAGCTAAAATTTGCCTTGGTGGACTGTTTAAAGCTCGATGCTCATTCCCTTGGCCCCTACTCCAGCTACTTATCCCTCGGCATCAGAAGGCCTAGCACCAAGGCCTTCAGCACTGTGGGGGCCTGTACATGGCCCATTCAGGCTGCCTCTGCCTGCGCCCAGGCTGCCTCTGGAAAGAGCAGGCTATATCCTGGGCTAGCCTCAGATTTGCCATTTTCTTCTTACTGTCTCCAGGGGTGTGACACCCTACCCTGGCAAAAAGTATTTTTAATGCTTTTAACTTTTAAGTTTTATTTTATTTTTTTTATTTTTTTATTTTTTTAGGTTTTTAAGATTTAACTTTAAGTTTTGTTTGACTGCCATGAGGTAACAATCCATTTGGGTACAAAGGTATATAAATGAAGTACATTTAACTTTTCTTGAGAATGTTCACTATGTTAGCCTCTGAGAATTTCTATCCGATATTTTACATGAAAGACTAGAAGCAGATTGTTAGCTCTATAAAATGCAAGGAAGCTAAGCGACGGCCCATGAATCATTTGAATGGAGAATTCTGTTGGACAACAGTTTGGCTTTTTGCTGGGTCTGTGTTCTGTGCCCAGAGGAGAGCAGTGGACCAGAGTCAGTAAGTAATGTGTTTCCTTGGATCAGGCTCGCCGGCTGCTCAGAGGCAGAACTGAGTCAGGGCGGCACACTCTTAGCGATGAGAAGTCAGATCCTGGCTGAGAGCGCCAAGGCCTTCTGGATCTCCTCCACGGACATTTTTCAGGATCCCTGACGGTGCGTGGATTTGAGAGCATCTCAGCTACTACTGAAATCTAGCCTGGATTTTAGCATCCAGGTAGTTCTCTCTGGTTTATAGAAAAGAATGTTTTAACAACCTCCTTTTTTCTTTTGTAAAAAAGATTTAGCCTTTGAATTTAAACAGGTTCAGTGGAGTTAAGAACATATGTCAAAATAGCCATAATCAGCAATTTATGGAATTGTGAACGTGTGTAGTCTATAATCTATGATTTTTAAAGCTCTTTCTCCAGCTTTCTAGGTTGCTTTTTAAAAATAATTTTCCAAAATCTACATTATCATTGTGTGAGAGAAAATGGTGTAGGTGCTTGCACGCCTCTGCCCGTGTGAAGACAGGCTGGCTGGCTAGAGTAGGCTCTTTCTGGCCACGGTGGGTCATACCTGGTCATCAGCCCCAGGTTACCCTCTTAGTATTCATGTTTCTGGAATAATGGATATAATTATTTAAATGTATATTCATTGTTGAATTTATTTGTTCGTGTGTGACTGGGTGAATTTCTGTGCCCAAGGAGACCAGAGGGTGTTAGCTGCCCTGGAGTTACAGGTTGTCAGCTGCCTAATGTGGATTCTGGAAGCAAAGCTTGGTCCTTTGGAAGAGTAGCAAGTGCTCTTAACCACTGGGCATTTTTCCAGCCTCGGCGTAATGTTTTTGATAAGCAATCTTTCTGACAGAATATTTATATACTAAACATTCAATATAATTCAACTTTAGGACTTACAGATTTTGGATCCTTGATCATGTATATTGTGCATGTGATATTGGTCCTTAGCTCTGAAACTTAGTTCTTTGTTGAATACGTTTGGGAAACTATATTTGACAAAAAAAATAATAAATACTAAGACATTTTATGTTTTTTCTTGTTTTTGTATTCTGAGACAGGGTTTCAGGGCGTTGTGTAGCCCTGGCTGTCCTGAAACTCACCTGTAAACCAAACCCACGTAGATCTGCCTGCCTCTGCCTCTCGAGTGCTAGGATTGGCTTTATTTTGCCATTTCCAAATCTGCCAACGTTTCATCCCGTACAGTGCTGTTAGTTCCGACAAGAGAAAGAGACTCACAGAGCAGAAATAGACAAAGACCAGCGGGTCGTCTGAAGCCCGGCTCCCGGTGCGACCCACACAGAGATGTAGCTTATGGCCAGTGTCATTGTCCTCTGCTTTGTGCAAAGCCTGAGGTATAGGAACTCGTTACCATGCTGCAGAAGGCGGCCTGTTTGTGAAATCTGCCTGTTACCACTCTCCTGGTTTCTCAGGTCTGAGTACTTACTTTGGTTCTGAAATTTGGATTGTTAGCACTGGTAACTCCATTTTCATTCTTTGTCTGGTTTGTTGGGGCCTAGTGCAGTTTACACTGAAATGAAAACCTCCTAAAGCTTTTATATTCAGTATTTACTTAAAGGGAGTATTTACCTAACACTCTTTTTTCAGAGAATCACAGGACTATCCCTATAGACCAGGAGGCTACCTTCTGAACCTCCTCCCTTGCTCCATTCTGTGGCTTGCTGTGACTTTGGGAGTGACCCCGGAAAGTAAGTTGTGTAGGTTTTAGGAGAGAGTGAGGGGGATTCTTCCTGGGGACCCATTTCAGAGTTTTGTCTGCATCTCTCCTGGCTCAGAGGCAGGCTGGGGTGCTGCCCTGTGCTGCAGCGATTTTTTCTTCTCTGTAGGTAGCGGTTTGGGCTAAGAAGAGTGAAAAGTACAGCTAAGGTGAAGCAGCTTCAGCTTTGAAGAGAGCTAGGTGATATTGGCACACAGACCAGTTTTCCAGGCTCTTTTCAGAAATCAAAGCCTAGATTTTAATTTTTTAATTTTATTTTTTGGGGCATCCTGAATCAGCTGGGATCAGTTTTAACATTGTGTTGCCCATCCCAGGATAACTGTACTATTGAAATATTCTATTTTGTTTAAATATTGGTAAAAATGAAATAAGTATTTCAGGGAATGTTCACATTTGGGAAAGATTCTTTGAACAGCAATTTCACCATCCGGAGAGAGCCCGTTTGAGTAATCAAGTGTAAATTAAAGCAATTTCCCCAATAACTAGGTTTAGGTGCTGCTGTTTGGCTACCAGAGAACACACTGGGCTTGGAATAGTTGATGTTCCCCTTCCTGCCCCTGAGCTCCTGCTGGTGATCAGTAGCTATGCAGGTCTGGTGAGATGCAAATACTCTGTTAGTTTACTCCTCTGAAGTTGGTTTTTCTCAGCTCCATCTCTAAATATTTCTTGTTTACGATCCACCTTTCTCTAGAGTGCTTTATGGTGGTCAGGCTCAGGTGGGCCGGGACAGCCGGGGAGTAGGCCTGCGGTTCTCACCCTGTACCCTCGTCTCTTCAAAATACAGCATCCTTCTCACATCTTTTCCAAGTGGGTCTAAGTGGGATGGTTCTGTTGGTGCAGAATTATAAACAGAGAAACCTCAGCAAAGTTGTCTGAAATAATTTGCACTGCAAGGATGTTAATAGACTCTTCCATGAAGTATACAGAGAATGTGTGTGTGTGTGTGTGTGTGTGTGTGTGTGTACGTGTATTAAAAGGTAATGTAACAGTTCAAATAAGAATTTTAAACTACTTGTGGAAAATATTTCCAAATAGTAAAATACCATTTGAAAAATCTGGTTTATTTTATTTTATTTTATTTTATTTTTTTGGTTTTTCGAGACAGGGTTTCTCTGTGGTTTTGGAGCCTGTCCTGGAACTAGCTCTTGTAGACCAGGCTGGTCTCGAACTCACAGAGATCCGCCTGTCTCTGCCTCCCAAGTGCTGGGATTAAAGGCGTGCGCCACCACCGCCCGGCGAAAAATCTGGTTTATTTAATAAATCACCTGCCCTTGCTTATTAATTGCTTCTTTGGCTTTTGGTAAGTGGTTTCTCCTGTTCTTAGACCTATTTGGGAAGTGTTACATGTATGAAATAAAAACACATTGCAATTTCTTTTGTATTTATGCTTCTTGCTTTTTTCAGTTAATATTAAAATCGTTACTGTCCATGTAAAGTCACATCATGCATGCCTATGGGACATTTTAAACAGTCTCTTAATATAAATGTTAGTTTATCTTTTTTTATTCGGTATTATGTCCCCCCCCCTTTTTGCTTTGTTTTCTGTATCCTGATACATTTGTGTAACTGCAAGTTTTTCTCCTGCCTGCCATTTCCTAAATAGCTGCTCTGAGGCATAATATAAAAGTTTGGCCAATGGCTCAGGCTTATTACTAGCTAGCTCTTACATTTAAATTAACTCATTTTTAATAATCTGTATATTGCCATGTGCCCCGTGGCTTATCATAGGTAATGCTCTGGCCTCTTACTCCTCCAGTGGCTGCTGGTAGCTCCGCGACTCTGCCTTCTCTCTCCCTGTATCTGTTTGGATTTTCTGCCTAGCTATATTCTGCCCTGCCATAGGCCAAAGCATCTTATTTATTAGCCAATAGTAATAAAACACACTCACAGCATACAGAGAGGTGTCCCACATCATATTGATGTACATCTGTAAGCACTAGGGTTTAGATCTCTCCAGGTCCTGACTGGAACCCCATCCTGCCTAAGAACTGGGTCTTGTATTACTTTTCTAAGCAAGCAAGGCTCCTTGGGCATCCCTCTAGGATGGATGGAACCATTGCGGAAGGATATAGATAGTATTGCTGCATCCCAGAACCAAGTACATGATAGTCAAATATAAATTATTTCATCTTAAAACCTGAAAATTAGTATCCATATCCTCTATTTCAAAGTGTTAGACTTTGTGTCTTTTCCTTTTCCTCACTCTTTCTTTCTCTGTCTTTCTGTCTCTGTGTCTCTCTATCAAGATGATGTTCATGTAGCCGAGACTACCTTCATCCCTATGCAACTGACAGTGACTTTGAACTTTTGAACCCTTGCTTCTGCCTCCCAGTGTTGAGACTGCGGATGTGCTAGCATGTCTGATTTATCTTCTATAGACTTCCTTAACATTGCATAATATGTTTTCCCATTTCATGTGGACTGTAGTGCAGCTCTCCTGATGTCTACTGCCACCAACATGGAGGCTAACTCCTCTTCTCCATGTAGCTTCAATTTCAGAAGCTTCCTGTGACCCATTTACTCAGGTGGAGTTTCTTACAGAAAGAATGTTTTACAAGTCTCTTGAGATAATTCTTCTAATTAGAAATCAGAGATGAGAACTTTTATATAATCAGCATTGTGATCGAGTTAAAAAAAATGCAGAATTGAAAGGCAGTGTTGGAAAGCATCATTTCTGAGACAGCTGCAGCCATTGGCCCAGCAGGAGAGTCCAGGCTTCAGCTGTAAACAGACATGGTAGTATGTGTCGAGACACTGTGTTTGTTGGATTGCAGGAGTCTTGAGGGTGAGGTGCCTAAAGTAGAACGTATTTTAGGAAAAGTGTTAGTACCCTTCCCCAGATCCCTGCGGCGTTTTGTCCTTGATCCTCGAGGGAAATGGGGTTGCCACTGTTCATTCTCTATCTCTTCCTCTCTTTTTCCTTTTGGTACTGAAAATCTTATCTTCTAATATTAAGCTGAATTTCTGGTCCCCACTGTCATTTTTCTATACTTTAAGATACTTTGGTATAGGAGAAGTTTATAGTAATTGACATGCATTGCAGAGGTTATAGATATAGTTCCTCAATTTGTTGCCCAGTCAAATATATTTGGAACTTCATAGATGTCTGTTTAGGAGAATACATGCTGACCGTGGTAGTGCCATTGTCATTATGAGAGTGTATCTCTGGTTTGCACAGCTATTGATGAACTTATAGTTTCTTGGTTTTTCTCTGTTGTCTTCCTTTATGTAGGTTACTTGAATGGTTTCTTTTATGGGTTTTCTTTCAAACTCACTTAGATTATATGAGATAGAATATCAGAAATGGTTCAGATTCTCATTTTTCTTGATTAAACCCATTTGCAGTCTATGCTGTGAATTTCTTCAGGTCAGCCAACTGCAAGCACCTTCCAAAGCAGAAATGAACAACATAGAATCGGGTGTTTTGTGTGTGTATGTATGTCTGTATGTATATGCACACCGTGACATGTGTGAAGGTCTTGTGTGAAGTGTGACTTCTTGGGGAAGTCAGTCCTCTTCTACCATGTCAATTTTAGGGCCCTTAGGCTGAGCCAACAACTTCACTCACTGAGCCACCACTCTGGCCCTCACCTCTGTGTTTTAAAGGACGTATTTAATGGCTAATTTTTTCTAAACAGGAATAAATAAATATTTTGTAAACAAATATATCATTATTTGTTTACTTGTACAGAACTGCTAAGCCACGGAGTCACTAATCTCGAATGAGGATGATTCTCCGTGAAGCCTCGGGAGATTAAAGGCCCAGGGTTGGCACTAGACTCTGGAACTTCCTAATTGTGTGACTTATTGCATCTGTTCGCAGCCTGGGCTGCTTTAGCTGGGAAAGGACTGTGATGCTTTTTACAGTTTGTTTTGGGAATTAACTGTGCATATATGGACACTTTTGAAATGGAAAAGCATTGTCCATATTAAGAGTATCTATATTGAGAGATACATTATCATGGCAATATCTAGAACAGTGTGAGACCATCCACGTGCAAATTCGTTTCTTTTTGTTGTCTTTGGTTTTGAGATAGTTTCATTCTGTGGCCCACATTGGTTGGGAACTCACTGCATAGCCCAGACAGGCCTCAATTCTGTAGCAATTTCCTTGCTTCCGCCTCCGGAGTGCTAGGATTATAGAAGTGTGTCAAGGAGCCTTGTTTAGAGTTTTCTTTTAAATATAAATATTAAAGTTACCCCTTTGAATTTTCCTTCCTTCTGTGTGCTCCAAGCATTCTAGTAAATAACTTTTTTGGCAGAAACAAGATATTGCAAATAACTATTGCTCAACATTCCAGTGAACTGTAAAGCACTTTAGTCAATGGAGCAGGCCGAGTGTCTGAATTATTTATATTGTTAAGCAGATGACGCAGGGCTCTTCAGAGAAACAAAACCAATAGATTGTTTACATAATTATAAGTTAAATTTATTAAGTTGCTGTATCTGATCAGAGGCTCCACAGGGTTCAGTCTCCAGCACCACCACAACCATGCTAGTTTTGAGCCTGAGTCATGTGACTTTCCTTATTCTGCTCCCAGTTAGCTCAGCCCCAGCCTGTTGGATGGTGAAGCTCACTTTCAAGCCAGGCTGTGCTTGCTGCCTTAAGAACACCCTCACAGACACACGCAGACATGCATTTAATAGTTTTTTGAGACATCTCTCAAATGTAGTCAGGTTGATAGTTACAACATTAATTATTATTAAGCATACTATTTAATCAATTATGGGGACATGAATTAGGCAAATATTATATGTTCACACCCAAGGGATTATAAGATGCACCATGGGCAAGGCTAGCTCATCCAGCCTTTACTGTAGACAACAAAGATGCTCTTTCTTCCCTCACCTTGATCTGCTCCAATGACTGACAGGTTTTATCTCTGCAGTTTTGTTTGTCCTTCTTCACCACCAGTGCCTGATATGGTGCCTCTGACATACTAGCCCATGACAAGAAAAGACAACAGCCATGGTTTAGCAGTATTTGTAAGAAAAAAGCTTGACCCATAAACATGATGGCCATTCTTAGTTGAATTCTCCCAGTATATCATGCCCTATCCCAAGTAACTTATAGGCAGTAACTCAATTAATCCTCTTGAAATACCTATGGGATTCAACTATTGAGGTTTCACGTTTCACATATGAACAACAGGAGTCTCCACAATGCTAGACCACTACTCCTTGCCTCCATCTCAGGAAGATTAGTACAGTGTGCACACCACCTTTCCCGTAAGTGCAGCTGAAATGCTGTGAGCTTAGCCTGTCGAATCCATATGTGATCCTCTCCCTTCCAACTCCTCCCCGCTGACTTCAGATACTCCTTTTTCATTTGTTCTGTGAACTGAAGATGATGCTGTGATAATCAAGCTTTCAAGTGAAGTGAACTAGGGCTGTTGGCCTCCAGCCATGACAGAGTCACTCAGAAGCCCCTCAGAATTCCTTGAAATGTCTTCATTTACTTTATCTTTTCTCTTCAAACCTGATTTTCTTAAACACCATCATATGAGATAAAGCAATAACATAATATTGATAATCATAACAATATTGATTTTAGATGAAAGAACGTTCAAAATGGGAGGCAATCTGATTTTTTTTAACCTTAGGAAAGATATTTTATGGGTTGAAAATTTAAAAATTAAATTATGTAAAAAGAAACTGTACTTTGTTTCTCAGATGCCCAGATCTGAATAATCACACAGAAACTATATTAATTACAACACTGTTTGGCTGATGGCTCAGGCATATTTCTAGCTAGCTCTTACATCTTGAATTAACCTATTTCTATTAATCTGTTTATTACCACAAGACTGTGGCCTACCGGTAAGGTTCTGGCATCTTTCTCCTTTGGAAGCTACATGATGTCTCCCTGACTCTGCCTTCTTTCTCCCTGCATTCAGTTTAGTTTTCCCTGTCTTGCTCTTTCTGCCATAGGCAGCTTCTTTATTAACCAATGGTAATAAAACATATTCACAGAGTACAGAGGGGAATCCCATATCAAAGTCAGGAAACTAGAAATTTTACAGTGTGAGCTCTGGCAAAATAGACCTTGCCCAGCTCCTCTCCTTCCTAGAAGAAATGGACTCTAAACAGGAACAATGCAAAAGTAAAGCAGAAAAAGCTGTAAAATGTGAGGGCTGATGTACCACATACTGGCAGCGTGTCATGGGTCTCCTTGTGTCGTCTACGCTGGCCTCAAACTGGCAGTCATCCTCCCTCAGCCTCCTGTGTGCCTGGACCACAGGCATACACAGCCTGCTTTTCACCCCCTTAAAAAGGGACTGGCGTTAGACTTGCTTTGATGTTGCTATGAAACATCACCCCTTCCCCCATTTATTTTTTTCAAACTGAGAAGTAACGAGGCAGTTACACACAGAGATGAATGATGGAGAAAAGTGATTTAAACAAAATAAATCAGTGTAGTGGCATTTCATTTATATTTTAATAAATAAAACTCGCCTGAAGATCAGAAAGTAGAACAGTCGCACTGGTCAGCCTTACAGACCAGGCAGTGGTACCTTTAATCCCAGTAGCCACGTTAATTGCCACAGAAACCAGGCAGTGCAAGCCTTGAATTCCAGTGGTGCACACCTTTAATCCCTGCCCTAGAGAGAATTATAAAACAGGAGGAGACAGCTCTCAGTCACAGTCTCATTCTGAGATTCCTAGAGGTTGAGGTGAGAGCCAGTGGCTGGCTGATTTGCTTTTCTGACCTTCAGGTTGAACTCCAATATTTATTTCTGAGTTTTTATTAATCATGCTTTAAGGAGCTTAGAAGCTGTTACAAAAATCAAAAAGGACAAACAAGAATAGGATGAAGCAGAGATCAGGTTTGCTGTGAAGAGATGCTGGGCTGTGTATTCTTAAGTGATCTTTACATATATCTTCATTATTTGTGGTGTGTGTGTGTGTGTGTGTGTGTGTGTGTGCGTGTGTGTGTGCACAAACATATGTAGGTCTGCTTCCCTGGGCTTGTGCCTCTGGAGGTCAGAGGTCAGTGTTAGACCCTTTCCTCTATTGCTCCTTATTTCCTTCCTTCCTTCCTTCCTTCCTTCCTTCCTTCCCTTCCTCCCTCCCTCCCTCCCTCCCTCCTTCCTTCCTTCCTTTTTTTTTTTTTTTTTTTTGAGACAGGATTCCATTGAGTAAGGCACTTTCCAGTTCATGTAGACCAGCTTGCAGCAAATCCTGGGACCTTTTCTTCCTACTCAACATTGGAATTAATGGGCTCAGGCCACTGGTCAGGGCCTTAGCGATGGGTGATGAGGATCTGAACTCAGGTTCTTATGGTTGCTCAACAAGTACCTCATTCCCTAAGCCTCTTTCCCGTCTGTACGCATCTTCATTCCTAGTGACTGGATCTGTTTTTGTGCATGTCATAGGGGACTCCAAGATAACTCTCAACTCCTCAGTTACTTTCTTTAAGAAGACAAGGAAGTATGTTTGCATGTTTCAGAAAGAAGTGTGTGTAAAGTTTCCTAAAACACAATTTGATATTAAATGTCTAGTTTCAGTAAACTGTTACATTCTTTTCTTTTTGTTTGCTTTGTTTTTGTTTTACATGGGATGACTTATTTCCTTAAAAGTAAAACTCACTTTCATTTGTGACCCTCGACGGATTGTGCCCTAACAACTAACAACTGCCGGGAAACCTTATTTTAGTGTTAGTTTCACTTTCTCCAACCAGATTATAACTTTTATGCGTCTCAAGGTAACGTTTTAACCAGTTGTTGTTTTGAGACAGGGTGTTACTAAGTAGCCCATGTTGGCCTCTGCCTTGGGCTACCATGTTATAGCCCTTCAGGTCGATTTTCCTTCCTTTGCACATATGTGATGAACGCATGTGTTAATGTTTACTTTCTTGCCCTGTGACTTAGTTAGGGGTTCTAGTGCCGTGAAGAAACATCATGACCACAGCAACTCTTACATAGGAAAAACATTTAATTGGAATGGCTCGCTCACAGTGCAAAATTTCTTTCCATTGTTGTCATGGTGGGACATGGCAGTGTGCAGGCAGACATGGTGCTGGAGAAGGAGCTGAGGATTCTACATCTTTGATCCACAGGCACCAGCAAGTGAACTGAGACGCTGGGCCTAGCTTGAGCATATACGAGACCTCAAAGCCCACTCCCACAGTGACACACTTCTTTCAATACAACCATACCTACTCCAACAAAGCCACACCTCCTAAAATGCCACTTCCCATGAGATTATGGCAGCCAGTTACATTCAGACTACCACACCCGGGTTGTATAGAGGCCAGAGACCTGTGTCTGGTGTCTTCTTCTGTTTTTGAGACAGGATCTCTCATAGAACCCAGAGCTTGCCTGTTTGACTAGACCTGCTCGAGCCTCAGGACCCTCCTGTGTTTGCTACCTTCCCTCCCAGCTCTGGACTAAAGGTGCATACCACCATTCCTAGCTCTGGACTATAGGACTATAGGTGTATACCACCATTCCTAGCCCTGGACTATAGGACTATAGGTGTATACCACCATTCCTAGCCCTGGACTATAGGACTATAGGTGTATACCACCATTCCTAGCCCTGGACTATAGAACTATAGGTGTATACCAACATTCCTAGCCCTGGACTATAGGACTATAGGTGTATACCACCATTCCTAGCTCTGGACTATAGGACTATAGGTGTATACCACCATTCCTAGCTCTGGACTATAGGACTATAGGTGTATACCACCATTCCTAGCTCTGGACTATAGGTGTATACCACCATTCCTAGCTCTGGACTATAGGTGTATACCACCATTCCTAGTTTTTATGTGAGTGCCAGGGATCTGAATTCAGGCTTACATGATTATCCTATGAGCATTCTACCTGTTGAGCCAGCTCCCTCACCTCTAGATCAACTAGAAAATGAGAAAAATGCCATTATATTTTCAGAGAGGCAATATAAAACCAGTTAGAATGGGCATGTGCTTGGTTGTTTAGTTCTCATTTTCTCATCTTTGTGACTTTTTGTCATTTATTGTGTGTAATGTGTGTGCGTGTGTGTGTGTGTGTGTGTGCACGTGTACACACAAGTGAGCATGGCACTCATGTTTCCTAAGATCACTGTCAACAGTTGGTTTTTCCTTTCATTATGTGGGTCTCAGTGTTTGAACTCACGGTTAGGCTCGCTGGCTTGCACCTTTACCTGATAAGCCATTTAACCTTTTTGATCTTTATTTCCTCGCATACAATAGGAATAATTTCCAGGTAGTTTTTTAGGTTATATAAAATGAATATAAAGGGCTTAGGTTTTTTTGGTCTGCGAGCCAGTGTGCACTACGTACCAACTTTGTCCCCCCCTTTCTCTTCTCGATTGCGTCTTCTCTCTGACCCTTAGTCCCTCTACTCACTGACAGGTGTCCCAGTGCTGAGATGAGCTGTGGGATTCTGTGGGAATAAATTCATCTGTATTCTGCATCCTAGACTTGGGCTGGTGACTGTAGCACATGCACCTGTCCAGGAACCAGACAGCTGTGGATATTGAAAGGCAAGGAGTAAGGAGGCTGGAGGGTCGCCTCAGTGTTGAAAACTTCTGCAACTTTTACAGAGGTTCAGACTTTAGTCCCAGTACCTGTCAGCATCGCTTACATTGCCTGTAATCAGTTCTGAGGCACCTGATGCCCCTGGTTTCCATGGGCACCCATATGGATGTGTGTATACTCATACATAGACATGCACAGAAATAAAAAAAATATTTTTCAAAAGGCAGGCAAACTAGATCAGTGGTTCCAGACATTTGTTTTTGTGAGTAAAACGTGTGGGACACATCCACACTCTCGCATATGAGTTTTGTCTGAAACTGTTTTAAATGACAAAGACAGAGCAATGGTACCAGAGCTTGTGTGGCCAGCAAAGCCTGAGGTAAGTATTTGAGCCATCCTGGCCTAAAAGGTTGGGGTAGTTTCTTTAGGGGATATTTTCATTGCACATTTAAGACTGTGTTGGAATGCTCATTGTCAAGTCTTCTAGTGTTTTGGAGTCTGTTGTATTGTGTGTAGTGTAGCTGTAGTGATGTGGAATTCTACCTCTAACTCATCATTCTTGGGCTGTTCAGTTTTTCTTAAGAATTCTTTGTGAATTTTCACAAAATTCCAAGTTTATTCAAATTGAGATTGCTGATTAAGATAATTTAATAAGCATTTTTATTTATAGCATCTAGTCATCTGTTTCCATCTCTCTGGGGCAAGCAGGGACCATTAAACACTTCCCTAGAGGGGTGATTGAATTCTCTAAATCTCTCCTTCAAGATTGCTGGCCCATAGATTAGAAAGTAAACAAAGATTTTCTAAACCTTGTTTCTATAAACAAATGCTTTGTGTTTCCACTTGAAGATTTCCTAGCTTCTGCCACTTGGGATCTGTAGAAATTGTGGGAATATTCCTTAGCACAAGGGGTAATATGTTCTTGGGGGAAAAGCAGAGAGCAATATTTCCTGAAATCAGTTAGCTTTGATTAGATCCATCATTTCTTTTGCCCTCTTAGGGCTGTTTTGTAGTCATCTTCTAGGAGACGTGCCAAGCAAACACAGCTGTATGGCAGCTTCCAAGGTGTCCACAGTCAGCTGGCCATCCGCACTGAACTGCCGGGGCCAAGGCCGTGTGCTGGATCTGCCATGAATAGAAATGGGGTGAAGGAAATCTTTTAACAATTACACGGAGGAACAAAGCTAGATCTTCATCTGTATGGCATTTAAAGACAGACCCGTGGATAAATGCTTCTTCGTATGGAAGGCATCTTCTGGCTCCCTTGTAAAGCTTACGCTTCTCTCTACCCATAGCATTTTCTTGGTGATCCTCCGATTCCAGTCTTTTCTGTTTCCTGTGCCCTCCTACTCAGAACCTTTGAACACCTATTCTTTCATGTTTTCCTACTGGTCTTAGCATGAAATAATGCCCAATAACTTTTGTTTTAATCTGGTAGTACTACACCATGCCTTGTCCATGCCCAGTAACCATCTCGTGTAACGAAGAACACGGTGACTGCAGTGGAAACAAGGCACCTCTGCAGACAGCAGATGCTGTTCTTTGTCTCCACAGCTCCATTAATGACTCTAAATTGGCCTGTTTCTGCTTCAGGGGAAGAGGGGCCTCTCAGTTCCTAACCCTGCAATTACAGTTTAGGTTTGCCTCAAACCAGGCTTTGACCCCAGTGAGCAAAGACATGTTCTTTGACAGATTTTTTAATTTGTACAAATTCATAGCCATTTTTTAAAAATACAATTTTTGTTAGTTCTTTGAGAAGTCCGTGTATTTTTTTTTTTTTTTAAATCTTGTTTCTTTCCTCTCTGAGCTCCTGTCAGATTCCTACCACCCAGCTTGTATGCTTGCTTCTGTCCTCCAGCTTGTACTACTACTGGTCACTTGCTCTCCCTCCCCTTTCATCTCTCCCTCTCTCAAACCCAGGGAAAAAAAAGCAAAGAAAATTTGCCCATTTTTCACTTTTTTTGTACTTTGGTGAATTCTCTCATTTTTCACAAATAAATTATACTTGAATTTGTTGTTTATATTTTAGATGCCTCTGAAGATTCTAAGAATTGCTCTAAAATTTTGGTGTGTTTTATGATTTCAAGTGAATAGAGACAGTGCTTTATAGATGTGTGCAGTAGACAACACACAGAAAGGCTTGGTTGAATTTGGATGCTCAGTCCAGACTCCCTGGCTGGTTCCAGTGTGATGGGCTATCTCAGTCCACAGTCTGGCTGGATCCAGTGTGATGGGCTATCTCAGTCCACAGTCTGGCTGGATCCAGTGTGATGGGCTATCTCAGTCCACAGTCTGGATGGTTCAGGTGTGATGGACTATCTCAGTCTACAGTCTGGCTGGATCCAGTGTGATGGGCTGTCTTAATCCATAGTCTGGATGGTTCGGGTATAATGGGCTGTCTCAGTCCAGACTCTTTCGCTGGTTCCGGTGTGATGGGCTGCCATTCCTGTGTGGTGTGACCGAACATTTTTTTTAAGAAGTTATGGTATTGGAGAAACAAACTTGATCTTTAAGATCTGTGGCGTTCTGTCCCTTACATGAGTGCATGTATATGTGCCTTAATGACATGAGTTTATACATGTATATCTTATATTTTATAAGATAAGAATATACATGTAGGAAATGATGGGAAAAATGTTCAGAAACACCAGCTCCCTAATTTCATTCAGGATTGAATATTCTTATGTAAGTCATTTAGCTTTCCTGCTTTTCTTTCCCCTGACAAGAGGGCGGTTATACCTCCTGAAAAGACTGTGAGCCTTTTTGACATGTACAAAAGACAGGAACGCTGAGGTCAAGTGAACATGGCCAGGGTTATCTGAATAATTAGGTCTGAAAGTCTAGAAAAGGCAGAAAAGCCCATACCATTTTATGCTGGCACAGGAACATATTTTAGGGAGAGCATTTAACTAATTAACGTTGATTCATTGCACTTGTCCCGGATCACTGAATAGCTGCTGTCTTTGTTTTGAATGAAATTGCCATGAAACTGCCACTACAGTAATTTCATTTTATGCCCACTTCTTTTTTTTTAATTTTATTGATTTTTATTGAGCTCTACATTTTTCTCTGCTCCCCTCCCTGTCTCTCCTCTCCCCTTCAACCCTCTCCTAAGGTCTCCATGCTACCAATTTACTCAGGAGATCTTATCTTTTTCTACTTTCCATGTAGATTAGATTGATGTGTGTCTCTCTTAGTGTCCTCATTGTTGTCTAGGTTCTTTGGGATTGTAAATTGTAGGCTGCTTTTTTTTTTTTTTGCTTTATGTTTAAAAACCACTTATGAGTGAGTACATGTGATAATTGTCTTTCTGGGTCTGGGTTACCTCACTCAAAATGATGTTTTCTTGCTCCATCAATTTGCCTGCAAATTTCAATATGTCATTATTATTATTATTAATTTTTTGCTGTGTAATACTTGTGTAAATGTACCACATTTTTCTTATCCATTCTTCAGTGGATAGGCATTTAAGTTGTTTCTAGGTTATGTCTATGACAAACAATGCTGCTATGAACATAGTTGAGCACATGTCCTTGTGGCATGATTGAGCATCCTTTGGATATATACCCAAAAGTGGTATTGCTGGGTCTTGAGGAAGGTTATTTCCTAATTTTCTGAGAAATTGCCACACTGACATGCAAAGGGGCTGTACCAGCTTGCATTCCCACCAGCAATGCAGAAGTGTTCCCTTTTCCCCACAACCTTTCCAGCATAAGTTGTCATCAGTGTTTTTGATCATGGCCATTCTCACAGATATAAGATGGATTCTCAGAGTTGTTTTGATCTGCATTTCTCTGATGACTAAGGATGTTGATCATTTTCTTAAGTGTCTTTCAGCCATTTTAGATTTCTCTGTTTAGAGTTCTCTGTTCAGGTCTGTATCCCATTTTTTTTTTTTAAATTGGATTATTTGTTCTTTTGATGACCAATTTCTTGAGTTCTTTGTACATTTTGACAATCACACCTGTTTCTGAGGTGGGGTTGGTAAAGATCTTTTCCCATACTGTAGGCTGTCGTTTTGTCTTTTTGACATGTCCTTTGCCTTATAAAAGCTTTTCAGTTTCAGGAGGACCCATTTATTAATTGTTTCTCTCAGTGTCTGTGCTGCTGGGGTTATATTTAGGAAGTGGTCTCCTGTGCCAATGCTTTCACACTTTCTCTAGTGTGAGGTTCAGTGGGGCTGGCTTTATGTTGAGGTCTTTGATCCATTTGGACTTGAGTTTTGTGCATGGTGATAGATATGGGTCTATTTTCATTCTTCTACATGTGGTTATCCAGTATGCCAGCACCATTTGTTAAATATGCTTTCTTTTTCCATTTTATATTTTTTGCTTCTTTGTCAAAAATCAGGTGTTCAAAGGTGTGTGGATTAATATCCAGGTCTTTGATTTGGTTCCATTGGTCCTCCTGTCTGTTCTTATGCCAATACCATGCTGTTTTCAGTACTGTAGCTCTGTAGTAGAGTTTGAAGTCAGGGATTGTGATACCTACGGAAGTTCTTTTATTGTAGAGGATTGTTTTGGCTATCCTGTTTTTTTTTTTTTTTTGGTTTTTCATATGAAGTTGAGTATTGTTTTTTCGAGGTCTTTGAAGAATTTTGCTACGATTTTGATGGGCATTGCATTGAATCTGTAGATTGTTTTTGGTAAGATCACCATTTTTACTATGTTAATTCTACCTACCCAAGAGCATGGGAGATTTTTCCACTTTCTGGTGTCTTCTTCAATTTCTTTCTTTAAAGATTTAAAGTCCTTGGCATACAAGTCTTTCTTGTCCTAATTTTTTTTCTTCTAAACTTAACTTTGTCCTCTGTTCTGCCAATACTTTAAACAGGTGCAAGAGACACCGGACATTTCCATACCACAAACACCAGACAGGAGCAAAGAGATTAGCTACCCCAGGATGTGGCCAGCACCCAGATTCCTCAGGGTCCCCCCTCCAAGATGATGCCCACAAATAAGCTGGAAACAGTCTTGAGAGTCTGCTGCCCCATTTTCTTTAACCTGTTGTGTCTAATGTCTTGCCTTTATATTATAAAAAAGAGATCTTATGCTCAGTTCTGAAATATCTTCTTGCTGTTCAACCCAGCCAGGAGACAGTGGTATTCTATTCATATTTGTGAGTTAAAATAGGCTCAGCTATGACAAACATCCTTAAATTTGGAAATGTGCTGTCAAATAAGAAACAATAAACATGTGACTATATTTTGGTCAAACAGTATAAAAGTTTAAGTATTTTTTTTTTTTTTTTTGGTTTTTCGAGACAGGGTTTCTCTGTGGTTTTGGAGCCTCTCCTGGAACTAGCTCTTGTAGACCAGGCTGGTCTCGAACTCACAGAGATCCGCCTGCCTCTGCCTCCCGAGTGCTGGGATTAAAGGCGTGCGCCACCACCGCCCGGCTAAGTATTTTCTTAGTGACAGTTGTTGGCATGTATGAAACACTGTCGCAAAAACAAATAACTTGCTAAGAGAGATGTTTGCTTATGTACTTATACACAGGCTTACTTTTTGGGTTTTGTTTCAGTAGTTTGAATATTTTAATGTTTCCCTTTTAAGTTAGTAGCTTACATCAGTTCTGAAACCTAAATACGATGCTGAGACCACCAGAGATCCTTAAGAGGCTCAACATTGTATGTGACAGTGAACCTGTAGACTTTAAACTTAGACTAGGAAATGCTGAAAATGTACCGTGGTGGCAGATACGTTCACTGAAGCAAACACAATGAGCAGATGAAGGGAATCTCAGATGGGGAACACTGCATTTCGATATGTTGGTGTCTCCAGTTTCCAGAGATAGTATTGCTTAAGGAAATTAGGATTTTTTTCCAACAAAGGAAAACTGTATGAAAGTACATACTTAAGTACCAATATTCCTTTGTCTTGTGTGGGTATAAGGGTAAGGTTAGGCCCTGCCCTGTTGAGGACTATTAGACCCTTATGGCTTGTCATGGAGACCATGTGTGGGGAGCTGTATCCAGTGCCACTCTGAGAACCCATAGTCTGAATCATCGTGAACACTCGTGTATGGTGTTAATGTGACCACCCATTTTATATTCCTTTATCCATTTCAGTCAGGGCCTCTCTATGGTCTCACTGCTTCAGCTAATCTTGAAGAAATACATTACACTTGTTGGCTTCTTTCTTTTCTCTGTTTTTAGCGAAAAAAGAAAAGTCACTCTGTATGCTCTTCATAGGCTCTAGCATGCAGATGGCGGCTGTCAGATTTCCAGCACAACTGACCTGGGATCTCGAGACACAGTGGTCCATTGTCTATTGCTGAAGCTCAACTTGTTTCTTGTGTTCTGAAGACACTGCATTGACAGTCCTCGATTTTTTTCCTATGGTGCATTAGGTGTATTAGTTGTTTATGCAGAATATGGGGCCAGGTAAAATGTCTGTTTTCTCTCTTCAACTATAACCATCCCAGGGAAAATATATGGCGTTTTGTAGTAGAATGTAGTTGAGGAAATCTGGCCTTATTAGCATTCAGGCTCAAGAATATATCTATCTATCTATATATTATATATAAATATAATAACATTTAATATTAATAGAAATATAATAAGAATATAAATATATATTTGTGTTTTCATTAATAACTGGAATAAATCACAGTTTAAAAGAAGACATTCTTTAATACTAAGGGAGAGTAATAAACATGAAACAGGAGAGCAAAACCATATTTTAAAATAGAAGTGCATCTCAGAGGGCCCCTTTCTGGAGATGCATTCCTCATTTCTGTAAAGGCCTTTCTTCTTCCTCCTCCTCTCCTTTTTAGATATGGACTGGCGTGGTGTCCTCTGTGTCGCTCAGACTGACTCTAACTCCTGACAGTTCTCCTGTCTTAGCCCTCTCAGTACTGTGGTGGCAAACTTGTGCCATACACATGGCTTCTGTCCAGTTCTCACTAGAGTGAACAGAATTCATAGAGAGAGCTTTGCCTATGTGTGAGCTTCGCTCAGATGCTTGGGCTAACGCAATTTATAAACTTATCTTTGGAAGTTTAAAAATCTGTGTTTTTTTTTCATCCTTCCTATGCCTTTTGTTTTCTAAGCTCATCAAGTTCTTCGTTCACTCACCCGTACAATGAAAAGGTAGAGTCGTTAAGTGACCCTCAGGAGGGTTCCGTGCTCAGAGATTAGTTTTTGATATGATTATTTGAGATGCTATATTTGGAACATACAGCCTCCAGCACCCTAAGCAAGTTCTCTGTGATTTAGCTGTATTTCCAGCTGTCTGGCTTCTATCAAGAAAGCCAATACTGAGCTTCGAGCTATGGGTGAGTGGTTAGAAGCACTGGCTACTTTTCCAAAGGATGGGTGTTTAATTTCTAACACTCATATGGGACTCACAACTGACTATAATTCTACTCCCAGGGGTTCTGACGCTCTCTTCTGGCAGATAGACATGCAGACAAAATATCCATGGATGATTAAAAAAAAAAGGACAATAAATTTTCTTGTTGGGTCTTATTCTGGCTCAAGACATGAAGCAGAAATGGATGCTTAGGTCAGTTCATGAAGGGAATAAAATAAGAAAATAATGTCCACAGCTCTAGAGTCAAGTGTGATCCCTTCAGAAAACAAGAGTGGGATTTATAAAAGAGGGAAGGCTCTTTTGGTATGTGTTAGGGCTTGGAAAGCTCTGTTGGCTAGTTGGTGGCTCTGTGGTGGGGACTGAGTGACATTTGTGAGAGCGTTAGAGCATGGTGACAGGTACTCCATGTTGGATTACCTCACAGGAGAGCAGGCGTATGGTGCATGAGGTAAGAGCTGTGACCCACAGGTGATGTGGAGGCACTGGCTTTCTCATGGCGGCACTTCTGGGCTCTGTCTTCTCGTTGTGGTTAGTGTCCCTGTGATGTGATGTACGCCATCTTGCTGGTGGCCTTTCTCACCTAGAACTCAAGGATGCCACATGTCCAAGTGTACTGTACAGTGGAGGGCATGTAGTTTTAAAGTCTCTAGCTCTACTGGGTCATCTCTTTTATGCTGTTACTTAGACTTTTTCTCAAAACCTTGGGTTAGAGTGTGGTGTCCATTCTGGCAATCCCAGTGCTTGGGAGATGGAGGCCAGAGGACCAAGAGTTCAAGGTCATCATGAACAAGAGCTTAGCTTCAACTGTGCAGCTCTAAAAATCCAGAAACACAGAGTTTCTTTGTGTCATTTTTTGGAGTTTGGTGAAGAAGTTGACATTTCCACATCTTCACATTTTGTCTAGTTTGATACCGCAGGAGCTGGATTGTTTAGAGAACAAGTCATGTAGGTCCTTTTGGAGTCCCTTCAGTTTTGAGGGAACCTTTCTTTCTGCGCCCTAAACTCATCTTGTTAATCTCTGCAGGTCAGTCTGGCACTGGCACAAGCTCTGTGCGTCATGAGGAGAGAACAGGTTTTCTGGTTGATTTGTACTGTGTAATGTAGAACCAGCTTATGAAACTGCTTAAAAGCATCTTTTTTTTTTTTTTTTTTTTTTTTTTTTTTTTGAGTTTTCTTCATTTAATTGCAGTGTGACTCAATAGGAGAACACATTAGCCTTTGCATAGGCAATCAGAAAGTTATGAAATCTTCCAGGATCCACAGGTTCAAGCAACAACCAGTACAGTGACATAAAACATATCCTATAATGTGCTGTTTAGAATAAAGTTTTGTGATCAATCATCTCCACATAATAGGGCTTCACCCAATGTTAGTTTTTAGCAACATACTTTTTTTTTAAGCCAGTAAAATGTTTAGATTTTAACAAACTGGTCAGGGAAGCAGCCAGACTAGCTGAAGAGCTTCAGCTCTCCCTAAATTTAAAATCCAATCCCCCAGTTTTATCCTTAGTTCTGTAGCAAGCTACCTGCTGTTGCTTCAGTCCCCTTCTCCCGCCCCTTCCTCTCCTCCCCCATCTCTAGCTGATCACATAGACTTCCTCCTAGCTTTGCTCCCCCACATTGCTTTATCCTAGCTCCCAACTCTAGCAGGTTTTACCTGGGAGCTCACAGACCACTCCAGCCAGGGAAACAAATAGATTTACTACAAATCATCACCTCTCCCTCTGTTCCTCTTAGTCCAATCCCCCAGTCGCATCCCCAGCTCTGTAGCAGACCATCTGCAGTGGCCTCTCCTCACGTTCTGTCTCTATTCCCAGGGGACCAAGTGGATATTGGTGGAATACCTGCTCTTCTCCCTCCATGGGATGGCCCCCAGCCTCCCTCAGTTGATCCCCATTCCTAAGTGTCAGCTTCTAAACACCTCAAAACATATTTTACTCGTAAGCCCCTTCTGGCTACACCTATCAGGATTCCAGAAGAGTTTCCTACATGCAGCACACATTCCTAAGAACCAGAGAAGGCAACAGAAGCCAAGAAACAAAATACCCACCCAACAAAAACAAGAGCAAATACCTGCAGCTAGAATTGCAAGCTTCTTAAGCCCAGATGCCCAGATGCCAGTGTAAAGGCACAATCAATCCCAGCCAGGACATTTTGTCCCCACTAGAGCCCGACAATCCTACCCCAGCAGGCTCTGAGTATTACAGCATAGATGAAGCCCAAGGAAAAGACCTTAAATTAGCCTTTGTGAATATGATAGATGTTTTTAAAAGGGAGATTGAGAAATTCCTTAAAGAAATCTATATAAACACAAACAAAACAGTGGAAGGAAATGAATAAATAAGTTCAAGACCTAAAAGTAGAAAGAGAATCAGTAAAGACAACCTAAGCTGAGGGAAATCTAGAAATGAGAAATTTAGGAACTGAACAGGAACCTGAGAGGCAAGCTTCACCAATGGACTACAAGAGATGGAAGAGAGAATCTCAGGCATTGAAGATATGATAGAAGAAATAGATAACTTGGTAAAAGAAAATGCTAAAGCTAAAAGAAACTCCTGGAACAAAACCTCCAGGAAATCTGGAACATCATGAAAAGACCAAATCTAAGAACAATAGGAAGAGAGGAAGGAAAAGAAATTTTTCTAGAATTGAATGAAAATGAGTACGTAACATACCCAAACCACCTTATGTCCCTTAAAAGCATCTTTTAAAGCTGGGATGGTGGCTTATGCCTGTAATCGCATCACTCCTAAGATGGGGCAGGAGGATCAGAAGTTCAAAGCTAGCCTCAGATACATACAAGTTTCAGTCCCAACCTGTGCTCTGTGAGATCCTATGTTCCATAACCAAAACCAACAGTCCAAGCCCAAACCAAACCCAAACCAAAGTTGAAACCATTCAAAGAAACAAAACACCTAATTTTAGAGTTCCTTTGAGCCTACAGGCCAAGACTGCAAGAATTTCTGTAATGAGTGTTATAGCCCTTGGCTACAGAAATGATGTCCCAGCTCGCAGAGTCTTCTCTGCTGAATTAGACTTCATCTTTGTGTTCCATGATGTATTTATTATATTTAGGGGTTTTATGTCAGTGCTTGCAGGCACCTTGGCTCCTAATTTTTATTCTTTCTGCTGTTCTTTCTGGCTTGTGGATTCACTGGTCTCACAGTAAGATGGAGAACGGGTTTCCTCATGTGTTGGCAGAACACTGACTAAAGGAACTTCGAGTGTTCCATTCAGTTTCTTTTGTTCTGTGAGACCAAATTTTCATGAAATTTATTTGACTGTTATGGTACTCCTAAGTTTAAAACCATTTTTGAATCAATTTTGATGAAGCTATACATTTTCTAAAAATTGAATTATTTTGTTTAATAAAAATGTTAAATTATTGGCATCTACTATTAATAAAGTATTTTTATTTGAGCTGAACCTGTAGTTTATTTATCACCTTTTTAGGGATGATAAACCTTCATTATACTTTGCTTGTTTGTTTGTTTAACTTTTTGAGAAAAATTCTCATGCATCCCAGTCTGTCTTTGAACTCCTGGCCCTTTGGTTCTGTCTCAAAGTGCTGGGGTTATAGGTGTGCACTACGCCTTCCATACAGAGATGTCTTAGCAAAGTCTAAAGCCATTTAATATCTTCACTTCCTCATTAAGCCATGCAAAGGTATCTTTTTACTTTCCTATGTTTATAAAATTATCTCTATTTAGATCTGCTTTAAATATGTACGATCACATACTTATTAATATCACTAATATAGTAATGTAGTTATTTATTCCCATGTACACATCTGCTTTTGCTTTTCTTTTCTCACTATTTAGTCCTATATCCTAAATCTCTGGGGTTAGTTTCTGTTTTTCTGAGTGCATTTCTTTCTTTTTTTTTTTTTTTTTTCAAGATAGGGTTTCTCTGGAACTAGCTCTTATAGACCAGGCTGGCCTTGAACTCACAGAGATCTGCCTTCCTCTGCCTCCCGAGTGCTGGGATTAAAGGCATGTGCCACCACTGCCTGGCTTCTGAGTGCATTCTTTAAAGAAGTACACCTGGTATGGTTTGTGTACACACACACACACACACACACACTTGAATGCTTACTTGAAGAAACCTCAGATAGCCTACTGTCTGATTCTTTTGGTCAAACATAGACTTACTAAGACAATCTTAATATGCAGTTTTACTTGTCAAGTGCCAGTCAGTGTGTGATTTGGAATGTGTCTTATTTATTTTATTTATTTAGTGGGCAGATAATCAAGAGCACCTTGTAGGATATGCAGAATCTTTTCTCGACTACAAAACCAGTTCCCAGATAGTTCTCTTCCTTTTAATTCACGTTAGACAGTTTCCCCAACATCGGTATTATATAAAAGTCTATGTTGTTCTTTATCTGTGGCCTTGGCCCAGGGGAGCCTTTGCACCATCTGGCTGTTGCCACCTCAGCAACTGCCTCAGCTGCCTCCTCACAGAGAAGCAAATGTTGTTTTTGAGTCTCTATCTTTTAATTTTATTGGGGAGTCAGATGCTGGAGTGAAAACCTGCTAGCTCAGAGAGGCAGAGAAAGCAGCTGGCTGACCTTCTCTGCCATCTCTCAGAAAGAGAGTTCTCTTCTATGCTATCTGCAACAAAACTTTGCCAACCAGATGTCTCTCCCTTCTGCTTCCTGTACCTACCTCTCTGACCTCTTGACTTCCCCTCACTCTCTATGATTACTTCCAGTCAACTGGTTGTTTGCCCCGCCTGTGGTTGACTTTATTTAAATAAATCAGTCTCAGGGTTCATAATGTGATCGAATATCCCACAGCAAATCTATCAACTCCGAGTTTTGTGACTGTTGATTGGTTCCCTCTCTGATTGGGCACTGAGATTCCCCATAAAAGGGAGTAGTTATTTTCAGTACGTTCCCATGGGATGTTCTCCCTCCTTTCCTTCTTACTCCCTTCTTTTCAATACTTTGATTTTCCAGAGAGTTTTTTTTCCCCCATGGCTGTGGCTAGTCACAGATTCTCCACATAGCTGTGGATGGCCTTGCCTTCTCCTCTGCCCCCTCGTCTGAGTTTGTTAACTTAGCAAAGTTGGGATGTTGAGGTGCTTAGTGCAATGCTGTTCTATGGGAGTCCTAGGGAGTTTGGTTTCTATGTTTAGTTACCTATGTTCATGGTACCTCTGTAACCTTATCAGGGATCCCCTTGTCTGTTTCCAGACTTGTCTGCCTGCTTGCCAGCCTGTGCTAATAACACTGTATTTCTGGAAAGCTCGTGATTCTGCTGAGTATTTGGGAGAGTAGTGATGAATGGTGGAAGCCAGAATTTGAGGAAGAGAGCATCAGTGGGCAGAGGTGAGACTGGATAGGAAGAGAGCATCATCAGTGGGCAGAGGTGAGACTGGATAGGAAGAGAGCATCAGTGGGCAGAGGTGAGACTGGATAGGAAGAGAGCATCAGTGGGCAGAGGTGAGACTGGATAGGAAGAGAGCATCAGTGGGCAGAGGTGAGACTGGATAGGAAGAGAGCATCAGTGGGCAGAGGTGAGACTGGATAGGAAGAGAGCATCAGTGGGCAGAGGTGAGACTGGATAGGAAGAGAGCATCAGTGGGCAGCCTGGTTATTACGCCGCATTAGTGTTTGGCTTAAAATACCAAGGATGACTATAGCTACATATTTTTTAGATCAGAGAGTTGGAAAAATAGTTAATGAACAACTACTTGAAAGTTAATAGAAGTAAATGGACAACCATTTGGACAGAGGAAAGACTTTATTGACATTCAAACGAAATCCAGGGATTCTTTTCATCATCACACTGTAAATTTAGTTTGTATATCACTGAAAAATGGTTCAAGATTAGTATTTCATTTCACCTGTGTATGGGACCATTTACATATGTGTTCAGTGGTTAGTGCTCATCATGGCTGGAGTGAGTCTGTGAATTCAGATTCTGTTTTAAAAAAAAGGTAGCCACTTTTAAGGCTTACCATTGCTTAGTGTTATATGGTTGTCACTTCTGAGTATAGTGTAGTTGGCAGAAATGCTGCCTGGAGAAGATAATGACAGTAATAATTTTGAGGCCATAGTCTTGTGTAGCCCAGGAGAGCCATGCACTCCTGACCCTCCAGCCTTAGTCTCTTAGTTCAGGTTTAGAGATATGCCTAACTTGCCCATTCCAGCTTTAGAAAATATTTTGACTTTAAGATTTATATACATTTGTCAGGTACAAACTCAAATACCTATATTTATATTTAGTTTTTGAATTCAGTTTGTCAAACACATTATTTTGTAATAAGTTTATAAAATTTTAGTGACTTAAGGGTTTTGAGTGCTATTTAGCTACATTTATTTTTTTCCTAATTTTCTTTTCATTTATTTTACATAACAACCACAGTTTTTCCTTCTTCCTCTCTTCCAGCCCGTTCCCCACTTCCCTTCTACCTGCTCCCCAATCCACTCTTCCTCCTCTTCATTCAGAAAGGGTCAAGTCTCACATGGGTGTCAACAGAGCAGCCACATTTGATCTTAAAGTACCTAAAATTTTATGAATTTATTTGGTTTCTTTAAATAAGAACTTCCATAAGAACTGAAATAATTTCTGTGACAGTGAGTTGGCCTAGCAGGTAAATGTTCCTGTTGTCAAGCCTGATGATCTGAGGACTTAGGACCGACGAGAGAGGGTGAGAACCGGCTCCTACAAGTTGTCCTCTGACTTTTGAGTGCGCTCATACTCATGCATGTGTGCATAAAGCAGATGTCTGAAAATGTTAACTGAAATACTTTCAGTGGGTCAAGTTAGACTTGGCCACCATGCTACCGAGCTGATAATACAGCTATAACCATGAATCTAAACCAGTCTTTCTATTTTTATTTTTCATTGGGATTATAAATGAGCTGTCGTCCTAACAGCAAAATCTTTTGTTATAAACATTTAGAATATAACTGATTCTTGTTCTAAAATATCAGTTGGTGAGCTTGATTTTCCCATAACTATTTTTGTATTTAGGAAATATTTTCTGTGTTTCATATCTAACTATCCTTAGCATTAGGTTAGTTTGAGGAATTTTATTTACTATTTGGATTGCATGAAGAATTTTGGCAGGATCACATTATTTAAGATGTGATCAGGTCTTTCTCGCTCCTCTCCTCACATGATTGCTTTGCTTCTGTAGATGGAAGTTTCTGTCCACCTGGTCCCACAGCCATTCAGTCGCAAGGAAACACATAGAGTCTTATATTGATTAGAAACTGTTTGGCCTATTAGCTCAGACTTAGTACTAACTAGCTCTTACAACTTAAATTAACCCATAATTCTTATCTGTGTTTAGCCACCTGGCTTTAACCCTTTTCTCAGTGCAGCGTTCTCATCTTGCTTCCTACGTGTCTGGGTGGCGACTGCAGACTGAGCCTTTCCACTTTCGAGAATTCTCCTAGTCTGGTCACCCCACCTATGCTTCCTGCCTGGCTACTGGCCATTCCGTGTTCTATTAAACCAATACACGTGACAAATCTTTACCGGGTACAAAAGCATTATCCCAAAGCATATTTCTACTCAGAGCTAATCTGTAATATATAATTAGACTCTGTTTCTTAAGGTAAGCAGTATCTTATCAGATCTTTGGTCTTAATGGAATTCATATTTTCCCTGTCTCTCTGGTTCTGTCTTTCTCATACTGTCTGACAGAAGTGTAGATGCCTTATAGATTATAAAAAATGTTTCGTTGGGTGGTCAGTGGTGGCACAGGCCTTTAATCACAGTAATCAGGAGGCAGCAGCGTGTTGCTCTGAGTTCAAGGACAGCTCTGTCTACAGAGTATGTTCCAGGATAGCCAGGTGTTATAAGGAGCCACTTGTTCATCCTGGCTGCCCAGAAACGAAATAATCACACAGAAACTGTACTAATTAAATCACTGCCTGGCCCATTAGTTCTAGTTTCTTATTGGCTAACTCTTACATATTAATTTAGCTCATTTCTATTAATCTGTGTCTAGCCATGTGACTGTGGCTTACTGGCTAAAGTTCCTGCATCTGTCTCTGGCAGGGCTACATGGTGTCTCTCTGATTCCCCGCTTCTTTCTCCCAGCATTCAGCTTAGTTATCCCTGCCTACCTAAGTTCTGAACCTGTTATAGGTCCAAAGCAGTTTCTTTATTCATTAATTGTAATCACAGCATACAGAGGGAAATTTCACATCAGCCAGTGAAACTCTATCTTGAAAAATCAAATCAAAACAAAACAAAACAAAACAAGAAAAGCCAAAATACAACAATCAAACAAACACAAAAATCAAAGAATCAAACCAAAAAACCACCAAACCAAACCAGCCAACCAAATAAACAAAAATTTCAAACCAAAATAACCACCAAGTCTGGTTGAGTCTCAAGTCCCTAGGTCATTGTTCTGATGCTGAGTGCAAGCATTAGAAGTAATAGAAGTAAATTCTGTTACTCTCTGGGCTTTTTTTTTAAAGTGACTGTTGTGCGTATTTTTTCACTGCAATTCTAATAGAAGAAAATGAATTATGTTGAAGGTACACTGAAACCACTTTGAATGATAACTTTCGTCTTATAAAGGATAGCCTCTGTTCTTTCTGGGTCAGAGTCAAATAGAGGGAACATTTGAATCTCTTTTTGGAAATAGGAGTGGATAAAGGGGAAATATGAAGTGACTACACTCTGTCAGGTTTTACATGAATTAATATAAGTTGATTTTATTTTTTGCAGTAACTCTTTATATGGTGGTTTACAGATAAAGGACGGTGCCCTGATGGTTTGCCAGAAGTCACTAGTCAGTGATGACCCAGGATTTGAATCTACATTTTTTTCTTTGATTTTTGATCTTGATCTATTTTCTTGTCTTGCAGAAGAGAAATAAAAATAAAGTGAACATTGAAGATTTTTTTTTGTGACTGACAGGTTGTTTTCCATGTGTGTTTACTAAAGAAGTCCACTCAGGTTCACTCCCTGCACCCTCCTCCTCCTGTCTCTGTGGTCAAACTTTATTGAGCTGGGCTTTTGGCAGGTTCTCATGGGCTTTTCCAGTGTAAATTAGTTTGAACAGGGGAAGGTAAGAGTGGAGTAATGATATGTTTAGTTCAGAAGGGAAACCCCATGTTAACTGATTTCCAGAATCCGATTGTTTCCTTTTCTTTCTTCTGCTTCATAGAAAGCAAAGTTGTCTAATAAATTAGCAAGATTTGCCCTCAGAGAGAAAACTGAGCCTTAGGAAGGCTGTTGCTTCTGTTTTCAGATAACTGATAAATCTTGGTTCTGTTGGATGCTTTGCGCTTTTCAAAATAGAGTGACTAACAATATCACATGTTCCTGTGAGAACCCAGTAAACTGTCAAAATAGTAACCCAGTCGCTATGTCCATTTCATTCATAAGTAGATTAGTGGGTAGCGAGTGTAGAACTAATGCAGAAGCAGATACCAGATATCTTTTAAATGGGAGAATTAACTATGAAGTTCCTTATAAAAATCAATTTGGAGGTAGGAGTTCTAGTTGGTTATCTTTCTAGGAAGTTGAGGACTCTAAGGAGCCAATGTTATTTTTAGAAATACTGGTGCCCTTTGCTAAGACTATTTGGAAATATGTGTGGCCATTGCAGTACCAAATAGTGCCAAATTTGGACAGAGTTATCCTTTAGGGCAGCAAATTGCTATTTAAAGTCCGAGTTTAAATCTCCACATAGGATTTGTTGCTTACTACTTCCCATGCTTTTGTCTTAGTTGTGACTTGAGGACACATCCCAGAATGGGTTCTTGTTGATGCAGACAGTGTGCTTGGTTTGCGGCTTCCCTTCCCTTCTCTCCTTTTTCCTGTTTTTGAGACCTGCTTGTGGTGTGGTATCATCTGGCTGGCCCTGCAGGAGTCCTCCTCCATAGCTTCCAAATACTGGTAGTACAAGTTCGCTTTAGGACTTCCGGCTGGTTGTCTTTGCTTATCTTACGAGAAATTTGAATATTTGTTTTGTGCCTAGCAGATCTTCTGAATCCCCTGTTAACCTACTAGAGATACAAAGGAATTCCTGGGGTTCTGCATACATCAGGTGACTGATTAGCCCTAATTTATATCTTACTGAACATCAGGAATGAGAGAAGTCATTCTGTGTCTAGAGAGAGATGACAGTTGGAGGGTGGATACAATTAAAACACTGTATCTGCGTACATCACGGGAAAAGCCAATAACGTACATTTAATACACAAGAATAGTTATAATGGGGAAATTCACCTTCCTAGAACCACTTTGTTAGTCTACCAGTTACTGTTTCTTTATGTAGCATGAATATTTATTATTTGTTTATTTAATGATGTTGATTTCTTTTGATACGTTGTTCTGTTTTGTAGCTCCGGCTGGTTGAAACTCTGCCTCCTGCCTCAACTGAGATTACAGGTGTGTGAGCCATCATACTTGACTGTGGATGAGGTAAAAAAAAATAAATAAATAAAAAAAAGCAAAACAAAACAGCAATAGTTTCTGTTGAATCCACCTTTAAATTAACTCACATTATGCTTTTGTGCTGTTTATGATCCCTAAATTTTATGATCCATATAACTCTTCTATCCCTTGCTGCTTTTAATTTCTCTGAATATGTACTATCAATTGTCTGAACAATCTTTAGGGTCTTAAAGAACTTCTTAATAAAACAAGGTTGTTACATAGTTTTATAGTAGAATATCAGTTGAAATTAATAGATTAAAATGATTCAATATTTTTATAGCTATAAAATATTTAAGAGTTTCCCATGCTGAGAGTTTATAACTTGTGACCCTAGAGTGAACTTCTTTAATGTTTTCCTCGTAAGAAAATGTTAGCTTTCTGTTTAAAGACACAGAGAAGTTATTCCTTACAAGAAAAAATAATCAAAATTCTAATTATTACTAAGTGGGATTTGACCAAAATAAGTCAAGTTAAAAACACAGACAAGTAACGAGCAACATTATTTCTCATTAAAAAATACATCAAGCAATGCCTGTATAATCTAGAAAATGTACTTCAGAGGTATTAAAGTCGACTTGTTTTAAGCTTGATCTTGGGTACCCGAGTGGCCACTGAGTCATTGACTTCTGCATTGAAGGACTAAATATTATTTCTGTTTCATATTGACACTTCTTGAATTTCTGTGTCTGGCGGTTTCTGGATAGGCAACAGGACCCTAAGTGGGAGTGCTCAGACAGAGAGCATCGTTGGTGAGCATTTGCTTTCTCTTCATATAAACTGTATCGGTGGAATGAACTCACAGCATTCAAAATTCATCTAAGAAATTGTTTAACACGGGGAGAAAAATCTTTGCAGGATGTTTTAGGGAGTCAATATTCAGGATTATGGAGCCACAGAGCCTCTATGCGTGGACAGACATTTCTCAGCAGAGCAAAGGACACTACGCTCCATATCAAGGTTTCTCTGTGAGAGCCAATCCTTTTGTGTGTAAACGTATCATTTTATGCATTCGGGAGGAATTTTGAATTTACCAGTTTAATAACATTAAATATGCAATGATCAAACATGGAGAGTTTGTAAGACTTTCTAAGTTCTAATATACCAGGTAACTTAGTTTTATAACAGTTATTTCTGTTTAATAACAGCTTGAGAAACACTTCTTAGACCATAAACTGCTTCTAATGTATTTTTAGAACTCTTTAGTTGCCAGCATTAGAAGTTTGAATCACCCTGAAAAGGAACTGCACAGGTCACTTTATATCCTCGTCATCCCTACCTCTTACAGCTGCCGGTGTCCTTTGTTTCCCTGCTCTGACTGCTCTATACGGTTTTTGTAAGTGGAATAACAAGTAACAGATGGCTCTTTGTATTTCTTTCTTTTAGTTTAATGTCTTCAAGGTTCATCCTTGCTGTAGCATACACTGATACTTTATGCCCTTTTATGGTCAGACAAGTTACCACTGTGTAAATACACTTTATTTTATATACTGTTCATTATTTCATATTCAGATTAACATTCCCCTTTTGGTTATGATTGATAATACTTCTTTGAATATTTATATATAGATGTTCATGGAGAAATAGGTTTTCATCGGTTTTTGTATGCATATCTCGTTATTTTAGTATCTGGAAACATTGGTATTTCTTTTTAAAACTTCTTTCTTTAAAGACAGTTTCTGGATAGATACTTCGTCAATTTTATCATGGAGAATATGTTACTTCCTTTCTGTGTTGACGTGGCATACACAGAAGCGGCTTAGGGATGGATTTACTCCGCTCACAGTTTAGGGTGTCGTCCATCCTGGTGGGAGTCGTGGTGACAGAGCTCAAGGTGGCTGGGCATGTGGCATGTGTTGTCAGGAGAGACACGAGGCTGCTCTCCAGCTCCCTTCCTACAGGATTCCAGTACATGGAGTGGGGCTATCTATGTACCTGTATTGAGAGTGACTCTTCTACCTCAGTTAATCCCTCACAGACATGTTCACACAGTGACTCTTCTACCTCAGTTAATCCCTCACAGACATGTTCACACAGTGACTCTTCTACCTCATTTAATCCCTCACAGACATGTTCACACAGTGGCTCCTTGGGGACTTCAGGTGCTGTCAGCTCCACAAAGATGTGTGCTTTCTCATCCTAAACGTAGCAGGGAACCCTTTCAGACTTCTCCTTTCTTAGGTGGCAGATGAGGTTGGAAGGTCTGAGCAGTGTGGTAAACTTTAACCACCCTCTGCACTTGTGTTCTCATTCAGGAAGTATTTATCAATGTGTTCTTTGAGACAGGGTTTGTGCAAGAGCTCGAGCTTCTTGTGTCTTCTGAACAACCGATGCTGTTTGTAGGTCTTGAGGGATAAACCAGTAGAAGCCACCCATCAAGTCACACATGAGCACAGCGCATGCCTGAGGAGTGTCTAAGTGCTGGGGGACCTTGAAGGAGTTTCTCACTGGAGGCCAGGGTGCAGGATTTGGAGTCTGGGTAGATTTCTTACAATTGATTTTTAAGCAGCTCTCAGGAGTCACCCAGTTATTAATGCGTAAATGACAGTTGATGACAAAAGCCACTTGGAAATCAGTTTATGCTTAACTTTCTGAGTGAATGAGTTAGTTGTCAAAGTAATCAGTCAAGAGAAGGCTGTGACACTTCTTCCCTACTGTTTCTCCTTTCCCTTCCCAGCCCTGAAACACGCTGCTGATTTAACTTAAAGTAACTTTTAAATCTGACTACTTTAGTTACCTTCCCAACTCTTTGGTATCAGAAAAAGTTAGATTTCTGTTCCTTGTGTAAGTGCTGACTGAGATGTGTGCCTCTGGAATCCTCGCCATCGCGATTGTTTCCAGCTGAGTGCTTGCCAAGGGATCCTGGGCCTGGAAAACCACACTAACAGCTGCCAGGAAAACACGGTAAACTTTGTTCATCTGTTGAAAATTTCAGAATTTAAAAATTGATCCACATGTAAGTTTTTTTCAGCCGTTTTAAGCCCTCATTTCCTTTAAAGACCGGTTTTTGGACTGGGTGTCTTGTTAGAGGCCTGTAATTCCAGTCTTTAAGAGGCTGAGTCCAAGAGGGTTGAGACTTGAGGCTAGCCTGGCTCACAAAGGAAATGGAAAAACAAAACCTCATCTTATTGCCTTCATTAAAAATTTTTCCTCACAGCCGGGTGGTGGTGGCACATGCCTTTAATCCCAGTACTGGGAAGGCAGAGGCAGGCGGATCTCTGTGAGTCTGAGGTCAGCTTGATCTATAAGAGCTAGTTCCAGAACAGGCTCCAAAGCTACACAGAAACCCTGTCTCAAAAACACAAATGTTTTCCCCTCACACTATTCTTTTTGTACAAAAGAACCTGTTACCTGTCTTGTATTGTCACCATAATTTGGGTCCAGATTAAAATAGAGAGATTTGTGTTATAGTCATAGTTACCCTGGTGCACACTGAGGGAGACTGACGGGAATGACAGTGCAGATTTCCTTTTAAACTCTGCTGCAAATTCACTTCCTAGTCTCATGAAAGCCAATTAAGGCTCTACTCTGGCTGTCACTAGCTCCTTATTGTCTGTGATGGCTCCCCTTAGTGATCAGTTGACTACGTCTGAGTTAACTAAAACCCCAGCAACTGGGTACATCTTAATTAAATAATTTGATGTGGAATGATACACTTTTTTTTATTTATTTGGTTTTTTATAGACAGGGTTTCTCTGTGTAGCCTGACTGCCATGGAATTCACTGGTCAGACCAGGCTGACCTCTTACTCAGATTTGAAGGTCAATGTTTAATGCAGATCTTTTGAGGTGTGAAGATCCACCTTTGAGCTGGGCCACACCTTCTGCTGGCAGCCTCTATAAAGGACAAGGAACAAGGATGCTTACTTTCTTTGCCTGATTGCTTTTGCTGGCAAATCCATTTTTTCGCTGGTATTAGAACCTGCTTCTTCAAGATTCTGGCGGATCGTGAATACCAATTTAACAACTATTAGCTTTCTGGACTTTCCATTGGTAAATGACTTTTGTTGGATTAGCTGAACAGTAACCTTTAAAAATACTCTTAATACATCTCCTTTCTCCAGCTCTGCCTTCCTTTCTTCCTTCCTTTCTTTCTTTCTTTTCTTTCATTTTTCTAGCTATCTTACTATAGATTTATTCCTTCAGTTTTATGTCTCTAGAGAGCCCTGGCTAATACAATGCCTAAAGAATTTTATTTTGAAAGCCAGTTTATTATTATTTTGTGTATGTGTTTGCTATATATGTGAGTGTGTATGCTTAAGTGTGCATTTGAAGGTCAAGGAACAGGTTTGTTTAATCCCCCAGGCATCAATCTCGGGTTGCTGAGCTTGCATAGCAAGCTCCAGCACCATTGTGCCATTGCACCAGCCCCATATGCCTACTTCTAATTCATAAGTGCAGTTATTGTTTTTTTTACATCCTTGGCTTTCTGGTCTACTCATTATTCATGGTCGTGTTATTTTTATTTGGTGGCTTGTCTGTTCTGAATTGTAGTTGCAGATATATAAGTGGGCAAGATTCACGTTGACTTAGCTTTCATGATTTATTATATCGATGCAGCAACATATCGCCAGGGAGAAGGGAAACAGCCTTTCCTAGATGAAGCAGTGCATTCCTAACCTATGCTGCTAATGCTTTTCTTCCACTACAGATGGGACAGGCTGCTCATGCTCTGGCAGTGACCTCTACGCTGGCCATGCCTTAGCTGCTATGATGGTTCTTTGTGCAAATATTTTCTCAACCTTCCATTTGTCACAAGTAGCTCAGCGCTATCCCGTGAGTAATAGATTTACGATTCCTGTAGCATTAGCAGAGAGACTAGGATGCTAACTTGTTCCAGCTGTGTTTCCTGGGCTTGGCTTTCCTTTGCAGGCACTGGCCTCTCTAAGCAAGAAGAAATAAGTGGCAAATTAAGTCGATTCTCCATCCCGCGTGCTGGCATGGCTCCGAGAAGACTGATCTGAAGATAGATTGAGAGCACCTGAAATGTCTTTGGGTTTTCATCACCCAAATGTTATTGCCACGTCATGAGGCTGCTCGTATGCCAACAAGGAGGCCACAAGTTGGAAAGTAGAGGGGCTTGATAAAAAAGCTATCCCCATTTAATGTTACTCCACACTTCCTCACCATAGGCTCCTTTTCCTCACATTCTCTTGAAGTGTATGAAGACCAAGTGAGTAGGTGCTTAAAGGCAAGAAAATGCTTCCAGAGTGATTTAAAACAATAACTGGAAGTTGAAATTACTCAATAACTTATGTTTCCTTGGCTCAAACCAGTTCTGAGATTTCATTTCCATCTTCTTCTTTTTTTTTTTTTCCTTTATGAGCTTTTCGATGCTTGTCTGTTATCCTGTGGGGAAAGAAGAAATACTAAATACTAGAGTAAGAACTGCATCCCCCACTTTGTGAAAGCCACTGCTAATATTTATGTATTTTGGGGAGTGCTCTTTGCTGGGGGGTCTCTGCCATACATTGTGCGCTGCATTTGACAAGGGCCTGTTAGTGGAGTGCAGGGATGCTGGCATCCAACTGTGTCTGCAGACATGGAATTAGATTGGGAAGAGATTACAGATTCAAGAGCATCTTGGGTAGAATCAAGCATTAGGACATGCATGGGGAACTCTGGTCAACTGGATTTGATTGATTTTAATGTGCCCGATGGAACCTTGGGGTTTGGAAATTACTGTTTTTTTTTTTTTATTTTTGGCCTAATAACCAACTAGGTCTTGATTATTAAGGAGAGATTTTAAAAGCATATGCTAGTTAGAAGACAGCTTAGGAGATGTAGCGTATTATAAGTTAAAAGAATAGATGCACTGAGAGCTAAGGAAGTTTGGGACAAGCTTTCCCTTGACGTGTAGTTAGATAAGACAGACGTGGACAATATAGGTGAGGAGAACTTAACGTATTAGTGGAAGAGGGGATCAGACTAATATGAGCACAAATAATTATCAAGTAAGAATAATCACATCAAAAGAGCATTTGTAAGTGTAGAAGGTGGAAGCCTGGGAGATGAGGGAGGCGGGAAGGGAGAGAGCATGAGTTTGTAAATTATACAGCTTTAGATTTAGAGAATCTCACCTTACGAAGGTGAGAGGTTTTTTTTTTTTCCCTATAATATTCCTCCCTGAATAAGGAATCCTGGGTTGGAAAATAAGATTGTTTTGCACTTCAGTCTTTGTCCACATGTTGAATAAATACACATGAGGCTGTAAAATGTTCTATATGGATTTGATTTGGCTATGGAAGTCTGCGCATGCTTTGGAGCAGTGAAGATAAAATGCTAATATATAACTATTAATTTGAGGGGCTAGGGAGATGTCTCAGCAATTAGAGCACTCAACACTTTTGCAGAGGACAGAGGTTCAGTTCCCAGCATCAACAGGGTGTCTCACAATTGCCCTTATCTCTAGTTCCAGGAGATCTGACCCTCTTCTAATCTCAGAGGCAACCAATCGTGTATGTTGTGCTTGGAAAAATTCATGTATGTATATGTACCTGCAGGAAATACTCATATGCATGAAATAAAAGTAATAAATCATTTTTGAAAAGTAATACCGACTTAAGGAAGTACAGTGCTGTGCTGAACCATTTTGTTTTGGCTCTTCCTGTGGTGATGGTGGGGCTTTGGAGATCAGGTGTGTAGGGCTGGCTGAGCTGAGTATGCTTTGGAGGTTCTTCAGTGAAGTGTAACATGGATCACCCGAAGAGCTTGTTAAAATTAAATACCTTTTGAGGTTCTGGTTTTGGAAGGAGGGACAGAGGACCACTTTTAATCTCTGAAAATAGTTGTGGCAGTTCTGAGGTAAATGAAGACAGTTTTAGTGGAAGGTACTAGGATTGTCATAAATGGAGAGACAGAAACTATGGAGTAATTTTGCATTCAGGCAGCGGAGTTAGTGTTAGTGGAGAGTGACCTACATGTCCTGCAGAGGAGTTAGTGTTAGACAGGTGGAAAGTGACCTTCCTGTCCTACAGTGGAGTTGCTCAGATAGCCAAGCAGAAAGAGCTGTCTGGTAAAAGTAGATCTTTTCTGTTGAGCTGGGTACATTTGTCTGAGTATGGGTGACATCCAAGAGGAGGATATCGCAGAGAGAGCAAGCACATGGCCTTTTCTTCTCATTACCTCACAACATTGGGGCACTTATGGATTTCTCTAGCGAAGTTCATTTAACACAGCTTCATTCTTGTTTCTTTCTAAAAGATCATTGACATTCTTGGTTTATTTCTCAACTTTTGGGAAATGAACATAAATGCCTTGACATGGCAAGTAGTATTGTCACCTATTCTAGATGTCTGTTCAGACTGTCCAGTAGAGCATATTAAAATAATTCTCAACCAAATGGAGTGCTACTGACCATCACGGGATTTCTGACCACAACACTGACTTGTTTGGCTCTGTTCCCTGCATTTCTTCCTGTTTACATGTAGAATTCGGCATCTCCTCTGTCCACTTTGTCACTGGTCCTCGTCCTTGTGTGTATTTGAGATCCTCAAAGCACTTTCCACATAATCTTACCTAACATTTTTACATTTTCAAAAGTTAATTCTACTTTTTCTTAATTTGGAAAACATATACTTCTTTGCACTAGTTAAAAAGGTGTAGATATACAAAACTTCTTGTCCCTAAATCAAATAATCAGTGAGATTGTACTTAATCCTCAAAATTGCAATAAATCACAGTGATAGAGGAAGTTTAGTCTAGTAGCTCATTCACAGATGAAGAAAAATCTGGTAGATGGAGACCCTTCACACCAAGGGCAGACTTTATAAAAGTTAAACATGTCTGCTCACCTCTGGAGAAGCTGGCTGTCTTTGAAACTGCACTGCATGAGTGGGTGAGGCCTAACGCAAAGGGACTCACTCCTAAACACACTCAGAAATGCGCAGGCCGTGTTGAATCCCCTGAAGCCTCCACTCTGTACAGACAGTTTCCAGCACATGAGCTGCTCATATTTCAGAAGTTTATGTGTGAGACAGCTGCTTGGAACTCAGGACCCTCTCACCCCCGCCCTGCCCATTATTGAAACAATATAAGGAATATTGGCTGTGTTCCCAGGCCAACTCACAAACCTTTTTTTTTTTTAACCCAAAATGTACTTTTATTAACTGTACAGTTTTATTTTATTAACTTGACAGTTTTGTTTCTGTGAGAAAATACATTGAAATCATTTGAAAAAGACGGGTTGTCTGTTTATGCTTATCTGGCTAGAGTCTCCCTAGAAAATATCACTGGGTATGTTGGAAGTCAGAATTTATTAATTATACTTAATTAGTTCTTTTTTCCCAACTAAAAAGCAGTAAATTGTAGGTTCATGTGTTGATTGTTTCCGAAGGTAACCTCAGTTTCTTTTCTTGGTCTTTTTTTATCATGTCTTCCTGTAAGTTAGAGGTTGTTTGTATAAATTTGCCCATGAAATGGCTAGTGTTCCTATATTCTAGAACTTGAACTAATTGGTAATTTTATTTTATGTCTAAAAGACCTTGACTTAAAAGTCAAGTTTGTTTTTTAAAAAATAAATTGTTATTTCACAGGGATGCTGATGATTGCTGTTATACAGGTCAAAATCTTGAAATGTTAAAACGTATATGTAAATAATTACAGCATTATAGATTGTATTTTGTTTTTTGCAGACTGAGACTTCTCATTTCGTTTCCTGGCTGCCCAGACCTTAATAATCACACAGAAACTGTATTAATTACGATACTGACAGATGTCTCAGGCGTATTTCTACCTAGCTCTTACATCTTAAATTAACCTGTTTCTATTAATCTGTGTATCACCATGAGGCTGTCAACTACTGGTAAGGTTCGGCATCTGTTGTAGGAGCTGCGGGCCTCTTCCCACAGCCCGGCTTCTGTTGAGGGAGCTGCAGGTTGCATTCCGCCACCCAGCTCCCACCACTGACTAGCTTTACCCGAAATAACAACATACAAACTGTATTCATTTAAACACTGCTTGGCCCACTAGCTCTAGCCTCTTACAGGCTAATTCTCATATTTTGCCTAACCCATTTTTAGTAATCTGTGTAGCACCATTCTTACCGGGAAAGATTCAGCATGTCTGACCTGGGGGCTGGCTTCATCGCGTCTGCCCCCGGGAGAGGGGAGCATGGCCTCGCATCTGCCCGAGAGAGGAGAGCTATTGAGTCTGAGTTCACTTCCTCTTCCTCCCAGCATTCTGTTCTGTTTACTCCGCCTACCTAATTTTCTACCTATCAGGGCCAAGCAGTTTCTTTATTTTTTAACCAATGACCTTCCTCCATCAGGCATCTCTCTCCTTTGGCAGCTACATGGAATCTCTCTGACTCTGCCTACTCTTTCTCTAAATCTCTGTTCAGATTTCCTGCCTGGTTTTGCTCTGCTAAGTCATTGGCCGAAACAGCTTTATTCATCAACCAATAAAAGCAATACGTACACAGAAGGACATCCTACATCAGTCTTAATTCTGCAGAATTGTAGAACCACACAGGTTGAGTTGCCTGTTATGTTATGAATATGCTCTATTATTAAATTATATTTTGTATTGGTTGGTCATACCTTACCAGTTTTTAAGTTTAAAACATCCTGTTTAGGACTGATAAGAAAGAGCCAAGTACAGTGGCCTTTGTCTGCAATCCCAGTACTTAGGAGAAGGGGGCCAGAGAATCAAGTGTTCAAGGTCCTCCTCTGAGCTGGAGCAGAGCTATGCTAAATGAGACCCTGTGTTAACTCTTTGTTGCTGTCTCTCATCCCCCCCCCAAAGTAAAAATTAAGGCTCTCTTAGGTTGCTCTTTATGAAATGCTATATCTTGAAGGGATTGTTATTTCCTTGGAAGGAATCAAGGATCAGAAACCTCTTATTAATTTAACCATCTACATTACTTTTTATTTATTTAATATTTATTATACATATGGTTCTCTTCTAGTTTGGAATATTATAGTCACCAAACAGACATGGTCACTTCAAATGTCATATTCTTGCTAGTAAAAATACAGAGACTAAATCATAATGAAGAAGTGTGTGGGGATATTTTGTAAAAGTTGATTTAACTCCCCCTCCCCAGATCAAGTCCCCCTCCCTCATCAGCTCGAAGAGCAATCAGGGTTCCCTGCCCTGTGGGAAGTCCAAGGACGACCCACCTCCATCCAGGTCTAGTAAGGTGAGCATCCAAACTGCCTAGGCTCCCCCAAAGCCAGTATGTGCAGTAGGATTAAAAACCCATTGCCATTGTTCTTGAGTTCTCAGTAGTCCTCATTGTCCGCTATGTTCAGCAAGTACGGTTTTATCCCATGCTTTTTCAGACCCAGGCCAGCTGGGAGGCAGAAATCTTTAATAAATAAATAAATAAATAAATAAACAACCATTTTTGAAATCTCAGGCCATGTTCTAGTTGAGTATATGTCTGTAACCACCTCCAAAGTTGATTTCCTCATACAGCTAACTAAAAATGAAAAGTCTTTAAAATGTGAAAAAAATGTTGATGTAACTTAGTCAGTAGATTGATTGAAACTAGGAGAATCCAATAAGTCAGAAGTCAAAGCTGTGTTTTGGGTCCGAACAACTGGAGGCTTGTAGTTATCTTTCTTTACTGGGGGGAAGATTGTAGGAGACAGAGGCTTGAGGAGCAGGGGGCTGGAATCAAACACTTGTTTTTACATATTGAATTTGAGATACTTGTTGGAATTGAAACTGGATATTCAGTAGGCATTAAGAAAACAGTTCTGCATTATAAAGATAAAGTTTGACAGGAAGACTTTGAAGGCAGAAGTCCTGGTATATATAATTCGTTACCGAAGGTGGAGAGCTCAGGAGTCAGCAAAGGAGAGCAAGCACAGCAACCCCTTATCATCCAGGAGTGCTAAATGGATGCTGCCCTGCAAACCAAGCTTAAACATGTTTCAAGAAAATGGGGAGCGTTGGCTCCTTAAATGCTGTGCATTATGGAGCTAGTATGAGAATTAATCATGGCGGAGGCCATTCAAGGCCTTGTGATGTCTGATTAGAGTTGTTTCTATGAACACAAGTTTGTCACAGTATAGGCAGTGGAGGACCTCAAGTTCATGGTCGTCCTCCTGACCTGGCAATAAAGTGGTTGTGTAGGACATTTTGCTAAGAAATAATCTAGAAGGAAGTGTTTCACTTTCTGAGATCCAGTAGATATGGTGCCTGTATGTTTTTAATCAAATTGTGATTATGGAGCATAGTGAGTTTTTATGTTGCCCATAAATGCTTATGGAAGGATAAATGTTTGATAGACAGTGCATGTTACAGACTTTCCCTTCAGCAGGTTTCTGAAAGCCCGATAAATCATTGCAGGTGTGAATAGTACTTCTCCTATGCCCTTCTTTCCCTAGAGGCTTCTTTATACTTCTGCATTGCAGCTAATTCCTCAAGATGTTTCCTGTCTTCATTTTTTTTTTTCTTGAGTGCTTTCCCCCAAACATACACCAACTACATTTAGAATGAAAAAGTGACAAAGTACAAGGGGAGTCTGAATACCTCCACTTTTCTACATTTCTGGAAATTCTAGATGGAGTTATTTTTATTATTATTATGACATAGATATATTCAGAGTAGTATTAACTCTTGAGACATCAGAATTTTTAATGGAAGACTTGAGTTATTAAGTTACATTTATGGAGCTTTCTGAGCAAATTCTCAAGTGACAGTCTGTTTACTATTAGAATTTACTTGTTTGAACAAACCCCTCTGTGTTTATAAGTAAAATTAAATTTGTTTGTAAGTCTACCACGTCTATGCAATTCCAGATCAGAGCTTTATTTTTCAGCTATAAATTCCATTGTTTTCAGTTTAATAATGAATAGGCATATTCTGTATTGCTCCATCACTGTGTACTTATAAGGTAGTATGGTCACGGAACTCTCACTTCATGAACTTTGTTGGAGATTTCCAAATGGGATGAGTATGTATCTGTATCTCCCTTCTAATTTAGCACAACATAATGAGCACTATTGGTAAATGCAAAGTTCTGGCAGGAATTTTAGGTTATTTCTACATAATACAAACTTCATTTTAGTTTTTAGAGAAGTGTTTTCATTTGGCTTGTAATTACTAGTAGTCCTGTTACAAAGGGCACCCCATGGAAGATCCCACTGGACCTTGTATAGAGTTATTACTTCTTAATTTTCCACAAGTAATATATTACATTCTTCCTGGTGGCTTAGGTGGAAGAGGAAGATTTGTTACTTGATTTTTTTCTTGAATTGTCACTGTCTTCTGCACTTTTGTGTATTTCTGTGTGCTTTCCTCAGAAGAAACTTAATTACTTTCTAGGATGAAAAAATGATATGGGAAGGGGAAAAGAATAGTTGTGTATATAACCCCTGTTGTTATTAACTTTTTGCCTTGTTTTGCTTATTAATATTTACCTGTGAAGATTAAAATAGTAGATCTGAAAATTTATACACATTGTAAATTTATGACCTGACTGTTGGTCTAGATGTCTAGAATAAGCCTTGTTTAGGAGCTTTTACCACAACTTGTAATTCACAGAGAAATTCACTCTACACCCCAACTTAGTCACTTTTATATCGGTGTACGTTTGTTAACGAGTCCTAATTATTTTATGTGGTATATGTAGATATAAGTTTCATTAAATAAAATTTGTATTGTACAGGGCATTCTGATGCTTTCTTCTCTACTCTGTTAGAGTGTGACATATAACCTAAGTTTGTTTCTTAGCATCGACTAGGCATAGCTTTTCCTGGTCTAGCATATTTCCATGGTCTCGCACACCTGAGGGAAGTTTTATTAAACATTTTACATGAAATTAACTTGTTTTTAGTTCTTACGTGGTTGTTGTAATAGGAGCGGCCGGGCTGCGTCCCCATCACCCGGCTGCCCACATGGCTAGCTTATGCCCCGAAATAATTACACGGAAATTGTATTCTTTTAAACACTGCCTGGCCCACTAGTTCCAGCCTCTTATTGGCTAGCTCTTACATATTGTTCTAACCCATTTTTAATAATCTGTGTAGCCCACGAGGTGGCTTACCAGGGAAGATCTTAACCTGTGTCTGTCTGGAGTGGGAGAATCATGGCCATTCTCTGATTCAGTTTCTTTCTCCTAGCATTCTGTTCTGTTTTCTCCGCCTACCTAAGGGTTGGCCTATCAAATGGGCCTAGGCAGTTTCTTTATTAATAAGAAATCACTCCCACATCACGTGGTTAGTAGAAGTAATGAGTTTTACTCAAAGTTCACTAGTCTTCAGCATCCGATGGTGTAATGTAGGCATGAGATGCAGTCATTTATCCCACATGGGTCAATTTGCATGGCAGCAATGTGTCAGTTTCTAAACCGCTGTTTTATATTCAACATAAAAAAATAGGAAGTGAACTCTGCTTCCCAAAGTTTTCAGTCTGGTGGAAGACGTCATACACAAGCAGATAAATAGTTTGAATTGTTGTTCACCTGTAGTGGCCAACAGGATGAGGTGGAGTTGCTCACAGCTTTGGGTAGTCTCATTTGTGTGTAGCTGAAGGGAGAAAATGTGAGCCTGTATTATGTTTTGGTCTTTATTGTAAGCCACCCTTCCCCTTGTCAATGAGGGGTGTTCTCAACTTCAGTGAACCTTTGGAGGGAGGGAGGAAGTCCACTGTGTGGGTTTTGAAAAAGATCAGTAATTAATTTCAGTTGCCTCTTTAGGATTAGTGTTACATAAGTATATGTGCACGTGTGTGTGTGCACATGTGTGTGTGTATGCGTACATGTATAACCTATTATAATTTTCTATTTTTGGTCTTTTCAAACTAATGTCTATTTTCTCAGTTGTGAATGGAAATTGAGGCTGCTAGAAACTTATGTTGTTATTACCAACTTAGGTTGTTATTGTTATGACTGGGTATTTGCTCCAATTTTTCTCCACTTCTTTCTATAAAATGGAATTTTAAAGACTATTAAAAGATAAATATTTATTTTGAAGGAGATTTGGCAGATGGGAGAAGGGAAATGCTTTTCCCCCTTCCTCAGGCATTTGTGTATTTTATTATTGTTTTCCAGGTTGCTTCTTATCTTACGTATATTTGGATCACTGTTCATATTTCCAGCTTAATTCTCCTGGTAAAACACCATGTCCCTTGAAGTGCAGTTCCTCTCTCAAGTTAAGTTTTCTCAATAATAATAATAATAATAATAAATCTTAAAAATAAGAAAATAGTCCTCAAGTCCTCAGGTGTATGTCAAACTTGGTTTGATTCAAAAAGCAGTTATGGGGATATTTACAACTGGGTGAGTCACTGGCTCTTTACTCTGGATTCTCCTGGGCAAGGAGGCCAAGGAATTTGTCACCTGTGTTTCCACATGGGAAACCCTTACCTTCTGATATTTGGCCTTGGAGATGCTGGTAGATGTTGGGAAGATGTGGATATTCCAACTGTGTAATTAGAAGCCATGAAGATCACTTAGTTGTCCTGAACAGAGAGAAAAGCAAGACCATTAGGGAACTTTTGCAGTTTGATAGGATTTCCATATCCTAGTGCTTATTTTAGACCTAGATGATTAAACTATATAAGAAATCCTAGCATTTTTATAAGGGTCTACTGTGTTGGACACGTTAGATATTTTTCTGAGTAGTGACAGCAGTGTGAATCTATGTAACGAGTGCACTGTGCGCTGAGGCAGTTCCGGCAGATCTGTTTAGGCGAAAGAGGGTAATCTGCAAAAATTCGGAATATAAAGACACAATTTGCATGTCTGAATTTTGTTATTATTAACTTTTTTTTTTTTTTTTTTTTTTTTTTTTTTTGGTTTTTCGAGACAGGGTTTCTCTGTGGTTTTGGAGCCTGTCCTGGAACTAGCTTTTGTAGACCAGGCTGGTCTCGAACTCACAGAGATCCGCCTGCCTCTGCCTCCCGAGTGCTGGGATTAAAGGCGTGCGCCACCACCGCCCGGCCTATTATTAACTTTTATTGGAAGAAATAAGAAAATGAAATGAGAAGATAAGTTTATTTATAAAGAATGAAATTAAAACTTATGAATCAACTGTACATAGAGAATAAACCACAGCTACATTCTCATAGATAGAAATAAAAATTCTTACATTGAATATATACTGAAGATTTTATTTCACTAATATTGATGAATAGATAATAGGTCCATAGACATCCAAGGAATATAAATTTGTGTGTAGTAAGGAATATTGAAATGAATGTACAGAGGCCATGAAATTGACTTTATCCACTTCTTTTGTGGACTGAACTTCCTGGGACAGAGGAGTCCTTCCTTCTTCTCTTCCATTTACTTGTTTGATTATTGTGATGCTAGGGCCAAACGCAGACCTCCTGCTTGCTAAGCCCGTGTTTTAGTGCTGAGCTGTAGGCTCGGTCACCAGACTTTTCTTTTGTGTTCAACTATAAGAATGATCTGCATTGCTCTCAGCTCCCTCCGGTGACTCTGAGGCTCTGCAGTGGGTTGGGACAATGGAAGGGTACTTTTAGGTGTTTGATATTTGTCCTTCTCTTCCTCCTGTGGCTCAATGCTGTGTTTTTCTGATAACGCATAGTACATTCTTTCTCTTTTTACATAGAATCTGCTACGGAACATGTCTTAAGGTAGCATTCATCTTTTCCCAAGTCTTCCACGTGATTCGGGTGTACTCTGAAGTCTGAGAACTACTTTTTAATGCAGTGGTGAAGAGGTTAAGCTCATATATTATAGTTCATGTTTTCTTCTCTCTATACCTTATCTTGTAAATAGTCTATTCATTATTTGAAAAATTTAGTTCAGATTGCTTTCATTGACTATAATTAAAATAATTTTTAGCTAGCGTACAAAATAATGGATTTTGTTCTGACATCTTCATACAAGTGTTATTGCCTCTAGGCATAATTTTTAACGCTTTTATAGACTGGAGAAGTTGTATGTACATCTAAACAATAAAGTAATTGTGAATTTTTTGACATAATTATTAAAAATATGCTTCATAAAATATTTGATTGATTAGATGTTAATATTTCTAGTTTATCTTATAGTGGGGTTATCTGAAACCATGCTTTGTGCAGAAGAGGGCCTGGTTATTTAGGAGGCCATGCGATATGAAAGAGTGCTGGATTTAGGAGATGGGTCTCGGTTCATTCCTCTTTACAACCCCTTCTTCATGATGATAGTGAAGGCATGTAATGATTAATACTTTTGTGATATCAAGGGCCTGCTTTCTGGTACTTAGCTTTTTTTTTTCTATGTACAAAATCAGAATGATAGAACCAAATAGTGAACAAAGTTGTTTTAAGCATTCAGATAGATCGAAGGGAACTTTGGTTATCACACAGTGGAAACATCGTTATGTGTGTGCTCATTCAGAGCCTTTTACTCTATGTTCTTCCTCATCTTCCCCTTTGCTTTTCAATGCCTGATTGGCAATAGCTTCTTCTTTAAAACCTTTATTGAAATACAGTTGACCACTAATATACTGTATGTGTATAAAGCTTGCTAATTAAAAGTTAGTGCAGAATTTGTACCCCATGGGATTTTCAAAGCAATCAGGATAATGGCTACATCTCCATCTTTTCACCCCAAATTTCTTTGAGCCCTTCTGCATATATTTATACTTAGGTTTGGTACATGGCCAGTCATGTAGAGGGAGATTGCACAGAAAGAGTAGATCTAAGGGTGAACTGAAGGCACTGCCAGGACTTACTCTTCATGTTTTTCTCAGGGTGTCCTGTCTTTATTCTTCCCTTTGTACAGTACAGCACAAATGCCACAGATGTGCTGGAGGAGCAGGACAGGAAGTCAGAGTCAGCGGTGACCTTTGCTCATACCAAGGTGCCATGCTTTGGGAGACCGTTAGAGTTAAGGGATGACTTTGAGACCTTCCCTTTGATGTGTAATGCTATCTGTAGGGATTTGGTTTTGTATGTACAAATAGTCGTTAATGGATTTATTTATGAATTTTTGATTTTACTATGGCAGGAGAGTAATACCAATTCAGTAGAAATAATGGTTTGAATTTTAACCTTGTGCTATGATGTTCCATAATTTAAGTATATTGACTGCATTTTTGAATTTCTTTTCATTATACCAGGCGATTCTTCATCAATGAGTCCCCAAGCTCTTGTCAACTGAGGAATTTACCCAGTTACATTTTTTAATATTTATTTTTATGAGTACGAGTGTTGTGCTTGTGTTTATTTTGTGTACCCTATGGGTCCAGTGCTGATGAAGCCAAAGGGGGTGTTGGGTTTCCTGGCATTGGAGTTACAGTGGGTGCTGGGAGACAGGTCCCTGTCCTCTACAGAGCATCAGACATTTTTCATTACAACCCTGGTGCCCTCTGTTCTTAAATCATGGAATTTTTGTTATGAATGATTGCAGGATTCTCTCCAGTCCTTATATTCCATGTACTGAGCTGACCATTAATGTATTGTAAGTTTTTAGTTTGGTCAATTATATTCTTGAAAAAATTAAATTAACTGTGCATCTTTGGGTGAAGTCACACATGATCAAAATATATTATCGTTTAAAATACTGTTTGAGCTGGGCGGTGGTGGAGCACACCTTTTATAGGCAGGTGAATCTCTGAGTTTGAGGCCAGCCTGGACTACAGAGCGAGTTCCAGGACAGTCACCAAAACTATACAGAAAAACCCTGTCTCGAAAAACCAAAAGAGAAAAAATACTCTTTGATTTAATTTTCCGATTTGAATGATGAATTCTTTCATATTTGTATATATCCCAGAATTTTTTTCTTGTCTTTGTTTTAAATTTTATAATTTTTTGGTAGGTTTTTTTTTTTTATTAGTTTTGACAGACCTCAAACATGGGACTTCTTGCCTGGGTTCTGGAATAATTGAATGGTGGGAGGCACCACCATGTCTAGCTTCCCTTTAGTTTTGAAGAGGGTTCACACTCTTGTAGGATTTTAGGGCAGTAATTTTTGTCTTTTCTTAATTCAAAGATTACTATATTCTTTTCCTGCCAGTATTGTCCACGAACCCATCTTTCCTTCATAGGCTTTGGCTGATCCAAGGAACTTCTTGCCTTCAAGTGATTTTGAGTAATTCATTATAATGTGTGAGGAGCCCTTTCCTCCATGTGCCTTGTTCAGGAGCAGCTTTGTTGAGTTTTTCCTGTGAGTTTACACCATTCATGAAATGTGAACATCGTCTGTCATTATTGTCTCCAAATTCATCTCTTCCCTGACCTTTCCTTTCTCTCCATTGGGATTCATGTCACAAATGGAGTCGCTCAAGACTGTCTTGTTCATGATGTTCTTTTTATTGCTTAAATTTCTTTTCTTTTATGTGTTTTATTTTTTAATGTGTTGTTTAATAAATGTTTCTTCTGCATCATCTTCTCTGTTGTTCATTTCATCTCCTGTATTTCTTACTGAAGACTGATTATCTTTCCTATTCATGCTTTTTCCTAAAATTTTGGCCTGGTAGATGCACTTATAATGCCAGCTTCACCACCTTGTCTGTTATTTCAAAAATGTTCATCTTCTCTGGGTTTCAATTGTGTGATTTTTTTTTTTACCCCCAATATAAATGATTCAAAGCTCTGCTACTTTAAGCTATTGAGAATTATTGGTTAGATTTGGGCATTATGGATCCTTTGTGGTAGATGGTTTTGTATTTCTGTAGGTCCTTTTTTGAAACAGGATGCCATGTATCCCAGGTTAGCTTAAACCTGTCATATGGTAGAAGGTGACTTGGAACTCTTGATCCTTCTGGTGGGGCCTAGGCATGTCAGCATCATGCCTGGATCCTTTAATTTTAAAATTCAAAAAATTGTATTTATTGTTACTTTCAAATCATTTCTCTCAGATTTAAACTTTTTAAAAAGTAGGCGAAGGGCAGGCAGTATTTGATCAATGACTTATTCTTTACTATGGAATCAAGGGATTTATGAGTATTTAATTTGTTTAAAGTTGATGATGTTTTCCAGTGTGGCAGGAATGAATGGATTCATCCTAGAGGGAAATGTCCCTTGACCTCTGGCTCATGCTATTCTGAAATTAAGTTTGTGATGAGATAATAGATCTAAATAGTTAGCTAAAATGTTAACTTTTCTAGAGGAAAATAAAGAACTTTTTCAAGTCTTGAAGGTAAGAAATGATGTCTTAAACAGGACACAAGACTCAAACAGATAAATTTGACTTTGTGAAAAGTTAAGCCTTCTTATAAAAAGATAATTTCAGGAAATGAATATGAAAGCTAGGGAATATTAAAAAAAATATTTGCTGTATACATATTGACCAGAAAAGGCATTTGAAGACTTTCAAAGAACTTCTGCAAATGTGCCAGGATTTCAGAGTGTCAGTGTTTAGTGATCTTGTGTTATTTGTGCTGGTGTGGTTTTCACTGTGTGTAATTCATTTCAAGCTTCTTTAAGACACTGTCTTTATAAGAATCTGGAAAATGATTGGCTTATTATTTCTTCACATGCCTTTTCTGACTCTGTCTTTCTGCTTCATGGATTCTAATTGAATCAGACTGTTTAATGCTGTCCCTCGTTGTTAATATAAAAAGACCTGGAGGTCCTGGCCGTGGCCTCCCATGTATCTGTTTCCATCTTTGCTATTAGTTTCAGCTTGAACTGAATTTTCCTTTTGACTAGTATGTTTTTATCCACACAAGTGCTATTTACTTTTCTGTTTTCTTTTAAAAATAATGTTCCCGTTTTGTTTTAAATACTAAAGCTGTTTGTATTTAGCTGAATTAAAATGTACTTGATCTTTCTGATCATCTAATGCATTATTTTGTCTGTCTTGGGGTTATCCTGGTTTGTATTTTTAACCTATTTAGGAATCACATTTCCCCCTTTTTGTTTCTTGTGTTTTTGTTTTGATTTTCAAGACAGGGTTTCTATGTGTAACATCCCTGGCTGTCTTGGAATTTGCTTTGCATACCAGACTGGCTTCAAACTCAGATTTGCCTGACTCTCCCTCCCAACTTCTGAAATTAAAGTCCTGTGCCACCACACCAGGCCACATTTTTCACTTTTTATTCATTACCGGATTTAGAATGGGTGTTGGGTAGTCTGTGTTATGATGCTTAGTGTCTTAACTATTCTCTTCTTTAATCTTCTTCAAGTCCCTTCTAGGTTACTGTGGTTTAACTTGATTTTCTGGAGATTTTTGTTCAAAGCTTTTTTGAGGTAGATCTCATAACACCTTTAAGCAGGGTAGATTAGCTCTGCCCCTATGTGAATTCCTTGGCATTTGAGTTCTTATACTTTAGGCTACTGGGACTTGATGGCTCTAACCCAGGGAGAACATTCAGAATTATCCAGTTGACGCACCCTGCTAGTACTCTGCCCAATCTCGTGACTTTTCTCTCTCCTGACACAGACTTTAATGTTGACCATAGATTCATAGACTCTAGGGATCTCTGCACAGATATTTGGAACTTTCTCCATTTTGCTTCAGATTTCCTAACAATGTGCCCCACAAACTTCAGTTTCTTAATGCCTCCTCTCAGCTCTGTGAGATTCACAGGCACCACAGGAAGTGCGTGATGGGAGGAGATGCTCACGCACACAGGAAGTGTGTGGTGGAATTAGATGCACACGCACACAGGACGTGCATGGTGGAATTAGATGCACACGCACACAGGAAGTGCATGGTGGGATGAGATACTCACGCACCACAGGAAGTGTGTGTTGGGAGGAGATACACACGCACACAGAAAGTGCGTGATGGGAGGAGATGCTCACGCACACAGGAAGTGTGTGGTGGGAGGAAAGTTTCATTCTGCCTATTTACTTAGGGGCTAAGGGGCTAAATTTTCTGTTGTCTCAGTGTGTGCAAAATTATTTTTCTTCCTAATTTTGTAGTTTACAGCGAAGGGCATGCGGAATTTTATTTTTTCCATTATACCAGAAGTAGAAATGGTCTTGTTTTTAAAACAGGTGTTTAATCATGATCTTAGCTTGGAATACATATAATCTGAGGTTATTTTTGTTGTCCTGTAAGTAAGTTATGGGCGGTATCCTTTTGTACCTTTTTTATTGAAAGAAATTCCGTATGGTACATCAGTATAGAAAATAGTTAAAAACTCCTTGCTTTCATTTAAATGAGGTTTAGCTCTTTGATGTTGTCTTTCTAGCCCTGAATTAGTCGTGAACTTCTGAAAATAAAATCTGAAGACCAGTGAACTATTTACCTTTCTCATTTTTCATATGCGGAGAGAGACTCCCAGAAGGGTCAGATGTTTTGTTCTGAAGTAATGAACCTTAAGCTCTCTGGCTTCTGCGTCATTCCAGTATATGGAAGAAGACCTCCTGTATCCTAATGCTCACTTACTTTCTTTAGGCAGTTTGACTTTTTAAAAAAAAGTCTCATTGATTTGGAGCTGTTTCAACATGAGATTCTTTTTTTATTACTTAAAAAAATACCAATCCAAATCCCCACTCCCTCCCCTCTTCGGAGTCCCCTCCCTCTCCTTCCACAGACTCTCCCCCCACCCCTCCTACCCTAAGAGAGTGCCATGCATCCCGCCCTGTGGAAAGTCCAAGGCCCTCCCTACTACATCTAGGTTGAACAAGGTTTACATCCAGAGAGAATAGGATTTCATGAAGCTGGTACATGCAAGTAGAGACACATCCCAGTGTCACTGTCAGTGGCCCCTCAGTCTGCCCCATCTGTCAGCCCCCTTCAGAGGGCTTGGTTGTTCCCATCAGCATGAAATTCTTAAGCTTCATTTCCCATCATTCTTTGTGTAGCACATCGCCTTCTAAACATGTCCAAACGGTCTTACAGTGGTCTGCTTTAAAACTGCGTGAGCTGGGGTACGTAGTGACGTTGCCTTCGTGAGTGAATGAGTCTCTGGGCTCAATACCAACCCAGAACCAGAACCAGAAATGAGAAACAATGGATTAAGGAGACGGTTCGGCAGGTCAAGGTGCCGGCTGCCTAGCCTGGAACACATGGTGTGTGGAGGAGAACCAATATCCATAAGTTGTCTTCTGACATCCACTCATAGTTCGTGTCACTTACACGTACATGTGTGTACACACACACACACTTTGTAAAATTTTGGATTGTTAGGGAAGTTTTTTCCCCCTGCAGAAATCATGGATTGTCAGTGACTTATTCTTCATTATTTGGCAAAAATCTACTTTGTATATTCCTGAGCTGTCTGCAATCCAGATCTGGAAATTGACAGTTTAATGATTATATTTTGAAAGGCATTCTGTGTTCAGCTCTTACTTTCTGGGTATAGCTGATGTTATGGAGAGGTGCAGCCATTGTAGATTAGCAAGGTCGAGGGGGTAGATGCGCATTAGTGCACTCTCCATACACTGGTTGTAGGTAACCTAGCCTGTACCATGGTGACTGCTCTTTCTCCTTAAAAAGTAAGCCAACAGAAAACACCAAGTAACAGAATTATGCAAATGTACTTTGATAGCCGTTGGCCTAAGACGTCCACTAGAAACATCTATGAAGGCTATTGCATACTCATGAATAGCTGTTCAATGAACAACTGAACTATATTCAACCAAACCAACAAAATATGTAAAAAAGAAATAGCTCACACTGTGTAACTATTTGAGTTGTGTTATTTTACAGAAGAATAACAGGGTAGCTTGTTAGGAAGCGCAGGTGAATTATCCTGTGTTTGTGTGTGTGTATATGTAATAACTTTGTGAGCTGTGCAGGGAAGTTTGCCCTTACTTGTCTTGTACCCTGGATCCCCAGGGCCATGTTTCACACATGGTCCATATTTAGGAAGTGTTTATTGGAGGGTCCAATGTTTCTTGCATTTGGTGGCTCTGTAGTGTTTGTTATAGCAGGCTTACCTTATCATGGATAACTATTGTTCTGTGACTGTTGTTGATTTCATGTGGATTCTTACATCACATTTCAAGAAATTCCATTTCTTCCCCGATTCTTAGTAGTTTTGACATTTTGAGATCTTATCCTATGTAATCCCTGTTTGTTTTTTTCTTGAGTATTCTTTATTTCCCAAATAACCAGAATTTAATATTTACTTTCTCCAGGTGAAGACTTCCCATCCTCCTTATTAGAAATATAATGCCTAGCTCTTTGACTGTGTAAAGGTAGGGCAGTGTTGGAAGGCTTTCATGGATGTTGTTGTCTTCCCTAACTTCAATATCAGGTAGCTGGCAGGTAAGGTATGTATGTGATATAGAAAGGCTAATTACCTTTTTCAACTTATTCCATTAACTACAGGGACTATAGGACTCCAAGGCCAGTATTCTCTTTTGATCATCTCTGTACTATCATTAGTTAGTATATTAAAAAAAATAGATGATCTATTTGCTTTATTTAACTTTATTAGAATTGGCTTTCAATTCTGGTTAACAAGCATTAAGGAAATGGCATTTGAACTTTGTGGAACTAATACAATTAGAAAGATTGGTTGTAACTTCTTATAAAAATTATACTGATAATTGTCTTTCTTGTGCTCTGTTGTAACATCCATGTTTAATCACTTACTTCTGATATGAGTAGATAGGGAGAAAACAGCGATTCCCAGGTCTGCTGTAATGTTGTGGGAATTGGATGTTTCACAGATGAGAATTTTGATTAGTGGAGGCTGTTTCAGGAGACTCTGATTGTTTGCACTGGAAATTGTCCTTGTACTTGGATCCATGGCTGCTGTAAACACAGACATGCACTGGAATGGTAAATGAAATTTGAATCTTTTTACAAGATCACCCCAAGCCCCTTATTTTGTTAAAAGTTGAGACTTAGCAATGCTGTTTCTCTCTTGAACATGGAGTAATCATCGTAATGATAGATGTGTATTATTATGAAAAGGTAGAAAAGTTGCCGGTCAGCAGCAGTCTGTCTTCTCATGGACCACACCCGTGTCATATGCTGCAGTGATTGCATTGCCTTGTGACCCTCACGTTCCTACGTGGTGTGAGGAGAAGATCATATGTGAAGAGATTTCTGTGTATTTCCTTGTCTGGCAGCCCACTTCCTGTAAATCAGCCAAATACCTTTCATTTTCCATATTCACAGCTTTTAAATTAGTATTAATCATTTAAAAGTTAATTTCTACTGTCTTCTGAAAGCTGGAACCTACATTAAAGATATTCTGAATGAATGGAAAACAAAGGAATTTACTAAAATCTTAAGTCCTTGCTTCCCAGAAGCCCACCTGAGAAACAAACAACTCTCTTGTTTCTGATTTGTAGTGTTTGGGGGAATATTTGCTTCAAGTTTAACTATGTGCAGAATTATTTGAAATGTTTGCATATTTGTGCATCATAAAGCCTGCTTTTTAGAAACCAGGTAATGTGCTGTCCCAAGTGGCCCTTCTAATGCTGTGCCTCCCCAGCCCCCAGCTGCTAAGACTGGCCACTGTGTGGGACCTGGTAAGGACTTAAGAGGATACCTTTGTAAGAGTGAAGGTTGGCATTCATTTCAAAACATAGCACCCTGTTGGTTAAGGAAAAACTCCAAAACTGCTCAAAAATATATTTAAAATATGACTGTAGCATTTATTGTGTGCAGTGCTTAAAAATAACCATAGAACAAGGTTTCTTTATGTATGGACGTTCTACAATGTTGACTTGAACTCTTCCTGTTTAAAGGGCATTTGAAGCAGGGGTCAGCATGATTTTTTGGTATTTGGAAGTGTGTCCTGTAAGTACTAGGAAAGAAGCCTTAAGGTGCAGCTGAGCTGACTTTCTTTTAGGACATGTCACATTCTGATGAGTAGGTGAGGCAAAAGACAGGTCAAAATTAGGGATTCCTTTTAGGAAGGCAAGAATTACAGCTTTGATTTCATGTTGCTTTAGTGGGATTGGAACCCCAAATAAAAGTACAGTTTACAGATTTTAAAACTATTGCATTTCCCCATGTGAGAAACAGTATGAACCAGGAGAAAAAAAATATCTGCTCCCAGGTGACCTAGAACCATGTGGTCAGAAAGCAAAGACAGTTGTCTTCAAGCTGAAGTTAGGTGATTGAATGGCACTCGAGGGTCTGACTGTGTGTTTTTCTCTTCCACCAACCTTGCACTGTGAAGAGCTTGCTCATCTCCCTTTACTTGGTAGAGCCTTGACAGTCTGAAAGAAGAGCTCCTTGGTGGCCACACTGTAACACTACCCAGTGGGGATGAGTGTGGGATGCAATCCTGAGGCCTTCTTGTTGGGGTGTCATGAGTGACTTCGTAGCCAAAACGAATGTTTGTCAGTCAGGTGCTTGTGAGGACACCTTTCAGCAGAAATCCACTTTCGTGTGACTGTCTCCTCTCTTCAGGATGCCGGAATAGAGCTCAGGGGTGAAAAAATTGTCTTGTTTTGAGGAGTTAGATTCAGGTTATGTATGGAAAACTTTAGAGCAGTCTTTATTTATTTTTTGAATACAAAGACTCATGCAGAAAAGGTAGCTGATGTATCATTCCTCTCCGAAATGAAGAGGAAATAATGCTTCTGAGATCTGTTGTCACAAACCATGGCCACTTCTGCTTCTTTATTGACTCCAGGTGAAACTATTTACAGATTCTTCTAGGAATAATGTAAAACATGATATTTAAAAAAGAATTTTTTAAAAAAATATTCTGAAGCTTTTTCAGGAGGAAACTATTCTTGTTTGTTGACAGGAATCTTCTTTTTTTGTGTGAAAAACTTCTTAATTTGTATGTAAACTTTTACAGAAGTAATTTAATGTGACAAATAACTTTCAAATCCAAGTAACCCTCAGCTTTTCAACCTATGGTATTGGTTCCTGGTCTGTCTGCTTCTGCAGATCATACAAGTACCATCTTGACATGACCTATATAGTCCCCTGCCAGAGGTCCTAATTGAGCAAGGCCCAGGTTTGGTTTGCTTGGGTAATTCTCTTGTGCAGTTAGAGTTTAAAACTACCTCCTCAGAAACAGGCTATTGGAGTCCTTGTAATCCTGAGGCAGGGGGCAAGAGAGCCAGAGTAGTAGTGATGCAGACATGCTCGCTCAGAGGGTCAGGGCAGGGGAGCAAGGGAAGGCCTTGAGTTTGTGATCTGTGCAGTGTGGCTTCTGTCAGTACTGGAGATAATCTCCAGAGTCCGGCTGTAGGTGCATTGTTTGCTAGCAGAGAAGGAAACAAGTGGATTGTTTTTAGTGTTCTTGCTCTCCTGAGAGTTTATGTGAAGAGCTTACTAGCTCCTACACTTTTTAGCATGTTAGATGCGATTGTGCATTTCTTGCTGGTGTGACTGCAAACTTCCAGTATTTTAGGAATAAAAAGTACTATGCTTGTAATATTAGAAAACATATGTGTGTGTCACTCCAAAGCAAAGAAATTCAACAGCATTTCTCTTTGCTTCCCGGCTTAACTGTGATAGCCCAGTCATTGAACATACTTGAAGGAAAGTCACTTAAAACATTGGGACAACTTTCCCACCCCCCACCTGCAAATAAAAAGCTTTCAGAAGGAGTGGGAGAGAAAACACACCCAAATTCCGTTTTTTTTTCCTCTTAAAATTTATGAGAAACACTTAAACTCTGTTCATTTTAAAATGGATACTTATTTATTGAAGGAATTCCATGTGTGTAGAGCTGTCTGGAGAATTTGAATCCAACAGGAACACGGCTTTTTCAATTCGCTTTAAGTACTGTGTGACTGAGTTAAGTCTCTGCTTTTATTTGTTCAGTCTAGAGTCATGTATAGTTTAGCCAGATCGATTGTCTGTGACCACACACACTTCATCCAGCACATGCTCCTGCGCATTGCTACAGTGGAGGTAAGGATGCACAGAGAATGGTGCCTCCTACCAAGGATGCTAGTCACACCCTGATACAGGTCTTTGGGTGTTCTTTGTGAGTAAGAAACCATGTGTTTCTGTTGGTCAGCGGGAAAAGACTACTGATTATACCTGACAGAGATGATAGTGGGGTTTTTTGAGGGCAAATGACACTTTTGTTAGTAGACTATGTTAGAATTTGCGTTCTGTTGTTAGTATTCCTAGACTCTAAGCATTATGTGGGATTTTGACTATCGAGATCACTTTGTGTCTTCAAAGATGTTAAAATGCTTTATCTGTTTACTAATTTTATTCTTCCTTCCTGTTAAGTAGTTTTATTCCATAAGGTTAACTTTGGTGACATTTTATAAATTTTTGAGGATACTTTGTATTATGAATTAGTGTTATTTTATTTATCTTCCCCTTTCCATATTTTTAAGTGATTTAATTTTTATAGAGGCTACTAGTTTTAAAAACAATGACTTGACCCAGGAAAAAATAATAAACAATGACTTGAATGGTAATGGCGTATTTTTGTCTTATTATCCAATTTCATAAGCACTTAAATAATTGAACATGGTAAGAAAATTCACTCAGGATCACAAGGATAATCAACACTTTTTCTATACATTTCAAATCTAAAGGACAAAACTTCAAGGATGGTTTTGAATTACAAATTAATCTGTTGAACATAAACATCATTTTCAGAAATACATTTCTAGGCCATCTTAGGACCATGAGTGGTGTAGATGGTGATGTTCACCACATCTGGTTATGGCCAGCGTCTCCCCAAAGAACTGCTAATAGAATTTTCTTAAGATCTCTGGTTTAGAAAAGTGTCCTGGCTACATTTTTTGGAGCTTATATAAGCAAATACTATACATCTTACCACCCTATGATAATAGTGAATTTCTACCTCCCTCAATGACCAGGTGATAAAACTTTATCAACTTTTCTATCTATTATTGATAATCATTATTTTCCAGCTAATAATAATATTGAAAGTTGGTGATGAGCAGATTGAATTATTTGAGAGATGGAAAACATCTTGACAGGGCTTGTTAACATCTTAGTGATGGGCCACACTGTCTATAAGTATTGGCGCTGTTTTCTGAAGGAAGGTTTGTAGTGTGTGTTTTTGTGGTTTGAGTCTTTCACAAGCTGAATCTGTTAATTTTTCTCAGGAATCCCTCTGAAAGTTCTGAACTGCTTCAACCATTTTCAATTTAAGTGAGGGTGAAAAAGAATTCAGATCTTAGCGGGCTCTTCATCCCTGTGTTTATGATATAATATTTTGCTAGGCCTTTGATGTGATGTAGTGTGTTGATCTGTTAAAACTAATGTCTAAAAATACTTGTACAACCCAAGGAATTTGCTTTTTACTTGTTTGGAGAATAACCTCTTAAGGAGAATAATACTTAAACAAACACATCTATTCCATTCCACTGTGAAGAGTAGTTAGTCAGATCCCAGTTTTGACATAGTTTGTAGGTAAGATGGTTTCTTTATTCACTATTTCTCAGCCAGTTACTGTCTTAGACTGCTCTTTTCTCAGTGAACAGCATCGTAAATTTCTAAATGCCTTTCTCGAACTTTTATTGTGCTTTCAGGGTATGGAATTTGTCTGAGAGGCATTGGTGACAGGGGAGGTGCCTTGCTGTGGGACACTCTCCTGTGCAGGACATTCATCCATGTACCTGCTCTCTATACATCGGTGTTTGTGCCACCTTTTTTGATAATGTGTGATAATCAAAAATGTCTAGACATCACTGAATATTCCATTGAGGGCACAATTTCTAATGAAAACTGTCACTGCTCCAGTAGAAGAGGGGGTTTGTGGTGGATGTTTTTTTCCCACACCTGATCCGCTAACTAAATGTATATTTAGAAACTAAATTTACATAATTAAATAGTTATTTCAAGTCCTTATACTGTATTGGAATGATGATTTTAATTTTGTATATATTTATTATGAGGAAGAGACCTGGTCAGTCGTTCTCATCAACTTAGACCATGAAACCCAATATGGACAAGTTCAGCAGAACCGTCATGTATGGGCTGCCCATGCATGCTTCAGCATTGCCAGTGCATAAATTTCATTCATTTCTTTCATATATTTATTCTACACTTAATATCAACTGAATATTTATATAAACAAAAGCGATGGCTTTGAGTGTTGCTCAGATCTGTTTTAAATTCTGTTCTGGCTGGGTGTAGTCACCAGCCTAGCAGCCAGTAATCCTAGCCTGCAGAAGACTCAGCAGCTGCCAGCCTGAGATACACATGACACCCTGCTGACGGAAAGGGATCATCACTCACCAGGGCCTCAGATCCTGTTTAAGTTAGTATAAATCCTAGTTGGTTAGAGTAGGCTGTGGTTCAGAACAAACTCAGTGTTTACTGGCTCAATCCATAAATCTTATTTCCTGCTCTCATAATAGTTTTTTTTTTTTTCAGGTTGGTGGGAATTCCCTTCAGGAATTGATGTTTTAATCTAACGCTCCTTGTTAACTTTCTTGTTCAGCTGACGGATGATGTTCTGTTGTGATGGAATTGCCTCTGCTGCCTTAAACACAGTGGTTTGGGTGGGGCATTTGCATCCCACTTAAATTTCATTTGTTCTTTTGGTGAGAACTTGGCTTCATGGCAACATGTGTTACAGGGAAGGTGAAAGTGGATTACGACTCTTGTTTTAGGCTCCCCAGAAAAAGAAGCTGTTGCCCAGCCTGCTCTCTTGACAATATTGTGTTCCAGTTTCATTTCTGTTGCTGCGATAAAACATCCTGACAAAAAGCAACACAAGGGATTAAAGAGTTTATTTGGCGTACAGTCTCAAGTCTTAGCCTAGCATTGTGGGGAATTCAAGGCGGGTGCTCAGGCAGCTAGTCACATGTAGGTCTCCTCTGCCTGCAGGAGCCGAAGGAAGGAATGCACCCGTGTGGCCTGCTTGTCTTCTTCTGCTTACAGCTACTTTCTCCTTTCTCATCTAAGAGGACCCTGTCTAGGGAGGTGCACAACTCAGCCAGATGCTGGGCTTGCATCTGTGGGTGAAACCATGCAGAGCCGAGAATTACTAAACACGAGCCGCGCTCGAGAAGAACAAACAGGGACTGCTGAATCTTGTAGGTCAAGATGCCAGCTATGTGGCGTGCGGTTCTCTTTCTACAAGCTGTATAGCTAGGCAGGTAGAAAGCAGAGGGGCCGACCAGGAAAACTGTATTTCTTGCCAAATAGAGTTAAAGACCCCTCAAATTTTGCTGTCATGAGCAACAACTTTGCAGTGAATACCTGATTATATGAAAAAACCCACAGGGCCTTCACATTAAATCATTTATTGAATAATGTGTCTTATTAAGAGGACTTACAACATGGATTTAGACTGAGGGGGCATAAGCCAGGGAAACTCCTGGTTTCCAGACCGTGAACATCAAAGACTGTTCACAGACATTAACTTCTATGCCTTCCTCTAAATGCACTGTGATTTTTGAGCTTCCATTTTTCTTTGCAAGTTTGATAATTATCTTTTATTTTACACGAGGAGGAATTCTTTTGCTTTTACTCAGCCCTTTGGTGTCTGTCACCGAATCCCACTCATCATGAGTTTGTAGCAACAGTTACGTAATATTCCGGCTGAAGTCTGTCTCTTTAGTGCTCATCAGTGAAGGAGTGTTTCCAGCACGACAGATTAACACTTTATGTGGTTCCAAGGCTTTGGCATAGTTGTTTCTTCTTTTTTTTTTTTTGTTTTGTTTTTTTGTTTTTTGTTTTGTTTTTTCGAGACAGGGTTTCTCTGTGGTTTTGGAGCCTGTCCTGGAACTAGCTCTGTAGACCAGGCTGGTCTCGAACTCACAGAGATCCGCCTGCCTCTGCCTCCCGAGTGCTGGGATTAAAGGCGTGCGCCACCATCGCCCGGCTTGTTTCTTCTTCTTTTATTCATCTCTTCCTCCTCCTCCTCCCCCTCCTCCTCCTCCCCCTCCTCTTCCTCCCCCTCCTCTTCCCCCTCCTCCCCCTCCTACTCTTCCAATGTTCTGGGTTTACCATTTTATAATTTAAAGATAAACATTGTTAAGTGAATTATTATGCTGCACTCCCCGTATTTATTTGTATACAGCTATCCACAGAAATTCAATACCAAGATTAGCGTTGCACACAATAAGTGGTGAAAGCCATAAATTGGTTTCTGTCTGAGAAAATGTAGCCTGAGACAGAATTTCCCCTGTCAATGGAACTTTCTTTACTTGCTCTGAGTTTCTTTAAAAAACAATGCTGCTTTTTTGAAATTTAGCCTCTCTTGAAAGACACTTTTCATATTGGCACATTACTTACAAAATATTTCATGCTAATACTTAAATTTGAAATGAGTGTCAAACATAAATATCTGGATTAATTGTACCAAAATTAAGCTTGTACTTTTAAATGCAGAAATTATAAGAAGTCTTTTTTTGTGTGTGTCATTGCTTGTTAAAGTAAAAACATGTGAAAAATGCTTTTTAGTGTGCTTAGTCTTTCAGTAAGCATAGTTTTTCTCTTTGTAGGGGAGCTTGTCAGATTCTGGTCTGTCTGTATGAGATACTGATTGTGGAAGAATAAATATGCTTCCTATTTTTGTGGTGTTCTTTAAACAGAACAGTCAAGCTAAACCTAAGATAGAGGTTGAGAATGATAGCCACGTATGCATATATATGTTCATGCCCCTTTTGCATAGTCTTTAAAATAGCCATAGCTATGCATTTGCCTCCATCTCTCTGTAACTATTCCCTTCAATTCCTTATAGTTTTACTTATTCTTCTAAAGCTTGCTAAACACATATTTACTACTAATCAGGAATTATTATCAGAACTGGCATTTGAAAACTACTCTATTAGAGGGAACAACCAACCCATTAAAATACTTCACAGTTGAGTTGCTTTAGATTATAAAAGAGTCTCAGTTCAGTGAGTCAGCTTTAGCTTGGCAAGAGAGTACGTTCTGTCTGTTCCCTTCCTTGTGGGTGACTTAGAGGAAAATGTATAGAGCAAAGTTTTAGGTTATGAAAATATGAATGGTAGATAAAAATTTATCTCAAAGGATTGATATACAGTGTATAGAAACACACACAAAATGTGAATAGATGTGTCTGTTTGCATTTAAAGATACATAAAATAGCCACATAATTTCAACAAAATACTTTAAAATAGCGTAGCTACATCTTTTCTATGTATTAAAGATGGTAAAATGTATTTTCTTACTAGATAGGAAGTAGACTAATAAATGCTAGTGCTATCTAGAGTTCCAATCTGATGGGGGGGAACATTAGAATTAATAGGATGTGGGCTGATATCTTCTAAATCAGAGTTCCAAATATGTACATTGAAGTTGGCCGAATACTTGTTGGGATACTCTGTAGTATTTGATTACTTCCCAGATTTCAGAAACCCAGGTAACTGGAATGCAGATGCTCGAACAATACTATAATTTCAGGAAAAAGCATTTTATTTTCAGGGAATGGAATGGGGCATTTGGGCGGGGACTTTGAACCACTGGCGACACTCGATTTGAAGGGCAGGTTTCTGGCAGTGGGCATAGCATCATGCTGCCTTCTGATCAAAGGCACAGTTAAGGTCAGAGCATGAAGAAATATCAGGGAGGGAGGTTTTATTAATGTGTGTTGTGTAGAAAGTGATACTTTCTGAATACTGGTTGGACTGACCAGGCTTCTCTCAAGGTGTGTATCCTAGAATATTTTCATTGTAGGAAAAGAAGTAATTACGAGTTAGTTACTGACCATGACCTTCTTTTGGATGTGGAGTACAAGTTATGGGGTGCTGTCCAGACATCGAGAAACGAAGCAGGTGAAGCGGTGAGAGGTGATGAGGAAGTGGAAATAGTTTTTGCTCTTAAGGTGCCCCAAGCTTCCAGCTCAGGTCATAGTTGTAAAGTTCTGTGGGTTTCACTCTCCAGTTTGGCAATTTCTTTACTGTCTTCATTTAAGTGGAGATAGTTTGGATGTGTGCTTATTAGTCATGAAATAACTTAGTTTATTTTACATACTGATGCTGGGTAGATTCACAGATCTTTATTTTATTTATTTTGTTTTTTGAGACAAGGAAAACTTAACTATAACTATTTAGTCTTCAACCCCTTCAAAGACCGGAGAAAGATATCATATTACCTGAGTAAACAGAAAGTACAGAACAAGCAACTTCTAGAACTATAGAAATGAGAGAAAAAGCTGGGTGCCTGGATAGTACCCAGGGTTCCTTAGCAATGTTGGGGCATCCATCTTTGGCCTCTAGGTCTAGAGTATCCGACAGATTTTTCTATGAAGCAGGAATTTTGAATTTTTTCCTATCTTGTTTTGGCAAAGCTCAGCAATCACTTTATTTGTGTCCTTTTTGGAAACCCCACTGTCTGCAGTCAAGGCAAGGGTAGTTTCTTGCCCAGTGACTAGCTTTTTTAGATTGAAAGCAGTCTTTGTGTTAGGGGTTTTTTGATACCCATCATCTTTTTTGAAGTAAAAAGTCAAAAGCAGACATGTCTCACTGTCGTGAAAAGCCTTATGTTATTAAAAACATCTTAAATGCTGTATTCTTTAGATCTCTGAACTCTTTGAAGACCATCTGTTTATCTAAAATATATGTTTGACCTTGAAAACATACCTAACATGGCCACAAATTTGACTGTTAGATAGTTAGCTAATTTATAACTTTTGAGGACTAGAAATTTATATTACATTGTTAAATGAGCTTCATAGGTATAATAACTTAAATTAGAATATATACATATATATATGTAACCTTAATTTTGTTTCAATATACAAAAATCCATACAAATATAAAATATCTGAGACTAGTAGTTCCTTTTTTTGCAAGTAGATTTGATTATCTTTCCATCTTCCCTTTTATTCTATAGTTTCTATATCCCTCACTCCTGAATTATCATCCAATATGAGCACCTACATCATCCAACCAGAGTTCCTGCAATATCATCTAATCAGTGTTTTTGCAGTGTCATCCAATCAGTGTTCCTGCAGTGGCATCCAATCAGTGTTCCTCAATATCATCCAGTCAGGGCTCCTGCCATATCATCCAATTAGGGCTTCTGCCATATCATCCAATTAGGGCTTCTGCCATATCATCTAATCAGGGCTTCTGCAATATTATTCAATCTGGACCCCTGTATTATTGTCCAATCAGAGCTTCTGCAATATCAACCAGTAAGAGGTCTAGCAGGCACATTGTTCTTGACAGAAACTAGCCAAATGATTATAATATTATTAATAAGTTAATAAAAATACACAATAATAACTGTGTACTATTTTACAAACTAAGCTGAATAATTTATTGTGCCTTTGAAAACTTTACAAAACTATTATGAACTTTTATCCACTGGAGAATACAGAAAAAGAACCATTCCTATATAGTCAGTTGTTTTTCTCTTGATGATGTGTGTATGGCCTCCCATTTGACATGGACTGTGTGCCAGAGTAAAACCTCCAGTGTCAATCCTCACTTTCCAGTTTGTTGAACACAGCCTCCTTGGTCTTTACCACTCTGCTATTTGCAGTCAGGGACTCCCCTGATTCACCTCCCATGTCCCTGTAGCAGGAGTACTGGAACTGTGGTGTGCACTTCGGCTTCCGGCTTCACTCAGTGAAGAATGCAAACTAGGCTCTAGACTGCGTCTTAGGCTGGAGTAACAGTGTATTCTACTCAGTTCCCAAATTTTAAATACAAAACATTTCTGGTTCTAAGTATTTTAAATAAGGTATAGTCAACCTGTTATAAGAAAACAGACTAGTTAAATCGTTATGGGAATTTTGAAATCATAGTTCATAAAAGACGAGGGTATACACAATGTGAATAAGTACACAATGTGAATAAGTATAACCTGTCATCAGGGAAGTGGGTGGTGGAGTTCCAGTGTTCCCACTGCACATCATTAGAATGGTGAGCAGGTGGAGTCACAGGAAAACTGATAGAGAGCGAGGTTAATGTTGAAAAGCTAATCCCCTGATCTTGAGGCCAACCGTTCCGCTCCTGATGTTTTCAAGTGGGATATAAACATGCTCACACAGAGATGTCATGCTGACGTCAGTGTTATTTGTAGTATTCAAAACTTGAAACAGCCCAAGTGCTATCAAGAAATGACTGGATAAGTAGTATCCTGTGGCCTCCTTTTCAACAGTAAGAAGGAATAAGCATCATCTATAAATTTCTACATTTCATTTAAACCAGATCCCCAGAAAAGGAGCATGTATCCAATATCATACTTCCGTACAGCGCGAGAGTGCAGAGGTTTGCAGACATGTTAAGTTGAGTAGCAGTGCCTACAGGTAGAGAGGAAACTGATTCCAAGGATGGGTTAGCCATTCTGCTTGGTGGAGTGACAAGATACCAATAAAAGCAGCTTAAGGAAGGATGGAAGGATGGTTTATTCGGCTCGTCAGTGGGCATGCAATCCGTCATGGCAGGGAAAGAGTGTCTAGCTTGCTGGCATGATCTTGAGTCTGCTGGTGACACTGAGTTCAGAGTGGGGAAGGAGATACCAGGAAGCTAGAGTGATGGCCAGCTGGTCCCCCACTTCTCCCAAAGTTAAAATTTCCCTCATTTTTTGGGACGGTGCTGTCTACATACCAGGATGGCTCTTTCTCCATTTGTTAACCTTTCTGGAAAAACTCCACATATGCCCAGATGTATATTTCTTAGGGGGTTCTAATCCCGTCATGTTGGCAGTGGAGATTCTGAGCTGTCACCGGCTCACAGAGAAGCGCGTGGGGACTGGTAGACAGGCTGACTGCCTTGGCTGAGAAGATGACCTCACAGTTGGCTGTGGATCAGAAATCAACTGAGGACTTCAGATTGAGTCTTAATAAAATGGCAAAGGAAACTACTTCAAATTTTTAAATTTTTTTTAGAGAAACTGTAAGTTTAACTTCATCGTACAAAAGAACTTCATTTTTATTTACTTCCCATGTATTTTATACTTTTTGAATGAATTATCTCCCTTGGGTTTACTTTTGCTGTCATTTATTTTTATTTATTTATATTTTAGGACAGCATTTAAGTATTTTGATTTTACTAGTTCCCACATTTTTGCGCTGTAAACTTAGAGTTCTAAGATCACCAAAGTTTTTTCTGCCCCTGAAATTCTATATTGTGACTGTGGATAAGTTATCTTCTGGGATGCTGCTTTGGAGCACTGAAACCAGATTAATAGTATCTAATCAGTAATCTGATGTTTAGTCTTTTAGATTATAATTTTATTATTTTTGAGAAAAATCTAATGCAACGTTGACTAGTCAGAATAAAAGCGGTCAAAGGCGAATCCCAGTCTGGACTAGCTGGAATTCATAATCAAGAATATACATAAAAGTAAAGGAGAAAACATTCAAGGTGAATTTGCATTTATATTAATTATTTGGAATATTTTAAAGTAGTGAGCACAAATGTTGTGCTAAAGGAAAATTTAGAATGTAATAAGGCATGGTGCATATCTGTTCCCCCGCATTGGAGAGATGGAGGCAGGAAGAGCAGGGCCAGCTTGAGCTACATAGTGTGACTTCATTGCAAAAAATATTTACTAAATGGCTTATTAATATACTATTCATATAGCTACATACATGTAGTTAGCCTAGGTAAATTTTAATTTGAAATCACAATGATTTAAACATCAGATCCACTTTCTAGGGTTAGAGGAAAAATATTGTAGTTGTCTAAATAAGACAGTGAAGTATGTTTGCAAGATTCAAGAAAATCTACCTTGCTGATATTAAAAACAAATGCTTCTTTGAGGTTTCACACTCTTAAACTATGTGCATGAGTTCTACTCTAGTGTCCTTACTCCACAAAGAACATCCTGTGTAGCATACACAACTAAGTCCCGTACAGAGACGGTCCCTGGCGACAAGAATCTAGTACTGCAGCCACAGTTTGAGGTGGGGCCGCATCCACATAATGCCCTCTTTGAGAGAGCCCGCGCTGGGAAGGTAGCTCTGCTGACCAAACGTTGTGGTTTCCCTCTCTAGCCCATGCTTGAGCAAACAAGGAGGTCAGTGTGAACAGTCTGTTTGCCAGTTGGTTTCAGGAGAAATTCTCAGAAGTTATTTTTAAAGAGCCAAGGCAAACAGAGCTTCTGTTTTGGGTGCGTGTGTCACAGCTGAGCCTTCTGTTTGAAGAGCTTCATTTAATATTTTCTGCCTCTGGGAGGGTACCCTCTAGACTCCATCCTAGACACTGGAGCATTGATGAATGCGAACATATAGAGGCTCTGTGTGCTCTTTGTACTAAGTACATTCCCTCTGTCTGTCAGAGTCTTTTTCTAATAGCAAGGACGAGTTTTATGGCTAGCAGCTAGATTTTTTTTAAAAGGCATTTAAACAATAGTTGAATTGTGTTGTTGCTATCATTGTTAGTATGCCTTATGACAATGGAACTTTCTGGTATTCAGAAAAGAGAGCAAGTTTTAAGCCCATTGGAAGTCAGCCAGATTTTTGTCATCATACAAAGAAGTATTACACAGGTACCATATGGGCATTGCTGAGTGCAACACTGCAGGTAAAGGAGCCCTGACTGCATCCCGCCATGAGCATCTTTTTACTTTGACCCCCGAGATTATTCTCTGGCTTTAATTGTGGTAGTTCTCTTCAGGAAGCATCACAGGTTTCCTTATTCCACACTAAGTTCCTGGTCCTGTGCTGTTTCTCTTTTTCCGGATGTTTCAGTGTTCAAATCCCAACTCTGGGATTCAGGTTAACAGCCTGGGTATCTACACCACCAGTGGGTAATACTGGGGAGTTGTCTCAGAGCATCGGTCTCTCTGAAGTAGGGACTGCACATCTCAAGGTGAGAGTGCCCTTGAGAGATGCTTGCTAAACAGTTACTGTTTCCAGTCCTGTAAGAAAAAGTCCTACACCATTCAGCCTTATTTTTACTTTGCTGTGGTTTAAATCAGCAAGTTGAGTTGACTTCACTCTCTCGGCATTTAGTGGTATTCTGAGTTGCCAGCAGATTCTAACAGGGTTTGTAACTTTCACCTGACACTTTTGGGACCAGAGTGTCTGTGCTCTCAGATTTTGACTGGTTTGCATAGACTTCAGGTAGGTTTCCAAAGCTTGTCAGTTTCATGGTTTCAGTGGTTTAGATTCCAGGTTAGGAGTGCCAGCCTGAATTACATTAAGTACCCCTGAGGCTATGGTTAGGGAAAAACTTTATTAATATGTTTTCTTAAAAATTTTTTATATATCTTTATTTTTTGCACTGAGATCAGAGAAATTTGAATGTTTTAAATGTTGTTTTCTAGACACTAATACTATGTGTCATCAAAATAGAGTTTTCTTGTCCAAGATTTTGTTTTGAAATTCTTATCATTGAAATGGCAGCAACAATAAGAAATCAGTGATGACTCAAGAGTATCGGCTCTGTAATCACCTGTACAAAACTGTCCATCATCACGTGAGTCCATTCTGCAAGACAAGACCATCTTAAGTCAGATTCGCCACACGTTCTGTAAGCTGCAGAGAATGTATGTCTGTCCTCTTTCCTGTATCACTTGGCTCACAAAATAGCCTAAATTATTAAGAGGAAATATATAGACACCAGCAATTAATGACTTCAAATGTTGTGTGCCATTTCCAGTAATGTAATAAAAATTTTGACCATTGCTTTGTTCATTGGATCCATGTTAAATATGTTAGCCTTCCAATATTACATTTTAATTTCTGTTACTAGAACTACTGCTTGAGTGTTGCAGTGCTTCTGTTCCAGTAAATAACATTAGACCACAGTTTCTCTGCCGTTCATCTCATTCATCCTATCACACTGGGTGAATAGAATATAGTGTGGGGGGGGGAAGAAGGAGGGTATAGAGGGGTGGAGGGAGAGTATGTATATTGATAGAATTCCCTTAGTGTCTTTAGGGATTGGTTTCAGCAGCATGATGATAGCAAATATTCAAGTAGCTTAAGTAAAGTGCCTACACACATTTTCCACCCACATACTTTAAACCGACTCTCAACTACCTGTATTACCTAACATAAATGCTATGGATATGGTTGCTCCTCTGTATTATCTAGGAAGCAGTACTAAGAGAGACAAGACCACACTTGTTCAGCATAGGCACCATTTTTTCTAAATCTTTTCATCCATATGTTGCTGAGGTTTTGGCTGCAGGGACCTGTGGTACAAAAGGCTGAGTATATATTACTGTAATTATTCAATTTTTATTGTTAATTATTGCTAATTTCTTACTGGGTCTAGTTTTAAAATTACACGTATTTGTGGGTATATGAAAAAATTATACAGAGCTTAGCAACTTCTGCTGCTTGAGGTGTTTGTCTGAGGTCTTAAATGTGCGCCAGTGGTTGTGGGCAGACTACTAAAATTTTTTCCAGCTTACCCACAAATGATGTTTTAAGTACTTCCCAACTCGTATGGAGAAGTACCAAGTAGTTAGTGCTGACACCAAGCACGAGCACTCAGTCCGCACTGCTGTAATAGGATTGGCTAGTTGACAGGTCATGGGGGTTTAAGACTGATGGTCCATGGTGTGGTCCGAGTGTGAAACTCAAGAAGTGGGTGGGGGGGAAGGACACTTGGAGCCTCTGTTCAGCAGTCGCTATTAACAAAGTAGTGGAGGAAGTCATGAGAGGATATTGACCTTCATGGGTCAGATTGCCCTCTGTATTATCTATAGTCAGTCATTCAGCTGGAAAGACACTGAGCCAGAAACTCAAAAACTTACTTGCTTTTTTATTGCTGTATAAGACGCAATAATCAAGACAACTTATTTGGAAGAAAGAGTTTATTTGGGGCTTGCAGTTTCAGAGACTTAGAGTCCATGAGCATCATGGCAAGGCTGTGGCAGCAAAGAAGTAGGCAGACAGACATACATGATTCTGGAGCAATATACAACAGAGACGACATCTTCATATCATACAGCGGGGGTGGGTGGAGAGGAGAAGCTAACCGAAAATTACACGGACTATTGAAACCTCAAAGCCTGTCCCCAGGAACACACCTCCTCCAACAAGGCCACACCTCTTAATCCTTCCCAAACAGGTCCACCAACTGGTAACGAAGTATTCAAACATATGAGCCTGTGAGGGCATTTTCACTCAGACCATCACGCTCAGATTCAAGTCTCCTGAGACTTTTTCACTACCATATTTGTATTTTATAAACAATGGTCTTTTTTCCCCAGTCTGTGCTTTTCAAATCCCACTGGCAAATATAATCACCTATGGAATAGCATGAGGGATAAGTATGATGCACCCTTGAAATCATTAGTATTGGTTACAAGGCAGAGGATTTCAAACCCAAGACGATCTTGAGTAACACAGCGAGTTTTAGGCCAGCCTAGGGAACTTAGGAAGAGAACTTGTGCCAAAGCAAAATCCAGAAAAGGAATATATTTGTTGCTCAGTGTTAGAGTGCTTCTCTAGAGTGCATACCCAGTTAATACCCAGCACAGCAGAAACAACACCAAAAACAAGGCAGGTGCAGGGTGTGTGTGAGACACATACATTAGTGCTTCTATTTGAAATTTGAATAACTGAATCTCCGAACTCTAATTCCCAGTTCTGTCTCCTTTCATGACGGTTGAGGTTGGGATGCAGTTTGTTGTTTTTCCTCTGTACGTACCCAGATGGCAGTCGGACATACCCACATTGCAGTTGGACATACCCATATCCCACACATACCTACAACCCAGCCAGACATACCCACATCCCAGCTGGATTTACCCACATCCCAGTCAGACATACCCACACTTCAGCCGGACATACCCACATCTCAGCCAAACATACCCACATCTCAGCCAAACATACCGACATCTCAGCTGGACATACCCACATCTCAGTCAGACATACTGACATCTCAGCCAGACATATCCACATCTTAGCCAGACATACTCATATGCCTGCCAGACATATCCACATCTCAGCCGGATATACCCACATCTCAGCCAGACATATTCGCATCTCAGTTGGACATATTCACATCCAGGCCAGACACGCACACATCCCATGCACACATCACAGTCAGATATTACCATATCTCAGCTGGTCATGCCTACACCTTAGCTGGACATATCCACATCTCAGCCAGACATACATACCTACATCTCATCAGTGTTCTTCTCTGTTCATTCAACATTATCCTCAGTTAACAACATCAGCCTCATCAACAGTTCCTCAAATGTGCACATTACAAATGAAAACCCAACTCTTGTGAGTTTACTTAGGTGTAGATGTAGCTTGTGGAAATATTTATTCTAAATATATTTAAAATTTAGGTCCCCTTGTTATGCTATAGCCCTAAAAGTTTAGGGCATTTGATTTTTATAAAGAATGCAATCCCTCTTTTCATAAGTTGCAGATGGTACCAGTTTTTAGAATTATGAAATATTCTATTTGAGAAGTAAGAAGTGGTTGACAAACTTTTTGACATTTATTATCTATCTGTCTGTCTGTCTGTCTATCAATCCATTCATCCATCCATCCATCCATCCATCCATTCATCTATCTATCTTGTTGTGTGTGTAGGTCAGAGGACAGCATACAAAAGCTGGTTCTTTCCTTGCAGTATGTGGTTCTAGGGATTAAACTGAGGTTGTCAGACTTGGTGGCAGGTGACTACCTTGCAATCCTCAAACACTTGATATTATAGATTTTGTAGCATTGCTATGTTTTCTTGTTTATGCTCTTGCTTAGTTATTTGAATGATCTAATGACCTAATTGCAATTCTTGTTGATAGCAGATAGAGTTTGCGGACAGGGATGTTAACTAATTTGTCCAATATCACAGCATAGAACCTGTTCATGCTGTAATGTGACTAGGCTATGTCTAACAAGGAGATCTCCAGTCTAACACTTGTCTGGTATCAATGACTCCTGAAGGCAGAATAGAATTTTTGCATGAAATGCTCATTGATTATGATAATGACAAACCTGAAGCTCAATATACCTGTTATTGTCAATTTTATTCTGTACGTTAGGATAGAAAGAAGATAACACATTTTGTAAATATTTTCATTTAGAACACTAAAATCAGTTTAATTAGTTAAAGACATTTTCTCCATAGTAGGGAGATGTGCAAGATAAATATAGTACTTATTAATGCTATAGGTTTGTAAAGTATATAAAATATTTTATATTTAGGGACAAGATTTTTAGGATTGAAAGTGTAACATTTTAGCCTATATTTATATACCTTTCTCATTCTGTCAGTGCCTGCCACCTTGCCAAGTCTGTGGGAGTTTTATGACCTGCTATCCTCTGAGATCTGTGGATTTGTGTAGCATTTTGCTGTGATTTTATTGCTTTTGGACTCAAGAACTAGAAATACAGTGAATATAGTTCACTGTTCATATAACAAGATTTAAAGGTGTTTGGTTTTTAAAACTTTCTTTGGTTCCCTTGTATTTATTTCTATTTGAATAATGAATAGATGGAGGGAACCCTGTGTATGGTTTCTGGGGGTTTAAATAACAAATCCAGTCTGGTCAAGGAAAGCTTTCAGATTATAGATTTATGATAACATGGATTTTCTTAGAACCGGAGCAATTTACCTCAAAATTTTGATGCCAGGTGTACTAATTTCTCATCTTATTCTTTGTTGTCTATTTTCATTTATTTCTTAAAAATACTGTTTTCCCTTTTTAAGTTTTTGTTATTGTTTATCTAATAGTGTCATATAGCTCAGGCTGGCTTAAACTGGCTGTGTAGCAAAGGCTAGCCTTGAATTCCTAACCCTCTTTTCCCCACTTTTTTGGTGCTAACATTACAGGCATGTGTCACTTTGCTCAATATTTTATTTTATTTTGTTTTTTTGGTTTTTCGAGACAGGGTTTCTCTGTAGCTTTGGTGCCCGTCCCGGAACTAGCTCTTGTAGACCAGGCTGGCCTCGAACTCCCAGAGATCCGCCTGCCTCTGCCTCCTGAGTGCTGGGATTAAAGGTGTGCGCCACCACCGCCCGGCTTTGCTCAACATTTTAAACATTTCATAGCTATGTGAACACTTGCCTGGCCTGAATACCATTTCCTGCTTAGGTAAAGGCCAATAAAATGGACAGCGTCCAGATTGTCTTTCTGAGGTAGAGTGTAACACCAGAAAGACATGGAGGTGTGCATGGACAGTCTCCTGTGTGCTTGAAGCTCTTGTGATGAGACCATGATGTGAGCTCTGCTTGAAACTGGAGCCTGTGAACTTTAATTATGAGATAGACTTAAGACCTGAACATAGCATTTTGTTGGATGAAGAGACAGAATAGTATAAAAGAAGAATAAAAAACTTAGGCAAATTTTTACGTTAGGGAATCAAAGAAAAATTAATGTATCCCATGTAATAAAAGGGAACATTTGTATCTTTAGTACATAGGCTAACTGATATGCACACATGTCCCTTGATGAATAAGGTGTGGCTAAATCCAGAAAACAGATTTTTTTTTTTTACAAAAAAAAGTTACTTTTTGTTATTCTTAGACATTCTAAAATAAGCATGTGTTTAAGTTTTCCAGACTGGCTTTGAAGTTGTAAGCCACCCACCTCGGCCTTCAAACTGCCAGGGCTGCAGGCTGGTGCCACCAGGCCCAGCAGTGATCATTAATTATAATCGAGGAATTGATTGGACTGAGTTTTTTCTAGATTAGGGAAACACTCTGGGTGTGTCTGTGAGGGTGTTTCAGAGAGGGCTGTATTCTGAGACTCTGGGTGTTTCTGTGAGGGTGTCCTAGAGAGGGCTGTATTCTGAGTCTCTGGGTGTGTCTGTGAGGGTGTCTCAGAGAGGGCTGTATTCTGAGTCTCTGGCTTCATGAGCAGATTATCCCTTGGTGGCTCATAGAGCCATGTCTTTATTCTGAGGTGGTTGAAGGGTAGAGGAGGGCCTAGGGATAGGACTTCCCTTTGGCTTTGTCTCAGACCCTGCCTGGATTACATTTCTCTCCACACTAGCTGTGGTAATGGGAACTGCCCTGCTCCACCGTGCCTTCCCCGCCATGGAGGATGGGATCTTTAGAAATTAGGATCCCAAACAAGTCCTTCTGCCCTTAAGTTGTTTTCCTTAGGTGTTTAAGTCTCAGGTGAAATGCCTGCTAATCCATCCTTCTTATATTTCTTCAACTAAAATGAGTGGCTTTTACTTCAGGAGAGACATAACAGGTAAGCAGTGAAGGAAACAGCTACACTACATACAGTACAGCCTCTGCTGAGAAGTAGATGGAGTCTTTCTAAGAGGCTTCACTAAGCCATTCACAAACACAAAGCCCTGGCACCATTCGCCTCTTTATCTAAAAGACATGTGCTACTTAGGATCATAATAACGGACAGTCATACAGTATGACCGACAAGTGATTTCACATCCATTTGAATGAATTAGGATTAGTGTTATTAAATTACAGATGTAATGTGATTTCATGTATCTGAAAAGTCTCCAGGCTGTATCCTCTTATGTTATGTTGTAGCTTGGTACTGTTAAAACATGCCATCAACCATTAGAACAGAGGAATACATTATAGTTTTCTTCCTTTATCCCGTGTTGAGAGAAATAGTCTGAAAGAATAAGGTGAGTGCACACACATGCCTGCATACACACATTTGTTTTTAAATATTAGGCTAATAAGAAAAGCAGATTTAAAACTTCCACTCTCAGCTTTGATATGTTGAATTATTGGAAATCACAATTTGCATCCTTACAAAATGAGAGAATTAGATAAACCGGACACGCACGGTTTTGCTGAGGCACGCCAGGTTATAATGTAGATGCTACCCCTGGAATCAGGAGAGCCACATAATGTCAGCCAAGCTCTGTGTACCTGGAGACGCTGTCACAAGACTAAAGTCTGAACTCGTAGGGATGGACGCCTAAGTGGTCATTGTTGTAACTTTCTAGCCTGACTATGCAGAGGCTTAGAAATGTTTGCCCTTGACCCATGTTCATGGGTTTTTCCTGGAGGAACCCTTCTGTTCTCTCACAGTGGATGTCCAAGTGAGTTCCCCTGATGTCTCTAACAAGTGATGTGATGAAGTAATTGCAAATACATCCAGAACCTTTTCATAAAAACAGACTCTCTTTGGCTAAAGACTTCATGAGAGCCGTATCGCAGCATCCTCGGAGCGGGACACTCCTCCCCTGTAGGGAGTGCAGGAAATCCTGAGTGAATATGCGTAAACGTGAGCACAGCCATGTTAAGGAGCCCAGTAGCTCATACCTTTGGGAACTGGCAACGCCTTCTTCTGGTCAATTGATGAATGCTTGTGAAAGATTGACCATTATATGCAGAACCTATCCATCATGTTACAGCTCTACCTTCTGAGATGACTTCAGCCTGAGATTCCTCTCCTGCAGACTTCATACATAGATTAGGCAACCCTGCCTCCTGGTTCAGCTCTGTTCCCATAAACGGACTTGTGTCCAGCTGTGCACAATAACATATAAAACAAACACCCAATGTTTCCAGCTTCTGCATCCCCACAAGAGCACACAGCTCACCCAATCCCAGCTACCCCGTATGCGTGTCTGACCTTTCTTCATTTTCTTGTTGATCTAGTCAGGCTTCCAGGACAACACTCTTGACAATTTTCAGTCCTCAAAATAATCGTGCTGCTTGCATAAGGGAATAGAGAAAAAGATGTGATGATACCCTGTAACTGGCATGATCAGAGAGACATGGGCCACTGAAACATATTTAATCAGAATGTTCCTCTGTGCCCACATGTTACCACCACACCAAGCGGGCTCCAGAATAGTAATAAGGATTACAGATGGAAGAGCAGCAAGGCATGGACTCCCTGCATGGGAGAAAAGAAGCCCATGGGTCAAGAAAGGAGACAAAAGGCAATGGAAGAATTTTCGTCCTTCCCCCACCTCCCGCCTGGCACCTGTCCCTGTGGCAAATATTAAACATAACAGCCAGCTCAACAAAAATCCTTAAACTGAAGACTGTTATACTGCAGCCTGATTTTGAAAAAAAAAATCCCAAGGCATGTCTAAAAGCAAGAACAAAACAGTCTTAAGAGAGAAAACAGTCCTCAGAACCACACTCAGATATGGCACTATATGCTGGCCATGACAGGCAATTTAAAATAGCTCTAATTAGTGTGGTATGGGTTGAGGAAATAGGCAACATGGCAAGTACATTAGGTTATATAAGAGTGGAGATGGACGATCTTAAACATCAAAAGGAAATGTTACATATCAGAAATAGTGAACGGAAATGTCAGACATTTTCACTATGTAAACATGGCTGAAGAAGGAAAAAGTGAGTTTGAAGGTATGTAGATAGTAACTACCCTAACCGATATGTAAGCAGCAGCATCCAATAATGGAAAGTAGAGAAGAACGTTGAAGAACCATGGGGCATTTTAAGAGGTGTAACCTACCCATAATTGGAATGTGTGGAGAAGGAAAGGATTAGAAGAAAGAAAACATAATTGAAGACTGATCATGGCCAAGAACTTTCCAAAATAAAGTCAGGAAAAACTGTAGACACAGAAGCCCAGGATATACCAGATGACATAAATACCCAAGCAAGCAGATAAAAATTCCAAACAGCAAAGCCCAACAGCCCATCCTGTGCACTGTGTTCACATTGCTGAAAGCCAGACAGAAAAATCTTGAACAAGCCGTTACCCGACAAAGACTGTGGGGAATTGTCTTTACTATCCACGTGACTGGACAGTGGAGCCTTGATTATGAGCAAAACTACAGCTCTGAGTGAAGCTGTGAGGTCTCTCCTGGGAGAAGGGGTAGAAGACCCAGCCTAGTTTGCGCACTAAGGGGCTGGAGACCTTGTTGGAATAACACAGGCGTGTGTCCTCTGCTTCGTCTGCCATGATCAGTGAGATGAACAGCTCTGCTCTCTCACATCCTCGCCACTGTGCTCTTGTCCATGAACCAAAGTGGCAGAAAGTTGAAACTGCAAGTCAGATTAAACCTTTCCTAGGCCAGAGAAAGGAAAAGTCCAACTCACATGGGATCAGGAATGCCTCCAGTTTTTTATAGATGTTTTAAATGCCCACTATTTGTTGTGCTTTATGAAAGATGATAGGCAATAAATAATACCTAGTAGTTTGTCAGTTATGTAGTTAAAATCAAGTAGAGATAGAAGGCATAAAATAATAATATTAATAACACAGTAAATTATCACTGGAATTTTCAAAATTTTAATAAGAGAACAAGATAACATGCTGTGAAGGTTGCAAAAGTTTGGTGAATGTTACTTAACCCTTGTGTTGTTTTTAAGCAATCAGTTTGCCTTTCTGTTGTACTCCTGAAACTAACTTGTCCTTTGTCTTACAGTACTCATGGTTTTCACTCCCCCAGCTTAGGTTAGGTTTCAGTGAGAAACTAGTAAGAAAATGGAAGCCATCTTCATCTCTACTCTTTCCCATAGGATCTATCTGTTCTCACAGTATATAATTTCGATTCTCTGAAGAGGTTGTCTAATGTTCTTTTCATGTCTGTAGTCACAGCTCCGGCCCTGGCTGTTTTCCCGTGATTGCTGTGATGACCCCCACCCATTGCCTTCCTAGCATCTGTGCATTCTTCACAGAGGGATCAGCCCTGCTTCTCCCTGCTAAGTGTGCTACGGTTCTCATATTGCAATAGAAGAAAATCTGCCACTTTAGCTTTTTTTCCCCCCCAAGGGCCTCCATCTTTTGTCTCAAAAGTATCATTCTGTGATTTCCAGAAGGAGCTATCCAACAAAATAATTTCCAAACTCATTAGACAGATATGTCCACTCGGTGTCTCCTGGGTCTCTAATGTTTGCAGAGTACGCTCAAGAAGTCTTGGATCTGAAGGAAGAATGTGAGCATTCGGGAACAGGAGCGGGAGGGAAATGCACGACTGAGGTCATCCTGGTAGTAATGAGCATGGAGAACAGGACAGCTGCATATGAGGTCATGACTGACATTAGTGGCCGAGTATCAACACGCTCATTTCTCCTCTCAGAGTTTAGAGTGATCCCCTGCATCTGTTTGTAATCTGCAAAGACTCTGTTGTGTAGAGAAATGGGAGGGAAGCTTTCCTCTCAATCACAGGAGAGAAGATCTCAGCCATGTTTCTGGAAGCCTGCACTGGCACAGCCTAAGTCTTCTAAGAGCTCATTTTTATTTCATGCCTGGTTGTGTTCCTTTTGATATTGTGTGTGCATGATGATTTGGCAGATTTGAGAATTATATTCTTTCATTTTTTTTGGAAATTGTGTGCTGCTTTTTCATAACCCTCTCTGCCAAAACCCATTATTTTTATTTATTTCATTATTACTCTAAACTATGAATGTGCAACCAGCAAGATAATCTAGTGGATAAAAGTGATTGCCACACAAGCCTTAAGACCTGAGTTGCATCCCTGGTCCTTCTTTAGTGTAAGGGAAGCACTTCTGAAGGTTGTCCTCTGACCTCTGCTCTGTGTACCCTCACTTCCAATAATAGTAAGATTAAACATTGAAAACGCAAGCATATATTATTTGGTAATGTTCTCTGTCTGTCTTTCTCTGTATGTTGTTTGTTTGAAGTGGGGCCTCACCATGTGACCCCTCTGTCATTTTGTGTTTGAAGGGTTGGGTTTACAGATAGGGGCCACTCTGACTATTTGAATGATCCTATCACCAACTTTGGCTCAATTCAGTATGTTTTGTGTGTAGTTTTTGTAATTGGCAGTTTTTCTTTACTAAAGCAGCAATGATTGACTGCTATGTTTTTGTGCAGTACTGTATCAGTCCGAACTAAGTAATCACGTTTCAGAGCTGCTATTGTGTGTTGCATCTTGTTTTTGTTAGCATATTGAAATAATTAAAAATAGATTGCTTTAAACATCTTTTCAATGCAAGTTCTAGGACTTGAGCTGAGGTGACAATTGAAAGGCTGGCTGCTCAAATGGTGTTGTGTGAATGGAAGATGCATTACTCTGTGTTGGACCTCTGTAAATGTGAAAAATATACACATGAGAAGTATACATGTGAAAAACACACATGGAGAAATACACATGTGAGAAGTACACACGTGAGAAGTACACACATGAGAAGTACACGCGTGAGAAGTACACACGTGAGAAGTACACACGTGAGAAGTACACACCTGAGAAGTACACGCGTGAGAAGTGCACACGTGAGAAGTACACATGTCAGAAATACACACGTGAGAAGTACACACGTGAGAAGTGCACACGTCAGAAGTGCACACGTGAGAAGTACACACGTGAGAAGTGCACACGTGAGAAGTACACACGTGAGAAGTGCACACGTGAGAAGTACACACGTGAGAAGTACACACATGATAAGTGCACACGTGAGAAATACACACGTGAGAAGTGCACACCTGAGAAGTACACACGTGAGAAGTACACACGTGAGAAGTATACACGTCAGAAGTGCACACGTGAGAAGTACACACGTGAGAAGTGCACACGTGAGAAGTGCACACGTGAGAAGTACACACGTGAGAAGTGCACACATGATAAGTGCACACATGAGAAATACACACGTGAGAAGTGCACACCTGAGAAGTACACACGTGAGAAGTACACACGTGAGAAGTATACACGTCAGAAGTGCACACGTGAGAAGTGCACACGTGAGAAGTACACACGTGAGAAGTATACACGTGAGAAGTGCACACCTGAGAAGTACACACGTGAGAAGTACACACGTGAGAAGTACACACGTGAGAAGTGCACACGTGAGAAGTGCACACGTGAGAAGTACACACGTGAGAAGTGCACACGTGAGAAGTGCACACGTGAGAAGTACACACGTGAGAAGTGCACACGCGAGAAGTACACACGTGAGAAGTGCACACGTGAGAAGTACACACGTGAGAAGTGCACACGTGAGAAGTACACACGTGAGAAGTACACACGTGAGAAGTACACACGTGAGAAGTGCACACGTGAGTACACACGTGAGAAGTACACACGTGAGAAGTACACACGTGAGAAGTACACACGTGAGAAGTACACACGTGAGAAGTGCACACGTGAGAAGTGCACACGTGAGAAGTACATGTGTGAGAAGCAGACACGTGAGAAGTACACACGTGAGAAGTACACACATCAGAAGTGCACACGTGAGAAGTACACACGTCAGAAGTACACACGTCAGAAGTACACACGTGAGAAGTACACACATGATAAGTGCACACGTGAGAAATACACACGTGAGAAGTGCACACGTGAGAAGTACACACGTCAGAAGTGCACACGTGAGAAGTACACACGTCAGAAGTGCACACGTGAGAAGTACACACGTCAGAAGTGCACACGTGAGAAGTACACACGTGAGAAGTGCACACGTGAGAAGTACACACGTGAGAAGTGCACACGTGAGAAGTGCACACGTGAGAAGTACACACGTCAGAAGTACACACGTCAGAAGTGCACACGTGAGAAGTACACACGTCAGAAGTGCACATGTGAGAAGTGCACACGTGAGAAGTGCACACGTGAGAAGTGCACACGTGAGAAGTGCACACGTGAGAAGTACAAACGTGAGAAGTGCACACGTGAGAAGTACATGTGTGAGAAGTGCACACGTGAGAAGTGCACACGTGAGAAGTGCACACGTGAGAAGTACATGTGTGAGAAGTGCACACGTGAGAAGTGCACACGTGAGAAGTGCACACGTGAGAAGTACATGTGTGAGAAGTGCACACGTGAGAAGTGCACACGTGAGAAGTACATGTGTGAGAAGTGCACACGTGAGAAGTGCACACGTGAGAAGTGCACACGTGAGAAGTACACACGTGAGAAGTGCACACGTGAGAAGTACTGATGGAGGAAGGTCATTGGCTAATAAAGGCACTGCCCTGGCCCATTTTATTGGTTAGAGGATAAGTGGGAGGAGAAAACAGGACAGAACGCTGGGAGGAAGAGGAAGTGAGGTCAGAGACTCCACAGCTCTCTCGGGAGCAGACGCCTCAGAGAGAGACATCATGCCCCGCTCCCGGCATGAAGCTCCGACCCAGGATGGACTAGGCTAGAATCTTCCCGGTAAGACCGGTTCTCACAGATTATTAGAGATGGGTTGATCGGGATGTGAGAATTAGCCTGTAAGTGCTAGAGCTAAAGGGCCAAGCAGTGCTTAAAAGAATACAGTGTCTGTGTAATTATTTTGGGGCATAAGCTAGCAGAGCAGACAGCCGGGGTGCTGGGGACGCAGCCACGCCGCCCTTATTACTTCAAAGTACATGTGTGAGAAGCAGACACGTGGAACGTCATGTTGCACTCTCACCGATCAAGGCAGCTGTTTGTGGGTTAACCCCTTCGGGTAGAGAGACCTCACATCCTACTGGCCCACGCCATCATTCCAGGCCTGACTGTAGCTGGGTGTGGACAACAGGCCTAGGAAGGAAGGAAGGTGGATGTACAACACACACAGACACACCCACACACACACACTTTCATGCACACATGCTTAAGCATTGATTGTTAAGATTCTACTGTGAACACTGCCTTTCCAGAAGATGCAGCCTTAACGAGGGAATGAAAATAATAATGTTTAGGTAGGTCCATGATATGGATGTATCATGTAAAATGAAATGCCCCCCTTTTTTTCTGAAAAAATTGAATTAAAACCCCATGTTCACTAATTAAGTGCCTATGTTTTCAACTGGTCATGCTTCATTGGTCCCGAGGTCGTGCTCCTTCACGGAGAGACTTGCTGCCTCTAATGAGTTGAAGAATACATCCTGTGCTTGTGTTTTTGTATTTAGGCATCTGTGCCACTAAAGTCTTGTTAAGTGAGAATAACTAATTAGTAAGGACACACTTATGTGGCCCTGAAAAAAATGCATGTCCTGGATTCATTTACACTCTAGAGATCGTTTTCATTATTATGCAAAGTCTTTGGAATACCATTCTATGCTTCATTGATGCTGTTATTCGATAGAAATCCCTTATTATCCAAATTTAATGCAAAGCATTGTGTTAAGCTTGAATTCAGTGAGTAGGTTGTTTAACGTGGAGAAAGCTGCTGACAAATTCCTTTAACGTCATCCACTTACTGAAATAAATACCATGTTGAGATAATCTACCTATGGAAATAAATAGACTTTCAATGATTAGCTCTACTGTGTTCTCTTATATATAAATATTCTTGCTAGAAAAAACAAGTTTTCTCTAGGAGAGAGGAAAGTTTCTCCACTGAGAGAGCTTGGTAATTAAGTCTGTGAGACAAACTGACAGTAGACGGTCACAGGAGCTCAAGCCTTTTAATTACCTGTGTGCACATGGGACCCACCTGCGTGCACAGGGGACCCACCTACGTACACAGGGGACCCACCTGCGTGCGCATGGGACCCACCTGCGTGCACAGGGGACCCACCTGCGTGCACAGGGGACCCACCTGCGTGCGCATGGGACCCACCTGCGTGCATATGGGACCCACCTGCGTGCGCATGGGACCCACCTGCGTGCATATGGGACCCACCTGCGTGCGCATGGGACCCACCTGCGTGCATATGGGACCCACCTGTGTGCGCATGGGACCCACCTGCGTGCGCATGGGACCCACCTGCGTGCACATGGGACTCACACAAAATTTAAGACTAAAAGAAGCAGATGATTGAAGTTTCCAGTGCATCCTGAGCTATAGAAAGGGCAGGATGTTGGTCCTTATTTCGGGTTGGAGAAGGTGAGGGGAACAAATATTCTGGTGAATAAGGTTTGTTATATAGAGTCTCTCAAGTGCTATGTTGTCTTAGCCGGTCTCAGGATCAGATGGTGATCTGGAACCCACCGTTTGTGACTCACAATCTCTTCCTTGATGAATACAATCCTGGAAGGTGCTCTTAACCACTCAGTCGCCTTTCAGAGGATGCATCTTTAGTAGATAAGGAAGCTTCTGCTAAAACTCCTCCCAGGTTCCTCTGGAAAGGGCTGGGCAAGAGCCAGGAGGTGGCAGTCAGGGAGACCTTGGCTGTCTCCTGTGTAACTACATCCTGTAAGAGATCTTGGTTCTGCGGCTACTTCTGCAGACCCTCTCTTCTTAATTTAAAGTCGTTTGTAGGGTTATTGTGTTCTTAAGCCCAATAGCACTTTAAGACAGATTTTAGACATTCTATTTCTTATACATTTTTCCTTGAACCATATTGTTGTTTGTTTTGTGTTTGTTTCACAAGACAGAGCCTCATTAGAGAGGCCAGACTGGCCTTACCTTGTCCTCTTGTGTAGCCTCCTGAATGCTAGCATTACAGGAGTGAACAGTATTTCTAAATAAGATTTTTAAAATCTTAGCCCCACCCCGTGCAGGTGAAAGACGTGGAGTTAGTTTCTGTGGAGTCACAAATCTGCAAAGCCAAGACGGCTTGCTGCCTTCTGTCTCCATGCACTGCCAACTACAGAACTGTGTTCTGGAAACGTGTTTTTGCAGTTTCAAGGAGTGAAATCTAGCAGTGAGTTCTTGGGAGATTTAAATTATCAGTTCCCTTCACTGCTCATACAGTGATATCATTTGAATAATGCAGGGCGAGGGGGGGCTTACTTCTTCCTTAAATAACTGTGTGCTCGACCCCCTTGACTATACTTTCTATAAAACTATAACATTGTGGACAGTGATAGAACACAGTGAATGAGGTTAGTGTGTGTGTTGCACGCTCATCTACCCCTAGACTTGAAAAGTACTTTCCAAACCAAAGTCTAACCTCGAACTTCTCACTGCCTGTTCCAAGCCATTAGTTTTTATTTCTAATTCTATTTTGCCTCTTAATAATTTACCCTAGTTCTATCCTTTAATAACTAAGGCTCTCATTCATTAATTTTCACAGCTTTTAAAGTAATTCTGATGTAAGATTTAGTAGCTTAGATACAGTTTTGAGGAAGACTTAAATTCTGCTTATCTCAGAAGAAGAAAATAGCAGGGCAGAGATTTTGTGTCTCAAAGTTGCACCTAAAAGGAGAGAAGTGAGGAGGATGCCTTTGCAGGGTGGGGACCAGGTGACTGGTTAGTTATTTGTCACTCATTTCTGTGGGGTCCCTGGTTGGTGGCTGTTCTAAGGGTTTCCTCCCAGGCCGTGCCTCTAAAGCACACCTGGGTCACCACTCTCAGCTCCTGCTCCCCCACACTGTGGCCACCAGAAGCGTGCTCCCTCCACAACTTCCTCTTCCACCTTCGCTGCATTTACTCCCAGTCTACGTGCAAAGGTGACTGCGATTTCAAAGAAGACATAGATGGAGACCAAGAATATCATCTCTACTCTCTGTTGTCAGTTTGAAAGATTCTAATGAGTAGAAAACAAGAGAGTCAATGAAAACTGGACTGAAAAATAAAAGGCAGTATGCAGAACGAGGCGGTGTTAACAGCAATCCTCTATGGCTTGACTTTGATATAGTTGGAGCACAGTAGGGGAATGAATTTCGCTCTGAAGGAGGTAGCTGGATTTGAGTAGATGGAGTGAAACACAGCAGAGATTCAAAAGCAGAACAGAGGCTACAGAGGTTGAAAGCCAAGAGGCATGAGGTTTACCTTAATAAATTAGGAGACATGGTTACCACGTATGAAATACTGACACTATGCTTTGACTTGTCAAGAATCAAGTGGAGAGCTTGTGTTTAATTCAGAGAAGCTAACAAAAGTTAATGCAGTTTCTCAGCTAAAGAGGGTTGAGCTACTCTAAGGACTGCGGAGTTCCCTTGCAAAGGTGGAGCTCTGGACTGCAATCTGCATCCTGCCGCTTCTAGCTGGCTCACGGAAGTCACCTGAAGCACGTTGTTTTTCCTTCTGTGGTCTTTATGTTCTTTTGAATATGCATGTTTTTTGAGATATTTTTGAGAGAGAGAAATCCCATGACCTACACAGGCAGTTGGGTTGGATCCAAAGGATTCTTTCCATCCTGGATTTCAGTTTACAGGGACACCAGCTGGCTTTCATTTGCTACTACCCTATGTCTCGACAAGAGGCCAAAAAGCAGCTCTACCAGCTTCTCAATTCTTTCTTTTGGATGTCAGTTTTCAACTGCTTGTTTACAGCAGTCTACCATCCTTAATCCCGTCCAGCAATAAAGGCCTGCACATTGTCGAATGAAAATCAACTGTTACTCTTATTCTTACGCTCACATTCCAGAATCATCCCTTGGGTTTGTCAGCACCTGGATCAGGGAAGTCCTCTTTTCTGGTTCCATCTCAGGGAAGCAGTACTCTACAGCCACCTGTGAACACTTCTGCTGTTTGCAGTGGTCTGATTTGCAGCCTCTGCTAGCATGTGGCCACTAGCTGCCTGGACATAGCATTACCAAACTCGCCACGCTGAAGAGGACGCATAGGAGGGTGCAGAGGGCTGCACTGTGGAGATACACTCATTTCCAGCCAGAGAATTTAATCTCTTTTTACATTTCAGGAATTAAGATCTTATGATCTTACCCAGTTTATTTGCTTTGGGTGAGGTCAGTTTCTTTTCCCAGAGCATATGTGACTAATTTTGGAAATAGGTGAAAAAAATGATCATTCTTTTTAAAAATAATCTTTTGTTGTTGTTGTTTTTAATGCAGTTTTAGGTTCATAGTGAAACCCATAGTTGAAGCCCCCCATGTCTGCTGCTTCTGACACTCAGCCTCTGCTGCAGTCAACCTCTATTCCCACAGTGGTACTTTCTTTTATTTTAGCTCAGTGAAACTGTGCAGGCAGGCACATCATTACATCCCACAGTCAGTATTTATATAGTTTGTATTGGAGTTTGTCTCAGTGTCAGACATTCAGTATCTCTTAATAAAGTGCAGTGCACACAACAACCACGGAATTTCACAAAATGCTGTCAGGGACCCGTCCGGTGCCCTGTGCACCCACTCTTTCCACTCTAGCCCTGGCGATCCCCAGATTTGCTCTTTCCAGGGCATCATATACAGGAGTCATTAGTATATGAGTTTAACTTCATAATACACATTTGGATTTCCTTACTGTCCTTGCATGGTTTTCTTGGTCGTGTCGTTTAGTTCTCACTAATATGATATCGCCCAATGTTCCATAGTTATTTATCCATTAAAGGGCATTTTTTTTTTGTTATTTCAAAGTTGAATAAAATTATTTCAAGCCTCGTCATGCAGTTGTTTTGTGCGTGTGCTCCTCATCCTTTGGGAGAGTACCGGGATGCGACTCCTGGACAATGTTGTCAGTGTCTTGTTAGGTCTGAAGGAACTGAAAACTGTTCTTTTCGAGTAGCTGCACCAACAGCAAGTCAGCATTTATTTCTGAACATCCTCAAAAGCATTGGGTGTTGTCAAGGGTTTTGTAGGTTGGACATTTATACCTAAGGCGAGGCATGGAGTACTGTCTAATGTCACCATAGCGTGGAACATCCTTCCTCCTGCTTACACATCATCTGTTTATCTTCTTTTGGAGGTGTTTGCCCAAGCTCCTTGTTTCCTTCTTTGATCAAGTTGCTTACTTTATTGTTGACTTATAAGAGGTTTTTAAAAACTGTATTCTTAGCTAGATGTGGTAGTAAAGCCTTTAATCCCAACACCAAGGAGGCACATGGAGGTGAATCTCTGGGAGTTGCGTTTACAAAGTGAGTTCTAAGACACTCAGGGCTGTTATACAGAAAAACCCTATCTCAAAAAAGAAAAAAAGCAAAAACCAACCCAACAAGAACAACTGTATTTTTGATAGAAGTTATTTATTAGGTATAGTTTATTCAAATATTTTCTTTCAGATTGTGACATGTATTTTTAATTTCTTCATAGTATTTTTCATAGAACAGATTATTTTAATATTATCTCTTTGATGGTTTGTGCCTTTCTGTTTTCAATTGTTTTTATTGAGCTATTTATTTTTCTCTACTTTCCTCTCCCTTCCCCTTCTACCCTCTCCCATGATCCACACACTCCCAACTTACTCAGGAGATCTTGTCTTTTCCTACTTTTTATGTAGGTTAAATCCATATGTGTCTCTTAGAATCCTCATTGTCTGAGTTTTCTGGTATTGTAAACTGTAGACTTTTTTTGCATTATGTCTAAAAGCCACTTATGAATGAGAACATATAATATTGTCTTTCTGGGTCTGGATTACCTCACTCAATATGATGTTTTCTAGATCCATCCATTTGCCTGCAAATTTCAAAATGGCATTTTTTTCTGCTGTGTAGTACTCCATTGTGTAAATGTACCACATCTTTTTTATCTATTTTACAGTCGAGGACATTTAGGTTGTTTTTAGGTTCTGACTATGACAAATAATGTTGCTGTAAGCATAGTTGAGCGCATGTCCATGTGGTATAATTGAGCATCCTTTGGGTATATACCAAAAAGTGGTATTACTGGGTCTTGAAGAAGGTTATTTCCTAATTTTCTGAGAAATTGCCACACTGACATCCAAAGGGGCTCTACCAGTTTGCACATTCACCAGCAATGCAGGAGTGTTCCCTTTACCCTACAACCTTTCCAGCATAAGTTGTCATCAGTGTTTTTGATCTTGGCCATTCTTACAGGTATAAGATGGAATCTCAGAGTTGTTTTGATTTGCATTTCTCTGATGACTAAGGATGTTGAACATTTCCTTGAGTGTCTTTCAGCCATTTTAGATTTTTCTGTTGAGAGTTCTCTGTTTATGTCTGTACCCCAATTTTAAATTGGATTATTTGTTCTTTTGATGACCAATTTCTCGGGTTCTTTGTAGATTTTTTAGATCAGTCCTCTGTCCAATATGGGGTTGGTGAAGACCTTTTCCCATTCTGTAGGCTGTCGTTTTGTCTTGTTGACCATGTCCTTTGCTTTACAGAGAAGCTTTTCAGTTTCAGGAGGTCCCACTTATTAATTGTTTTTCTCAGTGTCTGTGCTACTGGGATTATATTTAGGAAGTGGTTCCCTGTGCCAATTCAAGTGTTTGTCCAGTTTTTCTTCTATAAGGTTCAGAGTGATTGGTTTTATGTCGAGGTTTTGATCCACTTGGACGTGAGTTTTGTGCATGGCAATAGATAACGATCTATTTTCATTCTTCTACATGTTGATATCCATTTATGCCAGTACCATTTGTACTGATTTTTTTGCTTCTTTGTCAAAAATCAGGTGTTCATAGGTGTGTGGATTGTTATCCATGTCTTTTATTTGGTTCCATTGTCCTCCTGTCTGTCCTTATGCCAATACCAGGCTGTTTCCAGTACTGTAGCTCTGTACTAGAGTTTGAAGTCAGGGATTGTGATTCCTCCAGAAGTTCCTTTATTGTTTAGGATTGTTTTGGCTGTCCTGGGTTTTTTGCTTTTCCATATGAAGTTGAGTACCATTCTTTCAAGGTTTGTGAAGAATTTTTCTGGGATTTTGATGGGCATTGCATTGAATCTTTAGATTGCTTTTGGTAAGATTGCCAGTTTTACTATGTTAATTCTACCTACCCAATAGAATGGGAGATCTTTCCACTTTCTTGTGTCTTCTTCAGTTTCTTTCTTCAAAGATTTAAAGTTCTTCTCATACAAGTCTTCCACTTGTTTGGTTAGAGTTACTCCTAGATATTTTATGATATTTGTGGCTTTGTGAAGGGCAATATTTCTCTGATTTCTTTCGCAGCCCATTTATCATCTGTGTAAAGGGGGCTTCTGATTTTTTTTGGTTAATTTTGTATCCTGCTACATTACTGAAAGTGTTTATGAGTTGTAAAAGTTCCTTGGTAGAATTTTTGGGGTTGCTTATGCAAACTATCATATTATCAACAAATAGTGAGAGTTTGACTCCTTCTTTTCCAATTTGTATCCCCCTGATCTCCTTTTTTGTCTTATTGCTCTAGCTAGGATTTCAAGAACTATATTGAATATATATGGGGAGAGTGGATAACCTTGTCTTGTTCCTGATTTCAGTGGGTGTAAGTTTCTGTTGTAGGGAGGCCACTTTGTCGTTCCGGCTGCTCAGACCAAAATAACCACACAAAAACTATGTTATTTAAATCACTGCTTGGCCCATTAGGTCTACTTCATATTGGCTAACTCTTACATCTTAATTTAGCCATTAATCTGTGTATCACCATGAGGTCGTGGCCTACCAGTAAATTTTCAGTGCGTCTGTATTCGGTGGTGGCTTTGCGGCTTCTCCCTGACTCTGACTCCTTTCTCCCAGCATTCAGTTTTTTTCTCTTCCTATGGAAGTTCTGCCCCATCAACGGGCCAAGACAGATTTTTTTGTATTAACCAATGTTATTCACAGCATACAGAGGGAAATCCCATATCAAGTTTCTCTCTATTTAATTTGATATTTCTGTTGGTTTGTTATATATTACCCTTATTATGTTTAGGTATATTTCTTTTTTATTTATATTTATTGACTGCTACTTTTTTCTGCTCTCCTCCCTACCTCTCCCCTCCCCAGTTTCAGCCTCCCCCAAGGTCCCCATGCTCCCAATTTACTCAGGAGATCTTGTCTTTTTCTACTTTCTATTTTCCATGTAGATGATATCTATGTAAGTCTCTCTTAGTGTCCTCATTGTCGTCTAAGTCCTCTGGGATTGTGATTTTTAGGCTGGCTTTCTTTGCTTTATGTTTAAAAACCATCTATGAGTGAGTGCATGTGATAATTGTCTTTTTGTGTCTGGGTTACCTCACTCAAAATAATGTTTCCTAGCTCCATCCAGTTTTCTACAAAATTCAAGCTGTCATTATTATTATTATTATTGGTATTTGCTGTGTAGTACTCCATTTGTAAATGTACCACATTTCCCTTCTCCATTCTTCGGTCGAGGGGCATTTAGGTTGTTTCCAGGTTCTGGTGATGACAAACAAAGCTGCTATAAACATAGTTGAACACATGTTCTTGTGGCACAATTGAGCATTCTTTGGATATATACCCCAAAGTCATGTTACTGGGTCTTGAGGAAGGTTGCTTTCTAATTTTCTGAGAAATTGCCACACTGATATCCAAAGGGGCTGTACCAGCTTACATTCCCACCAGTAATGCAGGAGTGTTCCATTTACCCCACATCCTCTCCAGCATAAGTTGTCATCAGTGTTTTTGATCTTGGCCAGTTTTACAGGTGTAAGATGGAATCTCAGAGTTGTTTTGATTTTCATTTCTCTGATAACTAAGGATGTTGAACATTTCGAACCTGAAGTGTCTGTGTTACTCATTCGGGGAAGGGGTGGCTGTGGAGATCCCTTTGCTTCTGTACTTGTTGGAAAGACTACTATGTCTTATCTGTGCCACCTCTGTTCTTCTTTCCAGAGCAGTTGACCACACTCATGTTTATTGTCTGTGTTGGGGTTCCATCCCTCAGCCAATACCATGGTGTCTGGGTCATTGTAGTTTTATAGTAAGGTGGCTAGTGTTCATCCTTACACGTTTTTGTTCTTCTTCTGTGTTCGTTCCATATCATTTGCCTCTTCCTATAAAGTTGAAAATTAATCTGTTTCTTAAACAAACAAACAAAAAACCATCCACCCACCCACCCAACCAACCAACCAACTAACCCACCATTCAAGCATAGTCCTTAGAGGGAATTTAATTTTGTTGAATCTATTGGTAAAGTTGAAAAGAATTCATCTCTTTGAACATTCAGTTGTAAAAGTGAGTTTAAGTCCTTTAAGTAGCTAGGGAGTGGAAAGACATTTCAGCCAATGGGACTGGTTGATATTGTGAAGCCATGTGATTTATGCTTTAGTTGTCAGAACATGCATAGAGAAGGTAAAGGTACAGGAGGAATAATGAAAAACCCAACTATAAAAGTACATTGTAACAAAACAAAAGATTCCACTAAGGCTATTATACTATTTAGTACACAGCTACCTATCTACACATTTGATTTTGATTGCCTCTGCCAATGTGAAGGAATAGTATGTCAGCAACTTTTTTAACTTTAGGAGATACTAACCGGCCTGAAATCTAAGAAGATTGCTTTTTCAGGCTTGTAGAGTATTCATTGGAACTAAGCAAAATGAGAAAGTAGGCAATTCATGATGGAAGGAATGCAAAATAGCGGAAGTACAGAAGGATACATAGGAAGGCAGTTAAAAGTTGACAGCCATCTATAAGGTCACCGAGGTGATGATATATCAGGTAAAAGTGGTTGATAGGCCAGCTCCAGAAAGATCTTGGTTCTGACCTGAATCTGATGGTGGACGTAGAAACCCAAGTCCCAAAAGTTGTATTTTGAAGTCTTCAAGTACACCCACATGCACAAATAATACTAGTGATAGTACATTATAAAAAGCACACATAATTTCTGACTTGGAAGACTTTGTGAATATTGTTGAGATACTACAAGCAAAAGAGTGTAAGCCAGCAAAAATATCGAGGTGTTGATAGGGTAGAATGTGTTGAATTGTAGGCATTGGCTCAACATGCGTATCATTTGTTTTAGACTTAAATTGGGAAAGCTGAAGCAGCGTAATTCTGACCAGTACAGAAAGGTAGTGATGGATGCTTGTGTGATCATCTGTGTCAGGTATTATGACAAGTATGAGCATAGCTTATACATAGAAGATGATAGTAGCATAGTAGATATTTACAGATTGTTTCCCAAGGGTCTCTGGCTAATATGTGGGATAAAGATTAAAACCCAAGTCTTTTTGACATCAGGTCTCCTGTTCTGTAGGCAGTGCACTGACAATTTTCTTTAGGTGATAAAGAACAAGAGATTCGTATGACCCAGATATCCTAGTAGTGTTCATGATCACTGATTTAATTTGTAACCCAGCCTGTGGCTTCTGAACTGGAGCTCTTTTTGTAAGTATACAGAAACATTTTATACCTGCTCCTTTTCTGTCCCATCTGAATGCCATCTAATTTTCTGGTTGATTATTTTATGGATTTAAGAATTTCTTCCTCAACTAAAGAGTTAGCATTTTAAAATGTACCCTTTCCCCGTAGATGAACATCAGTAACACAGTATCAGAAACCCATAAAAACATAGGAAATAATCTCACATCTGTGAAGCCAAATAAAGGGAAATACACACACACACATACACACACACACACACACACACACACACACACACACACACACCCCACCACCACCACCACCACTACCAACAAAATAATAGTAATGAACAATCATTGGTCATTGATATTTCTCAATATCAGTGGTCTCAATCCCCCAATAAAGAGACACAGACTAACAGAATGGATCCATCCTTTTTGCTGCATCCAAGAAACACGTCTCAACATCGAGGATAAATATTACCTCAGGGTAAAGGGTTGAAAAAAGATATTTCAATAAAATGTCTAAGAAACAAGCTGATATAGCCACTTTAATATCTAACAAAATAGACTTCAAACTAAGTATGTATGGGGGGAACCTACATACTTATTAAAGGAAAAACCCAATAGATGACATTTTAGTTCTTAATATCTATGCTCCAAACACAAGGGCACCCACCTTTGCAATAGAAACAGAACTACACCATAAATCACATATAGACCCTCACACACTGACAATTGGATATATCATTACCCCATTCTCACCAGTGGACAGGTCATCCAAACAAAAACTAAACTGGGAAAATGCTAGAGCTAGCACATGTTATTATCCAAATCCTAACAGATATTTTCAGAAGATTTCACCCAAACACTAAAAGAAAATATATTTCTTCTGTGCATCTCATGGAACTTTCTCTAAAACTGACCACTTATTTGGACACAAAGCAAGTCTTAAAAGATACAAGAAAATTGAAATAACTCCTATCAGCCGACCAGGAATTAAAGCTGAATTTCAACACCATCAGAAACAACAGAGAGCTTACAAACTCTTGGAAACTGAACAATTCTCTACTGAATGAAAAATGAGTTAAGACAGATATAAAGAAAGAAATTTAAGACTTCCCGAATGAAATGAAAATGAATGCACAAATACTCAAACTTATGGGACTCAATGGAAACGTTGCTAAGAGAAAAGTTTATAGCACTAAGTGCCTTCATAAAGAAATTTCAGTGATCTCATCCTAGCAACGTAAGAGCACCCCTAAAAACTCTAGAACCAAAAGAAGTAAACACAGCCAAGAGGAATACACAGCAGGAAATCATCAAACTGAAGGCTGAAAGCAGTAAATCAGAAACAAAGAGAACAAAACAAAAAATCAGTGAAACAAAGAGCTGGTTCTTTGAGAAAATCAATAAGTTAAACATACCCTTATTCGACCTAAGTGAAGGCAGAGAGAGAATATCCAAATTAACAAAATCAGGAACCAAAAGGGAGTCATAAGAATAGACACGAAGGAAATCCGAAGAGTCATTAGGCCATACTTTGAAAACCTATACCCCAAACTGGAAACTTTCCATATTGGAAAATATAAATGAAATTGATAATTTTCTCCATAGGTACCACTTACCAAAGTTAAATTGAGATCAGATAAGCAATTTAAATAGACATATAACACCTAGTGAAATAGAAGCTGTCATTAAAAGACCCCCCCCTGAAAGAAAGCCCAGTACCAGATGGTTTTAGCCCACCTACTAGGCTTTGAAAGAAAAGTTAATGCCAATACTCTTCAAACTATCCCACAATTAACAGCAGAAGAAACAATGCCAATTCATTTTATGAAGCTATGATTTTCCTGATACACAAACCACGTAAAGACTCAACAAAGAAAAAAAATTACAAACCAATTTCCCTGAACATAAATGCAAACATGCTCAACAAAATACTTGCAAAACAAAATCTATATATATGAAAAAGATCATTCACCATGGTCAAGTGGACTTCATATCAGAGACTCAGGGATGGTTCAAAATATAAAAATCAGTTAGTGGAATCTATCATGTAAACAAACTGAAAGGAAAAAAAAATTACTTGCATGATCGTCTCATTAGGTACTTAAAAAGCCTTTGACAAAATCCATCACCCATTTATGATAAAAGTCCTGGAGAGAATACAGATCCAAGGGACATTCCTAAACATAATAAAGGCAATTTACATCAAGCCTATAACCAACATCAAATTAAATGCAGAGAAACTCAAAGCAATTCTACTAATATCAGGGACAAGACAAGGTTTTTCACACTTAAGGTCTATTTAGTATAGTACTTGAAGGATTAGCTTGAGCAATAAGACAACTTAAGGAGCTCAAGCAGATACAACTTGGAAAAGGAGTCAAAGTATTATTATTTGCAAATAATATGATAGTATACATAAGTCACCTTAAAAATTCTACCAGCAAACCCCTACAACTGATAAGCACCTTCATCAAAGTAACTGGATACAAAATTAATAAAAAATGAATGAATGAATGGATGAATGACTAAATAAAAAAGAAAAGAAAAGGAAAGAAAGAGAAAATAAGATATAGTCAGTAGCCCTCCTATATACAAATGACAATCTGAGGAAGAAATCAGGAAAACAAACACTTTCCACAGTAGCCTTAAATAATATAAAATATCTTTGGGTAACTAACCAAGTAAGTGAAAGACTTGCTTGATTAGAATTTCAGGTCTTTGAATAAGACAGCAGAAGATGGAAATATCCCATGCTCATGAATTGGTAGGAGTAATGTTGGAGGAGATGCTTGTTTTTCTTAGCTGCCTGGATAGCTTAGACCCAAAATGATCACATAGAAACTGTATTAATTAAAACATTGCTTGGGCCATTAGCTCTAACATCTTATTTGCTAACTCTTACATCTTAGTTCAACCCATTTCTATTCATCTGTATATTACCACAAGGTCATGGCCTACCAGCACAGTTTTACATCTTAGTTCAACCCATCTCTATTAATCTGTGCATCACCACAAGGTCATGGCCTACCAGCACAGTTTTACATCTTAGTTCAACCCATCTCTATTAATCTGTGCATCACCACAAGGTCATGGCCTACCAGCACAGTTTTACATCTTAGTTCAACCCATCTCTACTAATCTGTGCATCACCACGAGGTCATGGCCTACCAGCACAGTTTTACATCTTAGTTCAACCCATCTCTATTAATCTGTGCATCACCACAAGGTCATGGCCTACCAGCACAGTTTTACATCTTAGTTCAACCCATCTCTATTAATCTGTGCATCACCACAAGGTCATGGCCTACCAGCATAGTTTTACATCTTAGTTCAACCCATCTCTACTAATCTGTGCATCACCACGAGGTCATGGCCTACCAGCACAGTTTTACATCTTAGTTCAACCCATCTCTATTAATCTGTGCATCACCACGAGGTCATGGCCTACCAGCACAGTTTTACATCTTAGTTCAACCCATCTCTATTAATCTGTGCATCACCACAAGGTCATGGCCTACCAGCACAGTTTTACATCTTAGTTCAACCCATCTCTATTAATCTGTGCATCACCACAAGGTCATGGCCTACCAGCACAGTTTTACATCTTAGTTCAACCCATCTCTATTAATCTGTGCATCACCACAAGGTCATGGCCTACCAGCACAGTTTTAGCACGTCTCTCTCCAGTGGCAGCTCCATAGCTTCTCCCTGATTCAGTCCTTCTTTCTCCTAGCATTCAGTTCCATCTTCCCCACCTACCTAACTTCTGCCTTGCTGTAGGTCCAAAGCAGTTTCTTTATTCATTAATGGTAATCACAGCACACAGAGGGGGCTCCCACATCAGAGTAATACAGTAAAAATGGCCATCCTACAAAAAGAAATCTGCAGTTCGATGCAATCTCTATCAAAATTTCAACATTATTTTTACAGACCTTGAAAAAAATTCTTAACTTCATATGGAAAAACAAAAAATAAACCATAATAGCTAAAAGAATCCTGAACAATAAACTCCTGGGTTCTCACCATCCCTGATTTCAAGTTTTTCTACAGCACTATAATAATAAAAATAGCATGATATTGGCATAAAAAGAGACACATTAGCAGATGGAATCAAAGACCCAGATATAAATCCACATATCTAGGCACCGGATTTTTGATAAAGAAGTCCCCCATACACAACTGCATAAAAGTCGCATCTTCAACAAATGGTGCTTGTCAAACTCAGCATCTCTATAAATGTCTAGATTATCTGTATTTATCTGTGTACAAATAGATCCATACTTATCACCTTTCCAGAAACTTAATTCATGTGAATAAACACTCAACATAAAACCTAGTACACTGAATCTGATGGAAGAGAAATTTGGGAATATTCTCAAATACATTGGCACAGGAGATAAGTTTTATTTTATTTACTTTTTGCTTGCTTTTTCAAGATGGGGTTTTTCTGTCTAACAGTCCAGGCTGGTGTGAAACTCTCAGAGATCTGCCTGCCTCTGCGTTAGAATTGATGTTGTGCTGAGATGACTTTCTGCACAGAACACTGACTGCATAGGCACTAACATCAACAGTTAATTAATGGGACCTCCAGAACTGAGATGCTTCTCTAAGTCAAAGGTCACCATCAATTTGACACAGAAGGATTAGGGTTAGCACTAGGGTTTCCATCCTACAGAACTGAATAAGTTTTTAACAACTGCACGCCTGATAGAGAGCTAATATCCAAAGTATATAAAGAACTCAAGAAGCTAGGTATCAAAAAATCAAACCATCCAGTTAAAATAGGGTACAATACAGAGAATTATCAAAGAGTAAGCTCAAATGTCTGAGAAATAGTTAAGGAAATGTTTCAATATCACTAACAGGGAAATTTTAGTCAAAATTCCTTTGAGATTCCATTAGCCATTCTGTTGGAATGGCTAATCCATAATTAATGCTGGTGAGACTGGTGGAGTAAGGGTAGCACTCCTCTATTGCTCGTGGGAGTGCAAACCTATACAGTCACTATGGAAATCAAAATTAGGAATAATCTACCTTAAGATCCATCTGTACCACTCTTGGGCATTTACCCAAAAGAAGCTTCATTCGACAACAAGGGTGCTTGTTCAATCATGTTTCTTGAGCCTTATGCATAATATCCAGAAAGCCAAAACAGCTTAGATGTCCCCCAACTGAAGAATAGGTAAATAAAATGTGGTAAGTTACAGAATGGAGTATTACTCGGCTGTTTTAAAAGTGACATCATGGAATTTGAAGACAAATGGATGGAACTAGAAAAAAGTCATCCTGAGGTAGGTAACCCAGACCCAAAGAAATAAATATGATATATACTCACTCATAAGTGGATGTTAGATATTAAGTGAACAGTAAGTAAGCTACAATCCATAGGTCCAGAGAGGTTAGGTAAAGAGGAGGTCTCTAGGGGTGATTCATAGATCTCTCTGTAACAGCGAAATGCCACAGGTTTTAGGGCATGCTGGGGTTCAGTGGCAATTGGGGGGGAACCTCAGGTGGAGGGGAGAGACAAAACAAGTAACAAAAGAAACAAAACAAACAATTTGGACCCCTCATCACAAAGGATCGATTCGTAGGTATGGAGCTCTGGAAGGATTCTCTGAAGTTCTGCTATGTGGGACGAGCAATGCCGCCAGCAAGCTTTCCCTCACATCCAGAAGCGATTGTGTAGGGAGTCAGGAGCATGTCTGTAAAATTTCCCATGTCCTGTCTTTATCAGAACCGCTGGGGAGAAGTTACACAGCAGATTTCTTTTGGAGTGTGGGTGCAGGCGATGTTAGGGAGGCTCCAGTTCTGACTGTGAGGTGATAAAACGTAACTCACATTTGTGCTTCCATTGTTCAGATGTCCGTGGAAGCAGCCAAATACAATGAAATGGAAATGTATTTAAACAGTTATCAAATTCATGGCAACTCTTTTAGTCATTGTGACCCCCGTCTCAGACAGTGGACATTAACATTAACGTGCTCTCTGTCAAGTGGTAGAATCTATGAGAGTTGTTGACTTTTGAAGACAAATGCAGGGTTCAGGAAACACATGTAGGTCCATTCAAGTCTATGTAGTTTGTAAGCCACTTTGAGTCTTTGCTGGCTTGACTTCTTTTCTGATGGCCTGACTTTAACTGGGATTTCTAGATATGTCTGGTGCTTTTATTGCCTTCTGAGTTTCTAGGTTCTTCACAGAGAGCTGACTCAGTGGTTACTAGCAGGGGTTGCTTTTCCAGAGGTCCTGGTTCAATTCCCAGCACCCACAGGGCAACTCACAACTGTCTGTAACTCCAGTTGCAGGGGATCCTACAGCCTCACACAAACATACATGCAAACAAAACACCAATACATATAAAATCAAAATAAATAATTTGAAAAATGAAGTTGTATTCTTTCTGAATGGCAAATATTTAAACATGTGTGCCTGACTCAAAATAGTGGCATTTTTTTAAACTGAGATTATTTTCCTACACAGACACTATTGTTAAATGATTCTGAAAATTTTGCATTGAGACACTTTATATCAGTTCATAGAACTAGAAGGACTGTTTAATTTGCTAAATTATTTCATGTACCAGGCTTTACATTTGCAGAGTTAACAGTTTAGAGAGAAATTTCTTTGGCAAATCCTTTTCAGAATATGTAATTTGATAATTGATTGTATAGCATCCTATTTTTATCTAAGAACTTGTTTGGCTCTATCTTGCTTTTTCCATACTGCATGGTGAGCTTATGGTTTTTTTTCCTCGATTAGAACAATGTAAGATTTGCTAATGGTCTTAAATTATTTATTAATTAGCATGATTCAAGTATATAAATCTCATTTCTTTAAAATCTAGAAGGTCAATCTTGTGAATCATAGAAAGGTGCTAAGGAGCAATGGAGTTCATGTTCCTTTTTTACTGAATATACTTTAGCCAGTACAGTGCCTGAATCAAGGAAAAATTCCTCCTTTTTCGAGTTACAGAGAAATGTTTAGACACTTAGTGCTTTAGTAAACTTTACTAAGATTTCACGTCCATGATTTTTGCTCATATTTTGAATATGCTATACGGTGTATAGTTTGGTAACTTTAATCTTTTGGTTCTTGAAGTTGCGTGTGAGAAACGGGATATGGACATATTTTGTTGTCTATGTCATAAAATTTGAAGCACAAGTCACTCGGTCCCCCTCTTCCTGCTGGATATGTGAAAAGTAATGTTCTGTCAAGGTCTCTTGCCGCAAAGCTCAGTGCTTCTCTGGTTCCCAGGCTTAGTTATTGGCATCAGCTACAGCTCGGGAGACTTAGGAGAGCAAACGTGGGGCCATTTCCAGCTTTCCTCCTCCCTCACCTTCTGTGTGCTCTCGGTTGCCAAGCACCATTAAGCCTGTGTCTGCTGTATCTCTTCGCCTCCACTCCTTTCTCTTGTCACTGTGCCTGCTCTGTGTCATGCTCTCACTATTCCAACTCTGGAGAAAGGCAGAAATCTGGGAGTTGTCTGCTTGCCTTCAGCCCCTTCTCTTCCAAAGCAGCCTGAGCCCCAGAAGAGTCTTGGTGCAGAGGAAAGCTGCTGGGGAGGGGCGTTCACTAAATGCTCCTGTGGTCATGATCTCTCTGGGCTGAGGCGAATGTAAAGACTAATTTTAAGAAGTGTGAATAAAACTCTTGTTATCACAAAAACAAACCCAAGGGGTGGATGTCTTGTCAGTGAGACAGTAATGTGTGCTTGCCAGGTTTCACAAAGCAGAGACTTGAGAATTATGGGAATCTGGAACCTTAGCCCTACACTGAGAGTCAATTTGTAATTCCTCCTGAACTGTTGCCTCTGAAGGAATCTCATTTGTGTACATGGAAAAATAAAGAGTGAGATTCAGGATTTGGAGAAAAGTGAGCAGCTTAAGACTCTGCCTGGTTTATAAGGTTCAGATATATTTTCTGAATGTCAATGACATTTGAATAGTCATTCCCAATAGATCGCATTATCATGCTGTTAAAAACAACCAAAGTTACCTTGGAGACTAGATATGGTGGTGCTCATTTGTAATGCCCCAATCAGGAGGCAGGGGCAGGGAAATCTATAATTCCAGGCTGGCCTGTCTCAAAACAAAAACAAAAGCAGAACATTGCTTTGGGGGTGGGGGGAGCAGACCTTGGCACAGGAGGCTGAGAGGTGTGAGCCATGTCTTCTTTAAAGATCTCACTGCCTTCCCTTGCTGAACTTCACTTTCCAAGTCCATTAGGTGGGGTTAATACCTCTCTCCATTTCTCACCCCATCCTACAAGTGCAAAGTGTCTGTGTGGGCAAGGCCACTTCCGAGAGAGAGAGAGCATTTCTAGTTAGAGTCTAACTGCATTTGCTGCCTCTGTTCACAGTTAGTAGTGGGAGGCTTCACAGTGACTGAGTACTCATTCTTGACGTGGAGGCTCTAAGCCCTGCTACTACTTCCTTCGAACCATTTCCAGTTTAAGTTTTATTGCTGCAACTTAGCACCCAGCACTCCTGCCCCATCAATTTTTCTAGATTCCAAGAATAACATTAAACATATTTATTTTCTTTTATTCATCTAGCTTTTCACAGGCAGGCTCATCTCCTTAGAAATAAGTTTTCTGGTAAATCATTACATAACCTCATGATCTTTCATAGCTGTTTGATCATACCTTAATTTTAGATCTAGCTTTTAGGAATTTCTAAAATCCTATCATGTTAATTTTACATAATGTCTCCTAGATTTATCACTGGTTTTACAGTTTTCCTTCTGCTCCTTACTCTACCTCAGAATACGTTTCTACTCAAGACCTTTCCCTTCCTAACACACCTCGTCTTGGGTTTCCATACATCTTAAGAACCCATTTTACACCCATCCTCTCTTTCACCGAATGAGTACCTGCCATATTGCAGGATGGCACAGAACATATTTGAAACATTGCAGGAATCAACAGGAAGCAGCTCATGTAGTCGCTGATTGTCTATGTATTACTATTTAACCGCTCTATACAAATGTATCTTCATGGTGAAAACCTAAACATTTCCAAAAGGAATAGCCCATATATTATACCTCTCACTTGTTCATTTGGGCAAGATTAATTTCCCATTAATACGTGTTCAGATTAATGTACATTTTATCCTTTGGAAAGAATGACTTTTTGCTTTGGCATCTTTACTACCTGTGAATTTCGGAGCTAAAGAACTTCGATTTTAATGCCCCAACAGTTCTTATCCATGTAATTCAATTGGAATGACCGAAGTTGAGTCGTTTGTTAATGGCTCTGCCAGTTTTGCATTATCCAGGAACAAGTGCATAGCCACAGGATTCATGCGGTTTTCACCCTGCACTGTAACAAGTCATCCAGACTAAGTCATTTGAGGCTGATTTCTGTATGGTGCTAGGATTCTGAGAGTAGCCTAGACATACTCTTTTTCTACTACTCATTGCTCAGAGGTTAGTGACTGTTGCTTTCCTATGGACCGTGGCAAAATTAGAGCTTTTCTTACTCTGATTCCTCCCATGCAACTGGACTTTGCTGCAATTCTCAGTTTGTGCGTATTGCATGCACTATTTTACTCTCAGATGTGTATTGAGATGAGGAATGATAGAAATTCATGAGAGCTTTGGAAGCATATACTCTCAGGTCTGTATTGAGATGAGGAGTGTTAGAAATTCATGGAGAACGTTTGGAAGTATATACTCTCTGGTTTGTATTGCAACACTGATTTTGTAAGAGGGAGGAGGCTCAGCGAATGCTGGAAATAGTAAAGAGAGCTGCTGCTGATTTTAATTTTTAATAACTTTATTTTTTTGAGAACATCATCCATCGAGCACTGCATTTGAATCAATCCCGTCCATCCTTCCTCCAGCGTCTCCTGTGTCTCTCTCCTTCTAAAATCCATGCCCTTTTGGACTATTGTTGTGTGTATAGACTGTCTATGACCTTCTGAGTCCATTTAGCATTGCTTTAACGTACCCATGTCCAGGGCTGACCACTTGATATTGGACAACCTGTGTGGGAACTTGTCCCTTGGCTTACAGAATAAAAGTCTTGTTCCTCTGTAGATCTGCCTATCATAAGCCCTCTGGTTCCTTTAAATAAAGGTAGCCTGGGCTAAATGAATACAGTTAACTAGTCAATTCATAAATCCATTTCTCAGTATTAGATGTTACACTGAATACGGTAGAGAGTCCAAATGAAAATTAATATGCAAATCGCTGCAGTAGAATCCAAGGATAACAAAGGTTTGAAAACAATTATTTGAATCATAAGGGAAGTTCTAGCAGCAGAACACACATTCACACATGCATAAACAGATACATAAAACACATACATAAACACATGTACACACGAAAACAACACATAAACGTACTCATACACACAAAACACACATATACGCAAACAGCACACAAATACACAATAAATACACACATATAATATACACATAAAATAGACAAGAACACAGACACATACACATAAACATGCAGACATAAGTGCACACGCACAAGCACACACACAGCACATTTTATGTCTCCTTGCCTCCCTGGACTTAAACTAGGACTCAGTAGTACCAGTATGTGAAAGTTTTCTAGAAACCTATAGGAAATTTAAAAATGCATGCGTGAACTGGCATTTTAACATTTAAAATGAATAAGGAGAATGCTTTTAGTTAGTATTTTAAGAGCTGTAGTTTTAAATTCCATTTTTTTCGGTGCTCGGAATGAACTCATGCCAGGCAAGCCCTAGTCTTTTGAATACTACCCCTAATGTGCTGAAATGATGTGTCCATGTTCAGAATTGTGACTTTGTATTCAGGATGAAATAATGAATAAGGCATTATGTTCTGTCTCTTAACGACTCGATGGAGAGTCGGTGCTATGGAAGATGTAATAAAACTTCACTGACATGTCACAGTGTATTTAAAGAGCAGCGGCAGAGGTTCTTCCGGATAGTCAGTATAGAAGATATCTGAAAACGCTTAAGTGACGCGGACAAATCCCATTCCCACTGACAGCAGCGCTACGAGGGCCTCTGCCTCTCTTTTAATTAGACCTCCGTTCAGGCATTTTAATTGAAGAGAAATTCTTCAGCTTACTTCACTTGGTAATTGTTCCACTTCTCACTTTCCTCTGACAAGGGCAATTGTGTAGCCTCTAAAGCTGGAAGAGGATCTCCTCCACATGTGGAGCCAGGGAATGAATCAGGTGACCTTTCAGGGTGAGCGGAGCTGTCTACCCATGATTCTCTTCATTGTAGTACAGATTCAAACATCTGTGTCAGCACACTCAGAGTCTCACTGTTTCTGTGAGAAGTGTGCAACAGTTAAAATTTGACAGGGCATGAGAGCAACACCCAGCGCTCCTGGGTTACCACCACCCTGTGCTCAGCCAGAACGTGACTGAAAAGTAGCTCAGCTTTAAGATGGGGGATGCGCTACAGCTGTTGCAGGCTGAGAGCAAAGTTGTTACATCTGATACATTTCCCTTGCCCTCACCCCTCCCTGGGCCCCCCACAGTGCCATCGAATGCTCAAGGGAATTCTACAGGATCCTTTGCTATGGCGGAGGACTTCTGCCCCTGTGTCTCCATGAAAGGAGCAGTGTTGCTAGGTAGCAGTAGTGGCTGTGGGTGCTTCATCGAATGGGGGACTGCAGGGCTGCATTCGCTGTCTTGTGGACATTGTTAGAATAAACTTCCATTGCAAATTGACTGGCCAAATAGTCTGGCTGTGATGAAATAGTGCTGAAAGTCTAATGTAAAGAGCAAAAGTGTGGATCTGAGTCATGGCAACTTGTGTGCAGAGCGCTGGCTGGGATGCTGTGCTGCAGCCGTGGCAGGACTCTGGGGAGCGACTAGGAGAAACTATCACGACTGGTTTCCTTCCTTACTTTAGGACAGTCTCATCCTGGGCACTAATCTCCTGTGGCCATAAGTATGCACCTTGCTTGGTGAGTGCATCTTACCTGTGTCTGCTCATTTGCCAGGACTCCTCTGTGTGCGTGGGGAGGGGGCTGCTTGCGTGTAGCTCAGAATATTGCCTTGAGTTATCCACCACAATCATAACTTTCTTAAAACTGAAAAAGAGCCAAGTGAATACATGGATGGGTTTTATCAGGCGAGGTGAATTGTGGGAAGTTGGGGGATTTGCAGTTAAGTGTGAAATATGTGAGTAATGAAATAAATACTATTTTATCATAAACCACAGTCATTTTTCTCTATGTAACAGCGAAGGTATAGTTTTTATGGTCTTGAAGTTCTGTGTGAGCCAGCTCTCCCCAGTGGGAGTTCAGGTCAGGAGAGTAAATAACTAGGCATTTAAGAAGATTCCTGAGACCCACTCTGCTTGGTCCTGCGTATCTAGAACTTCTTCAATTATTAACTCCGAAGGCACTAATCAGAAGCATTCCTTTCCATCTGAGTATTAAAGTATACTTCCCCTTTGATCTTGGTTGTCTTCTGAAGCAGTGGTGACCATGGAAACACTACTCATAGGAGAAAAACAGCTTTGGAGTTTGTGAACTTAGGTTACAGCACTTTGGCCATTGCATCATTGTGTGGCTCTGTTTCACGTGGATCAGTTCTGTAAGCGCCCTAGTTAGTGCATCCATGGATTCACTAACACTGTGCTCCCAGCCAGCGTGCAAACTCAGGCCTGCGTGTCACAGCTGCTCTGAGAATTGTATCCCCTGCAATGAGCAACCACGCCCTTCGTTCTCTGGAACACTAGACAGCGCTCACGACTGTGCATTTTAAATCATCCACGTGAAAACACAGCAGTGGTTAGAGAGTACAATGAGTACTCGCACACACCACACCGGAACAAGGGAGAAGCATTCTCCTGCGGCAGCTCAGGTTCTGCGACAAGTCTGTGCTGCCAAATAACCATAAGAGTGCTGTGCATACTGATTTTGGGATACAAGTTAATCTCAGTAAGTGGGCGCACTATAAATGTGGAATGCACCAATTAGAATCGACTATAAGGAGCTTTTTTTTACTTAAGGCATAACTCGTGAAGTTTCCTGAATAATCCCCGAATATAGAGGACTAGTGAGAATCCTGAATGTGATTCTAGCACATATCAGTGATCCTCATGTAGGGAAACCCACCCATCCCTCTCTTCCTTCATTTCTTCTTTCCTCTATCGCAAGGTCAATCCTATTGCTGGCCTGCACATCCCTTTGTACCTGTGTTGAGGTTGAGTTTGTGGTCCTGCTACTTCAGTTTCACTTGTGTTTCGGTTCAGAATATCCTTTGTAAGTACTGAAATTAACACATAGCATATTGCTTTATAAAAATTTCATCGTATTTGAGCTCCATTATCAATTTGACTTTCAGTTAAAGAAACTAAGATTGTAATAGATTAACTGCTTGTTGCAGTTAACATGCTACTATATTGTGGAAGTTAGACTAGAGTACACGTTTTGATTTTTAATCTACTTTTATCTTCCTCTATAAACTAGATAGTTCTTAAGCAGATATATTTGTTCACGTACCTATCAGAGTAACAACAGCCAGTAATATTTTAAAAATTACTTTTGTTTGCTATTAATTTTTATCTTGTAGCCTACACTACTGTGGAATTTGCTTACATGTAACTCCCAAGATGGTCTTGAACTTTCGATGGTTTTCCCAAGTCCTGTGCTTGCCATGGTGAGCCCCCACTGTATTAGGCTAAACATAGTATTTATAAAACATATTTTTTAAGAATACCAAGCTTAGGCCAGTCAGTGTTCACTGTTTTTGATACTCTAGAAAAGTGAGGTTGCATATGCTGTAATTTGGACCATTACTAGATAAGTTGACCATATACTATTGCTTTTCAAACAAAACAAAAAACAAAAATTACTTGTCTCCAGAGATAAGAGTTATTTAATTTAGATACATGGCTTGGGTTTAACTGGAATGTGATGACCTACAAATGGTATAATCCTCACTTGAACAACAGGAATAAACAAGTTTAAAAAAAAATCACTGGAGAGCTGAGTTTGGAATCCAAGGGAAATAAGTCCCCTAGATAATGGGTGTACTTTTTCACCTCAGTGATAATAATGCCTGTGCAGGGGTCCAGCACAATAGCAGTGTTGCAGAAAGATGCTGGTATGAGCTCAGTGGTGTTTGCTTGTAACTCCTACACATGCATGCTGCATCCCTAAGCAATAATAGCTCAACACTAAATAGGAAAAGAAGTTGTTGCGTAGGTGCTTAATTAGAAATGAAACCGTTTCTAATCTACTCTAATCAGCGCCCTTATAAGAAAGTGGAAATTTGAAGACATGTTATAAGGTAAGGCAGCAGAGAAGTCAATTACAAGCCAGAGAAATTGAACATGTGACTCCCTTTGTTTTGACAATCAGGCTTCCATAATGTAGAAGAAATAAATTTCTGTTTGAGATATCAAATTTATGACACAGGTAGAAATTTTTTAGTCTAGAAGATACAAACCCTGAGTCCATGAGGTATAGAAGATCCGAGTTCTGAGTCCATTTGATGTAGACAATCTAAATCCTAAGTTCATGTGATGTAGAAGATCCTAATATCTATGTGGTGTAGAAGATCCAAATCCTGAGTCCATGTGGTGTAGACCTTGAGTCCATGTGGTGTAAACCCCAAGTCCATGTTGTGTGGGAGATCAAACCCTGAGTCTGTGTGGTATAGACCCTAAGTCCATGTGGTATAGGAGATCACACCCTGAGTCTGTGTGGTATCGACCCTAAGTCCATGTGGTGTAGGAGGACCCAACGCTGAGTCCATGTGGTTTAAGAGATCCAAATCCCAAATGACCCAGAGCTTCATATGTGGGCTATTTTTTTAGATTGGAAAGTGCCCAACAGGTAAAGTCTATGCAAATGTACCAAGATCTGAAATTGTAAAACATTTGTGGGGCCAAGCATGCTCATCTTGCGTTTTAATATGGTGTCCCATGTAAACCAAAGTTATTTTCTTAAATAATGAAGTATTCAGAGCCAAGCGTGAAAGACACCAAAACAAGCAAACAAACAAAGAAATAAGAGTGGACAATAGAGTTGAGATTATGTCGAAAGGAGAAGGAGACTTTAGCAATATTTGAAGTTTTAACATACTGATTGATGAAACAAGAATAGAATTTTTCTGAAACGGTGATACTGAAAAGCAAAAAAGAAAGATCAGCCTATCCAGTGAACTACTGAGGCTTCTCTACAATTGTGAAGATGACACCAAGGGACTCTTGAAGTCACAGAGAGGAGATTGGGAATAGGAAAAGTCAGGTGGCAAAAAATAGCACACTACACTCTTGGAATCCAGAGGATTAAGACAGAGGAAAAGTCAGACCAGCAATGCAAAGATGCTTGCCTAGGAGGAGACAAGTGCACGTGGGGATGCCACCATGTGGGGGACGCTCAATAGGGGAAGAAGTCTTCGCCAAGGCAGGTCCTTGTTAAATTCCATTGCACCAGAGCCAGAGAGAACTGAGATACCCAGGGGAAAACGTTCCCGTTATTGGTTGGTAAATCTGATGATACTGAATTTCTCAGTAATAGCAAAGAAACTCAAAAGCATAACAGCAAACTTAAAACCTTGAAAAAATGATTTCAACTTCGAAATCTACACCAGTGTTCACAACACTGAGTGGGAGAAAATATTCTCACATGTGCTATACTGTACAAATCTACACCAGTATTGTCAACTCTGTGTAGTAGAAAATATTCTCACATGTGCTATACTGTACAAATCTACACCAGTATTATTAACTCAGTGTAGTAGAAAATATTCTCACATGTGCTATACTGTACAAATCTACACCAGTATTGTCAACTCTGTGTAGTAGAAAATATTCTCACATGTGCTATACTGTACAAATCTACACCAGTATTGTCAACTCTGTGTAGTAGAAAATATTCTCACATGTGCTATACTGTACAAATCTATACCAGTATTGTCAACTCTGTGTAGTAGAAAATATTCTCACATGTGCTATACTGTACAAATCTACACCAGTATTGTCAACGCTGTATGGGAGAAAATATTCTCACACTTAACTGTATTTTTTTTTAAAAAAAATATTTTTATTAGCAATCTTACCAAAAGCAAACTATAGATTCAATACAATGTCCATCAAAATCCTAACAAAGTTCTTCACAGACCTCAAATAAATGGTAATCAACTTCATATGGAAAAGCAAAAAACCCAAGATAGCCAAAACAATCCTGTACAATAAAAGAACTTCTGGAGGCATCACTATCCCTGACTTCAAATCTACTACAGAGCTACAGTACTTTAAACAGCCTGGTATTGGCATAAGAACAGACAGGAGGACCAGTGGAACTGAACAGAAGACTGGGATATCAATCCACACAACTTCGAACAACTGATTTTTGACAAAGAAGCAAAAAATATCAAGTGGAAAAAGGAAAGCTGATTTAACAAATGGTGCTGGCATAACTGGATATCAACATGTAGAAGAATGAAAATAGACCCATATCTATCACCATGCACAAAATTCAAGTCCAAATAGATGAAAGACCTCAACATAAAGCCAGCCACACTGAACCTTATAGAAGAGAAAGTGGGGTGTACACTTGAACACATTGGCAAAGATGACTACTTCCTATATATAACCCCAGCAGCACAAACACTGAGAGAAACAGTTAATAAGTGAGCTCCTGAAACTGAAAAGCTTCTGTAAAGCAAAGGACACAGTCAACAAGACAAAACGACAGCCTACAGAATGGGAAAAGATCTTCACCAACTCCATATCAGACAGATGTCTGATCTCCAAAATATAGAAAGAACCCAAGAAATTGGTCACCAAAGAACACATAATTTAATAAAAAAAAATGGAGTACAAACCTAAACAGAGGAATCTAAAATGGCAGAAAGACACTTAAGAAAATGATCAACATCCTTAGTCATCAGAGAAATGCAAATCAAAACAACTCTGAGATTCCATCTTACACCTGCAAGAGTGGTCAAGATCAAAAACACTGATGACAACTTATGCTGGAAAGGTTGTGGGGAAAAGGGAACACTTCTGCATGGCTGGTGGGAATGCAAGCTGGTGCAATCCCTTTGGATGTCAGTGTGGCAATTTCTCAGAAAATTAGGAAACAACCTTCCTCAAGATCCAGTAATACCACTTTGGGGTATATATCCAAAGGATGCTCAATTGTGCCACAAGGACATGTGCTCAACTATGTTCATAGCAGCATTGTTTGTCATAGCCAGAACCTGGAAACAACCTAAATGCCCCTCGACCAAAGAATGAATAAGGAAAATGTGGTACATTTACAGAATGGAGTAATACACAGCAGAAAAAAAATAGTATCATCTTGAATTTTGCAGGAAAATGGATGGAGCTAGATAACATTGTTTTGAGTGAGGTAACCCAGCCACAGAAAGACAATCATCACATGTACTCACTCATAGGTGGTTTTTAAACATAAAGCAAAGTAAAGCAGCCCACAAATCACAATCCCAAAGAACTTAGACAACAATGAGGACCCTAAGAGAGACTTACATGGATATAATCTACATGGGAACTAGAAAAAGACAAGATCTCCTGAGTAAATTGGGAGCATGGTGACCTTGGGAAAGGGTTGAAGGGGGGAGGGAAGTTGCAGGGCGGGGAGCAGAGAAAATGTAGAGCTCAATAAAAATCAAGAAAAAAAATATTTTTATACACTCCTCAGAATGCGACAGGATTGTACACCACAGGATGAAGGGAATTAATAAACGAAGAAGGAAGATATATCACTGAAATGAGATCCAGCAGAGCATGAAGGGAATTCCCAGAGTGATAGTGAAGTTTAGAAAAATATTTGGTCAAATGCCTGGAGAACTTGGATCCCAGATAGAAACTTTACTATGAAGACTTCAGCAGGGTGTCTAAGGGAAACAAACAACATGACGCTGGTGGAGCACGCAGAGGTTACCCAGGAGTACGGGGCTGTGCTCATCCTTCTGGAATGTCTACATCTGAAGCAGTGAAAATACATAGAAAAGCTGTTCAAAAAGCAAAGGTGGTTACTAACTTCAGACTTAAGAAAGTTATATGATGGAAAAGGGAATTATATACATGAGTGGCTTGAGAAGGAAGAACTCTTGTAGTGCATTTATGTCACTTTATAGAATAGTAATATTTATTCTGTCCTACATGTAGTAAAAGTCAGGTGTGGGGGAGCTGCTCCGAGCAGGGAAGTGTGAAGACACGATTCAGGCGTGTGTGGAATCAGGTTAGAAAGCGTTCTCTGTGTTATACACCCGATCTAACAATACTGCTTGGCTTTTATATTTTATACTTTTAGCATTCTAGAAAAAAAATGTCAATGATAATAAAGGCAGCAGGAGTTAAGTTCTGGATGCAGATAATAAATACAGAAGATGTAGTCAAGGAAAAGAGCCAGCTTTTCTTCCTTAGGCTGCATGGGTGAAGGAAGAAATCAAGGAACCATTGAAGTTATAACAGTGGCCTAATTATTTTAGGGAGTGTAGAAGATAGTGTTCTGTGGTGTTCACTCTTTTGCAGTTGTGTGCTCACCAGTGAGCTGCATCCTTCCCTGCTGTCGCCCTGGCTTTTCTTGCTGGCACTTTCTGAGTAAGGACCATTTCCCCTTCTTTAGAGACTGAACCCACAGCTGAGACACAGCAAAACCTGAAGTGGAGCAAGGTGAGCTCCTCCGCTGAGGTGCTGCGATGTTTTCCTGTCACACTGATGTGGCAGGAGGCACCGTGCTGCCACCACACCAAGATATCTCCTGTTCTCCAGGGCCACAATTTTGTTCCTTCCTGTTTCTTCCATGCCTCATACTTTCGCATTCCGACTTCTCTCTAGGCACAGAGAATACACCAGCGTGCTGTGTGCACACTCATGCCCAAGCGTGTGTGTGTTTGTGTGAAGGGGGATGCGCTTCCCAATCTGGTTTACAGGTGTCTTTGTACCACAATTCTCCAGGTTATTGATTGAGTTAATTAGTTCACTTTGTTAACCAGGAAGTAACTTCAGATTGTCCCTGATTTTGTCTACAAATCCACTCCAAGTGTCAAACACTGTGTGTGCCAACCTTAAATCCTTGCAAGCCTGGTCTCTTTCATTAGGTCTTACGAAAGAACTTCTTATGCCACGTAGATGTGCTTTAGGCCTTAATCATGTTTGAAAGGAATATTGTTGGATGGAGGTCCAGCTTAAGAAAGGGACATCAAGATAACCGTTTGGGTAAACATAGACCACCATGATCTTCCAATGGTTTCCTGTGAAATTATTCAATTGAAGCAAATTCAGGCAGCTGTTAAACACCAGTGATTCAAAAGAGGAAATGAACTGTCAGGGTTTGCTGTTTCATAGGAGCAGACAAAGTTTCCCATTTCGTGGGCTAATCCAAGACTTAGATTTCAATTCAGCTAACCTTAGGGATACTCCATTTTATTTATTTATTTAACTTATTTATTTTAAATGTAAGAGTGTGTTTAATGTAGAAATACAGAAATAGTGTATGCAAGAGGAAAGTAATTCACAGTGTCCTTGTGGAGGTCTGAGGACAACTTGCAGAGAAATAGATTTTCTTCTTCTACCTCTGGGTCCCAGGGATTGGACTCAGGCTCTTGGGCTTGGGAGCAAGCAACTTTATGTATGTAACCATCTCATTGACACGGAAATGGTGGTTTTGTTATAACCTACAAGTTCCGGATCCTTCTGGGTGGTGGCGGTGCCACCTTTAATCCTAGCACTTGGGAGGCAGAGGCAGGCAGATCTCAGTGAGTTCGAGGACAGCCTGGTCTACAAAGCGAGTTCCAGGACAGCCAGGACTGTTGCATAGAGAAACCCTGTCTTGAACATCCCCCTAAAAGAAATAAACAACCCCCCCCCCCCGAAAAAAACAACCACCACCACCACCACAACAAAACAAGTTGAGGATCCTGATGAGACACTCCGTCGAGTATTTGATCAGGTCATCCACTTTACAAGGAGCATTAGTGACCCAGGGATGGCACGGGTGGCCAAGCTTGCATGGAATGATGTCAGGGAGATGGGGTTTCTGCCTTTGGGTTGTGCTTCTCCACGAGAACAGCCCTGGTACAGCCCAGAGACAGTGCTGCTGCATGCCGGGCTTGCAGCAACTGGGAAATGCTTATTCCAGGACAATGGCAACAGTGGGGAGAGAGAAGCAAAAGCTGAGAAATTTTAATTTACCCAACTAACCCTACAAAATTTTCCTGCCTGCCACAGTGGGGCCAGTTAGGTGTTGGCACAAATGCTAATGGACAAAAGGAAAAAGGAAGCCTAGGGAATGAGATATTAGGGGAGTTTTGAGGCGTTGTGGTATATTCCTGAGAATTGAGAAGGTCCTCTGCTTGATTGACCGTGAGTGCTTAGGAAATGTCTAGAAAGGTTCTAAGCTAGTTCTGGCTGAAATTGGGGTCACGCAAGCCCGAAGTGAAAACTGCCTGGCCTGTGTTGGGTTGGGACAAAGGATATAGCTTGCTGGCAGGACTTTTGCTTAGCAAGTGTGAGGACCCTGATTTAATCCACAGCACTGAAAAAAAAAAGGGATATAAAGCATACAAGGTAGGAAAAAATCAAAATGTTTTTCTTATCCAAGGCAAAATTCATAGCTAAAAATGACAAGAGGTAGGTTAATAAGAGATCGCCAATGTTTCTAATACAGGGTTTACTGATACAAGGGCGTGAAGTAGCAAGTGATACAACACACCACACACCACTAGTCTCTAGAACACGAAGGCAGGAAGGAAGGTTGTGAGTTCAAGGCCAGTGTAGTCTATTTAGTTAAACCCATCTACATACATAGATACTCACTGAGGAAGAGAAGGCGGGAGAGAGAAAGAGAGGAGGGGAGGGGAGAGAAGGAAAATTTGTCTTCGCACGTATTGAAACAATCTTTGTAGAACATTAGTGCATGACGGCACTCAACTTGGAAGAACTCATTGGGAAGTTTCTGGCTGTTTTCTTCCTTGTTGTGTTGTTCTTTCCCTCCAGGTGTCAGGCAAAACATCTCACTTGCAAGTCATTGAAGGAATGGGGTATAGAACGTCCGTCCTAGGTGTTGGCTAGCTTTATGGCTCCATCAAGGCAGAGGGTAAGGAGGGATGTTGGGCCTTCCTACTGCTGCTGTTTCTTCACCTTCCAGGGTACCAGTTAGTGAAATATGTCCTGAACCTGTGCAGCACTGCTGCAGGAACTAGAGGGGGCAGTTACTCCAGCCTACCACAAAAAATAATCTAAAAGTCACTTAGCAAAACACCGCTGATCACCAGCACAGCAACTAGCAGCAAGAAGTAGATCTGTGATTCATTATTCCACAAAGGTAAAAGCGGAAAGAAAATCATAGAAAGAAAGCCAAGAATTTCCCCCAAGTTGGTAAATGTAGAAAGTTCACAAATCTAGACAGTCCTGTCAGCCATGGGGAAAAATGAAGAGAACGAGTCCAGGTGAGGCACAGTCAGGTGGAAAACTGAAAGTAATCAGAGACGAAAGGAACCTTACCAACTTGAGACAACACGTTCTTTTTCAGAAACTCTGAGCTAGAAAACAAGGCGGAGGCACCATCTTCAAGTCCTTGTTGAAAAAGAAAGTGCACATGCTTATGTAGTGTGAACATGGTCGTGTGAACATGCTTGAGAGGCCCTATTAGCAAACACAAGGGAAGAATGCCCGCTTTCACCAGTGTGCTGACCCGGAACTGAATGTCCTCAGTAAAAGGCAAGTTGGGAGTGGAGTGAGGCGGAATCTGTCTTTGTTAAAGGTGAAATGGGATGAAGAATTCAGTTGGCTGTTGGTATATCTGAAGGATTGTGTCCTGAAGGCAGAGACAATCAAAAGGATACAATTACAAAAAAGGAAATTTACCAAAAACCTGGAAAAATGGACCTAAATTCACTAAGAAATTATTCTCCCACATCACCTGTTGAGAGTTCTTTAGCCTCCCCCACACAGCACAGCACCACCAGCTGGGACTTGGTGTTCCAGTACATGAGCCTATGAGGACATTTCTCATTCAAACCTCTACAGCACATATTACTTTAAACCAGAAGTCAGTGGTTTTATTAAAAAATTTATTAAAAAAGTGTTGCCTGGGTAGAGAAAGGACAGCTGGGAGACCGGATGTATATGGACGGTCTGTTGTAGTGGGAGCTCCAGTCCGCATGTCTGACACACTTGGTGTAGCTATGCAGAGCTTGTATGTCTGCCTTTGGCCGCAATTTCTTCATCCTTTGAGAGGTAGGGACAAGCATAATTCAGGTGTGAGTGCGCAGCCCAGATGTTCACTTCGATCTCACTGAGACCTTAGTAATGTGTTTTAGATTTGTCTTTTTGTAATCAGGTCTGAGTCTGATCTTTTATTTGGAGGTAAATGTCTCCAGACTTGAAATGTGTCATAGCTGTAGCTCAGAAATTTGCTTCCTTACTCCCCATTTACACTGATTCACAGCGCTGCAGAACCCTAATCTGTGGTAGCTCATGGTGTATGCTGTGTAAAGAAAACAGAGTTTGATAGGAAAATGTGAAACATGATGAAATATATATAGAACTCAGAGAGGTGTCTATGTTAGCATTTCTATGGAAGACCAGGTTTTTATGATGGCCGTATTGGGTTACAAAACACATTCAGATATGTTTAGCCAATGCTAGGATTTATGGTTTATTAAGAGAAAAATCTTTTCCTGTCATGTAGTCATGGTCACCACTGAGGCTGCTGGAATATGGTGCTGAATATTCCCCGGTTGTGAGGCAGTGTGTGCTGGGGGACTCATCCAACCTGGTCTGCCAGCTGTCCCCTTTGAGGGATCATGTATCTAGTGACTCTTAAGGGATATGTATCATCTGGGAGGCGGGAAAAGTCACTAAAGGAAGTTCTCATCACTTCTAGTATCTTCACCTTGGAATTTCTGGAGATACTGGTAAAAGTATGTAATAAAAAAAGTAAAATAGAATAATAATACATAAAACTTAACAGAAAAGCAATAATTTCTCCCAGTCACTTCTGCTAATGGTGCAAACCACTCCAAGAATAATAGTTTGTTATCTTCAAATAGCAAACTTAATGTAGGTAGAACTTTAGAGAGTCACAGAGCTGAACATTATCTGAGATCATTTACTTTATTGTTCTCATTTTTACAGATGAGGACAATGGCGACCTAGGAAGGTCAACTTTCTTAAGATAACCCGAGTGGCAGGGCAGATCTTCTGAGTCGTTCTGCTAATGTCTGTTTGTAACTAGCGATGCTAATGAGTTTCTTTTTCCATAGAAAATTGTTCAAATTGTTCATTTACATTTTTGTAAATGTATAAAATCAAATTCTGAGAATGTTTAATATCAGAAAATATTTAACCTTACAACAACCAGCATTTTTTATATTTCTTTTCGGATGTTTTCCAAGGCACAAACCTTACCTCAGTTTAAACTATGACTTTCAAAGTCACCCTTTCCTGAGTGAGGCACAGCCCCTGTTTTTTATAGACAATGGTGTCTTGTGCTGCTCATATATTTATCTTGAGTTCTAATAAAATTCCATTAGAATACAAGACAAGTAAGCATGAAGAATATCCTAATCTGTCTGGAATATCTGATACCAACTTTGAATTCTGGTAAATTTGAGCTTTTTGCCCTAAATCCAAGAAGCTAGATTAAATGCAGCAAGTGTGTTTCTTCTGTCTTCCTCCTGACTTGATCAGCTGGTGGTAACCATTCAGGAAGCTGGGAATACACTGCATTGCTTACCTAGCTCCTGGACAGTCTGCTGCAGAAGGGAATGGTGGCCTGGTGTGGTCTTAGGAGCCCATGTAATTGTAAAACTGATTTTGTAGCCCAGAGGCTAACTTTTAAAAATTATAATATTTCTAAATTTTAAATAAAGTTTTATTCTTCTGATTGATTAGTGTGTTCCAGTCACCTATCACTATAACTCAAGGGAATAATTTTTCTATTTTCATATGGTGAAAAAATTCTTCCACATAAACATGAATACAAAAAGCCATTGTGAACTAAGCCCAGAAAATTTCAACTGAAGCATGGTATTATTTTTTTTTTTTTTGCTCAGCATGCACAGTTATTTTCCACTGAGCAGGCCTCAGCCAGATGTCTGCAAGAAATGTTAGGCTGACTTTCCTATATCATACTCTCAGAATTAAAATAAAAACACTTTCTAACTAAGCTGTCTTGAATGGGAAGTCAGATCTTAGCTCTGTTTGGTTGTTGAGAATCTAGCCTATGGTCATTTGTTAATATTTAAGATTAAAGCTTAATAATCCTTTCTTGAGTTGGTGACAGCTTGACTGTAAGCATTCTCTAAACTAATTGGAAAATATATCTTATTATATTAAATATAGCTCAGTGTGCTTTTATTATAAAATAATTATAAAACATAAAGTCTTTTTGTTCCCAGTTCCTTGGGCACATCATTATAAACATGAGTTTTCATGATATAAGTTAGTACTAGAAGCATGACTAACATATAGATGAATTAATTTGAAATCCAGAAAGTTTACTTTGATAGTATATGGAAAGACTTAATTCCTTTTTGTCATTCAAGATTTCATTTTTGAATTGATTCTGTCTTTTCCCTCCATGTCAATATTCTATTGTTGATAACCTCCCCCCCTTTTTTTAACTGGACACCAAGCCCTGGATCTTGTGCATGCTAAGCCAGCCATTCAACCACTGACTTGCATACCTGCCCTTTCTTGTTTTTATGATTAGAGATAGGGTCTGTTATATACCGGGCTGTCTTCACACTTCTGGGCCTTCTGCCTCAGCCTCGAGTAGCTGGAATTCTCAGCATGTGCCATTCCTGCTGGCTCTGCTCAGGCTCCTCTGATAGAACTGAAGGTTTGCTAGTGTAGGATGGTGAATGATGGGTATTCATTCATTCGCCCATGTTCAGCAGCAGAAGCGGAGCAGAGCAAAAAGCGGGGCAAGCCCAATCTGAAAGAAGCAGCTTTCTCAGCCAGTTGTGGATCCTGAATTGCTGATACTACTTTCTGTTGTTCTGACTCTGAGTCATGCCTTCTGACTGTAGCTGCTACTAGGCAGAGTCTTGTGTAGCCTGAGTTCTGGGGAGTAGAGTAGAAAGAAGCTGGCAGTTTTAATCAGATAGTGGAGAAGATCTCTTTGTCCATTTTGCCAGGTTATCCCGAAGACTTGAACAGCTCTTGTGTTTTTGTAAGTTTGACATGGTTTCTCCATGTAGCTCTGGCTGTCCTGAAACTCTCTGTGTATGTCAGACTGGCCTTGAACTTGCTGCAGCCCTCTGGGCTCTGTTACTTAGGCTAGAGTACTGGCCTTGAACCGTTGTTTTGCTGAATGAATAGAGTTCCCATTCAAGGGAGTTAACTAAGTTACACAGTTTCCATGAGAATCGTATTTACCGGCAGCATCCCTTTTAAGAGACATCCAACAAGGATCTTCTGTTGAGAAGAAAGAATGCCAAGTGCTGGAGATACAAGAAGGAAAAGTACCCATCCTATGCTGAAGATGCCAGATGGCGATGTGGTTTAAACAGTCTAGAATTACCGGAGTCACTGTTCCATTGCTGTGGCAGCTCCTATAAGTGAAAACATTTAACTGGGGGCTTGCTTACACTTTTGGGGACTTATTCCATTATTATTATGGTGGGTAGCATGGCAGAAGGCAGATGTGGTGTTGGAGAAGTAGTTGAAAGCTACATCCTAATCCACACCGACACACACACACACACACACACACACACACACACAGAGAGAGAGAGAGAGAGAGTGAGAGAGAGAGAGAGAGAGAGAGAGAGAGAGAGAGAGAGAGACGAGAGAGAGAGACTAAGCCTAGCATGGACTTTTGAAACCTCAAAGCCTACCAATACAGTTCCTCCAACAAGGCCATGTCTCCTAATCCTTCTAATCCTATCAAAGAGTTCAACTCTATTGTGACTAAACTTTCAAAGACCTATGAGGTCTTATTTTATCGAAACTACCACATTGCACTCCCTGTCCCAATAGGCTCATAACCATAACATAATGCAGAAATGCATTCAGTCCAACTTCAAAAGTCCCCATAGTTTATCACAGTCTTAACAATGTGTAAAAGTCCAAAGTTCAAAGTCTGAAACTCATGACATTCTCTTAAATGTAACCACTATAAAAACAAAATAAAAAAGCAGATCACATCCTTCCAGCATATGATGGCACAGAATATACATTACCATTCCAAAAGGGAGCATAGTGCCAGGATATTTTATCAGAGCTTTGACTTTTATTTTAACAAGAAAATTATCATGAGCCTTGCTGAAGTCTTTTGTGTGAGCAGTTTCTGAGGTCATGCAATCACCTGATTTAAAACACTGATTTTCACAGTATTTACAAAGTTGTCAGCTCGATTACAAGATGTATGAGGTTAGAGTTAGTCTTGCTCAAGGGTCAGTGATCCCCAGATTTGACCATTAGTCCCCTGTTAATGGTATCTGGCAGTTTTCTCTTTAAACCAAGAATGATGTGACAGCATCGTCTTCCACATGTTTTCACAACGATCACTTGTCTTGCTTCCTGCAAAGCACTTCTGCCTTAAATAGGGGAACCTGGAGATAGAGATTTAACTATATGTTGGTCTTTCATCTGCCCCAAAGCCCCACTCTGCTGAGCTGCCTGTGCCTTTTTTTCCTGTGTGTCACTTCATTCCCAGTCTCTTGAATGGCTTCATGTGTTGTACTTTTATTCTTGTTTTTCATTTCTACCTTTTATGTGCTTCTAAGATTCCACCACTCCCTTCTCCTGCCCTAATTATGATTTGCTGACTGTCACCAGAGCTGGGTGAAGTCTCGGGGTTTACTATTTGCAGGAAGAGCTAGCTCTCTTGTTCACCTCTCCCCCTCTTCCCTGGAGGGACTTAGCCATTGCCCCTTGTGGTCCTCTTCAGGAGTTGTGTGGGTTGAGGTCACAGGCCATTCTCATTCTTAGTACTTAGCACAGCATCAACCAGGGAGCTGGTGCTCCGACAGAATTTGAAATGAATCAGTGGCAGAGAGAGAGAGAGAGAGAGAGAGAGAGAGAGAGAGAATATGAAGGTTGATTATTTCTATATCAGTGGTTACCATTCAAATCTTAGCAGTTTGAGATGCTCATATTTAAATTCTTAAACTATTTTGTGTCTTTAATTTCCATATCACAACTATTTTACCTTGGTATATAATATAAATGTGCATATATGTTCAATTGAAACTGAAAAAAAATTTAAAGTAATTTTTAAATTACAATGAGTATTTTTTATACATGAATAAAACCTGATGTTTTGAATTCTGTACTTTTTAACTTTCTCATGCTACTCATGACCCATTAGATAGAGTCACAAATTGTATAGACTAGAGTTAGCACTTTGAGAGATGTTTCAAAAAAAAAAAAAAAAAACCTTGCTGCAGGAATAAAGACTTGAAGTGCTTGTTACAGTCAAAGTTGAGTCAAGGGAGGTAAACCAGTAGTGGCACATGCCAGGAGAATTTTTCAAGTAATTGGCTCATATAAATGGAGTGGGCTGTGAGGGATGGAAAATGACTGAGAAGCTAGAACACCAATGCGTGGATGTAGTAGCAATCCCAGATGGGATTTTGTCTCTAGGAAGCCCAAGCTTTCTGCCCCAGGCTTTTCAGCTGATTGAATTATGAATAAAGATCACTAAAGATGATCTCTTTTTTTCCTTAAAAATCTACTAGTTGTGGAGTTTAATGTTATCTACAAAGTCCCTTCTTGATGCCATCTGTCATATATATTAATAAGCAACTGGGGGCAGTAGCCTGGTCATGTGGACACATCAAAGACCATCACAGTAATTGAGGAGTCTGTCTTCAGCCCTGTTTGTCTGAGGGTCAGAATCAATTTTAGTTCACTATCACTAGACTGTGTCACAATCCTCTCTTGCTTTACACTGACATTAACCTTGTGATCTTCACTTACTTCCTTGGCCCATCCATCCGCCCATTTTTTTTTCCTTGTTATGATTAAATACATGGGCTGGGTACTTTGTAAAGAATGTTTGTTAAGATCACAGTTCTGAACTTTCTCAGCTTAGTTTTGGTGAAGGTCTTAAAGCAGAAGCACAAGGGAGAGATCAGGTCACCAGACATGATGCCACAGTCCTTTCCAAATGCAGCATCTTCGGGTGGTCCAAGACTCTCATTAGACTCTACTTAAATTCTGCATCTTTTCCCAGCTTTCCACCCCAGGGATCAAGCATGTGACACCTTAACCACAGGGGATGGATTCAGATCACAGATTCAGTAGCTGATATGTCAGCCCCATTCATGGTTTGGTATTCTCTTCACCTCTTGTTGGCCAACATATACTTTCTGGTAGTTCTACTCTCATGTTAGGTATTTCAAATAATCTCCTTGAATGGGCTGTTTTATTTGGTTTCCAATCTAATCTTGGACATGAGTTGCCATTCCCAAGGTTAAGACCTTAGAATTTGGAGTTCTTAGTTCTCACCAAAGATATAGAAACCCTTGAAGCTCTGTATGTCAACTGTGAACTTGTCTTTCATTTCTTGAGAACTCAGTCAGTGTGGCTGGTACCCACTTTCTCGTGGCTGACCTACACACAGTGTACTTTCCTCCCTTTGTGTTGTCTGGATTCCTGTCCTGCCTGGTTTCTGTCCTCCCACCAGGTCCTACAGCTGTTTAGTCCCAAAGGAGTCACACAGAGGTCTATATTAATGATAAACTGAGTGGCCCATTAGCCAAGGCTTCTTATTAACTCTTATAACTTATATTAACCCATTATTCTTATCTGTGTTAGCCACATGGTTCGGTACCCTTTTCAGTGGGGTAGGTCACATCTTGCTTCTTGGGTGTCTGGACAGGACTGTAGAGGGAGCTTCCCTCTTCCCAGAATTTGCTTGTTCTCCTTGACCTGGTTCTACTTCCTGTCTGGTTGTTCCACCTATACTTCCTGCTTGGCTACTGGCCAATCAGCATTTATTCAAAACACAATTAACAGAATATAGACAATTGTCCCGCACCACCACTGCTTTCCAGTTCAGGGGAGTTTAGAACAGTCTCTTTTGGTGGACTTCTGTGGGCTGTGTGACAATGAATGGAAGACGCAGTCAGAGCAACTGCTACCACAAATGCTGGACCAGAACTGTCTCACCAGCTCACCCTAATGAATTTGTTAAAAAGTACACATTTCTGGGAATGACTGGTTAGTTATTCCACTTTAAAAATTGCCCTCGACCAACCCCAGAAGAGTTATAATTTGGGATAATTAGTCTTTATTTTTTTTATTTTTATTTTATTATTTTTATTTTATTTTATTTTTTTGCTGGGGACATATGTCCATTGGGAACTGTACCAAGGCCACAAATTTCCTTCATACTGGCTACCATTTGTCAGCTTGCAAAGCATATGTCTCTGATTTAAAATAAAAGATGCACTGGGCTGAAAGAGAACATTGCTAATTTCTCATGGCAATGTTTAATTGTTTATAATAATTTGAAAACACCAAGGAAAACATGACCAGTTGTGGATTACCCAGTTATCTGTTAAACTGTTCACTAAGGAATATAAAAACTCACTAATTTGGACTTGTCTTAGAATTTCATGAATTTGGGTTGATTCACATTTTTATTTGTGAACTACATTCATAAGAACATAAAAAAAGGCTTCCTGTACCTTAACAACAGATATTTATAGATAAATGAGATAGATCATACTGAATTCTGTTTTCCTATACATAAGAGATATGAAACCTTGTGATTAATTTTATTTCACTGAAAATGTCTAGACCTACACTATGGCTCATAGCACACAGCTGTCCTTGCTGGACAAGCCTGGCAGTCTGAGCTCATTATCCAGAGGACACATAAACAGGAAGGGTGAGCACTGACTGCACAGCGCTGTGCTCTGACCTCCATTTGCGTGCCAGAGTGCACACATCACTGTGCACAATTATAATCATCATAATAAAATATTTTAATTATGGAATTATTTTTTGAGACAGAATCTCACTACGTAGCTCTTTCTGGTCTGGAACTCAACACATAAACCATGCTTTCCTGAAACTCTCAGAGATCTATTGCATTTGCTTCCCAAGTGCTGGGCTAAAAGGTGTGTGCAACCCTGCCTGGCAATAATAAATTTTTAAAAAAAAAATTGGTTTGTATGTGCTCTTAAGAATACCAATTATTTTTATAAATATGTATAGATATGTGGGCATATATACATATATATTAAAGATTTAACTTTATATGTACATATTGGCTTTTGAAGAGTCACTATAACTATTTTGAATTTGAAGTGTTTATATCCTTTATATTTGATTATTTTTAATTATCTCTGAGAATAAGATAGTTAATGACATCACTAATACAGAAATGGATGCTTGATTTTATCATGGTTTTTTTCTGCCTATGAATTTCTATGAATATATTGAGAGAAATCACAATTTTCATCATTTCAGTTAATACAAGAATAATACTATCAAGGTTGATATTAAGAAGACTCAGCAATAAAAATTCTTTTTTACTTTTCAGTATCTCTACTAAATATGAACACCATTTTGCTCATTCTTTTCTGTAGCTTTTAGCTAAGAACTGATCCTAGAAATGTTCTCCATGCTCTGTAAGGGACGGGCCACAGGGCACGTGCTTCATGCTCTGTAAGGGACGGATTACAGGACACGTAGTTCATGTTTTGTAAGGGACGGGCTACAAGGCTCATGGGTCATGCTCTGTAAGGGACAGGCTACAGGGCACATGGGTCATGCTCTGTAAGGGACAGGCTACAGGACACATGGGTCATGTTCTGTAAGGGATGGGCTACAGGGCACATGGGTCATGTTCTGTAAGGGATGGACTACAGGGCACATGGGTCATGTTCTGTAAGGGATGGACTACAGGGCACATGGGTCATGCTCTGTAAGGGACAGGCTACACAGCACGTGGGTCATGTGGCAGGTGCATCCAGTCCACGACCAGTAGCCACCTCGAAGTATCATGGTCGTATTTAAGGAGAAGCTTGGGAGAAGGACTGGACTGCCCTGGCCCCTCTTGTGGCCCCTAGGGACTAAACTTTTGGGCTCCAGCTGACCTGAAGAACAGACAGGTACACCTACTGGTGATTAACACACTTGAGAGCTCCCTGGGTTGTGATCTCACTCTTGACTCCAGTTCTCTGTTTTTATACCAAAACCAGATCTTTGCTCTTATGCTGCATGAGCAGGTGCTCCTTTTAGATGATGGGCTAGCTAAATTGTGTGCATGGATCCCAGGATCAAACAGATGCTTAGTCTTGCTCATGCTGTCTGCCCAGGGTAAGTCAAAGGGAAGCTCTTTTGCTCGTTGTGGTTGCTCGTGTTCTTAACAGTTTCAGAAGGCCCATCTTTGTTATTTCTCACATGGTAGCAGCACAGGAAGCCAACAGGGTTGGGAGGTCTTGTCCTTGAAATAAGATACCTTAGATAGGGAATGACATACATTGTGGGTTTTTTCTTTGGAAACTAGCAGCCAGTAGTGTAGTATACCCCAATTTGAGAAAGTTGGAGACATAGTGCCTAGGTGTGCCCATGAGGAGGACTAGAAATATTGCTTAGCGTATTAGCATCTTCATAGACAGACTAACTTAACTTTTCTTCAGTATGGCAGGCAGGTTATAAAAGTGAGCTTGGTGCACATGTGAACAAACATAAATTGACTCTAAGGGCTCAGGGGAAGGATTGAGCCAGGGGTAGCCATGGCTAGGCTGATACTCTTCACAGAGTGGGCCAGGGTGGACTTAAACTCATAGCCATCTCCTTGCCTCAGCCTGTGAGTCTTGAGATTATACATATGAGCCACCACACTTGCCTTGACTTCTTACCTTCATTTTCAGGTGATGTGACTTTTCACATGTATTAATCTTATATAATCAATACTGTGAGATTGGGAGGTCTCTCACAAATCTTGCTTTGCTAAATTATACTGTGACAATTATCTTTTATACAAATGAAAAACTCTCCATGTTGCCCTCCTGATCCTTTTTTATCTGAACAGGGAAATAAAGTTTTGACTTTGCATTTGAATGCCTGCTAAACCATGTAGGGATAAAGTATTGACAAAATTAGTAATGTGATAATGTTAATATCATGCCTGTAGAAAAGAATAATGAGTTCAACTAGAATAGATGGACAGTGGGTCCTAGTGATCCATCCTTCAAACATTCCACAGAGTTGTGTGTTTATGAGGGAATGCTGAAAAACAGAAACAAAACAAGCAGAAGCTTACTGTCAGTTGTGACCATGAAAAAAGACTTATTTCAGCGTGGCATACAGTGGCTAGGAAGGACTGGAGGAGTCAGAGGGGTCAAGGGCAGCACAAGGCCCACAGGATCAACTGATCTGGGCTCATAGAGGCTCACAGAGACCAGCAACCAGGGAGCCTGTATGGTGCTGACCTAAGTTCTCTGCATGTATGTTAAGGTGGTGTAGCTTGGCATTCTTGTAGGACACTTAACGGTAGGAGCAGGATCTGTCTGACTCTTTTGCCTGCTTTTGGGACCCTTTTCCTCCTTCTGACTTGCCTTGTCCAGTCTTAATATGAGAGAATGTGCCTAATCTCATTGCAACATGATATGCTATGTTGGATATCCCTGGGATGTCTTCCCTTTTCTGAAGAAAAATGGAGGAGAAGTGAATGAGGGATTGGGGTTGGGAGGAGAGGAAAGAAGGAAACTGCAGTTGGGTTTACATGAGAAAAGAATAAAACAAACAAAACAGTTGAGAGCTGGTTGTAGACCCCAGCAACCTGACTGTTGAAACTGGCTCCTTCTATGCCTAAGGTCTTGAGAACTGGCCACACTACTGGTGGCCCAGGTCATGACCAGATACATTTCATACTCCAGAATGTAGATTCTCCAAAACGCTCTCTCCAGCTGTAGTCGAAAAGACTTTACTACTTTAGAAGCTTAAGTGTGGAAATGCTGATTTTATCTATGTGAAATGCTGTAATTGTCAGGAAGATCCGAGCACACTATAGCTACAAACTTCAGACCTATTTCTGCATGCTTTTAAGAAAAGTGCATTTCTCTGACCCCCAAAGTCTATGTAAGTCTGAGAATTTTCCATTGAAGGTCTTTGTGACAGCAAATTTGGGAGTTAATTTAGGAGGCTAATGCTTGCCAGTGTGGGGCAAACATTTTTCTATGTGTTTCTAGGAATGCATTTTTCCCCAGGTGATATTATTAACATTTCAATTAGTAGGCTAATGTGGCCCATGCTTCACAATGTGCCAGGGCCATGCGCATAAATTGATGAACTTCAAAGAAAGGAAATCTGCCATAGATGGCATTTGGGCTTCATCTACAGCACCAACTGTCCCATCTCCAGTCTGCTTCCTGCCATATGGATTTTGTATTTTTGAACTGTTGAATCCACTTTAACACAAATCAAATCAAATGAGATACATGTCATATATGCAGAGTTTACTTGTTTGTATGCATGTATTCATTGCTTTTGTTTGTTTGGAGAACAATGGTAAATAACAGTGTTTTGTTGTTGTTGACTTTGGACCTACTGTGTTTTCTACCTCCTATAAACTGAGACTGTGCTTACATTTCCTGACTGCCCTAACCCAAATAATCACACGAAATCTATATTAATTACAATACCATTTGGGCCATGGCTCAGGCATATTACTTCCTAGCTGTTACATCTGAAATAAATTCATTTTTATTAATCTGTGTGGTGCCACAAGGCTGTGTCTTACCTGTAAGTTTCTGGTGTTCTCATTCATCAGCTACATGGCACCTGCCTCACTCCGCCTCCTTTCTCCCGGTGTTTAGTTTTCCCCCTTAGCTCTATTCTGCCTTGCTATAGGCCAAAGCAGCTTCTTTATTTACTAATAGTAATAAAACATTCACAGCATACAGAAGGGAATCCCACATCAACCCCCTGCTGTGTGAATCTCAGGGTGTTTATTGTTTATTTTCTTAAAATTTGTGAAGCAGCCTTGCCCTTGCTAGCTTCCTAATTAGTATTGTCTTCTGACTTTCAACTTTTTAGTACTAAACTTTGAAAAATAAACATTGTCTTTATATGTCTGCCTTACCCCTTGCATCAATTTTTAGAGTTGTTCAAAAATTGTGTAAAATTGTTAGAGTTAAAGAAAATTTGTATAGTTTTATAGTGCCTGAAATTTCTTCTGAATTATGTAAATACATATGACATTTTATCCATGTATCTAGCTAATGTCGGAAGCCATTAGCCTTCTGGGTTTCCTAGTCACAAAGATTCAAGCTAGGACTAACTAGCATTCCATTGAAAGATTCTAATTAGAAGTCTGCACTTCAAAGATAACTATCTTAAATCCATTAAGCCAGCTTGATAATGAGGCCAGTTACAAATGGTGAAATGGGTGATGTGGAATTTTTGTAAATTGACTTAAAAACATCCCAAGTAAAGGGACTGCAAGCAGGTGAGGCCAGTGTGTTTCTGGCTCTTGGACTGGTACCTGGCTGTAGTCTTCTTGGTCCTTCTCTGCTATGGAAGAATCTTGATTGGTACAAACAGGGGCTGGGCACATCCTACTGAAGAGAATTTATGAAAACCTATTATGCAAATTACTCTTCCGAATACCTTAAGCATAGAAATTGGGACATTGCTGGATTTATAAGACAGGCTTCTGTGCCTCTCTCTTATACCTCAGGCTCAGAATATTTCTACACATAGCAGAAATTTGTTTGGGGTTTTTGTTCATTGTAATGCAGTGCAGACTTATATAGGTGGAAACTAAAACTCCTGCCTCCTTAGAATCCTCCATGGACTGATAATGTTGAATCCCAACACTGAACAGCATGGCCTCCAGTTTGGCTTGATTTCTTTCGCAGCACAGAACTTCCCCAGCCCTTGGTCTACATGCTTGTTCTTAATAATTGGCCTGGGCAAGTTGGCCTCGTTTCTGGAGAGGGACGATATTGGTTTACCACCAAATTTCTCTTTAGAATGTGGAGATGGGGGCCATCGTCCAGAGTTTGTGTTAGTTGCCAATTGGAGCCTCTTCAAGCTGGTCACTGAAATCCCAAAAGGGTGAAGTGTGAGTCTGCTGAGAAATCCATTTGTGGGAGTGTGGGAGTGCCTAGTTTGTGCCCAGCAGTGCTCTGCAAAGCCATCTTCTGGAGCTCAGCATGCTCGAACCTGGGATAGTTTCCATCTTTGTTCTATCAGGAAGATTAAGCAGAACCCAGCCTGAAGCTACAGCTGTGACCTGTGGAAGCATCGTGGGAGATGCCTTCCATTTGTATTTACATGAAATGTGGGGTTTATTTTGACTTGCGTTGATTAAAATGCATCACAAGGAAATAAAAGAGATGTATTACTTAACTTTGAAAAAGTGTTGTTCAAAGTATTGAACATGTAAATAAGATAATGGTTCAAGTTGGAATTTTATAATAAGCTTTTGTTCTTCCCTCATTGAGTTTTCACAGCCTGGGGTTGCTGCTCAGAAGTGCCTTTTCTTAGTCTCATTGCAAACGTGTTAATCCTGAGAGCCTGACTGCTGAGAAGCAGAGATGAGGTCATGTTGTGTTTGCTTTGATCAAGGAACAGAATATTGCTTTTTGGCATTGAGTCAAGAAGCCTTAAATTTAAACATCCGTTTGTTTGCTTTTCTCAGTGAAATAACACAGGAACAATGTAAAGGTGACTGAACTAAATATATGTATCTTGACGCTGTTGACTCTGGGGATCTTGGATACTGCTATAGAAAAGGGAAAGGCGGGCAGTAATGCCATGGTGGTGCAGGAATTTCCGATTATTTGATTGTTATCCCTGTTTTTGCAGAGTAAGATAACCATAAATAGTACAACTGCACCGAGAAAATTGAGAGAGTCAAGACAATGTAGATTGAGAGAGTCAAGACAATGTAGACGGAAAAGGAGATACTTATCTAACCCAGTCTTCCTTTCACCTCTCAGGGTCTTCCTGTCCCAGGCAGAATAGAAGAATAAAAATTGGGACAAACAATGACCTGTTGTATAATGAGAGTTCATTGTTCCAGACACAAGTAGGAATATTCACAGTCCAGTCTACATTCTAGTATTGAATTAGCTATGTGGAGTTTTATTTAAAGGGCATTAAGGGCAATAGTAGATGAAATACTAAAAACTCCCTTTAAAGTGAGTTGTGTCTAGGGAAATACCATCTTTGGTACTGCCTTGGGAAAGTGCCTCTCCGCCCATGTTGAACCAAATACAATTTCATGGATTATCTCATTTCATTTTTGTAAACTTTTGGTGTGGTATTATCATTATTATCATTATCACATTTCATAATGTGATTTCATAAATGGCTGACAAAAACTACATAGCTGGAGAATTTAAGAGGTTTTAAATTCGACTAAAAGTAGTGCCATGACAGTATGATAAGGTAAGTGGGGATACCAATCCCTGCCGTGATTTTGGCTTTCTGATCTATGTGATAGAGTCTTCCATGCTATGAGAGATGCAGGCCTCTTTAGTCACTTGCTGTCTGAGATTCTCTGCTCGCCCAGCCATTTTCTCTGGTGAACATTCAGGTAATTCTTGCTTCGAGCTGTTACGAATAGTACTCCAATGACCCCCCTTGTGCATCTTTGTACACACTTGTAGGTCTTTCTGTGAGTATTTTGATATAACATTAGCTCAGTGTTGGTTTATGTTTTCAGATCATTTGTGTGTATGTGTAAGGGAGGGGAGAGGGCGGGAGAGAGAGACAGAGACAGACAGAGAATATATGTTAGAGATCGAATCCAGGGCCTCATGCATTTTGGTGAACCTTCTGTCACTGAGATGTGCTCAGTTTTTCTAATTGGATTTATTTTTAATGGGGATTTACACTATAGTATAATCTTGAATAGAACTCTCTTTGTAGTCCAGATTTGCCTCAAAACTCTTGGTCAGTTGTCCTACTTCAGCTTGCCAAGTGCTGGATTGCAGAAGTGAGCTATCACACTCAACTTCAGTTATTTATTCCTCCTCCCATATAGTTACCAAATGGACACTGTTGTATTTTCCCATAATTCTATGGAAGAACACTATACTTCCTGGCTATAACTTACATTTGTGTAATTTTTGATGAAGGTTGGTGACACTGAATTTTCAGTTAGTTGCAGTTCTTTGAGTTGAGAAAGCCCTTTCTGAATTTTATCACAGTATTTTACTTTAATCCCTAATTTTTTTTGTACCTTCATTATGTAATTTCATTGTCAGCGAGGTTAATTTCTCCTGTTGTTTTTTAACACAGTTCCCCTCTGTAACCCTCACTTGGCATTGTACAGAGATGTTCCTGCCTCGGCCTCTGAGTGCTGTGACTACAGACAGTGCCACCATTCCAAGCTTTAATTTTTATTAATGCAGGGCTAGTATTGTGCCAAGTATCTTGTAATTGCCAGGCAAGGCTTCAGCTACTATGTTCCCAGCTTTTCAGCAATGACTTTTAACCAACCCATTAGTTTTCATTAAGACTTCTGATAACTGTAAACTTCCCTGCAGCCTGATAGTTATACATAATTTTGCTTTCAGCACTATTACAGTATATGCGGTTATTCTTCTGTTTTTTATCGGTTATTGCATGTTTTATATCAACTCAGTGACTGAACACTGAAAGCATTTGGAAGTAATGCATCTGAACTAGGATTCTTCCTTGTCGTTATTACCTAAGTGATGTGGCATATCAACTCTCTATACGACTTTTACATTTTTGGAGGTTATAACAATTTAAAGATGGCTTAAAGAATATTCAAAGATATGTATAGATTATACACAATTACTAAACAATTTTAAATGGTGCCCTTGTTTGTACATCTACAGATTTTATACCCAGGTATGTAGGAGGTGCTTGAACCAAACACCCAGTAATGCCTGAGGATAGATAGCTATTTATCTTTTCCTATCAATCTGAATTCTATTTTTGTTAAAGATATGAATTTCTAATATTTATGTGGAGATCTAACTCCATCCATATTATCAAGTACACCACTGTAACTAATTTAAATAGAAAAGAAGTGGATCAGAATATAAAATTGTTAATATATCTAGGATTGAAGTATATTTAACTAATGAAGTTTTGATGTAAGTTTTTTTGATCATGGTTATGTTTTTCAGCTTATCAATTCCTCTGACCCCCAAACAGGTGTGATTTTGACATTAATTGACTTAATTTACAAATGACTGCAAACTGACATTTAGAGTAAATTGGGAGTCACAGTAGTATTTATAATAGTGAAGATTTTAGTTTAGAAAAATAATGTGGGCCGGGCGGTGGTGGCGCACGCCTTTAATCCCAGCACTTGGGAGGCAGAGTCAGGCGGATCTCTGTGAGTTCGAGACCAGCCTGGTCTACAAGAGCTAGTTCCAGGACAGGCTCCAAAACCACAGAGAAACCCTGTCTCGAAAAACCAAAAAAAAAAAAAAAAAAAAAAAAAAAAAGAAAAATAATGTGGAATTATATATAAGGCTTTCTATATTTTATAGAGAAGGAAATCCTTCACCATTGTATTTATCATGGGGCCTTTATCTAGGTTTTCAATTTTGTTATGTTTTCAAAAGTTATTAATGTTTTGTATTACAAACTTTAAATATTAACATTGCATTACTGAACTTGTTAGTTTTAGTTATTGTTTGTTGACATCCATTTCTTTTCCAGGTCAATAATAGCTATTCTGTAATACTCAATTCTGACTTTTCTTTTTCAATTATGCATATCTTTTTTGTCTGTGTGCCCATATAGATTCTCAGATCACGAGTGAGCTAATGATGAAAACTAGCTCCCCAAGTCTAGCACTATAGCTGAGTTGGTGAGCTAAAATTTGGTTGTCTTCATAACTATTAGACAACCAGAAGCTGGAAGTGAAAGATAAAATGGTCTAAGAAAATGTCAAGAGTTTTATAATTTGATAAGGGCTTAGAAAGCATATTTTCTGTAAAGATAAATAAAGCACTAAACTCCATTGGACAGAGATGTGCATTCTAATGTAATAATATTTACTATGGTGGAAAAACCTAGTAGAGAGGAAGTGAGACTCCAGGAAGCATGAGATCAAAACATGGAGAGCAATGGGGGGACTGGACAAAAGAAGGCACTCAGGTCCAGAACTTCCACAACATGCTAGTGAGAAGTGAAGCCCAGGAGGTTCTTGCTGTGTCTGCCCCTGTATGGGCACTCTGTCTGTCTGTATTCTTGGTTTACTCCAAAGGAGAAAATTGCAGTTATTCCAGTAATGCATTTAAAGTTTCTCCTGGAGTAGGGAGGCCATGGACACATTGCCTTCATTATTTACCTTTATCCATTCTTCTTTATGTTTTTATTAATATATATTTAAAAAAACTTTTTACTTCCAGGCTTTAAGATTTTGAGGGGAGGCTTGCAGAGCCTTTTTAGACGTAATTTAGATGGTAAATAAATTTTGAATTGAATTGATAATGACAGCTTTTATTCTAGATATTGATTGCACTTTGTAATGGATACATTCCTTTCTTTCAATGCTCCTCAGTGTCCTGAGTGACTTGATAACTACTTTAGTTCCTTTGCAAATAGGCACATTTATTATGGCTCTGTCTGAGGTTCTCACATCGTCTTTTCAATGCCTTCAGTTTGAAAAAGACTGTCAATATCTTATTTGTTTTACAGCCTTTGAGCAATATGTTAATAGCAATTTCTTAGAAAGACCCAATGAAAATTTAATTTAAATCTATATACAAGTAAAATGACAGATAACAGATGAGAGCAGTTTAGAATGGAAATCAATTTCAGAAAGTCTGTGATTAAGATTTAATTATAGCATCGATACACTATCCCCCTGGGGCTAGTATAGTCCATACTGTAGGACAGGCTCAGTTTTGGGATTTGGCAAGATAGCTTCAATGGATTCCTCTATTTTGACCAGGACACAGAGCATTACACTAGTTACTACATTCTGAATAAAAAGTTTGATGAATATTACCAGTCAAATGAAGCAGTCTGTGCCTACTGATTTCTCTTAACGTGTAGAGATTGACAATGTGACTCATACATTTTTAACTTATAAGTTATTTTTATTTGAATTTAGTTATCTCTTTCTAAACATTTTGATTAAATTTAAATATCAAATGATTGTTAGGAGAAATGCATCGTAATGAGGAATACCTTCCTAGGTAAGAGAACTTGCTGAGCAGGCATAACAACCTGAGTTCAAACCCCAGAAATCATATAAAAATCCAAGTCTGGCTTGTAGGCTGCCAACAAACCCAGCTCCAGTCTCAGTGAATAAGGAGAGTGATGCAGCAGAATGTTCACTGTCATCCTCTGGATTCTCTGTGGGCATCACAGATAGACACACCCAAAATATACACCACACTCCTAACACACACATACACTTATGTGAACACACACACAAAATTAACAGAAATAAAGAAGAAACTCCTCATAGCAGTTTTTCGTCGGGATATGTAGTTTAGGGTATGAAGTGGCATCTCTTCTGTGTTATCATTTACTGGTGACCTTCTGCTGCAGGTGTTTAACACGTACTCCAATGAAGATTATGACAGGAGAAATGACGAAGTCGACCCTGTGGCTGCCTCTGCTGAGTATGAGCTTGAGAAGCGAGTGGAAAAGCTGGAACTTTTCCCCGTGGAACTGGAGAAAGGTATGTAGTAAGGCGGGTGCTAGTTTTCCCAAAACTATCACACAGAAACCATATTAATTAAATCACTGCTTGGACCCGTTATCTCTAGCTTCTTATTGGCTAGCTCTTACATATTAACCCATTTCTGTTAATCAGTGTATTGCCACATACCTGTGGCTTACTGGCAAGATTCCATCTGGTGTCTGTCCCTGGTGGCTCCATGGCTTCTCTCTGACCCTGCTCTTCTTTATCCCAGAATTCACTTTAGTTTTCCCTGCCTAAGTTAGTTTTGCCCTGCTATAGGTCCAAAGCAGTTTATTTATTTCACTAATGGTAATCACAGCATACAGAGGGAAATTCCACATTACCTGCCCTTTTCTGTTTAAATAAAAAGGGAGGCTTTAATTTTAACATATAATAAAACAGTTATCAAATAAGAATTCAAGTTACAATATTTATATCTACTTTATCTTTTATCATAACTAAGGATAACTATAACTATCAATTCTTCAACTCCATCAAAGACTACAAAAGGATATATCTAAGTAAACAAAAAGTGCATTGTAAGCACCTTCCAAAACTCTAGAATTGAAAGAGATATCTTGCTGCCTGGACAGTCACTCAAAGTTGTTCTGTACTGTTGGGGCATCCATGATCAGCCTATAGGCTCATAGTATCTAGCATACTTTTCCATGAAGCAACAAATTTCAAAGGCAGTTCTGCCTATATTGGCAGTTTATCATTCACATTTTTCTGTGTCCTGCACAATGTCTAGCAGACTCTTTCATGAAGCAAAAACCCTGAAAGATCGTCTCACCTTTAGGCAAGTTCAGCAGTCATTTCTCTGTGGGTCCTGCATGCCCAATTCATCAAACAGTCCAGGCAAGAGAAGTTTCTTGCCCAAATAGCTAACAAACTCCTTAAGGAGCATCTTCAATGCCCATCTTCCTCTCGAAGTAATTAGTGCTTCCAGGAGCAGACGTATCTCACTGTCATGAAAAGTCCTATGTTCTTAAAACATTTTAAATGTCATATTCTGAAGGTCTCTGAAAGATTTGAAGAATACCTATTTAACTGAAATATATCTCTATATATCTAGAAAACCTAACTAATATGACTACAAGTTTGACTATTATAGATGATTATCTATTAACCTATATTTCTTAGTAATATATTACATTTTCAAATTAGCTGGACAAACACAATACCTTAATCAAGAGCAGAAACATATATTTATGATATATATATATAACAAAAGTAACCTTAAGTTTGTATCAATAAACCCAGATCCATACCAATGCAAATCTGTGTATAGCATATCCCCTTTAAAATGTAAACAAACATTTATAGACAATATTTGGGAATATGGGTATAGTTCTCCAAACTTCTTTCTCCTGTTTATTGGGTGAAGTATTTTTGGGGGTGTATTCACAGCAACATTTCAGGGAGTCTTGTGCATCAAACCATATTAGTCTGGAAGCAATCCACAAGTTTTCATCCTCTGTGAAAACAAAATAAGAACCTCTTTTTCCAAAGCAACATATCCTTAGACCCAAATTCTGAAGTCAAGATACTTTTGTAACATACATGCTGGTTTAGCTTAGCAGCCCATATAATAAATGTCTCTCTGTACTTAGCTCCTTCAAGTTAAAATTCAAAGAAAACACAATAATATATATAACCCAGACTGTCTGTGAATTTTCCATCTTTATGTGGCTATTCTTTCTTTACTCCTTTTTAATCTATGACTGTCTGTACTCTGTCTCTTTAAAGATTTTACTTTTTTTAAAAAGAAAAATTTACTTGTTTTTATAACTGTCTATTTTCTTTTTCTTCTGTCTCCCAAGCCTATGTACACTTATCCAACACTGTGACCCATTAGAGGTCTTTTCCATCTGAATTTGTCTTTATTGCATATCTGTAATTCTTTACTGATCAGTAGTACTTCTTAAAATGCTAAGCACTTCTTATAAACTTAAGCTGCAGCATTACTAGGATATACAGTGCTGCCTGCTTGCTCCGAACAGTCCAACATGGTGGAAGTCTGTTAGTGCCTGAGACTGCCTGGTGGGAGTCATCCCTACCTCCTTGACTCTGACAACCAGTTGTCCCATGCTGCTACCATTTCACTTAACCAATTTGGAATCATCTTGAGGAGCTAGTACCCCAAACAGGTCTTATAGTAGTGGTAGCAGCATCATGATGTCATATCAACCAGGAGGAATTGTTGTTGAAGCATACAGAGGGAAATCCCATATCAAAGGTAGAGCAGGATTCTGGTATTTTCATCTTCCTGTCTCTGAGAGTGACTTGGAATGGCTATTCCAGAATGGAGCCTGTTAATAAGAATTGAATAAAGTTTGTATCTCTCCTCAAATTTTGCCATGTTTCGAAAAGGGCTAATGCAGATTCTAAGTAGATAATTTGTTAAAGGATTCCATTATGTTACCAGCTTCCAAACAACCCCACTCCTTTGTCTGGCACGGATGGTGATTCAAATGGGAGGTATGCCAGCTAGTTTTATATCCACTTGACACAAACTGGGTCACTAGTTAAGAAAATGCCTCAATAAGATGGGCTATAAGCGGGCTTATAAAATATTAATTAATAAGAAAGTGGGAGGGCCTATTCCATTGTGGGTAATGCGATCTCTGGACTGATGGTCTTGGGTTCTATAAGAAAGCAGGCTGAGCAAGCCACAGGTAGCAAGTCAGTCAGTAAGCAGCTATCCTACATGGCCTCTGAATCACCTGCTGCCTCCAGGGTTGTGCCCTGTCCTGATACCTTTGATGATGAACTGTGATGAAGTATAAGGCAAATAAACCCTTTTCTCTCAATGTGGTTTTGGTTGTGGTTCTTTGTTGTAGTAATAATAACCCAAACTAAGACAAATTGGTACCAGGGTCATGGGATCCTATGACAGACCTGACCATTTATTTTTGGGAGGATTGTGGAAGGACTTTGGAATTTTAGATTGGAAAAGCAAGAGTAATCCAGACTAAATGATGATGATGATGATGATGATGATGATGATGATGATGATGATGAGTGTGTGTCCCACTGTTTTGTTGGTATTACCGGGAGGACTGATGAGGTAAGTCTCCACCAAGAGCTGGTCTTGAAGAATATTTTTCTAGTTTCCTGGTTTGTAGTAGAGGCGGTATGCATGCAGAGTAGATCAGAATGTGGTGATGGAATGGGCTCTCTCTCTGGAAGCTTAGGAAGATTTGGAGTAAATATGGTGAGATTCAAGAAGCTTCAAATAGGAAAACTCCAATCGAAGACTGAAAAGGAAAAACAGAAGAGGGAGCAGATGATAGTCCTGATTTTCTCCCTTGGAATGACAGTCTGCATACCACAGAAAGCACTGATACATGGAGCTGAGATGGCCACTGAGGACCTGCACTGTGCCCTGTGGACAGATCTGAGAAGCCTTCAGAAAGGGCAGAGCAACCAAATGACTGGAGAATTAAAAAAAATAAAACAAAGAAATACTCAGGGATAGTAAATAGTCGCTTCAAAAAGATATTCTTAAGCACATTATCAAAAATAAATTCGTTGATTTTTCAATTGAAAACTTTGACTTCAGAAGTTGAGGTGACAAGCATAGCTAATGTTGAGATTCACATTGGAGACCTAGGAGATCCAGTATAAGAAATGTCTGAAAACCTATTTCAAATAATAACAAACACCTAAGAAAACCAAGAATGCTGCATAAACTGTGACAATAGAAGAAAAAAATGGAAACTAGAGGAGATATATAATTCGTAACAGAAGAGAAAAATGGAAACTAGAGGAGATATATAATTCGTAACAGAAGAGCATTCTCTCGAGAAAAGAAAAGAAACCGCCACGTGGATCCCCAGTAAAGTGGAGGAAATCCTAACAGATAAAGCTAAATTAACGATCTTACAGAATACCAGTTTTAAAAAATAATAAGAAAAAGAGTAAAGGTCTTTGAAATGACTGGAGTCGGGTCCTTCCAGCCTGAAAGCTGTCGTGCATTGTACTGTGGTGTGCTTCTCGTGGGGAAAGAAAAGATTTCCCTAGTATCTAAAACTGTAAAGAATACAAGTTATCTTAGAAATTTTCTTACTGTCAATCAAGGAAGCAAAGACACAGCCGACTTGTTCAAGACATTAAAGATGAAGAAATATTAGACATAAGGCTGAAGATACAGTGTTGACTACCCAGCATTTCACTGGACCTGATTCCAGTTGAAGGACACTTTCATTTGGAGTTACAATGAAATGGAGAGTGATTCCTCCATTTTTTTTTTTTTTTGCTATGTTGAAAAAGAATCTTTGTGTCTCATATTTCTGGAAAGAGCCAAACGTGACAAGGACTTACGCATTCACCTGAGGCATGACAATGTTTCTAGTCAGTGACACTGAAGTGCAGTCATGCAGCAGCGTGTGTGATTGTTACGTAAACAGGGAGTCAGAGAAGTCCTTCAGCTATGGTTCCATTGACTTGAATTCAGCCGAGAGAAAATTGAGCATCATATTACATCATCATATTACATAAGGATACACAGGTGATTAATGTGTTTTTTTTTATTGGTTAGTGTTTTTGAGGTAATTATGGATAAAATAATTAGTTTCACTGTCACCAAGAGTAAGGAGCGTTGGAAGGGGTATAATAAGTAGTTTTATGATGTGGCTGTATTCTGTGTATTTGTTAGGGCCAACACTTTTGTTTCGTTTTTGTTGTTGTAGCCCAGGTTGCCCTTGAATTCTATGAAAGCTCCGGCTGGTATTGTTCTTTCAAGGTCTGTGAATTTTTTTTCTGGGGTTTTGATGGGCATTGCATTGAATCTGTAAATTGCTTTTGGTAAGATTGCCATTTTTACTATGTTAATTCTACCTCACCAAGAGCATGGGAAATCGGAAAGTGATATCATTTTTAATGTAAAATACACAGTAAAAGCCTTCCTCAAAATAAAAGTTATATTAGTATGTTTCTTTAAAATTAACATTTAAGAAAAAAACACTTATCTGCGAAGTCTGAAAACGTAAATAAAATACATTTTTTTTTAAGTTTCTGATGCACTGGGCGGTGGTGGTGCATGACTTTAATCCCAGCACTCGGGAGGCAGAGGCAGGCGGATCTCTGTGAGTTCGAGACCAGCCTGGTTTACAAGAGCTAGTTCCAGAGCAGGTTCTAAAGCAACAGAGAAACCCTGTCTCGAAAAAAACAAAACAAAACAAAAAAGTTTCAGATGCTTATATTCAAATATTCTTAAAAGAAATAAAAGAAATAGGTAACAATTTGATCAAATGTACAGTCCAAACTGTCTTTTGGTGTTTAAGAAATTCTGGAAAAGAATAGTAGAATCATCCCGACCCATGACTAATAGGCTTCACAGATAGGAGTCAACAGTAGGACAAAATAAAAAAGTAATAATTCTTGATCATATAGCTGTTGCTATGGAAATCTTTTTTTTCTGTCTGCACAAAAGTTTTCTCTTCATAATTTGATTTTTAATAATTTAACAGTTGTCTGCTATACATTGTTTGCTGACATTTTTTTCTTTTAATGTCCAAAGGTTATGTGTCCCATGTCTGACCCAGACAAGTATGGCACTTAGCTGGACTAGTGGCAGGTCTCCCTCCTCTTCTGACTGACAGACAAATGTTTGTCTTAAATAATATAAAGGAGATATCACGTAGTGAGATGCCTGGGCTGATAGATGTCCTAGGAGCACGGGGGATGTTGCCCTCAGTCTGGACCTCCACAGTACAGCATCTTTGAGGGAGCACAGAAACAATGGTACTACCTCTCTTTTTTTGAAAGTAAGAACACAAGCAACCACATTTCTCATGTTAGTATGCAATTGTTTTGAAAATATGAAATGTCACTGACATCTATGATCAAAAAAGCATAAAATTTAAGAACTAAAACATTCTCAACAGAAATAATTACTTAGCCCTGGCCCCCAAGCAAGGAGGATTTTGTCCATGCAAAAGGGAAAGGGGACAGGCAATCTGTTCCAGCACAAAAGGAAAATAGCCTCTGAAGTAGGTAGCTGTTTATATGCAGCTGACCATGCAAGTACATGCTATTAAAAGACAACTTAATTTACCATGGCATTTAAATTTACTCAGTTGCTATAATAAAATAGCATTAATAACAGTCAATTATCTTTGTAGTTTTCATATTCTGTTTGGATTTTTACCCATTTTTTATTGATTTTATTGATCTATGCATTTTTTCTCTGTCACCCCTCCCTTCCCCTTCTACCCTCTCCCAAGGTCCCCATGCTCCAGATTTACTCAGGAGATCTTGTCTTTTTCTACTTCCTATGTAGATTAGATCCATGTATGTCTCTCGTAGGGTCCTCATTATTGTCTAGGTTCTCTGGGATTGTAAATTGTAGGCTGGTTTTCTTTGCTTTATGTCTGAAAGCCACTTATCAGTGAGTACATGTGATGTTTGTGTTTCTGGGTCTGGGTTACCTTACTCAATATGGTGTGTTCTAGATCCATCCATTTGCCTGCAAATGTCATTATTTTTTTCTGCTGGTCATCAAAAGAACAAATAATCCAATAAAAAAATAAAAACTGGAGTACAGATCTAAACAGAGGAATCTAAAATGGCTGAAAAACAGTTAAGGAAATACTCAGCATTCTTAGCCATTAGAGAAATGCAAATCAAAACAATTCAGAAATTCCATCATACACCTGTAAGAATGGCCAAGATCTTATAACAGCTTATTCTGGAGAGAATGTGGGATAAAGGGAACACTCCTGCATTACTGGTGGGAGTGCAAGCTGGTACAGTCCCTTTGGATGTCAGTATGGTTATTTCTCGGAAAATTAGGAAACAACCTTCCTCAAGACCCAGTAATACCACTTTGGAGTATATATCGAAAGGATGCTCAACCGTGCCTCAAGGACGTGTGCTCAAATATGTTCATCACAGCTTTGTTTGTCATTGCCAGACAGAACCTAGAAAGAACCTAAATGCCCCTCGATTGAAGGATGGATAAGGAAAATGCGGAACATTTACACAATGGAGTACTGCATAGCAGTCAATTATCTCTTACGTACTAAAGTACGTAAAGTAATGGCAGAAAGTGTTGCATGGCTTGGATCCAAGTCTTCCTTGGTACTTTTTACTTTTCTTTCCTTTTTTCTTTTCTTTTCTTTCTTTTTCTTTTCCTTTTTTGTCTCTGTATCAGTTAAAACTACAAACCCTAATAGAAAGGTACAAGAGCAGCAGATTCCCCTAGCCACCAACTGGTCTAAGAAAAATGTACGATGAAGCTGCGGTCCCCTGGCTCTTCAGTCCTTAGTGATGTTATCTTTAAAAATGCCAAGTCATTTTAAAAACCGCCACGCACAAGTCTGATGTGGCACACACCTCTCATCACAGCACACATGTGGCAGAAACGTATGAAGTTCAAATCAAGTTTTGGCTGTTAAGTAAGATCATGTTCAAAACAGCATAAGACAAATGACAAGACAGGGAGAAACTATAAATACAGCAATATAAGTGACACAGAAATGAAAAAATAGTAAAATTAATAGTGCAAGGTTTTTCTCATCAACTAGATCCAACTATTGAAAATTTCGACTGAAGGCAGATTAGTAATATATGGTAAATAAATACAAATGAGAGTTATCAGGCACTGAATTTCTCTGACTCAAATGGTGAGTACCTAGAAATGATTTATTATTTGCTAGCATTATAAATTATCCAAATCAATGTAACAGATTGGCAAGTTGACATAACAGTAATTGAAATAGTGTCTATTGAATAAAACATGAAAACATTTCATTAGAATGGTATTTACCGGTAAAACGTTGAAGTGCTTCATACCCAGATGGCTCCATGGGCATAAAGAACACACAAAACTAGTGTTGTTTGGACCCCCCTTTTTTTTTTTCAGATAAAATGAAGTGAACTAAAACTGGCACATGCCGCCAAAAATCCCGTAAGAGATTTTACCCAACATTAATAGACTATTAAAAAATGAAGGCTATATCACCTACTCAGAGTTTCAGAATTGTACGTGAAATAAAATGTTAATATGATAATGTACTCTCTTTATATATATATGTGTGCATATGTATATATCTATATATATATATCTTGGAGACATAATTTATATTTTAAAATATTAGAATTGGTAAGATAATTTGTGGAGGAGGAGATCTGCCTCCAGATCCATAAAAAATAAATAGGTTTTCCCATGATTCATATGCACAACTTAAGAGTAAAATATTAATATATTTCCTGTAAGTAGCAAGAAAATACTGATTATATTTATTACTTAAAATATGATATTTATTTATATTTTAATCTACAGCAAATGTTAGCTATTTTCTTAAGTATGGTGATTCATTTCTTTCACTCAGCACAGATAAGGCTAAGGAAGGAGGGTCACCATAAGTTCAAGGCCAGTCTGAACTATCTGGTAGATTCCTGACCAGATACCCATGTCCGTGGATATAGAGTGGCACTGGAAAGGGGGAAAAAGTAAAACTTAAGCCAGCGAGTGGATTTCCCATATTCCTGAGTAAAAGGCTTGGTTCAGTCTCTCACTCTGAATTTTTATAAATAAAGACAGAACTGTCAACAAAGTTACAAGAGGGTGTTGTATAAATAATAATGTGTTTTATATAGAAAGATCCAGACCTGAGGGAAATGGGAAAATATAAGGGATTTAATTTGCCAGATATTTTGACCTAATATAAAGCTTTTATAATCAGGACAAATTATACTTACAGTGGCTGGTCAGTGAACAAAACTGAAAATACAGGAGAAAAAATGTATATGAGGGAGAATTTAATATGGCATGAAGTCTGACATAATTCAGCATCCACCTAAAATCCCCAGTTGAGTACCTTCCTTCCGTCATGTGTAAGAAACTCCAAACACATGAAAATCAAATGCTAGGAAGGAATGGTGCCCTAATTAGATAAAATCTTCAACAATGGCTATCATGTTGGTTGGTGGGAATAACACAACCAAAACGTGAGGGCAGAACTTAGAAGAGATGACACCAATTTGATTGTGTGCAGCCTTAACATGATAAAGACAATCATGTTAGAAAAAATCCATAGGAAAATGAAAAACTTCATTATAGCTAACAAAATTAATAACTGTAATATTCTAAGAATCTTTTAAAATCATCAGAATAAAGACACAAAATTCAGTACAAAAACTGGCATTTTACGGGAAAGGAAATCTAATAACCCACAGTCCAGTGGATACAGGCTCAAATCTCACTGGCAATGAAAGCAATGGTTGTACCAGCAAAGAGCCTCTTTCCTGAAAGGAATCAAGCCTGGACCTCCAGGTCAGGTGACAGCATCTTCTGTAATATGAGGGCCCCACTGTTGTTTCCTGACGGCTTTGTCTACTTAATGCTTTTGTATTTCCCCAGGAATGTGTAAAGGAAGAAAGACCAGTACTCAGAGCCAGTACTGTGCTGTTTTAAACATTTTATATGAATTATATGTATTAAATCTCTGAGGAAAGGGATGGTTATATGTGCTGAGGGCAGAAGACACCTCGCCAGAATCCAGTCTTTCTGTGTGGGTTCTGAGGATTGAATTTAGGATGCAAGCTTAATACCTTTATGTGTTGAACATTCTCTCTGGCCCACTACTGGCTTCTTGCCAAGAGTTTGTGATTTCCAAACTTCACTCCTTCCTATAAGCAGAGAACGATGAGATTCTAGGAGTGTCGTCTGTGTGAGTTGGTCATGCCGTTCAATCCATATTTTGTTGTTCAGTTGTTCATTTCTTCTTGTAGGAAGTTTGCATTAAGATTTAAGATGTCTCAAGCTAGTGATACTTTTGCCAAAACATGCTCTACAGATCAAAACAATGAAATAACTTTCTAGTTAGAGCAATAAGAGAAGCTATGAAAAGAAGAGAAAGGATATTAAGAAGCTCTAAGTCGAGGGAGGGAGAATAGATATTAAAAAAAATAAATTTTCATGAGGATAATTGTGGGCATTCAGTGTCTTGACAGTGTGGAGATCGGAGAGAAAACCTTGGAATATAAACACTGGAGCTTTGACTCTTAGTTTGACCTGTGGTGATTATAATGAAGAGAACCCATGCTGAGCAGTGAAGAGAGCCAGAATTCTGGAGAAATTCTAAATCTCCAGAGATTTCCTGGGGCTGGGGAGGGATGTTGAGGAAGCTGCGGGTTGCATTCCTGCCACCCTGCTCCCAGCCGCCTGGGTATCTTATACCCCGAAATAACAACACACAAACTGTATTCATTTAAACACTTCTTGGCCCATTATATCTAGCCTCTTCTCAGCTAACTCTCACACCTGGACTAGCCCATTTCTAATAATGTGCGTAGCACCCCAAGGTGCGCTTACCGGGAAGATTCTAGCCTATGTCCTGGGTTGGAGCTTCATCGTGTCTGTTCCAGAGAACAGAGCTATCAAGTCTGAGCTCACTTCCTCTTCCTCCCAGCATTCTGTTCTGTTTACTCCACCCACCTATGTTCTAACCTATCAGGGCCAAGCAGTTTCTTTAGTAATTAACCAATGACCTTCCTCCATCAGAGGGAGCAGGAGGGAGGTGGAGAGAAACCCTGTTACACTCCTCCCTGTGGAAGTGTCTATAGAACTGTCTCTTAAGGTTTGGGCATTGACCTAGCTATGAACCTCATAGGAAGGCCCTCAACTGTAGGAATAAATTCACTCCAGAAAATGTCTGACTATCGCAGCTTGACTCAGACAGCTGTATGGCCCAGCCAGACAAGCTCTATAAAAGCCTGAATCTCAGTAGTTTACCCTTCGAATAAAGACCACAAACTGAGTCCACCCAGAAAGAGACCAAAGGAAATTCCTAATGTTCCAACCATTGTAGATAGGATCTTCTGCCAACACACACCCATGCTTTTCACCAATCAGTGGTTCTAAACCTTAGAAATCCCTCATCACCACCTTTGCTACTATAAAACCCCAACTCTAACTGAGCTGGAGGGGGGAATCACTCCAATACATTGGATGCAAAGACAGACCAAGTTTGCAAACTTGTGTAAGAATAGACTCTTTGCTTTTCCATACAGGATTTGGTCTCCTGGTTGGTTTTGGGGGGACTCCGTTATCTGTGCATAACATTAACCATCCATTTATCATGATACACACCAGAAAATTCTTGCAGGAGGGAAGAAAGCCACAGGCATGACCAATATGCAACCACCTCCACCCAGCCAGCCCTGCCGAAACACATCAACCTTTCACAAGCATTAGAGAACTCTGGGGAGAAATTCTCACAGTGGAATGAAAGTTGGAAAATCTTTAGCAAAAGAATCCTCCGGATCAAGTTCAGGTTATTTATATAAGAGAAATTATTTGAATGAAATAAATATGAGAAACTACGTAAGTGTAAGGGGTTACAGTGGTCTTCAGTGAGCACTCACACGTCAGTGGATGCTTATGTTCTCACCTGGAGAGTCCTCTGCCAGCAATCAAATCTTCGACTGAATTTCGTACCACTTGTGCAGAGAAGAGACCACAGAATCCAAGAGGATACAGCATTGCTAAAGGCATCTTTAGAAACCAACGTGGGATCAAGATCCATGGTTGTCTAGATGTACTTAGAACACAGCTATCCTTAAGATAGTAGCCAGTGATAGCTAATGATCACTGAGGCTAACCCTCCTCTGAAGCACATTATGAATATAATAACAACAATTGCTGAAAGTTATTTAGTTGCATTTTCTTTAATTTATGGTTCGTTTTCCTTTAATGACCCATCTTGGACCCATTTCCGCTGATTGGCTAGGATATCTTTTGTACTGCTGCTAAATCATGATTACAAAGACTTTGAGGCTACCAGGACAAATAACCTTCACAGCCTTCATATTTTATTGGTGGTGGAACTACATTTGCTCATGGAAAGGGCAAATGGAAATGTGAATAGACACATGATTTGTAAGAGAATTTGAAATATAACTTTCAGTATTGCTCACAGGGCCAATAAAATTGAAATAAAGGTGACTGATTATTAACAGAGAAATGATTGAATATACTGTGAGATATTGTCATAAATACTATGTAGTCATTAGAAATGATTTAGATCTATGAAAGTTTATCCACAAGGTATCATGAATTTTAAATGTGTAATGCCTAAAGAAATGAATACTTATTTGTGTAAAGGAAAGAAATGCTAAATATACATCTGTGTGTTCTGCCTGTGTATGTTTGTATACACATCCAGGTGTGCCCATGCATATATTGTTACTGATGCTTGTATGGGCGCATAGAGGAGTGTTTTCTGTTATACATCCATTCTTTATTTTTCTTCTGTTTCGTTTTCATTGTGCTAGAAATCAATCTGAGGACATAAAGCACAGTAGGAAAGTGCTGGACCACTGAGCCAACTCCAAGGTTCATGCAATCTTCTTAACTTGAGTAGATGATAAAAATGAAAAGATTCCAAATAACTGTGGGTTACATTTATTTAAAATTAAAATTTTTGTTGAGTGTTTTTTTGTCCATGTCTAAAACATGGTAAAAAATAATGGAAGACTCTGTTTTGAGATTCTTTGATTCTTCAAGAACCAAATTATTGTCTTTCCTGGGACCACACTGGATTGCCAACAGTAGCAGAAAATATCTGAAGCTCTTGAACCATTTGGGTCCCCTTGATTTGTGAAGGCAAGCATATCACTTCCCTGTGCAATAATAAAGAACAAAGCTAGACACAACAAGCAGCCTCACTAGCTAGGTCAGCGAGAACAGAGCAGAGGCTGCTGCTCACTGTCTTCTCTTTCTCTAGATGAGGATGGGCTTGGCATAAGCATCATTGGAATGGGTGTTGGCGCTGATGCAGGACTAGAGAAGCTGGGGATATTTGTCAAGACAGTGACAGATGGCGGTGCTGCTCAGCGGGATGGCAGGTGAGCTGGATACTGTTGACTGTGAATTGAACCCGAGGAAACTGTCCCTGCAAATTTCTGTCAATGGGATCTTCTTTTCATGAAAAAAAAATTGTTTTTAGTGTTTCTCAGATGTGTGAGAATGTTTAAACACTTGACTTACTTTCCTTTTGGTAGCAGAGCAGTGCATCTGTCTGTCTTTGTTTCTGTCCATTCATCTGCTTAGTAAGTGGGAAGTGGACCATAACATGGTATGTATGGAAGTTGGCATATAACTTTATTTCAGAAATGTTCAAGTGAATAGTAATAATTCCGGTTCTTTTGAAAAGGACAGAGTAGAGGGGAATTTAAGATTCTGTAGCCTGTTGCTCCTCCATGTCTCTTACAGAGAACTAGGTGCCAGAGTGCTGCGTGGACCTATAGAAGGAGACCTCTCTGTGAGCAGAGGCTGGCAGCCTGCTCCAGATAATTATGGCTTAATGTTTTAGCTTGCATCGGGTCAAAGGTAATGTATCTTTAATGTAAAGGTTTCATCTTAACTTTACACCAGGCTTCTGATGGAAAACTGGAAGTAAAGGGGGGACAACAGAAATGAAAACAAAACAAAACAACACAGATTCTGACAGCTAGATTCAATGAACACTGAATAAATAGCATTCTTACATTAGATTACATATCACATGTTCTCAGAAAGTCAATGGATCGTGGTCCTTGAGACTGACAGTAGCAGCATTCTGTCTTTCATAATCCTAAAATACTTTTTGGTATACATCAGGCTCTAAAGGGGTAGGTACCAAATTGATTTATTTAATCAATTTATTTATTTTGAGAAAGGGTCTCAAGAAAGATGCTGAGTTAATTATGGAAAATATTGGTGCCAATAGCGTGTTACTAAAAACTGTCTTCTGATTTCCACATGTGCAGACATGAGTATATATACATAAACACAATATAAAATAAATAATACACAAAATTTTAAGCTAGGCATAATGGCCAGTGCCTTCAATTCCAGCACTCAGGAGGCAGAGGTAGGCAGATCTCTGAGTTTGAGACCATCCTGATCTGCACAGCAAGTTTCATTCCAAGACATCCAGGGCTACACAGAAAAACTATGTCTAGAAATACATACATACATACATACATCATACATACATACACATATATACATACACACATATGTATATACATATGTATGTATATATAATTTAAAGTGAGAAATATTAATATAATGTAACTCATTGAAAAGGACCCTTTATTCCAAGTTAATTAAACTTGTAAAAATCTACTAATTTGTAAAAGTCATTGGGAAATAGGAAATAATCCTTACATTTAGTACCACACAAAACTAAATGATTATGCATCATCTCTTAAGTGAATCGAGCACAAATTCAAACAAAATTGCAAAATGAAAGCACAAAGAAAAAGATTGCATTTAGCGCTCCTAGATCTGGTTTCAGACACATGGCATTTTATATTTTCCTCACTTGTTTTAAAAAATAAATTTGATTTCTCTGTCGGGATCTAGTGCCAGCCCATACCCTAAATTCTTTCTCTGGACCAGAGGGGAGGTGTTGGATTAAAGACACAACAAACATGGTTTTATTGGGAGGGAGATCCTCAGTGATCCGTCATGAATACTTTAGTTCACATCCTGAAAATTCCTCTGCGTTAATTCTTCAAACAGCCTCATATACCAATATATAAACTGAGGGGGAAATTCATTAGCATTCTGTTTCCTAGGTAACCAGGTGAATGGCTGTGGTCACATCCACATCTACCTATGCTTGCTGTCATGAATTCCTGTTCTGTATGCCAGCTCTGTTTCATAGGCCAAATTAACATCTCTTTTTAGGCATCCTCCAAATTACAAAGAAGGAGCAGAACACTATCCTGACCCTTTGTTAGGGATGGCTACAGTCTAGGTGACCGACCACCTCCTGTTTCAGGTGCAAACAATGGCCTGGGATTCTGGCTGCCATACCATGTAGAAATATGGGCCTACATTTCTCTTAACCTCTTTATTTATTTTGCTGTCCTGTGTTGTTTCATTATTTATACTGACATTAGATCTTCTCCTGGGGAGTTGGGATATTGCTGTTGGATCTGTATCTCCACGGCATTGTAATCCCCTGAAGGTCATTAATGTTGTCTCAGCTGCTGTCCCTGTCTTTTGTCCTTTGTTCTTTGGTGACACACACCTTGAGAAGTAGTTTTCCCTAGCTCCCTTCCCAGAAGTACCATGCCAACAAGTAACTATATGAACACATTAAACACACCAAGAGTAGCCCAACTCCTACAGCTATGACTGGTTCTGAGTCCATCCAGAGGCCTCTTGACAGTTTGAGAAGGAAGCTGAAGAATGGGCTCCCTGCTGTGGATTGTCACTGCTGGAGTGCTTTGCAGCCTGGATTCTTCTAGCTTCCCCATGTTCTCTTCTTCAGCGACACACACTTCTCTACCTAATGTCATGCCTTCTCTTCAACAGACCTCCTTTGACAGTTCATCCCTGGACTCCTGGTGATAAATCCTCTCTAGATTGACAGTTTTTCTTTTCTTCTTCATAGTACCTTTTACAGTCTTTTTTCCCCATGTTTGGGCACATGGGTATGTGTGAGCATCATGTTTACACAGATGCATTAAGTGAATTAGAGCATGCCATATACTGGTTTTCTGCTCCTAAGTTAATTTTGTGTTAGACATGGTACATTTTCCATGGAAGTGTGAAGGCTCCAAATTATGTGTATTACTTATCTTGCATCCGTTGCACTTAGAGAATTTCCTTTTGGCCTTGGGTTATAGACTGTAGACCCTCAAATCCAGAATCTTCCTTCCGCTTCATTATGTTCTTGTCCTGCCCATGCCCTTGCTTAAGGAGTCGTTCTTGGAATGCTTCAGCTGAGGAAAGCCTTTTAGACTGTTTCCCTATTTGCTCTGAAAATGTTACATGGCTGTCAGTGTATGAAATGCTGTTTTAAGGTGATAAAGAACATATCTGGCATGAATGGTGAAGACCGTAAAGAAGAAAACGAAGTTCTCCCATGTCGCTAGGCACTGTCTGTGTTCTGCTACTGCAGCTCGGCTAGGAGTTCCTCAGTCAGTGAAGTAAAGTAAGACCTGACATCTCCAGGAGTCCTGCTTCCCACAGGCTAGATTGCTCAAACTATGACCACAGCAAATCTCGGAGAACAGCTCTGCCTTTGTTCTGACTATCGAGTTCAGCAGCCCTTTCTATGGAAACGCACTTTCCTTCTCTTTCAAGTTGACAGCTTTCACCCTTTCACTTAAAGGAGTCCCACTATTTATTTTGGGCGTATTTGAATTGTCTTCTTACTCTTAGGGACCAACACTGCCTTGTCCTTTGGGTCCATTGTTAACTCAAGTAAGAGAACTTGAGCAGAAGTGCTGTGAGGCTGGGGATGCTCCTCTTGTAACTAAGTCCTTCTGTGACCAGCAGGCCACTGGCATAGCAGCGTGGAAACTCCTGGCAGATGGGCAGTTCTCATCCTGGAAGGACGCATCCTATTACTTAGAGTAAATGGCATGGGATTTAAATGTTTGGAATTGTTTATTTCTGGAATTCTCCACTTAATACTTTTAGACAGCAGATGAACATGGGAAATTGAAAGTAAGTTCACAGGTAAAGGGTATTTCTGCACAGCCTTGTGTTTTTATACATTTTATTCATCAGGAGAGTATTTGTTGAATGCTTACATTGTGACAGCAGTGATCTGTGCTCTGTGTATTTTGACTTATTTGCTCTTGCTAATAATAATGATTTAATATGCATTTTATTGTTTCTGTTGCATATAGAAGGAAGCTAAAGTGTCTTATATACACTCACAAGTAAGTGGCAAAGGCTGACTGTAATAAACCTAAGTCTCTAATTGCAGTCAGTACTTAAATAGCGCATTACAGAACAATATGTACAATAGATTCATTTGCACAATAGATTCTAAAGACATTTTTATTGCAATACTAGTATGTGTGTGTATGTTGTATGTATGTGTAACTTATAGATGTTTTGGCATTTTTTAAATTTCAAGATGGGAGTCATGTCAATATTTTTATATACAAATTATCAGAAACATCTCTGATTATTTCTTTGAAACTAATTAAATAATGGTAACTTGCATTACCGTGTCAGTGTATATTACATGCATGTTAAATGCTTTAGAAATAAGTAGCTAAAGTGCCCTTCAGAAACATCATTTAGTGAGTGATCCCCTGAACAGAATTCCCACACGGCAGCTGCTGTACCCCATGCAGACTGAATGTTGTGATATACTAGAACCTTTAATAATCTGAGTGCCATGATGTAATTGCCATTCAGTTTTTAAATTTTTTTCACCCTTGTCCTTGACAATTTATTATTTTACTTCATGTACATGTATGAATGTATGTATGCCTGTGTACCACAAGCATGTGTCTACCTCCAGAGGCCAGAAGGCATCATGCTTGCTGGCACTGGAATTACAGTCACTTGTGCTGAGGGTGCTGGGAACTGAGCCCCAGCCATCTGTAAAAGCAGCGAGTGCTCTCAGCTTTAGCTCCTTCTGTGAGCCCTGTTAAATGTTCATTGATCACCTGTATTTCTGCTTTTGAAAAAGAAATTATTTGTTGTATATTTTTTGTTTTTGTTTTTTTTTTCACAAGTTTCTTCTTCACTGGTGACTCAGTGAGAATCCACAGAAATAAGTGGTCCCTGCAAACTGCCTCACTATGTAACTAACAGAAATGTCTTCCCTGCTTCTCCGCGTTACCAAACAAACAAACAAACCAACACAAAACAAAACAATTACACACAACAAACAAAATTAATATGGAAGTCTAAACTTAAACTTGTTAAAGTCTATATGTATTTCCTACTCTTAACTCTCTATCAGAACTGTTGCTTTCAAATTCATGGCCCTACCCTGTGGCTCATGGACCATTGCCTTCTTCGTCTGCTAGTTTATCTTCACTGACTGTGCTTCAGACATGGGGCTTCTGAAACCTATCTAACAATCTGATTTCTATTTCAAATTTAGTATAAAAGACTTTAACTTCTGTTTTCCCCTTTTCTCTGTTTCCATTTTTGTTTGTTTGTTTGCTTGTTTTCTTGAGACAGGGTTTCTCTATGTAGCCCTGGCTGTCCTGGAACTCTGTAAACCAGGATGGTCTCGATGTCAGAGATCTGCCTCTTGAGTGCTGGGATTAAAGGCATGCACTACCACGCCCAGCTTCTCTGCTTCCTTTAAACTGTATCATTTTGAGCATTGACTCTGCTCTTCATTGCTTTCATGTAAAGCTGACTGTTCCTCTTTCATCCTCATTTATTTTACCCATACACTCTCCTTACGTTGTGGGTTTCTTTCTTTGAAGTGCCACAGGCTTTTGTGCTTTTGTGGTTTGGGTTTTTGAGACTGTGGTCTAGGCCAGGCTTTTCTGTGTATTCATTGGTATCTGTTACGCTCCTTTAAGAGGACCCCTCCCCAGTTTATTTCTGCTTTTGCCCCAAGTGCCTTCTTTTAAAAGTATTAAGTTGTGTGACTCTTAAAACAGTGTAGCCCAGTGCCTGTTCAAGTTTCCAGTTTAGACAGGAAGGAAAGAGGATTGTCCTGACTCAGTTCCAGAGAAACAGAGCCCTCCATCCTGGATGAAGACAGCACCAGGCAGGGAAGGCGTACAGGCAGAGCAGGAAGCTGGCTGGCCATGTTTCACATCCTGACTCAGGGAGCAGAAAGAGTGACCAGGAAGTGGGTCCATGATGTAAAACTTAAAGCCCACCTCTAGTGGCCTACTTCCTCCAGCAAGGCTTTCCAGATGCTTTCCAAATGTACCAGTTGGGGATCATGGGTCCAAGCATATGAGCCAATGAGTGAAATTTTATATTCAGATCACAACAGTGAATGCTGATGAGTATGATGTTTTATATGAAAGGAAAGTAACAAGATCCAAAATAGTACATTCAGTCATAAAGGGTGAGAAAGGGGGTTGGAAAGGGACATTATCTGCCTTCAAGATTTTCTTCTAAAGCTTCAGGGATCAAGAAAATGTGGTATTTACAAATAATTAATAATAGATATGATAATAAATGATAGATCAACAGGACAAAATAGAGAACCCAGAAACAGACCTAAAGTTAGCATTGTGAATTGTTTACAGTATAAAATCCAACTGGGTCACACATTCATAATTTCAGAGAATTTGTAATTTTTATGTATTAATATCATTCTTAGGAAGATATTTTATGTCACATAATGAGAGACACTTGTGTTCAGTCACACAACTAAAGGGAACAGACAGCTTCGGTTTGCAACCATAGCCACACATGAAGTTCTCAGAGAAACTCAGAACGTCTACAGCGCATTTCTGTGAAGTCTGATCCCCACTAGGGATCATGAAATGCTTGTGCCATGATTTGAACTGGTAAATGCAGAAGAGAATTAGAAGGGTAGTGTGTCAGAATCTTCCGCTATCCCAAGAGGGCATGGAGTTCAGTAACCCCGCACAGCTCTCCAGAGCAAGGTGTAAAAGCCTGCCCCCTCCTACTGCTGCTTTTAATGATGGTTCCCCAGCCAAGGCTGCCACTGCACCCCCATTATCATCATCATCTGGTCTAGAACCAGAATGGCAAAAATGGGGATGGGGGTAGGGAGAATACAAGGTACAGAAGGAGAAAAAGAAAAAGAAAGAGCAATAAACTGCCAGCAGACATGAATGCCAGCAAATAATATTTCTGTTGTTTCTGCGATCACTCTGATGTCGGAGATGTGGCGGGAACTGGGCTTCAGCACGTAGGGGTCTCTGCAGTGCCACAGTTTGACTGACTTTGTAAGCACTCGTGGTAGCTTCAGTGGATCCTTCAGAATGTGATGTTCAAATACAGGTGACCCCCTGAAGAACATAAAAGGTGACTTTCATAAATGTAAAATAAGATTTTATTCAGTACTCTAGTAATTTTAGAAAGTAATAAGAAATAAATGTGATTCAGAGAGTATTTGGGGGAGCCAAGAATCTCAGCAGGGGTGTAACCCAGAATTGGAGAGCTTGTCTGCCTACCTTGGGCTCATCCTCAGCACACCTACTTCCTTTGTCTTTTCCAAGGTTCGAGGTAAGTAGTAATGTCTGAATAATAAAGCTGGGTGAGCCTGAAACTCCATGACTGACAACATAGAAAAAGATCTGAAAATACCAAGGATTCTTTGACTCCCATACGTTTGTTTCATTTCTACCGTGATTGAAACCCTGAGTCGAGTCTCTACCCTGGAAAGGCTCATGTGGATAAAAATATATAGCAAATTGATTCTTTACATCTGTCTTTATAATAGCTAAGTTTGAAAATTATTCATGTCTATTTACAAAAAGCAAATGCACAAAAATAATTTGATATAGTTGTCAAAATAAATTAGATAGAATTACAGCTAGAATTACCAGAGGAAAAATCTCCTATTTAATATTGAGTGAATAAAGTAATAAGATAAGAGATAGACTTTGTAATTTGTGAAGCATACATTTGTATTGTATATTCATTGGCCAAACACACAGAAAAACAGTATGTGGTCATCTGTACTGAAGAAATATAGGCAATAAGATTATAGGAAAACATCTAAGGAGCATCCCCTTTTTTGTAATGAATTAAAAATGTTTTAAATATTGCACAGTGCTCAAATTGATAAAGCTGGAAATTGGGTGGCTGAGTGTGTGTTATCAACTTCATACCACATTATTCCATGCCCAAAGCATTTTATGAGGAATAAAAACCGGCCTATATAAAACATATGTGCACATTTAGAAGTACTTACACCTTTATCAATATTAATATAATACACATCTCAGAAGCACATCTTTGAGCATATAGAAGCATACACATGTACACACATGAGCATTGCATATTTGAAGCACTGATGCAATTCCTGCTGTTTTCCCTGGGGGAGGAGAGCAGCGACAGGCACTAGGTGTTAGGCTCGAAGGATATTGCGGCTGTTCCTATTACATGCAATTAGACACAAACGTGCTAGACATCTGCCATGCATTATAGTTGCCATTTTAAGACTATGTGCGATAAACTGAATCCTTTCAATATTACTTTTCCAGCTTTCGGTGGAATTACTTTTTGTCATGTCCGCATGTGTACGTACATTTATATGTTTATGTGGGTATGTGTATATGTTTGTGGAAGAGAACAACTTTAAGTTTCGTCCCTCAGGTGCTGTCTCTAGAATATCTCTTTGGCCTTGAATTTGCTAAACGGGCTTGGCTGGCTGGCCAGAAAGCCCCAGGGATCCACTTGCCACTTGTGGACATTTTCACGTTGTTTCTGAGTGTCAAAGTCAGTTCCCTGTACTCGAGGCAAATCCTGTACTAACTGGACTGTCTCTGCAATCTTCAAAAGACAGCTTATTGTGCGGAAGATACATTTGGAGGCAGCTAGTTCTTGGTCAAGTTCTTTTCTAGGAAGGGCAGTGCATTAGCAAATGAGTTCACTGTGGGTGTTGTTTTCTCTTTTTCTCCAGGATCCAAGTCAATGACCAGATTGTGGAAGTAGATGGAATCAGCCTGGTGGGGGTCACACAGAATTTTGCAGCAACTGTTCTGCGAAATACCAAGGGCAACGTCAGGTAAGTCTGAGGCTTTCTAATGAGCAGCTTGGCAACTTCATACTTTTATGGATGGCAATTTCCCCATACATATTTATAATTATAATGACAATCTTGTCTGAATACTAAAACGGTGTGAACTCTGCTATTGCTAAGCTGTATAGTGTACCTTATTGTTTACACAGTAGAATTACCATGGCCATGACTTCTTAGTCACCACCTTAGTAAATATTAATGTCCTCCTCAATTCCTTTTAATGAAAACAGTTTGGGAACAATTGAAACTGAAGTGGATGCGCACACACCAATGGCATGTATTATTAGACAAACAGGCTGCTTGATTTGAGGCAGTGTATTTAAGAATCTGTTTATTGTTGTTAAGAGTTAGGCAGGGTCTATCTTCAATGAATCATGTCTTTCTAACTTAATAACACAGAGGGTACAATCTTCAGATTTGGGAACTTCTTTCTAGTGCCCTGCTTGTGAGAATTACGACTCTTACATAAGAAAGCCATTTTATACGATTCTGGTTGAACTTTGAAATCAGTTTACTTGATTGACATTTACTTTTTTTGAAGGCACTGTAAAAATGTATTGCACGTTGCCAAAATATCATGAACACTTTAAGGAGACACTATTTAGTGAGTGTAACTGTGAAAGCATCTCAGTGCTTCCTCATCGAAATCAAACTGTCAGTCATCCTGAAAATACTGCAAAGGTGATGTCATTGAGCAAGGGCGCCAGTGTCCTCACGCAGCATATTTCCAGCTTCCGGCTTTGTCATGTGATTTTGCAGGCAGCCTCGAGGAATACAACCTAAACAGACATGTAGGTGGGGCCTGTTCTTTCCACTCAGGTGCCAGGGGTGCCCAATACCTCTGTGGTGATGCTCTATAGCTCTGTGGCTCCTTGGTAAGTACGATGGATGTTCTTCAAGACTTGTTTGGAAACTGCTCATTAGACACCAAGACAAACTCAAAGAGTAAAAAGGATACACATTCAACTGGGAAGAGCACATCCCAGTTGGAAAGTCTGAGGGGATGGTAGATCACGCCTATTCTGTCTTCTTTCTCCCTACTGGCCAGGACATTCGTGTTAATATTTCAATATCTGGAAAAGTGGCAAGTGTGTGTCACTTAAGTGGTTTCTCTCTTGTCACTCTCTCCTCTTTTCCTTCTACCTTAATTCCATCCAAGTAGGAGAACATAATTGCAATTTTCAAAATATAAAGTGCTGTTATGGAAAAATAAATTGATCTTTTGTTTATCTCAAATACATCTAATACAGAGGAGTAGAAATAATCATAGATCCATCACAGCTACCTCCTCTTTGGCCACTTTCAATGAGTCTGACTCTCTTGGGCCTGGTGGTGGTGGTCCCATCTGGTGGTACTTCTCGTGTTTCTGTGATCTCCTATGGTTCCAGTCATCGTCCTTCAGGCCTGACTTGTGTGTGATTATTTCTGAACCTCTTGTTGTCACTGTTTTCTGTTTGAAATGCTGTCTTCTACCCAGAACTGCTGCATCTTAGACAGCTCTCAGCTCCTTTGCCCTCCAGACTCCCTTCTTGGCCTCAGGTGACTTAACTGATGGCCGCCATCTTCATACCGTTGTTTCTCCTTGAGGTGACAGAGAATTCTGATTTCACCTTTGGCTTTGCAGAAATCTTGTGCATGCGTGGCAGTATCAGCCTCCTTCATTCCATCCTCATTATTTAGCCAGGATCTGAATTTGCTGAAGTTATGTGATCCACAGTCTTAGTTAGTTGACTGCAAGAGAAAGTGCCGTCATGATCCTAACTTTGTAAGAATAACATGCAGATCTTCCAAATACACTTCTTAGTACTTTTATATGAAATATTAATTAGAAACTAGACCTGAATTTATCATCAAATAAGATACGCATGTGTGTGTATGTGTTTTGTGTGTGTGTGTGTGTGTGTGTGTGTGTGTATTTTGTATTTATTTTTCTCTAGCATTTGGTTTTGTTCAGAACAAAACTCTCAGTAGGTTACCCTGGTTAGCCCGGAACTCTGTATGTTGTAGCTTTGAGCCTGTGACTATTCTCTTCTTTCTGCCTCACATTACTGGGTTTAGGTATGTGCCTCACTAGTTCCATATTTCTTCATAACTAGAGACTTACATGTCACATTTAATGATTATTAAAATGTGTTTTTATCTGGTGCTGTTGTCAGGAACGTCTCTATTCTGATAGACTTTGTCCAACCACAAATCACAGATCCTATAGAAATATGTGGAATTCAAGGTTGTAAAGAACTAGAAATACAGGGAGAAGAGAAAAACAGGATTGTGATTTTTTTATGCATTAGAGATTAATCTTTTGTTTCCTGAAAATTTACACGAAAAATCTTGTCATATTTAAGTATAAGTCATAGTCACACTGAATTCCCATGAGTTCACCCATAATTTCAGAAAACAATTTTTTCCTCTTCATATGCTCTGTCTTACTAAGATGTGAATAATGATTCTTGAATTTATGAATCCATGGTATGGGTAAGAGTACTATTAGTATACCATTTGCTTGTCTCTGGTTTTGTTTTTATTTTGTGGGAAAGTCTGGTTGTTTGTCATATAGATAGGCTATCCTAGAACTCATAATGTAGCACAGGCAGACCTCAACCTCCTAAGTAGGAGTTACAGAAGTATGCTATTGTTGTGGTCCTTCCTTGACAGGGTTCACACGTTCCAGAGTAGGGGGCATGTGGATTAGAAATTTTAGGCAGAAAGAAAGAATAGAGAGGCACAGAATAGAGGTGGGAGGGCCATTCAGAGAGTACTGAATTATCCCACATTTATTTCCGTATGCTTATATACTCCAATCCAAAAAGGGAGGGAAGAACTCAAAAGACTGCCTTAACATGAGAGAAAGAACATTACCTCTTCAATACCTGAAGACCTGAGTTAAGTATTCTGTGTTTTAGGTAGGCCATTCGGGGACCTAAGGTGTGGACCTTAGGCCAAGCATCCTGTAGGCAGCCACTCCCTTGGTCAAACCTCTAGTCAAATCCCTGAAGGAGCAGGAATAGGCATGAACTCTATGACCTTTAGTCAAGGTGGAATAGGTCAAGCTGTATGAGCGATCTTAATACCCAAAACACCAAGTAATCATACCCTAGATCAAGATATCTTGTTAGTAGCTACACCATAGGTCAGACCTCTTGTCAATGATCTTGAAGGAGCAAGAATAGGCCTGCAGTCTCCTTTATTCAAGGTGGAACAGACTCAGTTCTGTGGGCTCCGACATGCAACCTCTAATTATACTGATTGGCTCATTGGTTGGTTGTAGTGCTGAGGGTTAAAACCAGAGAAGGTGCATAGCCTGGCTGACCATGAACCGCAGTTTCCAGGAGTATCAGCACTGCCCCAGCCAGCAGTGGTCTCTGTGCTTGTACTTGGTGGTCTCTTCCTAGCTGTAGATCACAACTCAATTTCTTCTTCTCTACAGAGATGTGAACAACAGATTGAACACTTGCCTAAATTTGTGACATTCCTGGCAAAATAAAAGACAAGGTTAAGTTCTATATCCAAGATAAATGGTATGACTTTGAATCAATCTGTTAATATGTAGTGATTTCTACTGTCTTTCTATTGTTACACAGATGCTTTTTACCTTTTTAAACTACTCCCTAACATTTTCTTCTAATAGATTTATAATTATGGTTTAAAATTAATTTTGTTCTAACTAAACATGGCCCATCAAACACAAGACTCTCTAAGAAAAATATTTAGTAAATCTGACAGAAATATTAACAGATGAATATGCAGATACCAAGCCTATTGCTTCTGGTGCATAGAATATAAACCTTGAATGTTTATTTTTGCATAAGCAGACTCTGATGAGAAGAGCCTCCTCATAAGTGGGAGCCATGTCACATGAGAAAGTGACATCCTGTCGACCATCATTCAGGTGATGGGACTTTAAGAAACTTACATTTCCTCCATAGGCTTGCTTCATCCAACAATGAAAATATTCTATAATAAACATAGTAAATCCTGTTCATCCAAGTTCAAAAGAAGAAAGCAGTGAATTCATTTTATAATATATATTGCGATGTGTAAACTAGGCTGGAGCTTGTCGGGACTGCTGAGGTGCTCAGCTGCAGAATGCCCGGAGCATGGTCCTGATCCTGGTGAAGACTGTGGTGTGCATCACCAGTCAATGTACAATTCCCGGGAAAGACGAACCAGCCTATCAGAACTGTATATAACAGTAATCGGGTTGGCGACGTGCCTGGATTTCCTGTTTTGGTTGACTTTCTGAGTCAGTTTGATGGGCTAAGGTAGCCCCACAAAGCTGATAGAGCACCAATTATCAGATCCATCAATCATCTACAGCAGCCATTTCCCAGTGGGGACAGACATCATGCCGTGCTAGGGGTGCAGGTGGAGGACCCAGGAGACAGAATGCAAGCTTTGTTTGAGCTGGAGTTGTCCACTTTCTCCTGTTCTTAGACATCGGCAATGTGACTTTCTGGGCCCAAGACTCCCGCCAGGACTTAACTCCGGTGGCTTCACTGTGACACACAGTGTCTACATGGCTAGTTATATCTCACTAATACATGTGAGTCAGCTCAAATCACATCTCGGCCGAGTGATTTCTTAGTTTACTGTGTTTACTGTGTATAACTCTTAGTTAGCCTAATGACATTGCCATGTTCCCACATGTCCATCATCCATGACCCTCTGATGATCTTACCCTTGTAGAGCACACTCTATTCTGCTCCCTGTCTTATCATACAGACCTGTATCCTCAGTCCATTGTTGTTGTTTAAGTGTGTAAAGCAAACAGAAACACAGGGACAGTGGAAGTAGACAGTGTCATTGGTATCAGTGAAGTACCCGATCTTCTACCAGTTAGTGTGACCTTAGGACATTGAGGAAAAACCCTTCTATTTTTTCTTTCTTCTTTCCTTCCTTTCTTCCTTTCTTCCTTCCTTCCTTTTTTCTTTCTCTCTTTCTTTCTTTTTTCTTTCTTCCTTTTTTTCTTTTATTGGCTATTGTTTCCTTTATCTCAGTGTACAGTGGCAAAATGCCTATTTAACATGTGCAAGGCCTTGCAGCTCGTCCTACAACTACAAAACAAAAGAAACCAACCAATGGACAGATGAGAAAAAAAACAACTTAAATGAGTCAGGAAATACTTCATGTTTATGCATCAGAATATATATAGTTAAGATTTTAACTTTCTCCAAATTAATCTGTATAATAAGTCTCATCAGGTTATTTCGTAGAAGTTACTGCTTGCTTGCTTGCTTGCTTTATCCTTCCTTCCTTCCTTCCTTCCTTCCTTCTTTTCTTTTTTTTTATTTTTGAGGCAGCCTTTCTCTGTAGCTTTGAAACCTGTCCTGGAACTTACTCTGTAGACCAGGCTGGCCTCAAACTCACAGAGATCCACCTGCCTCTGCCTCCCGAGTACTGGAATTAAAGGTGTGTGCTACCACTGCCTGGTGGAGTTACTGCTTTTTAAGCAGATCAGAGTTGGAGGCATTCCCTGCCTGAAGACTGTCCTGATCAAGGCAGTCTGCTTACGTGAAAGAACAGTAATGGAAAGTGAAGGTAATGAATAAAGTTGGAATATAGACTTCCAAAAGCTCCTTACTTCTTCTTTTTTGTTTTCCCAAGATGTGGTTTCTCTGTGTAGCATCCCAGGCAGTCTTGGAAGTCACTGTGTTGACCAGACTGGTCTTTAACTCACGGAGATCCACCTGCCTTTGCTTTCTGTGTGCTAGGATCAAAGTCTGGGCCACTACTGCCCAGTTAAGTTTCATACTTTTTAAAAAAGAGATACCAAAGTTGTTCAGGGCGAGAAATTATAATGTTCTTACCAACTATGTGGAAGAATGGGAGAGCCCTATTAAAAAGAAAGGAAAGAGCTGGGCAGTGGAGGCGCACGCCGTTAATCCCAGCACTCTGGAGGCAGAGGCCAGCGGATCTCTGTGAGTTCGAGGCCAGCCTGGTCTACAAGAGCTAATTCCAGGACAGGCTCCAAAAGCTACAGAGAAACCCTGTCCTGAAAAACAAAACAAAACAATCAAACAAACAAACAAACAAAAAAAACCAAAGGAAAAAACTCCTGACCTTTTTCTCATGGCACAAATAATAAGTAGTTTATGATCAGTAAGAAACCTAAATGTATCAATTAGAACCAAAGACATTTTTAGTGAGCAAATATTTATAATTTTGACTTAATTAAAAAATTGTAAAGTGTAAGAAAATAATGGTAAATTGCACTAAAATTTAAAACTTCCTTTAAAATTATCTTAACGATGTTACTTAGATGAATGTTTTTAGCACTGACTGTTTGTCTCTGCGCAGCCAATCGGTATGCTCTCCCTCAGAGCACACCCTGCTTTTTCTCACTTGCCTAAGTCCTTTGTGGGGGGCTGAGGCTTCAATTTGGCTCCTTTGTTGGTGTTCTTGTTCAGTTCGCATTTGGGCAGTCATGCTGTATGGACTCAAAAGGTTATAGCCTGGAATATACGTATTCATCTAAATACATATATACACAGTAATCAAGGGAAAAGAGGCTGTGAATTTGAAGGAGAGCAGGGAGGGTGTATGGGAGAGTGGAGAGAAGGTAGAGAAGGGAGAAATGTTGTGTTTAAAATTCAACCTCAAAAATAAAGCAAAACAAAAAGACAATGAGGAGTTGAGAGTCTAATAAAATAAGAACACCAATGAAGATGATTTAAGTAAACTTTAAAGAAGAATTAGTATTTATAAAATGGTTTATGACAATTATACACAAGATTTAAAGCACTTACTATTCAATAGTTAACAAATTTATAGGGTCATACCTTTAAAGTAGACATATAGTTAGGTTTTAATATCATCCTATTAAAATATGCCTATACTTGAGAAGGGCAATTCACCAAAGGATATTTTGTTCTGAGTACATGCATTGTCTCCCAGCATCACTAATCATTCAGGGACAATGTATTAGTGAACAGGGAAATGCTACTGTATACTGTTTCAGAGACTGAATGTTAAAAATTTATGATTTCGTGTATTGATAAGCACTGTAGATCAACTAGAGTATTAATGGTGGTGGGAATATAATAGATCTCACACAATTTGCAAGTTTGACAGCTTCTCCTTCTCCTCTTCTCCTTCTTCTCCTTTCTCTTTCCTTGCCATGTAACTGAAGAAGACCTTGAATTCCCAGTCTCCCTGCTTTAATTGGATAATTTTGAAAGCATGCATGTCCTGCCTGCCAGCTAGCGTTTTTTGTTTATGTACTCATGAACACTAAGACACATGTCTATACAAAACACAAATACATAGGAACATTATTAATAATAGCTGAAAGAAGAGATAGTTAAAATGTTATTTAACTAATCATGCAATGAGCAAAATGTGTTACGTCTCAGCCAGTAAACTGCTTCAGGGCCGTGTGAAAAGTCAAAGTCACGATAACCATCTCCGTCCATAGGACTCTCACAGCCACTACACTGAGAAAAGCCAGGCATGTTGGGCAACATGGTGGCACGCCTTTAATCCAAGCAGAAGCAGAGGCAGGTGGATCTCTGTGAGTTAGAGACCAACGTGGTCTAGAAAGCTAGTTCCAGGACAGCCAGAGATACAGAGCAACTCTTTCTCAAAAAACCAAAGGGTAGGGAGGAGGAAGGAAAGAAGGAGGAAGAAGGAAGAAAAGGCAAGTCAGACACAGAAGCCAGGGTCCAGTTTGATACTTATTTTGTAATCTAAGAAAGGCAGAACTATAATTACAAACCATGTCTGAGTGTTTTGTCAGGAGTGTTTTGGAACTGATGAAAGTGTTCCATATTCATGCCATTGTTTGTTATACAATTTGGCAGTTATCAGAATCATCAGATTATCCAACGAAAGCGTGGTCAGTTTTATTAGACATATGTATAACCTCAAAAGACAGAATTAAAAGTTGTGTGATAGTCGCTGACCTAGAAAGTGTCATTGCCTGCATTGTTGTGGCTGCATTGGCAGTGTGTGAAGGAGGTGAGCTCTCCAACCATAGTCTGCCTTAAACTGATTTTCTGAGCAGTAATCTGTCTCTTTTACGATGCTGTGCACTTTTATTTTTAAAGACATTTTATTGCTATTGCTTTTTTTTAACCAGAAAAAAAAATACCATAAAATTATATGCATGTGGAACTTTTTTCTTGTTCAAACATGGATTTGTACATATTTTTTTGCGTTTTTTAATCTATAGCTATAAGCAGGACGTAGTGCATCTTGGTCCACTATTGGGTGCTGCACATGGTTTCCATAATTAGTATTCCATTAAAAGTTCTGTGATCCCAAACATCAAATTTTTATTTTCTCGTGTTTTTCTGTGATCCATCTCAAAGCCGGCTATATGGACCTCTCTACAGCGTTACCTTATAGCATAGGGAGTATTCTCTTAGATACAGTTGTTTAAGAGAGTACCCAAGAACCTATCATCTGCTCATGACCAAATATTTAATGCAGTACTCTTTTGGTACTTAAGCTGATAAGATTGAGTCAGTATGTCCCTCTCCTCATTCATGAGAAGGTAATCACACAAAATCAAACTTCCCAAAGCCAGGGGTCACTTGTTCAGTTGATTGGGTATATGGATAGATGGCTGATCAAACAGACAGAGGTAGAACAATATGATATCACTAGATAATTTGTTTATTGTTATATACCTAACTAATGGAGAGCCCTGAAAATGTATAGACTAAGAAAAAGTGACCAAGGTGGTGAGGGCTAAAACTCATTTTTTTTCTACTTTTAAAAGTTAAAATATTATTAAACCTTTTCACCTTAAAAACAGAAATATAAAGAAAATACAGCAGCAGTTGTAAAACATTTGAAAGACTTAATTCTGGGGGGAAATGACTAGATTCTATTTGAATATTTGTTTAACTATGTAAAGTTGTGTTGCATTGTTTAAATATGTGAAGATACCCCACTGTTTTACCTTGCTTGCCTAAGGCACCTGACTGGTTTTTTTTTTTTTTTTTTTAAAAAAAAAGCCGGGCTGGAGAGATGGCTCAGCCATTAAAGGCTAGGCTCACAACCAAAAGAAGCTTAATGCCAATAGCGAAGGAGGTATAGAAGAAACATCAAGGCAGGGAGAGTAAGTAGGAGGAAGAATTTAGACTTGAGAAGAGGAAAGAAAGGGAAACAACAGGGAGACACCAGAGGCCAGACAGACAGATATGGAAGAAGCAGGACAGCAGGACATACAGAATGAAAGAAAGATAAAAAATACCAAGGCAAATGTAGATGAACAGAAACAGGTTAAATTAAGTAAAAAGAGCTGAGCATTCATGATTAATAATAAATCTTCATGTCTTTCTTTGCAAGTTGGTTGCCTATGCAAAGTTAAAAGCTTAACTAGTTAGCCATCTCTCTAACCCTCTTCGTGTATTGTTGTTGCTGTTTCATTTGTTTGGAGATAGGGTCTCATGATCTAACTCTGACTGGCTGGGAACTCACTATATAGACTAGATTGGCCTCAAACTCCCAAAGAGTGTCCTCTCTATACTTCCTAAGTGCTGAGATCCTAGGCGTATGCCGCCATGCACAAATTTTTTAATGTGTTTTTAAATAGACCACATAGTTATGCTTAAGGTACTATTACTAATCTGTGAGACTGGGCCATCTCAGCCGGCAGCCTTGAAGTTATTCTGAATGCAGAACTCTGAAGAAACTTCAACAGAGGCGCTCTGAAAGGCTGGATCACTTGGGCCTACCATTTTCATTGGTGTTTGGTCTCCTTGCTCTGAAAACACACAAACTTTCAAAGGTCATGTACATATCTGCACTAACACAAGTATGGACTGCACATTGTATGCAAGCCAGCCAAAAAAGCTTTTGTGTGTGTGTGTGTGTGTGTGTGTGTGTGTGTGTGTGTTATGTATGAGCAAGTAAAATATATCTGTCAACTTTATAAGTTATTTGGACTGGATAAGCAAACATCTATCCATACCATATGAAGGATGGCATGTAATGATAAGTCATGAGGGCTGTGTGAACAAGACATCTTATGTCTCATTCAGTCTCAGAGCTGTTCCCACATCAAGGGATCAGCATATACATCTCCTGTCTTTTAGGTTTATTTCGTTATTATCTGTAGCCAAGATTTTCAGGGCTTTTCCAAGTCAAATTTGGTCTTTATTAAATTTAAAGGAATTCACACCCTTTCATTTCCTATGGAAGCAAAAGCATAAACTCTCTCCCAATGCAATACATTTTCTGAATTTCCTTTTGGAGTTAAGACATCCCTAAGGTTTCTAGACTGGTTTAATCCAGCAGTGCCTTTTATAGCCCCATGTTTCTCAGCAGCTCTCATCTACTCATCAGCAATCAAAAATTCAAAGTCAACAAATCCCAGACAGGATCCAGATTCTCTGTGTATTTCCCGTCTTCACATAGCTTGCTTTTTTTTTATGTTACTATACTCTTTTAAGACTTTACTTAATTATCTTTGTTTATGTTTTCCTTTGACTGTCTATATTAACTTTCTTTTCTTTGTTAAGCACCTACACACGGTTTAAATTCTTTTTCAGTCTGTACCTGTTTTACTATGCACCTGTAGCCTTCTCTAACTGTGTGAGACTAATATTAAACTCTTCGAGCAGCAGCTAGGCCTCTGCCATGCTGCCCTGGAAGTTGGCTCAGGTCGATGAGAACCGAGCCTACTGTGAAGAGCTCTTTTTTTCCTTAATTTAACCTGTTTCTATTCACCTACATTTTGACTCAGGGCTTTTTGCCTTTCTTTCATTCTGCTTCTTCCTTTTATGGCTGTCTGGCCCCTGTCATCTCCTTTCTTTTTCTTCTACCCAAGCCTAAATTCCTCCTCCTCCTTTCCCTGCCTGGAAGTTCTGCCTATATATCCATCCTTGCTATTGGCCATTCAGCTTTTGATTAGACCAGTCAGGTGCCTTAGACAGGCAAGGTAAAAGGGCAACACATTTAACATCATTAAACAAATAGAGCATGCCTTTACATAGTTAAATGCAGCATATCTTTGCACAGTTAAATATTCCTCAACAAAGAGTAATGGATGCCCCCTCAGAGGACCGTAGTTTTGTTCCTAGCATCCACATGATGATTTATAATCATCCATAACTCCAGTTCCACAAGATCTGATGTTCTGACGTCTGTGGGCAGCAGGCACATACACGGTACATAGACATATATGGTACATAGACATAGATGGAGGAATAGCATTCAAATACATAAATAAATATTCTTTTAAAAATACACATAAAAAGCAAATCTAGGCTTGTCTAAAACAGCCATTCTAGGATATGAGGTTTTTTTATTTAATTTCTTTATAAGTGTAATATGAGACACAAGTTCTGATAAACATGTATTTATGAAAACATAAATTCAAACATCAAGATTAATTTAGTGCACTAACGATGTTAAGTCTCTTATTATAGTGACTGTAATATCTCTCATTAAATCATCCTGTGCATCTTTGGGCAATTCAGAGCAATCTTTTTATAACAGGAAACAAAGATGTTGTCAATCCTTACAAACACGTACAGATAAACAGAGGGAAGTGATATGTCAAACTGTGTTTCTAAATTGTGGATACAGTCTTACTTTAAAAAATGCTAAGATATCTACAAAACACTCATAGAAATAGTGATTTAGTTTAGATAGATTGTAGAACACAAAGCCAATATTTAGAACTCAGTTATATTTCAACATTCTAAAATTTAAAAAATATCACATTTACTTCAGAAAGCACAAACTGTTTGGAGATACTTAATTGCTTAAGGCCTGTGATCCGAGAAAGTAGAAAGTAAGAAAGATGTCACGTGTTCATGGACCACATGAGCTCATACTGTCAGGGTGGCTTTTCAAAACAGTTCCAGGTCAAACCCTGCTGTGCTTTCCTGGAGAAAGTGCCAGGCTGATTATAACCTCTATATGCAAATATAGAGGAAAGACACACAGAGGTCAAGAACTTAAAGCCTAGTTTCAAAATTAACTGTGTAACAATCGTGGGAGTGTTGTGTCGGCAAAAGTATAAACACATATGGGTGGCAAAGACTGCAAAGTCTAGAAGTTGTCTCACAAATGTAAAATCAACTGATTTGCACAGTGTAATAAAGCAATCCAGTGTTTGCCAAAAACAGTCTTTGTGTGTGTGTTTATTGATTATATTGAGTTATACATTTTTCCCTGTTTCTCTTCTTTCCTTTCCCCTTCCCTTCTACCCTCTCCCATGGTTCCCATGCTCCCAATTTACTAAAGAGATTTTGTCTTTTTCTACTTCCCATGTAAATTAGATCCATGTGTGTCTCTCTTAAGGTCCTTATTGTTGTCTAGGTTCTCTGGGATTGTAAATTATGTCTAAATTATGTAGACATAATTCTTTTGCTTTGTGTCTAAAAGCCACTTATGAATGAGTACATATGATATTTGTCTTTCTTGGTCACTCAATATGATGTTCTCTAGATCCATCCATTTGCCTGCAAATTTCAAGATATCATTTTTTTCAGCTGTGTAGTACTCCATTGTGTAACTATACCACATTTTCCTTATCCATTCTTCGGTGGAGGGGCATTTAGGTTGTTTCCAGGTTCTGGCTATAACAAACAATGCTGCTATGAACATAGTTGAGCACATGTCCTTGCGGCACGATTAAGCATCCTTTAGGTATATACCTGAAAGTGGTATTGCTGGGTCTTGAGGAAGGTTGTTTCCTAATTTTCTGAGAAATCACAGTTTCATATAAGTGAAACTCCCAGAGATTAGTGTGGGACCAGAGTGAAGAAGTTTTCTAGAAAATAATATAAGGAAATGCTTTGGGTTGATAGACTTTGCCCATATTTTCATTGATATAGTGATCATGGGCCTTTGTGTTTGTTGTTCTTATTGTATCAAACATTTAAAATAGGTGTGTATTACTGAATATGAATAATATTTGACAAAGAAAATCTGGAGGATCCTTTTTATACTTGACTCCCAAAGAGAAATGAGATGATGAACATCCGAGCCTAATTCTAAGCCAAGTCTGGTCTGTTGGAAACTGTATGAAAGTGTTTTGGAAAGGAATTAACTAGAAACATCTAAGAACAAATAATTTGATCTTCATTGTCCTTATACAGAAAATGGTGATCTACATGGTTTAAGACTGAATAAAACAACATCCTGTAGTCAGGGGATATGCTTAACAATTAAGCGTAGAAAATACTGAGCATCACATTTAAAATAATGATTCTAAGTGGTGTTTAGGAACCATATACTATAGGCATATTATTTGCGTTTTGAAAATAGAATCATATGTTAATGTGAAAGAATATGCCATGCTATATAAAACACATAATACTGACAAAGGTTGATCATAAATGATATGACTTAAAGAAAGTTAACGTTTTTCCAGTTTATTTCTTTTAACTTAGCATCTTATATGAATTAATATCAACAGATATTTTCCCATTGTTTTTTGATCCACTGTCTTCCTAACATTTTCAAACACACACACACACATACACACACACACACACACACACACACACACACACACTTTACCACCTTTTTCTATAATTTTTTTGTTAAAAACAAATTGCAATAAAACCCTTCTATTTCTTCTTATCAACAAAGTCCTAGAAATTCAGCAAAAGGCAACGTCCCTCAATTAAGCACCTAATGTGGGGCCCGCTACAAAATACTTTTTTTGCAATGTTATGGGACATTTTTATAGAAATGTTTTGGATCATCAGGTCCAGGTGACTACATCCTGGCTTCCATTTCTTGAGTCATCAAAATGTGTAAAGTACTGCACAGATTGCATCTGTTATGACTTTCCTGAGTGTTCATCCTTCGTGGAATGTCCCTGATTTTTGCCCTTCTTTTTTCTTGCTTAGCTGTGTGTGGAAAGTGTTTCCCTGGCTGAGTAAACCGATCGTCTCTTAGCTATCAGCAGTAGTGCTTTCTAGTCAAAATAGACTCTGCGCTGGCTTGAGTGTGACCATTCTCCTTAGCTGGCTGACTGTGACTGCGTTACCCTCTCTTAACATTTCCACAGGTTTGTGATTGGGCGAGAAAAACCAGGACAAGTGAGTGAGGTTGCCCAGTTGATAAGCCAGACCCTGGAGCAGGAGCGGCGCCAGAGGGAACTGCTAGAACGCCACTATGCGCAGTATGATGCGGATGATGATGAGGTAGGGAGCACAGCTGTTTCTTCTCAACTTCTCACCATGATGCTCCTGTCTCACAGGCTCTGTATAGTCTCCGAAGGAGGACGTCTTCTACGCCGAGCTGAAATTCAACCGCTTGGAAAAGAAATACCACTTGTATCTGATATTCTCTTATAAGTTGATTCATGATTCCTAGAACACTATGGAAGCAAATCATTCTTAACTTTTTAACAAACTATTGGAAAAAATTCATAGAAACAAGCAGAACTTTTATAAATAATGGCTGTCTGTATTGTTGGAATTAGATGGTTTTTCTTTCTGCTTTGTATGTTTTCAATCATTTCCAAATGGTCTAAAATAGTTTGTAATACTTTTTTCCCTTTGGAAGAATCAATAAAACATTTAAACGAACACACACACATACACAAGCATAGACAGAAAAGCAAGGGAGATGGCTGAGGATTTCCAGAGGCTCCCCCCTCACCCCAGGAAGAGAAAGTTTTTTGGATGTGCTTGCAGGGATCTGTGCTAACATAATGCAGAGCAGAGCATTTCCCCTCGTGTATGTCCCATGGCACAGGTACATATTGGAATGATCTTACATCCTGAGCTCTGTGGAAGATCAAGTCAATGAGTCAACACTAACCCCCCAGTGAACACGGCTCTCCGGAACCCTTGTGTGCTATAATGAGACACAGACGCTGCGCTGTTTCTAATGTCAATTCCAAGTGCACACTGATAGGCTGGGACAGCACACTTTATTACAAACACATTCAAACGTACATATGTTTCATATTGGCATGTCAAAAGATTCATCAGTAATTTAGTTGTAGTATTTCATACTTCATACACGTGTAAATGCTCCGAAAAAATAAATATTCTTTATGTCAGCTGATACAGCACAGGGAGATTTCATACCTTCAACTTCTGCGCACCTGAATATATTATTTATCCAGACTGTGTTTTTGCTTTTATCTATGACACAGAAAGAGATTAATGAGTGGGCATTCAGGTCTTTTTCATGTATATTTAATTTAGCAGGCCTTAATCCAAATATATATTAAATTTTCATGTGTTTGCGGTATAATGAGGACATAGTCTCCATTTGTTATGTTAACAAATTGCAGGTCACATATCAATTAACATTTTATTTTGTTCTGTTTTTATTTGTTTCTTGAGACAGGTTCACCTTATGTGAAACCCTGCCCAGGCTGTCCTTGAACTCATAGCAGCTCTTTCCCTCAGCTTCCCTGCTTTTGGATTACAAGTGTGAGCCACCATACTTGGCATCGTTCAACTTTGGACAAAGAATGATACAGCAGAGAGATTATCCATGACTGAAATAGTCTTTTAGAATTATTTTCCCCGTTTCATTTTGTACTTACGGAGTATATTTGGCCGCAATTTCCTTGTACTGGAATACGAAGTCAAAAATACATTATCTAAAAATTTGAAACTAAACAGATGTCCTCAAATATTTGGCCTAGTTTTCAATTCCCTACTCTAGTGTTTGCTGTTTTACTAGAAGCATCTAGGCCTACCGTAGGATTATAGAACCATTTTCTTCAGGTGTGGATTTTCACTTCTCTCTGATAGAATTTTGTATTAGATGGTCTGGGTACTAGAGAAACATCAAGTGGTGGAAAAAAAGAGAAGCCCCGCTAAGACTGTGTGCCACTGTGTTGCTGGCTATAAAGTACAGACGTTAGGCTACATCAGAACGCCTGTTGGCTCATGGTCCACACTTAGAAAGTAAGCACTCAGTCTGGACCAAGATGTGGGAGCCTGCTGGTAATGCCTGCCCTGAGGAAGCCGAGGAAAGAGGACAGAAGAGCTTGAGTCCAAGGTCTGTCTGTTACGGTGTTGATTTTGTTTTGTTTCTCTGTGTTTAACTAAAGAGAATAGGTTTACAAGTAAGGGGGGTTGCTAAAGTAATCTAGACACTGTAAACCTCCTCTAAAGTTCGCTATCTCATAATCATGTTTCTTCCAGTTACTTTGAGGAATTGACTGATCACAATCAGCCAACCTAAAGTTTCAACATAAGCTTCTAAAGTCTCTCTTTCTCCCCCCTGCCCCTGTGTGTGTGTATGTGTGTGTGTGTGTGTGTGTGAGAGAGAGAGAGAGAGAGAGAGAGAGAGAGAGAGAGAGAGAGAGAAATGGGGAAGGAGAGAGGAGAGAAGGAAGGAGGGAAGAGAGAAGAGAAATAGAAAGGGGTAGATGGAAAGTGATTTTCCTCTAAATTCATAGTTTGAATAAATGAAAGAATTATTTATTTGTTTATTTAAGAAAAGCAAAGAGAGTTCTTTGCTAGTTGAACATGTGCTTTTAGGCGGAGAAGAGTGAGTGAAACTGGGATGATAAACTTTTCTGGGATTCGATCTCATCAAGCCTTTAAAGCACTCTAGAGAGAGGGATTCCCCTGCAGCTCCAATAACCAGGGTGTTTTTCCAGCTGTCTGACTAGTTGTTGGCAGTCTCAGATTGGTGCTCTCTCCCTGGCCCCAGAGCCTAATGCGCTGTGCAGGTTTTAGGTGGAGCACACAGAACACCCTTCATGGCTCTCTCTCTATTCAGACCAAGGATAACTGGACAACAAAAGGTGTGAAAGTGATTCTTGTCGTTCCTCAGGTCTGTGAGCCTTTGTTCTGTGTGACTATTAATAGGGACAGTGCAAACTTGGCTACCTGCTTTACTGTAGTCAACCATGTGTACGTATCATCCGATAGAGTCTAAAGAGATCAGCTGATCGAGACATGTTTTACAAAGGATTGAGTTAAATGTTCTCTTCCTTTATACATTGTAACAGTCGAAATCTGGAGCTCAAGACTGTTTTAATGCAGGTAACATTGACCTTCTTTAGTTGGACTTCCCTTGTGCTCTTTGTCCAGTGTCCCCCTTTCCTAGATGTTCCACAGTGCCTTCTCACAGAAGTCACAAGGAAAACAGCCATTAGTCTTCTGTTCACAGCAGAGATGGAAGTTGTATAAACATTGAAATTTACTCCACTGTTAGAACTTCCAATAGTGGCACTTGATTCAAATTTTTAATTAATGCTACCAAATATTAAGTTGGGGGATGAGGGTTTTATCTCTGTTTTCTGTTTTCTCTCTTCCACTGTTAATGAAAAATAAAATGACTAAGAAGTGAGTGAAATGAGAAGGGCCAATATTGGATATCCAGTGGTTAGACGGGCCTTGAATAATTGATTTAATTTCATATATAATTGACCAGTTTATTGATTTCCGTATCTTTGTTAGGACAGGCCTGCCTGAACATGTACAGTCAGTCACAGGCCTTTTCACTTTTCTTATAATTCACAGAATCATCTTGTAATTTCAAATTTAGAATCATTTTATTTGCTAATATCTCCTGTGACCTTGCCTGAGTACAGCCAGGAAACCCTCTGATTACACAGAGCACCAAGTTGAACTAGCCACTTTCCAAGCGAGGGCGGAGATGAGTCTTGCCCACAGAAGGGTGCAAGGCTTCTGTTTTGATCAAATTATGCAGGGTTCATTTTAACTCGGAGCACTTCACATTGACAGGTTGCTTGAGTTGTCTGTACAGGAAACATCTGGATGCAGAATAGTTCCTGCAGTTGTTAAAGGACACTGGCCCTTTGTGAAGGGAGATTGTTGTGCATGAGATTTCTGTTCATCTGCGGTAACGCTTTAGGAAATTGTAAGTCATGCTCTAGTAGAATTGGAAATGTATAGATAATCCTCCAACTATTTAAATTTCTGCTGCTTCTGCTTTTCTCCAAATATTTGAACTAGAAGAGTTTCCAATAAGCAAACAGCCAATTCTGTTTGAATTTGCATTCCTGTTTCTGTGCGCTCTGCTAACCATTCTAATTTGGAAAAGCACAAGGGGCCCTGCCTGGAGGCCGAAGACTAGGAGGGGATCCCTCAAAGAGCAGGAGATGGAAATCTGAAGGCTGCGATGGGTGACCGCATGTCTGCTTTTAGGAGAACTGATAATCTCACTGGGATTGTTTGTTTCCTCCCTCCCTTCCCTCCCCTTCCCTTCCGTACTCTTCCCTCCCCTCCCCTCCCCTTCCCTTTCCTTTCCTTCCCTTTATTTGTTTCTCCCTTTTCTTTCTTTCCAATTTGAAAGGTAACCATGGAGGATTTAATAAAACCCTCAGTTAACACCATGCCATGAAACACTGAGTCTATGGTAAAATTTTCAAGTAGAATTTAACATTTAATCTCCCATTATAATCTATAACTGTCGATGTTCACCCGACAGTGGCTAGGTGATACTCCTCTGTTATTTACTTTATGGAGTGTATTTGTATTTTCGCTGTATTTCTACATAAGAACAGTATGCAGTTTGAAGTGCTGTGAGCTGAGGCTGGAAACAATATTAACTGCACTTGTATCTCTGGTTCAGAAAATAGGTATGGTCACACTAAGTTAAAAGGAGTCAACTTACAAACTTTTTATGATTATTTTAGTTCCTTAAAGATCCTTTGATAATGGAGTGTTTGTCACATTGTAAAGCATATATCACAAATGACATTTCAACCTCTCTCTAGGCAACATGATTCATCATCAGCAGAAAACAGCTCTCTGTCTTAAAATACAACTTATTCTTTTCTTTTATTATTTATTTTTGTTGCTAGAATTCCATATCATTTTAATAATATTTTGACACTTTGCTTCTTAGGATCTTTCATGGATGGTATGAAATACCCACAGGAATATTTGTTTTTATTGCTTCTGTTAGCATCTAACAATTGGAAGCAAAAGTTTAATGGAAACTGTGGTTGCATAAGTATTAAAAATGGTTTACAAAAGTAATTTTTTGTGGGGAAAACATTGTAGAGCTAATACTGAGTTTGACTCAGGCTGTTTGCTGTTCCTCGTTAGAAACAGCTTGTTGTAGGTGAGGAAGAGATAGCAATGTTTGTTGCTCGCCTTTTAACACTGTGCATATGCCAATGCAGAGAGACGCCACCCTGTGTCTGCGACCTAGGGAACTGGGCGAGGAGGTGCAGCAGTCTCTTCTCGGTACTGGACAGTGTGTGGTCCAGCCAACACTTGAACCTTGATGTTTTTCTATCCTGCTCTTGGGCTTGGGGGGAGCCTTCTTTAATTGTTTCTGTCAACTTTTTAGAGCACTGTGGCTGAATTGCAAGGAATGTCTGGCAACTGCAATAACAATAACAACCATTTCCTTAAGGTTTGTGTTTTGGCAGAAAAATCTGCTTATCTGTACGCTCTTGCTTGGTGTGTGAAATTAAATATTCTACAAGTCTTATTAACTTCCTATTCCCTGAAAAGCATTTTTGGAGCTGTGTGTTTTGTGTATTGAATAATAATCTGAAAATCATGGTTAGAAAAATAGAATGTGCCTTTTATGTACAAGTCTGTAAGATGGACTCACTTCCTCTTAACCACGGGTATATTTAACCCCTAATCCTTTAAATGTTTTGTGATTCAAAAAAAAGAGGGGAAACTTTACAAAGAAACTCAGTATTAGGACTGTGTTTATGTTTTACAGTCTACATAACAATTTATTTTCTGCTTAAATCTGTTTTTGTTTTAGAAAAGAATCTTCTGATATTAACTGATTTCTTAAGTTTTCACTATATGTTTGGATGAACATACAGAATAGACAGACAAAAATAGGTAATGAACTTTAATTAGTCATAAAAATAGTGGCGCATCCAACAGACTTGTGTGTGGTTAATAGGGTCCTGATGAGAGGGGTCTGACAGCACAGAGCTCAATCCTAATAGTGGTCCAGAGGCTGTGATTCTTAAACTATATGGAGAGTAAGAGTTAGGGCAGGAACCTTTGCCTCTGCATGGTCTTCCTTTCGTACCTCATTTCCTTATAAACCTGTGTGGTTTATAAGAATTATAATGGAAATGATTTAATTATATTTTTCCTGTCCCTTTCTTTCTGGCTGCCACAGTATACATTAGTCATTTCTGTGCTAGATCCTAAAGCAACAGAAAACTTACTTGTCAGATCCTTCTAGCCCAACATATTTATCTGAAAGCATAGACTTTGTCTGCCTGGTGGTGTGTGTGAGTGATTCTGTATCACTCTGAAAACCACAGAGCCTGAAGTCAAAAGAGGTGGCGTGTGGACTAATATAGATGATATTATCCAACTTTGAAAATATTTTATTTTCAAAAAAAAAGTTTTCAAAGTTGAATGTAATTTTAACCGAAAGACTTGAGAAGTGCTGAATCACAGAAGGAAAGCCACTTGCTTTCCAGCGAGCGGTCATTGTACAGTGGGAGGCTTGTTCTCTTGTCTACCTGGACTGGCATTCACTGCAGAGATTCTTGGTTGTCTTGCATGTCTACATCATCTTCTTTGCTTTTCAGGGCTCTGTTTGAGCTTGGTCTATTCACCAACCCCTCTGGGGTTCTCTCAGAAGCTAAACTCAGAGTCTTCTTCTTCTGTTTTTAATGAGCCAATAGCACCATGGGCATCCCAACATTTTTTTGCTCATAAATATCTTCCATTAGCTTATTGTCTCGACAGTCACAATTATCAATGGTTAGTTGATTTCTACTTCTCACAGGAATGACCGCATCACTGGGAAAAGTAGACAAAACCAAAAAATTGAACAGAATTTTTTTTTATAAATATTTATTTATTTATTATGTATACAATATTCTGTCTGTGTGTATGTCTGCAGGCCAGAAGAGGACACCAGACCTCATTACAGATGGTTGTGAGCCACCATGTGGTTGCTGGGAATTGAACTCAAGATCTTTGGAAGAGCAGGCAGTGCTCTTAACCACTGAGCCATCTCTCCAGCCCCAAATTGAACAGAACTGAATCATATCAAGAAAGTAAAAATAAATTTGGAAAATAACTCTCATTTGCATTTTCCTGATGGCTTAGGATGTTGTACACTTTTAAAAATATTTATCGCTAATTTCTAAAAATATTTCTCATCTCTGGGCATGGTGGGACAGGCCTTAATCCCAACAATTGAGAGGAAGAGGCAGGTGAATCTCTGAGCTCAAGGACAGCTTGGTCTACAGGGAAAGTTCCAGGACAACCAAGGCTACACAGTGAAATCCTCTCTTGAAAAGCAAAAGAAAATAAGCAAAAAAAAAAAAAAAAAAACCTCTTACCTGTTGGTATTTCTTCTTTTGAGAACTCTTTGTTCAGTTCCATAGCCCATTTTATAAGTTGGATTTATTATTTTCTTCGTGTTTAGTTTTTTTTAATTCTTCATATATTCTAGACATTAATCTTCTGTCAGTTTTGTCCCATTCTGTAGGTGCCTCTTCAGTTAATAACTTCTTCTGTGGTACAGAGATGGTTTTAGTTTCATGAAGTCCCAATTATTGGTATTTTGTCCCATTTCTTGCTTCCTTACCTGAATCCATACATTGCTTTTGGTTGAATGAATATATTTTACAGTATTAATTTTACCAATCCATGAACATAGGGGTTCTTTCTGTCTTTTAAGGTCTTCTTCAATTTCTTCCATCAATATTTGAAAGTATTTATATTAGGCACTTTATATTCTTGGCTGGGTTTATCCCAAGGTATTCTTTCTTTCTTTTTGAGGCTAATGTGAATGGGATTATTTCCTTGATTCTTTTTCCAGTGTGCAATTTTGGTGGGTAGGAAGGTAACTGCTGATTAGAGCACAATGCTTTGTAATCTTCCACTTTGTCAAGAAAGAACATCAGCTCTAGGAATTTCCTGGTGGAATCTTTACAGTTCCTTATATGTAGAGTCACATTATCTGCAAATAGGGTTACTTTGGCTTCCTTTCCTGTTTGTGCCCCCTTTTTTTCCTTGCCTGATTTTTTTTTTTAACTCAGGCTCTATTTTAAATGAGAGTGATGGGAGTGGATGCCCTTGTTCTGTTCCTGATGGATGTCTCAAGTGTTCCTCCATTGACATGATGGTGGCTGTGGTTTGTCATATACAGCCTTCTTTAAGTTGAGGTGTCTTTTCTCCATCTCTAGTCTTTCCAGGACTTTTATAATGAAGGAATGTTAGCCCTCTGAGGAGCTGTTGGCTGTAGTTGATGGCTTCTGGCAAAGAGGATTTCCCTGCCCCTCGAGTGTGTTCCCCGGTAGGTCACCCATTTCTCAGTGGCAGCAGTAATTGACCAGTGAGTTACTGTTTTAAAAAGGGGAAGACATGTAGTTTGGAGGGGACATGTGGGCACTGCTTCTGGAGAGGTTGGAGGGAGACTGTAGGGGTGCATATGATCTTATAGTTTACACATATATGGACTTCTCAAAGAATACATTTAACATATAACTTAGCTTTAAAATGAAAAGAATGGAAGGTAGAGTTACTTGTAGTGGACAATATGAGAGCAAAAAAGAACTGCATAGGAAGCAGGAGGAGAATCAGCGTCGTGCAGAGCGGGGCTGGAGAGGGATGCAGTGACGGGGCTGGAAGCACAAACACACCCTTGCTGCACTGGGACTGGGCACCACCAGCTTTTCCCTCCGTCACGTGTGAACAGGACTTTTTACTTGCATGCTTGCAGTAGAAACACAGTAGTCAGAATAACCTGAATAATGTCAAGGTCTGTACTACATGAATGCCCTTCTTCCACTTAGAAATGTGTTAAATTAGAAATAATCTTCGGTTGATGGAGGAAGGTCATTGGCTAATAAAGGAACTGCCTTGGCCCATTTTATTGGTTGGAAGATAGGTGGGAGGAGTAGGCAGAACAGGACGCTGGGAGGAAGAGGAAGTGAGCTCAGATTCCACAGCTCTCCTCTCGGGAGCAGACGCCTCAGCAGAGACGCCATGAAGCTCCGACCCAGGATGGACTAGGCTAGAATCTTCCCGGTAAGACCGGTTCTCACAGATTATTAGAGATGGGTTGATCGGGATATCAGAATTAGCCAGTAAGGGCTAGAGCTTAAAGGGCCAAGCAGTGTTTAAATGAATACAGTTTGTGTGTTGTTATTTCGGGCATAAGCTAGCCGTGCAGGCGGCTGGGGTGCTGGGAACGCAGCCCCGCCACCCTTATTACTACATTCGGTCATACAAGTGAATTTTCACAAGCAATGAAGAGTGGATGCCCACCAGGGCATTATAAACATTATATATGTGCAGGCTTCTACCTGGCAGCTCTTTGCCTGCCTCCACAAGTGCTCCAGGCCTTGGAAATTGATATCGAAGCTACAACTCTGAGTTCTGGAGTCCCTAATTCAAAAGGGATTTAAATGGCTATTTTACACAGATAAGACTGACGTAAAAGAGGAATACATAGATCATAGATGTATAATTTAATACTCTTATTATGGCACCATTTTGAAATCAGCTTCAATGAGGAACAATTTGAGCATGATAAAATACACCAGCTTTAAGGTATTAAAAAGCTAGCAGTTTGATAAGAAAGCATGATTTCCCCACCACACTGGAGGACATTTCTCTTGCCCCAAACGGTTACCTTGCAGTTACTCCCAACCAGAAGCACCATCCAGTTTTGTTGCTCATACTAGAGGATAATCTGGCCAGTACTAGAGTATCATTTGAATCAAATAAATCTAAAGTGTAAAGTGTTTGTTTACATCTGGCTTCTTCCATCCACCTTACCATCACATTTGCCCTTAATACATAGTTATTCTAATGATACTATGGTTGGTATCGGTTGGAGTTATTGTGGACAAAATGCCATCCATACAATAAGTTAAATGGCTAATCGGAGAACTTCATCATTCAGCTGGAATACCATGGGCGACTCTGTAGATGGAAATAAATCTACCCTGTGGAAAATAAGTGATAGAGCTTATTTCTAAGTAGCAAAGAAGAAAACATCTTATGTGAGAAATTATCACCAAAGCAGTTTAAATATGTGCTGAATTTCACAAGAAGTAGAAGCACATCATTTCTTGGGTGTGTTCACTTCAATTAAATCCTAAAGGTTGTTTTTGCGAAGAATTTACAGTTTCAAAGTATAAACTACAAGGAAAGAAAACACTATGAGTAACAAACAGCTGCAGAGGAGGAGAGAAAGGAAGGTGGGAAGGGGTGTGGACATATAAGGAAGTAGGGAGAAAAAAGAAATGCAAGAAAGATAAGGTAAATCATTACCAGGTATAGCAAATGCCCCAGAAGTTCTGTCTTCAGACATAGAATAGCAGTCACATGGCTTTGGCGTCAGAAATGTGATAAAATCTGGAGAGTGTGAGATGCTGAACTAGTTAGTTACAACCTTGGTCACAAAACCTAATGATGAGAAATAAAACTTAAAATTAAATTAAAATTATGCAAAATCCACTTAAGCAGAATGTCATCAAACCATATCTGACAATATACATCAAAGTTTGCACATCCTGATTGGGTGTAGCCAGGAATGTGTATAGTTTAACAGTTGAAAATCGACCTCTTTAGAATACCTGACAGTGTGCTACAAAGCAAGAAGAGAAGAAATAAATTGGCAAAGAAGTAAAACTGGTACCAGTCCCAGATAATGAGACTGTCTAGTTAGAAAACTTGAAAACCACCTATTTTTACAATAATGCAAGGTTTTAGTACATTTTCTGAATATGGGCTATTAAAATATAGCATGTATTTGAATGTCTACAAATAAGGAGAAAATTGTAAAATTTAAACATCACATTACTAGATATCAAGAAATAAAGGGTATGGAAGGTCCTCAAAGGGGCAATCAATTTTTATTGAAATATGTTAAATCAAGTGTATATAACGCAAAGAAATTTTATCTGTGGATTGAAAGACTCGGAGCTACGTTGAGTCCGTTTTCTGCATATTGGTGTGGGTTCTAGTGAAACCCTAAAGCTGTGTTCAGTGGCTTTTGTAAGCAGTTGTTAAAATGCATATGAAAGAAGAATGCAGTAAGACAGCCCTATCAATGCCTTAAACAAGTGTTATTTTTAGATTGCTGTAATTTAGACAGCAGAGCCAATGGGCAGGCAGATTAGTGAGAAATCGAGATGCAGCCATTAGCATAGATAGTCTATACGAGCCGAGAAAATGATCGACAGAAGCACATCAGTAAATGGGAGAAAGAAAAGAAGTTGAGCTCCCATTTCATTCCATACATTCCATTGCAGATGGATTGGCCAATCAAATATGAGAAGTAAAACTAAAGGGGAGAAGACAAGGGAGGGTGTTGGTATGTCTTTAGTTTGAAAAAGGGAAGTTCCATAAAGGAAACGATTGAGAAGGGGGTAATATTATAATTAGGAACTTATATTTATCGAATGAACACTTTAAAGGAAGTGTAATGGAAGGTCAGGAACTAAAAGAAAGTATTGAAAATAGTAATTGACTCAGTAGTAAGAGACCACCTGTGGGGCCCTGGCTTGAGCAGACATGCCACAAAAGAAGCCCTGATGGCAGATGATAACCAACGCTGTTGCTGGCAGCCAGGAAGTGGAAATTGAAAACCAAAGTGAATACCATCTGAGACCTGTGGAACTGAAATAAGTTGGATATTTTAAGTTCAAGGAAGATGAGAGGTAAGAGGAACTCTTGTTCTGTGCACGGAGGAAAATTTGTTGACTCAGTCACTTTGGAAAGACATTGTTACAGTCAGACAAAATTTATTCCAAATTTCTTTCTTTTGTTCAACATGTTAGTAAAATAAAAATGTCAAACACATAATTCATAATTTATGTAGCACAGTCTTGTAGCAGAAAAATAGAAGGCGTCCAATATCTCTGTTAACATGAGCATGCATAAATATACTGTGGCCTATTCATCCAGTTTTGCAGTGTGTGAGCGTCGTATCAGCACCTCGCAACTAGTGCCGTCTGAATTGTCCTACTGGGTAGAGGCACGGCAAAATACAGTGTGATTCCAACTATTATAAAGATCTGACAAAATAATGATATGTTGCTTAAACAAAAATGTAGTAAAACTAAAAGCAAACAATGACAAGAATGATAATAGTCTGACAAAATTCTGCACTGGGGCTGGTGACTCATGAGGAGTCAAGGACGCTCACCCACAGGCATAGACATTCCGCTCCTCTTGAATTAAGGGTTAGCTCAGTAACTGTGGTTATGTCACTATTCATTGTCCATATATTGTCAACTTGGACTTAAAAAAAGAAATCCATCATATTCAATATCTTATATTTAACAATTATGTGCATATAAAATGAATACAACATAGTTCTTAGTATTTGAGTACTTAGAAAAATAGCTTAATACTGTATCTCTTCTTTTATTTTTATTACTGTTATTATTATTATTATTATTATTATTTGGTTTATTTTAAAGACAGGTCTCACTCTGTAGCCTAGGCTTTCTTGGAATCTAACATGTAGATCAGACTGGCCTTGAACTAAGGAATGTCTCCCTACTCAACATTGCAAGTGATAGGACCATGTCCAGCAGTATTGGTACTTCTTGAAAAATACAAATATCCTTTTCCAGCATCAGAGCCACTAATTCAAGGTGTGTATGTAGGTCTAGCTCTGGGGGTGAGGTATAGGAAGCTGCTGGCTGCTATCAGACCCTGGGTTATACTTCTTAAAGTTTCGAGGAACACTGAAGAACACTGTTTCCACAAAGCATACATATTCCCTCTAGAAGGAGAGAAGAGCATGCAGGTTCTTTTGTCATTAGTATATGTGTACATTATATATAAAAATTGCATTGACTGCACTGAGGTGTTTATACTTTGTGCAGCTGTAATTTTTTTAATTGATAGTCTGCTATAGTTCTTGCAATTGTGTAAATCAACTTTAATACAAACATATTTTCTGAGATTCTATTTATTGTATGCTACAGAATTATTAAAGTAATAGTAGCATGTACCCCTCTTGTCACCAACTGTCCACATCTGTAGATTAAAAATTCAAGAAAGCACAAATCTCTCAACTCTTCCCACAGTTTTCCTGGCATCGGAATAAATATCTCATTGTTTCCTGGGCAAGTAAAGTGAAACTCAAGGAAGACTGCCAGTTTGAAATTGCAGTGTGACATTTGAATCGCAGAAGTCGGCTTTGGCCATTGACTGGTTGCTGCAAGATCTCGGTGGGAAAACAAAAGATCATGGGTTGTGTCTTTGTGTCGTAGATATTTATCAGAAATGTAAAGACAAGTAGCATTCATCATTAAGGAGATTGCATCATGGATCACATATTTTTGTGTCACGAGAAGCGTGCTATTTCGCTGTGAAAACTGTATATAAACATTGTACAGAATTGAAGCTGTTTTCCAGGCAGCCGGTAAAGAGTCCCGCGGCCATAGTGTAAGAGCCTTTACCATGAGGATTTCGAGGATGGAAGTGTGAGCTACAGGTTTCTGCTCTTACTTTTCTACTTCCAGGTTGATTTTGCTGTCTGTGCTCTGTTGCAGAAGAAACTGTGACAAGGAAAGGGTTGTTCAAGAAGTGACGTCCGTTTACCTGTAGACCAGAGGTGTAGGAGGTGGAGACGGTTAAAATCCCTGTGGAAAGAGAAGCACTGGAACTTTCTTACCTGATTACTTGACCTTCTAGAGGCTTTCCCATTAAATTGAACAATACTGTTTCAGTCTTTTAAAAATCAACTGAATTTCTCATTTTTTCTTTTTTCTTTTCCTTTTTCTTTCTTTCTTTCTTTTTTTTTTTTTGCTTTAAATCTAAGAATCAGGAAATAATTTGCTGAGCTCTGTCACATTTTGGTGACAGTTCTATGGCTGCCCTTTGTATTGTCTCTTTAATTGTTGGCCAAGACTGTGCAAGAAAGATAGCCTTTCCCTCCAGAGCAAGAAAACATTCTTACTGCTCTGTATAAAAGATTCGCATCAGTGTATTCAGAGCTAATATCCTTCTGTACCTACCTGTGCAGAAGTCATGTGGTATTCTTTTTTTTTTTTTTTTTTGCCTTTAGGAAGTAAAGAGCTGAATGACCAGAAAAAATTGATGGTTGCTTCAACTATTATAGACAAACATGCTGGCTTAGAGGAAGGTTCTGACCCTGAGGTGACAATATTTACAAAAACATACACCTATATGAACAGGGGGGAAATTTCAATCATTTTGGTTTGACTCTTAGGGAATCTTGAGACTCCTGTCCACAGGGCAGATGATAAGTCAAAGGATAAGAAAAAGTAGCGTCATTGGGTTGCTCACCGACCCTGTTTCTCCTGCAGTCTGTTAGGTCTGCCTTGCAATTTTAGATTTGTCTTCAAACCAGACATCTTTGTATGGATGTTATCTGTTAGAAAAGAATGTTGGGCCTGGCATGGTGGTGCACACACCTTCAATCCCAGCACATGGGAGTAGAGGCAGGCAGATTTTTGTGAGTTCAAGTCCGGTCCAATCTACAAAGCAAGTTCCAGGACAGCTAAGGCTACACAGAGAAACTCTGTCTTGATTACACACACGCACACACACACACACACACACACACACACACACACCTGGGGTTGGAATGTTAGGCCTGTCGGGGATATTTCTCTAAGACAGACTCCAATGGAAACTCAGAGGTAGATCTTTGGACTCCAACTGCCAGTAGAGAAGGAAAAGCTCTTGACCTCATCACCCTTGACAGCAACCCATTCCTCACATCAAAATGAGACAATGAGAACCGTTACCACAACAGTGCAGTAGCGGGTTCCCCAGCTAGAAATCCATTCCAGTTCCTATGTGGAGTCAGCGTTAGGACTGCTGAGCCAGAGACCTAGCTGGGTAGGTGATGATGCCAGCAGTTACGGACTGCCTTTGAAAGTGTGTTAGGTGGTCTGTGAATCACAGTATTAGCATGAATCCACACTAAGCACCAAGAATGCCTTGTGAAGGACATGGATTGCTTTCTGCCTCCATAATCCTGTTAGCTCCTCTCCTCTATCTTGGCCTCCGCTGCTCTAAGATGACTCCTCCTGACAGTCCACATGGACCCTGGGTTTACTGGAGAGTTTGGAGGAGAGGGATATTTAAACGTCCTAGTTCTGTGGATGCTGGCTCAAAACTCACTGTCTTACCTGGCTCCATGGTGATAGGAGTCACTGGAAGGAGATGCAGTTTTGCATGTTTAGGTCTTATAGCCTTCAGGTGGCTGAAGAGATTCCTTCCAAAATGCTGCTACCCTTGCTTACTTGGAGAATTCCTGAGGGAGAACTCGGGATTTAATGCACTCTGTGGGCAGTTGTTCAGTTAGATGGGATCACTGGTGCCTCCTTGGTCCTGGGGGGCTTTCCTGTCAGCTTCTTCCAGCCTGCTGCGGTTATTGTGGACAGGAAGGGTCTCGGGCCCCTAGACTGCATGTGTTGAAGCCCCGTCTATCCATTTACTGGTGCTCCCTGATCTACCTGGATTTTTGACTTAGGACAAATAAGAATGTCAGTGCAACAGGTTTCTACGGTAATCCTGAAGGTTTACAGATTTGTTTATTGGGGGTCAGTGGGGTATGCATGGTGTCAGTACTGTAGGTTGGGGTGTTATTTGTCTTGGAATCCTGTCCACAGAAATCCATGCTCTTAGACTTAGCGGATCCCCTTCTCGTGTCTCCTGGTCAGTTTGAGCAGTGCGGCCACAGGTGTGTCCTTTCTCATGGGCTAGTCTCCCACATGTTACAAACAATAGAGACGTGGAGAGTGTGAGAAAGGGCTTCCTCCTAGATCCCTTCTGCACAGGCCCTGGGAACAAACTGTTCAGTGAAAGTCTACAGCCTTAGAATCAATAGAAATGGTGCCTCTTGTAGGGCAGTGGCAGCCTTGCCTGTGGATAGGGCTTCAAATTGGCGTTTCCTAAGGCAGAAGCCCAATGAACTAGCCTCCACTTGAGAACTAGGTTCGGCAAGCCGTTCCTGAATTTGACCTTGGGTTTGGCGGCCACCTCTTAATTCTAAACTTAATTGTAGGCTTTTAAAGCCGTCACATCTTGTTTCCTTCCTATTTAATAGGAAAACAGGCAGGCAGGCAACACCCTGATGCCACGGAACTCCCCTGCTGACATGCTCCCGTTTCCTAGATAGTTCCTACATCTCATTGAGAAGCTGATGCTGTTTCTGAACACTCGGCCATGTTAGCAACCCTGCCTTCCAAGTTTCTTATAACAGTCTATTCAGGGCAATCTAGACAAATCCATCCTCCAGAATCTGTCTAGCCTTTGCCCGTTGTCCATTTCCAAAGCCACATTCCTATTACTTTCCCTGACTTGCTGGCCGCCCCCCTTCTTATGTGTACCCCCTTCCCCCCAATAAATATTTCTGCAATACACTCTGAGCCAGTTCATCTGGATCTTTCTAAGCCTACATCTGTCCCAAGGCCATCAGTAAGGTGTCAGCCAGAACTGTGGTCATCTAAGTGCTCAGCTGGGAAAGGGTCTGCGTCCAGACTCCCTCGCAGCTGCTGACAGGATGCAGAGGAGCCACCCCATGCTCTTTCATGTGACTGTTGGCAGACCCCTGTTCCTGCTGGCCAGTGGCCAGACATCTCGCTACCTTGTAATGTGGCCTCTTCCTGCTCTCAAGATGGATTCCTGCTTCCCACTACTAAGACCTCAGAGAAAGCAAGAGGACAAAAGAGGCAGAAGCCACACTTCCTGTAACTAACGTAGTTACTTCCCTTGTGTTTAGCTTCAGCTGAGTTGCTAGGCTCAGTCCGCACTGGAGAGGAAGGTTTCCAGTGGAGCACAGGAAGCAGGGGCTCTGGGAGTCGCTTTACCATGGAGACACTCTTGCAGGAAATAGTGACCCTGGTTTTGAGTATGCCTTCTATTTCTGGAAGATAAAGACTTTAAAGAAAACATAAAAATCCAATGCCAATTAATGAGCTAAGAAAATTAACAGAAAATACTTAAGAAAGGAATCTTGAATTTGAGTAGATGGAAGAGATTTTATTTCCAGACCTTTAGTTAAAATTGCTAGAATCATAATTTGTCAACAGTAAAATGAACTGAGCTCTTGAAAGCTGGGGACTCCGGACTAGATGAGTAATGTAGGTATTAATTTTAAATGTTTCTCTGAGGGCTTGAACCATGGCTCATTAGCTAAGACCTCTTCCTGCTTTAATAGAGGATCCAGGTTCAGTTCTCAGCACCCATGTGGGTGGCTCACGGCCACTTATAACTCCAAGGAGAATCTGATGCCTTTAGCCTCCAAGGGCCTCGACAGTAATGTGCTCATAACCCCAAACACACACACACACACACACACACACACTTATTTTACAATAATAAAAATAGACCTTTAAAATACGTTTCTATCTATGGAGACTTAAGTAGTAAGAATGATATAAAAAGCAAGAAACATTCCCAGAAGCAAAGACTGCGACTCGATGAACATGTAATGACACACACATGCGCACATCTGCATGTCCCCAGTGCATGCACATCACCTACAGACTCTGCCTCTGTCTCAAGGCTCTCCGCGTGCCACTGTTCACCAGCTTGTATCTCTGGCTGCTGAGGAGACCATTATCATAGGTGGTACCTTAACTTTGCTCTTCCAGAACTGTTAGCTGGAACAAATATTACTACAAAGTTAAAACAAAAAAAAAAAGGAAAAAAAACTGGTGCATTTTGAATGACTGAGTAAATGAGGAGTCGTGAAGACACATCACAGGCCAGTATCGCATGTGTGTATTTCCCCAAGTCCTCAATAGCCTAAGACATTGAAATCTGTAACCTGTTTTCTGCAAGATAGACCACGAGAGATGCAAGCTATCTCTTCTGGAGACCCGCTCTCTCCAGTCCCAGTGGCATGTTCTTCCTGAACTTCTTTGTGGTTGTCCTAGAGAAATGAGCAGGTACTAAAGGGCTCTGAGTGTATTCTTGGCAGTGGTATAACCTTGAATGTGTTGCTGTTGTATATTCTCACAACAGTCGCTGAAGAAAGTGTTTCCCAGCTCTGCAGATAACGTCTGGAGTCTTAAGTGGCCCAGTGTTACAAAACCAGGCCACACAGAAGTCACTGGCCCAGCATGGAGAAAGAGATGCCTTTGTGGGGGATTTTTATGTTCCGAATTTGCTTTGCTTTTGCTAAAATCCTACTGGATGGAGAATTGTGAGCATCAGTGTCTCATCTGAGGTCTCTCTGCAGAGAAACTTGTCTCTTATTTCTTCTCAGAAGTGAGTCTGAGAATACATATATATATATATATATATATATATATATATATATATCTGAATTCAAATCCAGCAAAAAAATTCCCACAGACTGCATATTTTGGGCTATTTTTATGATTAACACTGTTTAGTGTTCCAGAATTTACCAGAGTAAACATTGCTACAACAAAAATTACTGCAAATGGTTGAACCTAACAAGAAAAATCCCCAGTAGGGCCATTAAGACCTCAGCTGCAGCTGTGCTTAACTGTATTTCATCCTGGAAAGCTGAGATTAACAGGAAAATCCGACTCTGCCATGGTGTGCAGATGTGACCACAAGTGTCTTAATTTATTCAGCAAACATTTGTTCATGGCCTACTAGATGCCAAACAGTCACTGGCCACTGGGATTAGAGGGATAAATGGTACCTGGCACAGTTGAGGAAGTTCCAGTTGATGGGAAAAGGCAGATGTGACTGAGAGTGTTCTGAGAGATGAAGGTGTGCACTGGGGCATAGGGAAGAGGAGGGAGTCTTACTGGCCACAGCTACAGGATGCTCTGATATGAGTGCACATGCGTCTTTGACCAGGCTGACAGGCGGTAGGATGTCATGAGACATGCTGAGACACAGGACTTTTGAGTTTGGTAGTAACAGGTTCATACTACAGCATGAGGAAGGAACCGGTGTAGGAAAGGAATGGTTTATGTCAGAGTACTGGCAAAAGATGCGTGTGTGGAGACGTAAGGAATCCTACAAGAGAAATGCTTAGTGTCGTCTGCCTGCCAGATACAGGCTGGGTGAGACTTCATGGAGAGAGTCACTGTAGCACTGGTCCCAACAACAGCAATGACAACGACCAACTATTGTCACCATCTATAGTGCCGGACCTTCCTGTAAAACGCTTTTTAGGCACCCTGTAATTTAACAGTGACGCCCTTGTCCTGGCAAGAAACTGGTTTGTTTTGTTTTGTTTTGTTTTTTGTTTTTGGGGTTTTTTTTTTGTTTGTTTGTTTGCTTTGTTTGTTTTTCGCTTGACACATGAAACAATCAAAATTTTGGTCTAGAAGTTCACTTGCAAAATCTCAGAACCAGCATTTGAACCCATATGTACGTGACCATACAACTATGATCCTTTTATGGACCCTGCTTCACTGTCTTGCTAGATTCGGAAGTTTCCGTTCCTTCAGTAAGACATGGGCTGATGCCTGCGTCTCTAGTGTGTGCTCCAGGCTCAGTTTGTCTGAATGCTTTTCCTCCTACCAAGCAGAAGCTATGTTTACCCAGAGGTGTACCCTGACAGGGCGCTCCTCTTTATCATTGTCATTTAATAAAATCTCTATGGCCCGAAGCATTCATGTCTTGAGAAAGTGGGAGAAGCAGTGATGGAAGAGTATTTTGGGAAGAGTGAGACCAGAGGTCATAAAATGAAGTGTAAGAAGAACAAGTGAAGGCTGACAACAGAAACTAGGGGAATCTGACACCTTTCTTCCCTTGCGGAAGTCATTTTCATCCTTTCAAACTTTCAGTGATTATATATTCTGGCTGTGTGGTTTTTTTTTTTTTTTTTTTTTTTTAAGAAAGAAAGCATGAAGCAACAGTCAGCAGGTTCCTGAGCCCAGGAGATTTGTCACTGTGCTGGACATGCCTAAGACTTCAGAGAAAAAAAAAATGTGTTAGATTTTCAGTGATCCCTCTTGTATAATCCTCAGCCATTGCTGCTCCTGCTTCCCTGTCCTCCCAAAGGGAACTCCTCTTTTTCTTTTTTCTTTTGTGCTTCAGGATGAGCATACTACAAGGAAAAGCAAAGACCAGACTTTGGATCCCAGCAGACACATGTACACAACTTCAAAATGAATTTAATGATAATCAGAACTGTGGAATGGTAGATCTCAACACGGCAGGCTCATACCGGGAAACTTTACATTTAAAGAAATGTTGAAGAAGTATATTCTTGATATTTTCTCCCCTGCCAAGTTTTTGTTTCTGTAGATTGGTAATGGCAGCGCATACAAGGAGGGATGCTGGTTTCAGGAATCTGTTAGGTAATAGTTTCAACTTAACTGACGGCCCTTGGGTGAAATCTCTGAGTCTGTTTATCCAAATTTAGATGGCATATTCAGACCCATGTCATCTAGCTGTTGAGTGCATATTGCTGGACAAACATTAAGTTTCTAAAGTAGGATTCTTTTTTTTAATTTATTTATTTATTAAGGATTTCTGCCTCCTCCCCGCAACCGTTTCCCATTTCCCTCCCCCTCCCCCGATCAAGTCCCCCTCCCTCATCTGCTCAAATAGCAATCAGGGTTCCCTGACCTGTGGGAAGCTCAAGGACTGCCCACCTCTATCCAGGTCTCGTAAGGTGAGCATCCAAACTGCCTAGGCTCCCACAAAGCCAGTACGTGCAGTAGGACCAAGAACCCCACTGCGATTGTTCTTGAGTTCTCAGTATTCCTCTTTGTCCGCTATGTTCAGCTAGTCCGGATTTATCCCATGCTTTCTTTACTCCACAACCTTATCATGAGACCATGAAAAAGAAAAAGGAATTATGAACAAGGTAAGCAGAACATAGGGAAGGATGTTCACCGTTTCTCAGTTACTGAGAACTGCCCTTGCCACATCTAAAGTAGATTACACAGTGAGAAGAAGTATGCCAAGAATCCAGTTGTTTTAAAGAGTTTAAATTTGGTCAGTAGGCAGGAAGCTGGCTACCAGGGAGATAGGTGGTGGCAGGAAGCTTTAGTGGAGCTTTTTTGGGTGGGGAGAGGTGGTATTGTAAGACATTGTTCGTCTTTCTCTGCAAACAGTGGGTTTGGCCTTGCCTCGAGGTTTACAACACGTTGCTAATCTTTTGTTCCATAGCATTTATTTTTTTGCAGGGTAACCATAAAAATCATTAAGATTTTCAATAAAGATAAAAGAGTCAGGAGAGTGTATTATTCTTTGTCTGCTAAACATAGCTTTCTCCGTCCAGATGTTTGTGATGTTCTGTAGCATTCAAAGCTCCCGACAGTAGGAATTGCACATGGTTGGTGAGAGAAAATTCCACAGTTTTACAAGCCACACACTCTCAAGGGCTTAAAAGAAATAAGACTCAGGGCAATAAAGGGGACTCAAGACATGGAAAGATATACTTTGGCTTCGGGACGCATGTAAGCCTGGTGGGAAAGAGAGAGCAGTAGTAACTGGAAAGGTAGAAAGAGTTACAATTCCAGGAGAGCTGGGAGTGATTTGGATTTATGGAAGAAAGGAACCTTGGGAAATCAAAAATAAAAGAAACTAGAATTCTGGGGAGATGGCTCAGTGCTTAAGACCTCTGACAGCTCCTCCAGAGGACCTGGGTCCTCTGCGCCCTCATGGCAGCTTACAGCTGTCTGTGACTCCACTTACAGCAAACCTGAAACCCATGCATGTAAAAATAAAATTTTTAAAAAGCATACAAAATAAGCATGTAGAAATCTTAACAACATATTTTTGCAGAGATAATTATGTGAGGGATATCATAGACAAGGCCAGAACTGTTCTCAGAAGTAAGAATTGCTAACACTTTTGATTCTGATGAAGAGTGTCTTAGTAGCTACCTAAAACCAATAGGCTACATCATTGTGTTCCATTGGGTAGTGTCAAAGATACTTGGAATAGTACTTAAAGTTGACGCAAGAATGTTTTGTGCCATTGTAACATGACACTGTAATCTACAAGGTTCATGCTCAAAATACATGAAATTGAATTAAATAGAAAAGAATCTCAAAAGAAAATGCATAATAGTTTAAGCTTATGATTTTGCATTGGCCATTTATATAGTTGTCCTCATGTGGCCTGGGCGGTAGGCACAGGTTAGACCTGCCTTTTGAGGCTAGTGTCTAAAGAATCCTAAACATCTAGCATGTTCAAAGGAATGAGTAGCTCATACTAACCTCTTTTCCTTCCAGTTAAGATGTCTTTAATTTACTTGAATGAGAAAGGAAGGGAAGGGACCCAGCTTTCCTGTGGCTGGTTTTAAAACTGCCGTTTTTACATGAAAAATTTTTACCTTATTTCTTGAGACAAATGCCATGAGGTTGTGGTCTCCATGTTAATAGTCCGTGTGTGAGGAAGAAGGGTCCAGCAGGTACTGAGGCAGTTTGTCCGCGTCAGTGACTCACAAGTATCTTAGTAGACATTGTCCACTTCTCGGATCCATGGCTAAAGAAATGCTGAGGCACTAGGAAAGAAATCAGAGGACAGCCATGATGTTTAGAGAGAAAGAAATTTGTACTGCTGACAAAGTGCAGTTATTTTGTTTGGAAAAGAGACGTCTGAAGGCAATTGAATGCTGGCCTTCCTGACTAGGAAGGATCACTTGGAGGCGAATGACCAGATTTCCTTCATTGCCAAGGTAAAAACCCATCTCCCTCAGTGGCAGGGCGAGCACAGCATACAGGAAGAGCAATGCACAGAGCTGAGGCTGCTTAATCAAAGGAATCCATCACCCCATTGTGTATGAAGGCTTGCTTGAAGGCAATGGGAATTCATATCTGCACTTTCTGTGTTGAAAAAGCTACTTCCTGCAGGAGCAGGGATGAATTATATGAATTTGGTCTTTTTAACCCATGGAATCTGTGATTTATCCTTAAATTACATAAGGTAAAGATGTCAGGCAATTATTTTGAATTATAGCCTCATACCCTGGTGCTGCCAAGTGGAGTTACTTTCCAATAATGTTGAGGAAGTCAGTGACAGAGACATACATTTATTTCATAGGTCATGAACTCAAATAACTACAGGGTTCTCCTGGCCTTCGAGAGGAGCAAGCTAAGAGCAGCACACTAGTTAATGAAGTTGTGAGCTAGGGGGTGAATGCCCCATCTAAGCTGGCCACCACGGCAGAGATGGTCTTAGAGTGTGAACAGATCTTTGGCTCTCCAAGAAAAATCTAGAAATCTAAACACTTAGGTGACTGACTAAGATGTGACAAGATGGTTTCATTGGAGTCCTCTGCAGGTATAACGTGGCCCTTCTATGGTTAGAAGGCCTGGGTTTGTCCTTCACCAGCTCATGCCTCTGTCATTAGCAAACAGAACACGAGTGGTCGGACTCTGGAGTGATGGAAGTTTATTTGCTAAGGTTGCCGACTCTGTAAATCTTTGACCTCTGGTCCCTTCCTCCTTGCTCCTGATAGTAGATGGCTTAGGAAGTAGGAATTTAAAGGCCTTACTTGTTCCTGAGGCTGTTGAGATGGCTCAGTAGGTAAAAGTGTGTGGTACCAAGCCTGATGATCTGAGTTCAATCCCTGGAATGCCCATAATGGAAGCAGAGAACGTTCTTCCATAGAGCGCTCTCAGACTCCGCTTATGTGCTGTAGCGTGTATGTGCCCTCCCATGTATATACACACATAAACAGACGTAATAAAGAAATTATTTCCTTAGCAATGTGATTGTATTTAGTAAAACTGTCAGATGCTTCGAGTGAGAAGCAGCTCTCACTGCTGATGCTGTCCACTGTTCAACGCACATGTCTCTGCGGTAGTTTGGATCTCTGCACTAACATTTGTGTATAACATTGGGTGCATGAGGCATGCTTGATTTAAACATTAACACTCTTGCCATTTGGTGACATGCTTTTCTCTTACAAAAATGATTGTTTTAATAACAATTCCGTGTAGGATAAGGAGAGCTGTATTTCTGAAATCCTCTGCCTTTCAGACTGGAGAATATGCTACTGATGAGGAGGAGGAGGAGGTCGGGCCCACTCTTCCTGGTGGTGACATGGCCATTGAAGTCTTTGAGCTCCCGGAGAATGAGGACATGTTCTCCCCATCAGACCTGGACACGAACAAGCTCAGTCACAAGTTCAAAGAGGTGAGCTCTGGCCTGCACAGCGTTTGCTTGTGCCTGCTCCTTGCATGGTTAAATGTGTTTTTATTTGTGGAATGAACCAAGAATCATCTGTTTCCTGACTAAAGTTTGTCAAGAACATTGTCTGAGTCTTAAATATGAGAGTACAATGTTAGCAGGTTGCATTCTACTATCACCAATTTTGATGTTTGTCACCTGTCGCAGTAGTAGTTTGTAACTTTGGGTGTCATTTCCGGACACATCCAGGTTACAATGTATATTTTTTACTTTTACAGATGCGTTGGCACGTGGCCATACTCTCTTTCTTCTAGTGCAGTTATTTCTCTAGAAAGCTGTTTTTTGTTTTCCTGAAGTAGACAGATTTCTAATAAGAATAACGTGCCCAAAGGGTTCCATTGAAGAGTTCAGTGAGCAGACCTTGAACAGATAATATAACCACCAAGGAACGGGGACAGCAGGAAGCCATCACCCTCCTCTACCCCAAAGAATCCATTCGATACCCGCAGCTTTGCAAGATGCAGCCCTGCCGAAAATTGCATCGAGGTTAAGGGTGATGATTACCTATCCCGCCCACTGTCTTCCTCCTGCTGAATCCTCTTCATCCACGCCCAGGCAAGGGAGTCTGCTAGGCTAGTCTTGGGACTGAAGAGCTTGCTCTTCTGTCCAAGAAAGGCCCGGATTGACCCTTAGTGTGCAGTTAGAGAACCAGATAGATTTTTCTCCCCCAAGTCTGGTATTGAGGGATTCTCTTAATTACTTTAAAAATATCCATTTTGTTGCTTTGGCAAAGCCACAAGCTGTGACTACCTTACCCAGTCTTACTTTAGGCCAGCTATGTTTTCCAATTTGATTCTATGATCATGATTCTTCAACAGATTGTGCCCTCTGTGTTTGCACAGTTCTTGCCAGTTAGTTAGCAGTTAAATACTCACTAATTGGCATCAGGCATGTACTGAGAATTCATTGTATAGTGCGCCTGACTTGATTTCTTCACGTAATTGACACCATGGTCAGCACATATATTAAGGGTTGTTTCCTCTGCTCAGAAGGCTTTGCCATTTTCTTCAGATGTTAGCGCCAGTGACTAGTAAAGAAAGTCCATCTTAACTTTCCATCTGTTTATTTTCTCTAACAATTTCATGCATGTACACTATATACCTTGATCCTAGCCACCCAGTTCACCCCTCCCGTTACCCTCAGATCCCACCCAGGACTATCACCCCGTCCTATCTGCATGTTGTTTCCTTTGGGGCCTGAGGAAACACAGGTTCCCGTTAGTGCTGCCTGCTGGAGTGTTGACTGACCTGGTCTTAAGATCATAACCATAACTGTAGTGGGCTCAGGAGTGCAATGACCGTGTCATCTGCAGATGACAGCATTTTACAACATTCCTCTGGCTCTTGTGTTCTCTTTACCCCTTATTCCTCGGTGTTCCCTGAGACCTGTGTGGGGAGGGGGGATTGAGAGGCCTCGTTTGGGCCTGAGCATTCACTGGTACTGGGAAGTCGCACCTAGGGCCATTGACATTAGCCCTGTGTCTACCGCTGACCTGTGCATCTCCAGGCCAGCTTTTCTCTGTAAAGTTACGTTAGTCTCATCTCATTCAAGGAAACGGGTCACTTTATTAATTCCCTCTTATTTTATTGTACTCAAATTAGTAAGTTGATTTGTGGGCAAATGACATCTTTCTTATGCTAATACTCTTTTAATTCAAGTTTATAACAATATGTGCTTAGAGTGTTTTCTCCAAACCCTCAGAATTGCGCACACCCTTCACTGTTGCCTGACTCCCCAGCTGTAGGCAACGGAAGGAGTGACTGCCATAACTAAAAACTGTTACAGAGACTGTCTAGCCTCAGTGTGAGGGAGACACTTCCTGTGTCAAACACGACCTGCCTCAAGTGGCTTCATCGTTTCTGAAGATAGGGAGTTCTGATCCTGAAATTCTGTCATATTGAGTTTTGTGCATTTTGTGGAAAAAGTCTTTCATTCATTTGAAATTGCTTGTGAATTTTTTTCTGTGATAATTTCATGTGTGTATGTAATGCATCTGTCACTTTCCCCACCCGTCACTCCTGATTTTCCATAGACTCTTCCTGTCGCCCTTAATTCCTTACAGTAATCTTCTCTATACTCTGATTTTGTTTTGTCTTGTGTCCCATGGGATTTAACGAGGGCCCTGTGACTCTGGTTTAGAGCTAGCTATCAGAGCCTGGTGTGCTCACCAGTGTGCACACAGCTAGAGGCTCTGGCTCTCTCTCTCCCAGAACCTGGTGCTCCAGGAAATGAGCATAAGCAGTAGGGTTGGTCAGCCCCTCTCCTTCCATAGCTGACTCTTGTGGCATGTTTTACTCTCTTGGCTTTTTGAGGAGCCACCACTTAGCTCTCAAGTAAATCACACATGGAGGCTTATTCTTAGTTCTGAATGCCCGGCCTTACCTTGGCTTGTTTCTTGCCAGCGTTTCTTAAATTATCCTGACTACCTTTTGCCTCTGCGCTTTTACCCTTCTCTGCATCTGTATACCCTTCTTTCCTTCTTACTCCATGACTGGCTGGGTGGCTGACCCCATGTCCTCCTCTCCTTGTTGTCTTGCTCTTCATTCTCTCTCCTCCCAGAGTTCCCCTGTTATTTATCCTCTCTGCCTGCTAGCCCCACCTTCCTTACTCCTGTCTTGCTATTGGCCATTCCTCTCTTTATTAAACAAATCAGGTGTTTTAGACAGACACAGTAACACAGCTTCGGAGTTAAATAAATACAGCATAAACAAAAGTCACACACCTGAAAATCTTATTCCTCCACAGCTGAGTCCACTGATCTGCCAATTTCTGAAAGGTGTCCATGTTAAAGTCAGCAACTGCCCTTTATCCATCCTTATAATCCTGTCACTTCTAGTTTTATGTATTTTAACTTTCTTATTAGCTGCACTTACAGTCAGCATTGTTACCCCATCCTATTTATTTACTTTGCCCCAGTTCTATTTTGGTTAATAGTAAAACTCATCACTGGGTTTCTTTTGCCTGACATTCCCTTCATAGCATCTGAGTTTGTTTATTTTTATCCATTCTGTATACTTTTATTCAAATGTGTTTTCTGTCAGCAGCCTAGTTCCCAACCTCACTGTTAAATACATTATTATGGGAGTCTTTATGTGACTTCATTAGTGATTATTGTCCATTTATGTTTTCTTTAAATGCCTGTTAGAAATTTTGCCCTCTTGGCTTGATAGTTATATTCCTTTTTCTTTTTTCCTACCTGTCATCATAAATATCAAATTTTTATCTGTTGCCTGAATGTTATTTTTTTTTTATTTTACTTTCCCAGTAGTTTGAGTCAATTTTAAGTATAATATAGAAAGTAGATCAGTATCAGTAATCATTAGCAAAATGATAACTCTAGCATATTACCTGTGAACTCTTCTGTGGCCACCTGTCTTGTGTTTCAGGAGTCTGAGCTTGGGATGCTGACAAGTCTGCCTGTTACAGTGGGGTTGTCTCCAGCTCCCTCCGCCCTTACTATGATGAGACACTTTTGCAGGGTTCATTTACTCCTGTTTCTGTGGCTCCCTTCCTACCGTCAGCGCCAGAGGTTCCTGTCACATGGCCCAGAAGTTAAATTAGCAGTCAGGAGGTCACAGCTTCAGGGTGTGGAGCCTGCTAGCCTGATTTTCCCCCAGGTGTGCACTTAGCAGGGTTGTGTGGGAAAGGTGAGGACCAATTACAGACTGGCTCCTTCCTGGTAGCTGGCATTCCTCCTCTGCAGGTCTTGACCTTTGCAACATCAGAACCCCCATGTGTTCTGTTTTTAAGAATTCATTCACAACCAACCTCCCTTCCTTCCTTCTTTATATTTTTATTTTTTTTAGATTAATGAATGGTAGCCTGAAGCACATAGATCCAAATTGCTTTCAGGAGAGGAAGGACAGAGCTTTGTTAGTTTGCTGTGCAAACCCAACAGAAAGTTTCCCCCTACCTAATTCGGCCATGCTCGCCTTGGTGTATTTATTAATACTATCATCTGCTTTCCTGGGGCGTGTTGATTTGTTCATGTGCCAGCGCCCGACCACGTGTGCTCAGTTGGTTGTCATACTGTGTCGTTGTGATGGGCAGGCAGTTAGACCCGACCCTCAGAACTGCGCCTCTTGCCGGCTCCCACTTGGTTAGCATTCTCGCTGACGTCACTTTGGAAATAGTCTGTGATTTCCACTCTCTCTGTTTTATTTTCATTTTGACTTGCATAACTGGAACAATGGTTTTGAATCTGTAACTTTATTAATCATTTTATTGAATTGTGATCAGATACTGTTTTTTTCAAGTAATTTTTTGAAAAATGATGCTTTTATTGTAGATTAATATGGGTGTTTGTGACTAAATTGATGTTTTAAGTGTTATGAATCCTTATTCATTTTTCTCAAACCTTGTAATTAATATGATTTAAAGTTAATTATACCTCCATATTATTTTTGTCTATTTCGATGTTATATTAGAAGCACATGAAATTTAGCAATAATTTCCCTTTTCTTTTAGGTTATACTTTGATGTTAATATTTGACAACTTTGTTGTAGTACCAAGTGTTTACCTATATCTAACAAAGCCTGTTGAAACATTTTCTTTTATTGGAATGTAAAAAATATACAATGTTACACTCTGTATCTAAGATTATTACTAAGATAATTTTTTCAGTTTGAACTTACTATAATAGTTACTCAAGGTGTTTATTACTATGCTTAAATAATTTTATGCTTTATGTTGCTTTTATATTTGTTGGCTGTTAATATAGGTTATCTTTAAGGCTTTAAAACATATTCTCTTTTCATCATTTTAAAAATTAAGAGCAAAATTACCATTTGCATTCAGTGTATGAAGATGTTTGATAAAATCTTGAATTTTAAGAAATTTGTTACACTTTTAAAAGATTTAAAGTAGCTTTATAATATATTTGTAAATAATTATGCTCTTCCTTTTTTCCTTTAAAAGTATTATTTTCTAATTTTTGGGTTTTTTTAATTTTTAATTTCTCAGAGAGTGTCTCTGAGTAATTTATTAGGTGTTTGTATTTGTGAGTTTTTCATACCAAGAATTATGTCCTAATTATTGTAACACTGTGATAATTGGCTAGGCTTGACATTTTTTTCATCAGTTTTTAACTGAAAATGTTGTCTGGTCAGCTTCCCTGCTTTAAGCACATTTTGAACAAAAGGTCTAATATGAGCCCAGATTTGGGTGCTTCTCTCCTCTTCAGCCTGAGTTTAGTTTTTGCCACAATTTCTTAGAAGTAGGCATCGTAGCACTATTTCTTTTCTCATATCCCTTACCTGAGTTCTGGGTGAGGGCAGCCAGCGCTCTGCTGCTGGGTGAGTACTGGGTGAGGGCAGCCAGCGCTCTGCTGCTGGGTGAGTACTGGGTGAGGGCAGCCAGCGCTCTGCTGCTGGGCTCCAGCCAGACTCCCTCTTCTACTGCGGTAGCTTTGACTAAGATTTACACTGTTCTATTCATGCTGAAGTCCATTAGAAGTCTCTGTTTTGGTGGGTTACATTTTGTTTGATTTTCTGAAAATAGTCATCAGAATGTCTTAGTTTTCGGGGGTTTCATTCACCTCCTTCCACACGTCTGAGCCCAGAGTCCCGTCATCTGCTTTGTGTCATTAGATTTGGCTTTAACTGCGACTCCCTTGGGGCTGCACCCCTGGCTGTGTGATCTGCTTTCATAAAGTAGTCAGCTTCTTCCATGTTTTTCTTTTATGTATTACTCTTTACTCTCTCTTCTCCTGGTGTCTCCAGGAATAATTTTAAGATACTTTTTCCTATGGACACATGGACGTTAATTGTCCTTTCCCGCACTTTGAAGTCTCAAAGTGAGATCCATAATTTCATCAGGTGAATAGTTGATAACTGCAAACACAAAGCTTGCTGTTTCATTCCAAGGCAAGTGAAGAAAAACCAGACCATATTGGGCATCCTAAAAGGTGTGGCTCTCTTGTGTCTACTGGTGTGCAGCAAGTCAGTACCTCCTGCCTTCTCTCTGCTCAGACAGCTGCCCTGAGTCTGCATTCTCCAGCAGGAAAGTAGACTGGTTCTCCAGTAGCCAGGTCAGTAGTGGAGAGTGTCCTGACATCAGATGAAGCTCCCTGCTCACTTTTTGGTACCTTATTTTCACTATCAGTTTAAGTTGAGATAAGATTTTTCTTTCCTGATTTTGAGTTTTGTTTGTTTAGATTTATTCTGCTTGTGTGTGAGTGTATCTGTGGTATGTACACACATGTGTGCACAGACGCACATGTTCACAAGGAAGCCAGAGGATGTCCAGTGTCTCACTCTCCCTGCTGTTCCCTTGAGGCAGGGTCTCTCACTAAATCTGGAGGTAGGCTAGCAAGCGAAACACTTCCAAGGAGCTCTCCAGCCACTACATAGATTTAATTCCTGTTCCTGCATGCTATATAGTCAGGGAACAGTTGTTTGTTTTGTTTTTTTTTAGTTTCTGCCATTTGGGCTGAGAGTTTTTTCAGACTGACTTCCCAGGTGGGAAGCAGAGAGGCCGCTTCAGAGTGGGTGCTTTTTTCTACGGGACTCAGGCTCGCCCACGGCACTGCTCGAGAGCCAAGATTGCCCGCACCAGTGAGAACGAATCTGCCTTCCTCTTTAGGGAAAGCCAGTCTGAAGGGTGGCGTGTTTGATTTTAAGTCTGTGAAAAAAATAAACTAGAAAGTTATAAATACCCCGGAGAATAAATAAAGCCATCTTTATGGGAGTTTTATTAGCAAGTGGGGAGCTGTGATTGTTACCTCCTCAGTAGTAAACAGATGTTTGTTTTTAAAGGAGCTGTAACAAATGGCTGTCCGAAGTAACCAACACGTTCCTCATTAGTACCCACATTCTGAGAACCAACCCGGAGTGGCCGTGTTGGAGAGCTGCCCCGCACTTTGGTCCCTGCCCAGCTAGCAATTCCAGCTTGTTTTGCATATGTAGTTTCCTGAAAATAAAATCCACTTTTGTTGATAGAGAGACACCATGAAGCCTTGAGCAAAAATGGCAAAGATTTGCCACCGCCTCATTTTAATAGCATCATATTTCGGGAGAAACACCCCAGCTCCTTCTATGGAGCCCACTTCACTGTGGACAGTACAGACCTCAGTCCAGTGCAAAAACAGCGAGCTAAGAATCCGTGCAGTGCTGAAGCCATCTCACGGAGCTCTGCACAGATGCCAGGCATTGCCACCCCTGGGCAGTGAGAGCAGAGAATCTGGGCTTATCTGAGTAGAAAAAAAGTTCTAGAACCCTGCAAAGATAGTGTTCTTCACTTCCAAAAGTGTCATCCATGCCTGCATCGGCTAAGTAGAGTGCAGCAGTTGAAGCTGATTTGCTTTCTGCCTTCAGCTGCCCGTCTCTGCTGCTCATATGTGGACATTGTGATTCGATCACAGATGTACACACTCCACTTCCATCTCATTGAAAGCAATAAGCAGCCCCCACACAGCAGTAGGCCTATGGGATGTGAAGTGAGGCTTCCTGCTCCGTGTAGAATTGTACGTTTATGTCAGCTGAGATCCCAGGGTGGACGCTGGCCGTGTGCATGCTAGAGCTGACGAGAAGATGGCAGAACTTGGTCTCACAAGCTGACATGAGCCTGCAATCTTGTGGAGAAGCGTGGAGAGGAAGAAAACTCCACTTTCTACTAGTCACACTGCGTTTGCCTAGTTCCCTCATCCCTTGGCACAGTGCATTGGTCTGTCCTGTGAAACAGGCGTCTCCAGCCAGTCTCGGCTAACTTGGATACAAAAGATAAAGACCAAGACTCTCTGGCCTAGTTAGAGGAGGAAAATGCTAATGGAGCTGCAGAAAGTGGGCTCCGGAAGTCACACATAGATACCTCCAAGGGAGATTGCCGTGTTCTTGTGGCCTCCATGACTATGTACCAGGCATACAGTTTCACTAACTTAATATTAGTTTAATAATGGACATATTCTAAGTTTCTTTTCTTTTTTATGTTTATTCTCTGTACATATTGGGGTGCTCACTCATGCACCATATGGAGGCCAGATTCTCTGTATGTATTGGGATGTGCACTCATGAATGATATGGAGGTCAGGTCAGCAATGGATGCCTTTCTCTGTGACTGTCCTCCTCATTGTTTGGCTGGCCAGAAAGCCCCGGATCCTCTTGATTCCCCAGCCAGAGTCATTGGCACAGGTACATAGAGCTCTTGGTCTTGTGCACAGCTGCTGCGGACCGTCCCTCAGGTCCTCCTTGCATAGCACCTCAGCCACTGAGCCACCTGCTCAGCTCTCCAGATGCTGGCAGCATTATCAGTGTCAGGATCCACAGAGACTGCCCAGTCAGAGTCATGATTCCCATCTAGGGCAGCGACGATCACGTGCACCTTGAGTTTATTATGAATGAGAAATGCATGCATCGAGGAAACAAGCGAGGCAAGCTGCTGGGCAGAAGCAGAGAAGCCAGGCTTGGGGTTGTTGTCTTGCGCCCTGTACTCCCGGGGGAGCTGTGAGATGCAGAGTGACGTTGCTCAGCGTCTTTCTCATCTGAACTGAACAGGACCTGACCGCCTCTTCCCAGAGCCATTTGCAGCAAATAGGGGGCCGAAGAAAAGCAAGCAGGTTTCTAATAATGTAAAAAAAAAAAAAAAAAAAACTAAAGCCAGGCAGTGGTGGTGCACGCCTTTAATCCCAGCACTCGGGAGGCAGAGGCAGGCGGATCTCTGGGAGTTCGAGGCCAGCCTGGTTTACAAGAGCTAGTTCCGGGACAGGCACCAAAGCTACAGAGAAACCCTGTCTCAAAAAACCAAAAAACAAAAACAAAAAATCCTATATTAGCACAACTGTGACTTTGGCAATTATTAGCTATCCTATTTAAAGTCTTTTGTACAGTGTTCTACTGTGTAAATTGAAAAGGTTCAACTTGTATATTTTTATTTCTTTCCTACTAATAGTGATGGATATATAAAAATTCCCTGAAAGGTGTATTGCTCCCAGGATTAAAATAACTGCATATCTGTAATTTCAGGGCTGTATCAACTAGGAAACCTCACAGTAGAGTTATTGTTTATCTTTTGAATGATATCCAGATTCGCACGTTTCATTCTGGATCTGAAGAATTTACTAGTTTTCCTAACACTAAGCTCTCATGGGTTGTGGCCACCTCATTGTTAATCGGCTCAGCCCTCTTCTCTTACCTGTTTGGTGAGAAGAACTTCAAGCTAACTAGAGACCTGTACACAGAAACTGTGCTTTTGTTTCCCGGCTGCTCGTACCAGAATAAAAACTCAGACACTTTTTTAACTACAACATTGCTTGGCCAATGACTCAGGCGTATTTCTGGCTAGCTGTTACGTGTTAAATGAACACATTTCTATTAGTCTATGTATTGCCACATGGTCGTGGCAGTACAACATTCTCTACGTGTCATCTTCCCTCAGCAGCTGGCTGGCATCTGCTTAACTCCGCCTTCTTTTTCTCTGTTTCTCTCCTTGGATTTTTCCACCTGGCTTTACTCTGCTAAGCCACTGGCTGAAACAACTTTATTCATTATCCAATAAATGCAACACATATACAGATGGGCATCCACATCAGAAACCAGTGTGGGCTACTTCATATTTCTCCTTAGGTTCATCCACAGTTTGAGCTACTGGCCTAGTATGTACCCTATAAGGAGAAGATGCTTGTGATATGAATTTCTGAACTCTGATCATTGCTAATATAGCTGGCCCATATTTTTTTTACCCATAGCTGCCCAATGTGGAAGTCTGTGGGTGCTGGTGGGGGCTCTCCCCATCTAGTCCTCTCGGTTTTCATTTGGAAAACTGAGGTGCAGGTGAGAAACTGGCAGAGGTCACAAGTGGTAATGAGCAAAGATGTCTAAAGTCCCACGACATGTGAAGCCATATGCTTTGAGTCCATCATCAAGAATGGTGCGGGAGGATTGTCTGTATTCTGTCAATCATGTTTTAAATAAATGCTGATTGGCCAGGCAGGAAGAATAGGTGGGAAAACCAGACAGGAAGTAGAAATGATGCAAGGAGAACAGGAGAATTCTGGGAAGGAGGAAGTTGATTCCTCCCACTCCTGCCCAGACCACTGAAACAGCAGGATGTGACCTGCCCCACTGAAAAAGGTACTGAGCCACATGGCTAACATAGATCAGAAAAATGGGTTAGTCAAGATGTAAAAGTTAGCCAGTGAGAGGCTAGAGCTAATGGGCCAATCAGCTTATAATTTATGGAGACCTATGTGTGATTTTCTTTGGGGCTAAACAGCTGTGAGGTACCGGGCCGGACAAAAGCCAACAAGAACAAGCAGGCCTGGCCCACCTTGTTACACACCCATAGCACAGTGTCCACTGTAGAGCTGACCCTTGGCTAGAACGGTTGATTTCAGGAGGAACTTTGTGTGTGCACCACCCATAATACAGTGTGCGCTGTAGAGCTGACCTTTGGCTAGAGCCAGGGATTCTTTCAGGAGTGTCTTTGTATATGCCAGTTAATGCCTTTGGTCTCTTTTTCCGATGCCATTGTGGTGTTTTTCTTGGCCTCTGCTATCTGAGTACTGGACTGCAGGGGCCGTTTGACACGGTTAAGTGGGAAGTGATTTAGGTGATTCTCCCTGGTCCTGGCAGACTGTATTGATAACTCTTACTCGGCCACTGTGCTTTGAATGCCTTATATGGACTACCTCCTGTAGTGTCGCGGTAAGAATGGTCACCTGGGACAGCAGTGCTGGTGAGAGGTTACGCAGTGTCCCTGCTGCACATCACGTGACAAATATGATGAATTTGAGCCGCCTAACTTTTCATATTAATATGTTTTAAACAGCAGGGAGTAGCTACTCGTGTCGATGATGGATGGAAAACAGTCATCCAGGCATGTAAATTTGATTTACTGTCGAACAGTATAATATCTCTCAATATAGTTCCTTGTAGTTCTATATCTGTCTCCATGCGGTACATAAAGAATACCTTCAGTGTGTCAGCACTTCTGCCCTTCTGTGATGTTCGTTCTTACTGGCAGGAGAGGTTAGCATGGCTTCCTTGGAGAGAGGACATGTTCCCTTCACCGCGGCTCACATAGAGCTCCTCCTGCGTAGATGATTATAAAGTTCATCTCCAGTTTTTAAGAGAAATGGCACATGATCAAAACCCAGACTAATTTAGCGTTGATTTCTTTTTTTTAACTAGACAGGTTGATTGTTTTCTCTGAGCCTCAGTTTCCCCAAATTGTGCGCATGAAGACTCTAGGTCATTGTGCTCACTGTGGGCTCATAGATAGAAGGTGGACCCTCTAGGTATTGAGCCTGGGTGTCCCAGCATTGTCAGCATCTGGAAGACCTATCTAGACCAGGATTCCTGGGGAGAAGAAATGGCCTTCCACAGAATTGTCACTGGGAACATTAGGTTCATGTGGTTTCCTTCCCGGGCACACTCCCACCCTGGCATCTGCAAAGTGAGTCAGACCAATGGTATGAAATCACGAGACACAGACCTCTGGCCATCTCAGTTCAGAGAGGGTGGTCTTCAGTCCTTTTTAAAAGTGTCAGGGTCACCCTCCACAGCTAAGCTGCCGGCATTGTCCCTAGCAGGGCTGACAAAGCTCTGAGGAGAACCTTGGGGCACCGTGCCTGGCAATTCCAGGCTGACTGTTTTCAGTTGGATGCTGGATGTTTCGTCCATCCTCTTTTGATTCTTCCTCCTTTCCCTTGTTATCCCTTCTCATGTGTCCGCAGCAGGTCATACATGCCGCAGACCCAGAGAGCAGCCATTTAGGAGGTGCTGTTGGCGGCAAAGGTTACTTCCCATTGTAATTCAAGGCCCTTCCTTCAGCTATTCCTTGGCTGACTGGTAAAATGCATTAAATTTACTTGGTTGTAGTAATAACATAAGATTACAGTCCTTCCTGGACAGTTCTAATTCCAAAGTACTCTGCACCAAAAAATAAATAAATAAATAAATAAATAAATAAATAAAAAGCAGGGTGCCACATAGGGTTTACCAATGTTCGATAGTGTGGCGGAAATGTTCGTGAATTTAGTTGCAGAGAGACACCCTCCCAGACTCCCTAGCTGGCAAAATACGACTGATGGAAGGTGCCTGTCTTAACCTCTAACACGGGGAGAACTGGGAATTCCAAAAGCATCCTTTCCCAGGGACTTCAGAGAACAAATCGTGAGCCAAAAACTGTTTTCCTTAAGTTCAGGGAGGGCGTTTAGTCCTAAAGAAATGAATGACGCATTGAAGACATGTTCTTACAAAGAAAACCGCGTGGGGGGAGGGGAAGCAACGCAAACAAATGACAAAGGCGACTATTATGGTGTAGAAAATGCCCTTTGAGGTTGGAGTCTTCATACAGGTAGATATTTCGGAGGGCATAAATCTGAATCTGTACCTTTCCTGCTTTTGAAAAGAAGGAGGAGGAAAAACAAACGCAGAGATTTCTCAGAGCCACTGCGTAACCCCCTTCCTCTGCAGCAGAGCCACTGCGGAATGTGAGACTGACAGAACCACAGCGCCACCTTTCCGCAAGATGTGGGACTGCATCGTCACGCTGTGCCAGGCCTGTTGACAGGCTCAAGCCGGTCAGCAAGAAACAGCTCCGGGATGCTCAGATCATAAAGGAAGAGCCACAGAGTTCAAAAAATGGGTTTTATTTTATTTGGCCTGTGAACAATTAAACTGGTAACTTAATCGGATGTTAGAGACTGCGAGCCATAAACCCTGTGTTTAATTAGTGTGCACCCAGTGAGTCATTTTACACGCTAGACATTGTAATTTACAGCCTGCTGCAGTGCAGCAGGTTGCTAGGCTTTTATTGTGTCAAACGGTATTCTTCTCGCTGCTGAGTCTTTAAAAATATAGAAACACTCTTAGTTGAGATTTTTTTCTTTTCAATTTTCAGTTGCAAATCAAACATGCAGTTACAGAAGCAGAGATTCAAAAATTGAAGACCAAGGTAAGCACCGCTCCGTGGTGTTCGAATTGTGCTCTTTGAGTTCCGGATACTCCGAGGACAAACGGGTGTGCTCCTGTGCACTGAGAGCGCGCTCACATGACAGTTTCATGTCCACCATTGAGTACACAAACAGAAAGAATTCCGGGAGAGTAAGCACACTGCACTCACCCCAGCGAAAGCCACATAGAACTTCATGTCTTAAATAGATTCATACTTATGCATATTCTCTCTGAAATTTCTTCAAAAATAATATTTTTAATGGCTCAAGCATCTGAAATATGTACTAATTTTTAAAAACTAGCTGGTATATAAAATATCATTTATATAATTTACCTTATAATAAAGAGATTGATTTATTTTTAGCTAATATATAGAAGAAATGTATTGTTTTAATGTGGCACATTAATTGCTTTTTACAAAAACATTTCCCATGTCTAAGAATTAAATATTATAAACTCACTTTATGACACTGTGTAATTGATTTAGATCCAGGAATGGCTGGAAATCTTGAGACATACTTAGCTTGCTTTATTTAAATTTGTTAAGGGAAAAAGTATTAATAGACTATATTTTATCTTTATGAAATAAGACATCAAAGAAAACTGTAAAATTCTTGTACGAGATACAGTTCTAGCTATTGTGTTCAGCTCTAACAAATGTATATTTTCAGAGATTTAAAAGTATTTTTCAGTTTCTTTCAAACTATTCTGTATTGCTTCCATGATTTCTTTAAAATTAAGATAAAAATTATCCCCATGACTATTGATCTGTTTTCTCACTCACAGTAAATGCTTGTTTTGGATCCCGTGTGTTTTAGAGGGGGTGAATCAGCCGGGCTCCTTTGGTTATTGCATTCTCAACTAATGCGCTCTGAAACTCTTTAGTCAAAGCGTCTTTATCCATCCTTCATGGTGCCAGCTTCACACTGTGACTTTAAGTTCTCCGTTAGCAGGGCACATCAACAGCTGCCATGAATGTTTCTTCATTACAGATGCAGTAAACACTTAGTCCTTCTGACCCGGGAGCTGCTTCCTGATGTTGAAAAGCAGATCTTCTTCAGCTGTTGGCTACAGATAGGGAAAGGAGGCCTGTGTTTACAAATGCTTTCACAGACAGACTTAGGCATTTGACTACGAAGATTTAATTTAGAAAAGACTGCAAATTACTATTTTATATTTTTCTTCCTAGATTGGTATATGATATTCACACTTGAAAATATGTAATTGTGATTCTTATCCATGTTAGATTTTTTTCATTTCAAAGTAATTTTTACTTTGTAACCTCTTGTCCAAATGTATTTAGTAAAAAGTTTTCAAAAAAATATTACCCATGATATATAAATATATATATATATTCGTGTGAATGTGTATTCCATATGTTCAGTGCTACATAGTGTCAGAATGTCTTCATTTTGAATACTCATAAGTTTAAAGAAGGCACAGAAAGTAGAGAGAGCAGCAACTCTGAGGGCAGGTAGCTGTTGTTAGTGCCCTGTAAGCTTCATCTGAACATGTATCAACATCTTCCCTGCACTCGAATTCAGCCTACAGACCTAGAGAAAACTGCATTCCATCTTCCTAAAAATACCTAGAAACAATAACAACACAGAGCTATCTTCCAAGCCATTGCAGAGATTTAGATTAATCAGACAACCATTTATACCCTTACTTATCCTTGTCTTTTATGCTTGGTGTAAATTAAGGTTTATAAAGACCTAGACATTTTTAATATTCCCTGTAATATATTGAGAGACAGACTGTGTTTGTGTCAACTGAAATCAGGAACCTAAGAGCGTCATCTAAAGGGTTGAAAAAGGAAGAACAGCTGAAGGTTACTGGATGATCGTGAAGCCCAGGAAGTGTTGCAGGGATGCTGAGCGGTGCAAGCACAGGGCGCTGTGTAGACGCTAACACAGACTCTTAGGAACTTGGACTACTTGTCCAAGTTTTAAGGCAAATAACAAATGTAAGCTGAGTCCCATTTTAACCATTACTGCAGTGGTTCTCAACCCATGGGTCTCGGGGTGGCCCATCTACAGGGTCTTCTGAGACCATCAGAAAATGCAAATATTTACATTACAATTCATGAAGTAGCAAAAGTATGGTTATGAAGCAACAACACAAATAATTTTATGGTTAAGAGAGTCCCACAACCTGAGGAACTGTATTACAGGGTTGCAACGTTAGGGAGGTTGAGAACCACTGTTCTACTGCATTGTAGGCTTCTCCTCCTCTCTTGCCCCACCCCACTCCTTTTCTAGTTAATTTTCAACTTATTGTCCAACATTTTATTTAATATGCTCCCACAGGAAAGGAGGTGACATATATTGAACCAAATCAGTGATACTCTAGACATCTCTTCCTGCTTTCAGGAAACTACATGCTATCAAAGAAAGTGTTTGTGTTTCATCATTTATTGGATGGATAACCCTGAGCAAGTCATTTTTCCCATTTTATCCTTTATAGATATGGAAAGAATTGTTGATCTTCTCGTCCCACGCTGTTTTGATGTACAGAACGATAGACTTATATTTACACCAAGCTTTAGTGGTGCGGACTGAAGAAGGACGCTGAAAAGAAATGGCGCACTAGCTCAGAATCGAGAGAGAGAGAGAGAGACGGTTATTTATTTAGGGGTAAACTCACAAATGAGAATGGAGCAATAGTTGCTGCAGACATACCTAAATTATTTTTGCCTTGACATTTGTTTTCTCCAGCTGCAAGCAGCAGAAAATGAGAAAGTAAGGTGGGAACTAGAAAAGAACCAACTTCAACAGAATATTGAAGAGAATAAGGAGAGAATGCTGAAGCTGGAGACCTACTGGATCGAGGCCCAGACGCTGTGCCACACTGTGAATGAGCATCTCAAAGAGACTCAAAGCCAGTATCAGGCCTTGGAAAAGAAGTACAACAAAGCAAAGAAGTTGATCAAGGATTTTCAACAAAAGTAAGCATTCCAAATAGCAGTTTGAACCCGAGCATGTCTGAAGAGGACACATCCCCGATGCTTGATCCTGTTTGAGGTGTGCAAAGGGCAGGGGGGGTTCCCACAGATTAGGAGAGCAACTTTTCTCATGGAAATATATTTTTTCATCTGACTCCTTCTTAATTTTTGATAGTAACTATTAAAACACTTACACTTACTGGAGTTTTTGGAAGCATCTCTGTTCTAGAAACCAGCAGTGTAGCTTTAATCCTTCACAAGCTGGGAGACAGTTGGACATGCTCCATGCAGAGAGCAGGTGGGGTCTGTCTGTCCTCAAAAGCAGTGACCGTAGACACTGCCTCTGGAGACACGTAAACACTGACTTGCCGGACCTCCCACCCTGCCTCTGCATTGCTCGTCCTCTGTTCCTGGAGCCCTCACCACATCCTCATATGAAATTTCAGCAGCTCCTTTCCGAGCTGTGGTTGTTTTCCTCCCATCTCTTGGGCCATGACTTAATCTTAGAGAGCATGCCCAAAGAGATTTTTATGAGTTATTTCTGACTCTAGACAAACACCAGTCCTTTCGTGGTTTTCTGTGACAAACTTTAGAAGCTAAGTATGTGTGACACCGTCATCATATTTCTTTCCTGTCTTGGAAATAATATTTTAATAGTTGAAACAGGTAGCTTTAACGAGTTGTTTAAGAGAGGATAGCAGTACTCTGTTAGTGTAAACTCAATACATTATTGTTTTAGCTTTTTGCTAACAACACTGTATCTATAAGAAATGACTAGATTTGCATATTCCATCAGAAACTCTCAGAATGGAGGGGTACCCTCTTTTCCAAGATTACCCATGGAGGTGTGAATGCGTTGTGTCCCAGTGCCCACGGTTTTCTCGCTGGAACGACCTCTTTTCAGCTCTTACCATTCACTTCCATCTGTTGCCTTGTGTATTGGAAATAGAGAATCACTTCTACTGACAGGAAATTATCACCATTAAATTCCCCACAGAGTCGTTGGTGCAGTCACTCCTGTCCACATGTGTGTGCATGCTCCCTATCAGGACTCACACCAGGTGAACAGCACACCGAGAAAATCAGAATGCTTCCTGTACTTGTGATTAAATCATTAAAGATGTCTTTTCTTTTGTTGCCATAAACTTTCCTCCTAACTCTATTTGAGTTTCATTTATTTAAATAGCTCTCCCTCACTAACGTTATCTACAATTGAACCTATTACTTTCTTCTTTAGAGAGCTCGACTTCATCAAGAGACAGGAAGTAGAAAGGAAGAAGCTGGAAGAGGTGGAAAAGGCTCACCTGGTGGAAGTGCAAGGCCTGCAAGTCCGGGTGAGTGGCGTGGGGAGGCGTGGGGAGGCGTGGGGAGGCGGCTCTGCCAGAGGGAAATGTGCTGGGCATTCAGTTTGTGAATGGCCTTTTGTTTTCTAGATTAGAGATCTGGAGGCTGAAGTGTTCAGGCTGCTGAAGCAGAGTGGGACTCAGGTGAACAACAACAACAACATCTTTGAGAGGAGAACGTCTCCGGGTGAGGGCTCCAAAGCAGACACAGTGGAGAACATGGAAGTCAGACAAATGTCCTGCCAGGATGGCTTGAGTCAAGGTTGGTCTCTCCTTACCATTGTGCTGACAGAGTAATAGGACTTGAGTTTTTTTCTGACTTGGAGATCCCAAAGCTCAAGCCACCTTCTAAAGCTTATAAGGATAAGAACTTGTCCGTTTTAGCTCGTATCAAACATGACCACTTCAGCGTAAATGACAGTTCCAACTGAAGCAAACCCAAGTGTCAGGAATAAATGCCCTTCGTAAACGGCATTGGAAATAATAGTCCATTTCTTCTGGTCCCCACCCATAGAATAGTATCTTGCCCATGCATCAGAGGGCTGGCAACCTGATCTAAGATTCTCTCTTCAGTTCTCTTCTTTATGTGCGGTCCTGCTTGTACTTGGTCCATCTTGCCCAAAACCATAGCATCAGACACATCCACAATCCACATGTCACTTCTGTATGTAGAGTTTATGTGTATGTCCATATGAATGTTTCATTTAAACAGTGCATTAAAAATGTAAGAGATTGTGTACACAGAAATATGAAGCCTGGGAGACTTGGTTTCTTCGTTTCTCATGGATTTATAGCGAGTGCCACACAAGAGCAGTGTTACCGCGACCTGGCCACTCACGAGCCTGACTTGCAGCAAAACTCTGTTAGGAGCTGTTTCATTTTTTTGGTGATCTTTTTCTCCTATTAAAATATTTTCAGGGCTGGGAAGATGGCTCAGCTGGTAATGTGTTTGCCACACAAGTGTAAGAACCTGAACTCAGATCCACAACATTCCCATAAAAAGCCGTGTGCAGGGTGTACATCTGTAATCCCAGTACTAGGACAAGGAGCAAGAGATAAGAATTCATGTCTCTGGGGCTTGTCATCAGCCAGCCTAGCTGAATCAAAACTCCCAGTTCACTGAGAGACCTATTCTAAAATAATGGGGGGAGGGGGAAGGAAATGGGAGGAGGGGAGGAGGTGGAAATTTTTAAGTAAAAATAAAAAAAAAAAGGATCCAGAATTCTATTGGAAAATAGATAAACTTGCATTGCATGATAAATAATCATTGCAGTTCTGTTTGTAAGCACAAAAAAAATGCACCAATAATTATCTGTTTGCTATTGTCATAAAAATATTTCAACAATTAAAACTGGTGATCCAGATAAAAAAATAATGTAAAATAAAATAATGTTTCTTGAGGAATGATAGCTGAGCTCAATATACATGTATTCACACTAAGACAAACACTCATTGGCATGTCTACACATACGCACAAACATGCACACGCATGTACCACACACAGACACAGACGTTTCCAGATAGATGTTTCTAATAAGCAGCTATTTATATTGTAGCATTAACTTCAGATGTAGTTTCTTAATCATTAAAAGTGCAAAGAACTGAAAAATGTTCATTTTAATGAAGTCAGTGTCTAAAGATTTGGATGCACTCCCTTGGTTTATGCCTCTCTGCTGGGCTGTCCCTAAGTAAGGGATCGTTTATAAGTACTGCCTGAAGTCAGTTGGCAGGGAGGAGCCTTGAGGGTACACCATCCCACCAAGGGCTGTCTCAGGAGGGTCCCCACCTGCTCTGGATCTGCCTTATTATGTGAAATATAAAAGTGGTGTCAACTCTTTCCTCTCCAGCCAGCCACCATTCTTGGCACCATGTGACTATGCTGCAAAGGTAAGTCATGCTCTCAGCAAATGCAGCTACAGTTTTTATCCCCGAAAAGGCGTACAATTGAAGTCAAAAGAGAAGACACAGAAACCAAGCCAGTGTAGGTTTTTAACCTTTATGGGTGTCTAAAGTTTAATTGTAGTTTACTATAAATACAGGGTCTTCCGTGGTATACTCAGGCTATGACCAGTAACCAGTAGACTTTCCCCGTTTCTCATTTCTTTCAGTTTAGAAATTGGTATCTTGTCAAACATATAATTAATGGCATTTATTAAATTATATGACTACAGAAGATCAACAAACTGTGCTATTAACATGCTGATTTGGATCAAAACCTTACATTTCTTCTGAACTCTTTTTCTATTCTGCACCCTCCATTTTGCTAAGTAATTACCAGTTTCCCTAGCAACACTGTCGGTTCACAGTGAGATGTGGTGACTGCTCGTTCTTCCTGAAAGCCACCCTGCTTGTGTCGAGGTGGAATCGTCACTGCAGACTTTAGCAATACACACATCAAGCCATGTTCTTCCAGTTTTGTAGACAAAGACAGCCAATGGTAGATCTTGAATTTCAATCACGTGAGCACATAGACATAAGTGGCTTGGCTAGGAGCTAGGTGGAACATTCTGGAAAGTATTTTTCTAAATTGCTTCTGTTGCCAGGGAACACTAAAGGAGGGAGGCTGCAGACCGAACAGCCCATTCGGGACTGGCAGACCTTTGCGACTTCCTGTAACAGGTGTTGGGTTATCGGGCAGTCTGTTAGGACTGTCCAGTTCTCATCTGCTTCCCAGGTCTGGAGAGTTAAACGGTGTTTTGGGCTTGAGGCAGCTCTTGAAGTAGGTCAATGATAAACTGTTTCAGAACAAAATAATGAAACAGAGGGAAGGCGAGGCAAGGAGAGGCAGCGGGAGCGGGCTGGAAGCCCCCATTCCTCCCCACTGACCCATGTCCTAGGATGGAGCTTCCTGCCAAACTTTGGGTCAACACTCAGTATTGGAATTCCAGGCATTTTTGAGGAATGAAACTAATTTTCAAACCTTACAAAAATTCACCACATTTAAATTATCTTTTAATGGTATTTGAATGTATCCTGGTCAGAAATAAAACAAGGCAGGTATTTTATTAATATTTTGGTACAAGGCCAGGCGTGTGGTGCAGGGCTTTAACCCCAGCTCCCAGAGAGCAGGAGCGAGGCCAGCAGACCTTTTGAGTCCCACGCCAGTGTAGTCTACATAGCAAGTTCCACGCCGGCCACAGCAGAGAGAGGAACCTAAAGATTATGCGTACAAATTCATTCTTTAATATATTCTAGTTCTTTATTCTCCCATAATTATAGAAAACAATTGAATAATTTTTCATCAATAGTTAACAGATCTCAAATCACCTCTGTTTTACACTGTGTAATTGACAAATATTATTTTCCGTCTATAAAAACTGTGATTTTTTTTTCCATACTACCTTTGCTCAGTACCTCATTAACACTGGTATGCATGAGTTCTCTACCCTGCTTCTTCGACTCTGGGATGGTGGTCACATCAGGGCCTGAGCTACCATGTTGCCTTATCATTAGATTATGAGGTTTAACTTACTTCTGATACTTTTCCTTGAAAATCCTCTGAAATTCAAAATGTCTATCCTGAGCACCCACATAGTTCACGATTCATATGATGATGCTGTTTCAGCTTCAAATATTTAGAGTTTGTTTTTTTAGAGAGGGGTAACGCATGTTCCATAGAGCGCTGAAAGAAAGCCTGGGATGGATAAGAGGGAATTACCTATTCAGGCAAACGATTGTTACTATAGTGAAAGGGATACAGAAAAGTGCAATCTTATTGAAAGTCATGAGAACACCGAGTATCTGTTGAAGTGGCAGAGACTTATAAGGAGAAAGGTAGTTTACTAGGTAGAAAGAATGGCAAATATGTAACAAAAATAATTTGTGGGATGAATGGAATTGAACATGGGAAAGAGATAGACAGATGTGGAACTTAAGTCACCATATCATTTACACATCTGGAGAGAAAAGGGGAATTCAGATAAAAGTTGCTTAAAATCAAAATGACTTTTTTCCTCCCTAATTGATGTTTCTAATACAAATGGGGTCATTTGAACTGGCACGAGATAGCCTTGGGATAAAGTGGGCTCTGACTGCCTAAAAATGTTCTGGCTCCTAGCATCGTAAATGTCACCACCAGTTGTGAACAGAACGGAGGTGCCTAAAGGGATGTGAGTAATCCGGAGGTCGCCGTAGAAGGTAGGCATGGCTACTAGATGCGCCTCACATTTACCTCCTCCGTGGCACGCTCGTGCTTAGAACACGCTGAATCTCATCTGTGGCCAAGTGTAAATACAAGGGTTCCATAAAGTACTTCACCATTCGTGTTCAGGAGACAGCTTTGTTGCTAAAGTGCCTGCTTCCCAAATGTGAGAGCCTGGCCTTGAATCCCTTGCACCTGTGTGAAAATCTGGGAATGTTAACAAATCTGTAGCTCCAGAACCTGGGAGCAGGCAGAGACAAATAGATTCCCGGAGATCATTAGCCATTTAAGCCAATGGGTAAGCTAGGGGTCGGTGAGAGACCTTGTCTCAAACAATGAGGTGAAAGTGGAAGGCAGTCGAGAAAGACACTCAACAGTGACCTTCACACCCACACCTCCATCCACATCCACACCCACGTCCACATCCACATCCACACCTCCATCCACATCCACACCTCCATCCACACCCACACCTCCATCCACATCCACACCCACATCCACACCTCCATCCACATCCACACCTCCATCCACATCCACACCTCCATCCACATCCACATCCACACCTCCATCCACACCTCCATCCACATCCACATCCACACCTCCATCCACATCCACATCCACACCTCCATCCACATCCACACCTCCATCCACATCCACATCCACACCTCCATCCACATCCACATCCACACCTCCATCCACATCCACACCTCCATCCACATCCACACCTCCATCCACACCTCCATCAACATCCACATCCACATCCACACCTCCATCCACATCCACACCCACATCCACACCTCCATCCACAGCCACACCCACATCCACACCTCCATACCCACAGTACTTGTTCCTCTAGTTGCTTACTTATAAAAGCAGAAAAGCTATGAAAGAATAAATGCATGGTGCTGATAGGAGAATTCCGTGAATCATCTTAGTTAAGTCCTTGGTGCAGGGCCTAATTCCAGCCAGAGCTTAGTGCTGGCTACCACCATGGTAGTGTTGACAGCAAACATGTCCAGCTGTCCCTTTATAGAAATTCCTATGCAGCCCTGAGGGTGAAACAATGAAACATAGCAAAGATCTCATCAAAGAAATCCCAACATGGTATATCCTATGTATTCTATACATTGTGTGTATTCCGTCTACCCAGCTCCAGCAATGGCAATGCTGCAGGTGAAAGATTGTAAACCATCACTCAAAAAATCACATCATCTTCCTAAAAACACAACAAAACCTGCCCCGTCCTGGGCTCTAAACGAGCCTGGGAGCGTCCAGTAGAGCTGGCAGGGAGAGGGTTGACTCAGCTGACTCGCAGCAACTATGCCAAATTTGCTTTCATTAAAAAAAAAAGTCTTTGCTCCCTTTAATATTTTTTTGTAGTTGTTCATTGCTTTTGTTTTATTTTGTTTTGAAACATCTAGACTGGCCTCAAACATGTGACCCTCCTGTCTTGGTGGCCCAAGTCCTAGGATCTCAAGTGTGTGCTTTAGCGTTTTTCCTCTCAGAATCCCTATTGTCTGAGAATCCCAAATGTCACTTGCACTTTCTGTCTTGGAGTCCTATCTCCTGTCTGAAACATATTTGACCACAATGTCAAACCAAGCACAAAGTAAATGAAATTTTGTAGTCAGCACTGGTCTTAGATTAGGTCTGGAAACAGGGAAAACTCCCTGTTTAAGAAAGCTAGAATTTATATTGAATGTATATGATAATAAGTTAAGACTTCTTAATAATGACACAATGCACTACCTGATGAGTTGTCCCCTTTTTAAACCTGTTATAATATTTAGATAGATATCCAGAAGTATGATTGCCGCTTTAAAGAGCAGGTGGTTTAAAAGTCTAAATATCTCCAATAAAATAAAATTATCCAATAAAAAATACAGTGGTAAATTTCTGAAGTAGAAGCCAGAAGATATCAGGATACTAACTTTAAAATATTGAAAGAAAATTAACTGTGTATTGTTGCAGAATATTCCTTTACATTGTGTGAATATGTGTCATTGTGATTGATTTAATAAAGAGCTAAATGACCAATCGAGGCAAGAAGAGATATAGGTGGACAGAGAGATACAGGGGACAGAGAGATCTCAGGGAAGAAGAAAAGCGGAGTCACCAGCCAGACTCAGAGGGAACAAGACACGCATGAGGGATGGTAAGAGCCACGAGCCATGAGCCAGCAGGTAGAATAGAAAAGGGGTAAGTTGTTATTATAGCTAGTTAGACATAAGCCTAAGCTATAGGCCAAGTTTTCATAACTAATAAGAAGTCTCTATGTCGTTATTGCCACTTGGTGGCCCAAAGCAAACCTGTGTACAGTTCACCTATTGACTTTAGCATCAGTGCCTTTAAGAATGATGAAGAAGTTTGTCATCTGCAGCCCCAGCCCTCAGGAAACAAAAGCGGCAGGACCACAAATTTGAGGCCAGCCTTCTACACGGGAAGAATTGTCTCAAATGAAAAAATGAATAAAATACAAAATAAGCAAAAATTATATCCCAGGCAAGCAAAATGTAGATATTTTTGTACCAATGACCCTTCATGTTTTTTCTAAAAAATCCACTACAGAAGGAAAGCAGCAAACCCAGAAATGATCTCAAGGCTCAGACCTTGAAAATCCAGTTGATCTAAAAACTTTCAATATCCCACATTAAATATTAGCAAGCCAAATCCAGAAATATAACTTAAAATATGATGTATCATGACCACAGTAAGCCTGTGCAAAGAACACAAAAGTTGGTTTAACATTAAGAAAGATATGATCTCATATTTCACATATTAGCTAAAAGAAAATTTAATATAGTTATTTCAGTGACTGAAGATGGACAGTTAGTATTATCTATCTATAATAAGTTTTATCCAGTTAGAACTGTAAAAGAACTTCCTTAACTTGATATCATGAGAGTAACAAAAGTCTTCATCAAACCTCCTATGCATAACAAATGCTGAAATCAGGAATTCTCTACAAAATTAAAAATGCATTCAGTGTTGCTTTATTAAAAGCACCGTTCCCTTTTCTCTCCATTGTTGACCTGCATTTCTAGCAAGTGATACCAGAGGAAGCCAGTGAAGTAAACAAGCAAGAATATAGAAGAAAGGAACAGAGTTATAATGCATTGTGTTTTAAAAGTTATTGCTTGAGCATTTTATGAAAGAATATAATTTGTTTTGATGAAATCAACCTCCTCCCCTCCAAACCCTACCCAGGTTGTGGTTATTACTTGTACTGTTTTGGGTTTTTTGTTTGTTTGTTTGTCTTAATCAAATACATAAAAACTCAGAAGTCAGTGGATTATTAAAATTTAACGGGGAATTACTAGATTAAATTTTTAAAGCAATTTTTCTTAAAGCACGTGAGAAACTATCTCAAAGCAAAAAACAAAAAGCAAGCAAACAAAAAGGAAAAGAAGATTTTTTTTTCAAGCAAAATAACTTGTCTTAGTTAGGGCTTATATTGCTGTCACAAAAATATCATGACCACAGCAACTCTTATAAGGAAAACATTTAATTGGGGTGGCTTGCTTTCGATTCAGAGGTTCAGTCCATTACCATCGTGATGGAGGGCATGGCAGAGAGCAGGCAGACGTGCTGGGGACTTGAGCGCTACGTCCTGCAGGCAACAGGAAGAGGACTGACTGCCACACTGAGAGAAGCCTGAGGAAAAGAGACCTCAGAGTCCACTCCCACAATAAAACACCTCCGTCAGCAAGGCCACACCTCCTAATGGTGCCACTCCCTTTCAAACAACCCCATAACTAGAGACTAAAGAGGAGAAAACACACACACACACACACACACACACACACACTCAGACTTAACATGCTTTTAAGATTGAGTGAGAGAGAAGGATCCTATTAGGAGACACTTCAAACAATAAGGAGGTTCCTAAGATCACTGGACTCCTGAGAAATGTTTCTTCGCTTCCCCGTCCCTTTTCTCTTGGTTCTTATTTGATTAGCTCTTCAGATACCTGGGTCTTTCACACCAGTCAAACCTTCACTGTAACGTCTATTTTATACCCTGGTAGAGTTTGAGAGTGTATTAAGCATTCACTTTCAGCACAAGAGGCCAGAATCGTAAACTAAAGTTAAAGATATAATTAAAAATGGAATTCGTTATGTGAGAAGTCATTAAAATGAACACTTGTTTTTCTTTATGAAGACTGTCTCATATAATATCCAGCATGATAGCTAAGCCAATAAGGGTGCTTGCTACCACCTGACAAGGTGAGTTTGGTTCCTAGGATACACATGGTGGAAGGAGAGGACCAACTCCTACAATTTGTCCTCTGGCTTCCACAGTAACCCTGGCACGTGCAGAGTGTCCCCACACACAAATAAATAAGTTAATAAATAAATCTAATAAGCATTTTGAAAAGAATGTCTCCTATAAGAATATTAGATGTATGGCAATGAAGTAGTTGTTTTGTTGTCTCATTGTTTAGCTCAAAAGTGGGCCAGGACTAATTCTGGAGTAGAATCAAGCTTTCTTTAGTCGTGTATAAATAAATTTAATAATCTGGTAAATTTTTATAATTTGTCATTTATCTTGAATTATTTTTAATCTTCTTCACTGCTCAACAAATAGTTTGACTGCAATGCTATTGATTCTCACTAATTAGAGAGTGAACGTTCCTCGTAAATCACTATGGAAATTTTTAATGAACAAGCCAAATGAATGAGAAATCAATATTTATTGACTTTTTTCTGGCAAACAATTAAAGTAAAAAGTAGCCTGCTTCCTCAAAAACACAAGCAATGAAATTGCCTATCGAGGCTGGTGGAAGTTTTGAGCCTGTCTATAGGTGAAGCCATGACAGGCTGCAAGGACACCCAAGGGAGATGTGGAGTTGTGAGTGGGGCTTTTCTTGGTTTGCATTTCTCACTTTGTCTTCATAAATTCATGGAAGTCTCCAGACCCCTCTCCAAATCTCTCAGCTTCATCAAGATGGACATGGGTATGAGAGCATACAAAAGCTGGCTTATTAGAATGAAAAGTTAGAATGTACTTTTAGTAATTTTCTGCTCATTTTAGTAAAAAAAAAAGTGTAATTCATAATATTTTGCTTTGGATTTCCAATTTTGTTTGACTTTGATAGAACTACAAGATTGATTATGATCTTCTAAAAGTAAAGATCATTTTTAACCTAAATGTGGTTAATGTCCTGTCTGAGGGAACTTTACCGGGAAGGTATATTCCAAATATTTCTTCTGTTTAGACATGTGGTCTAATGGGTATTGGACTGTGACATTCTAGTGGGGATCTGAGAACAGGAAGATACTATGGGATCTGAGGATGAACCATCTGTTACCCTAGGTTCTGCTCAACTGGAAGGTTGGAGGGGGTCCTAAATAACAACGGTGTACTCTCCTCAGACACATAACTACTGAAACACAACCGCTGTCTCTAGTTATGACCAGCAAATTCACCTCTAAGTATGGTACAGAAAAACACCCCAACTGTATTGTATTGGTTTAGTAATACAATATCAAGGCCCTGTTCAGTAGGATACTAACCACAAGTTATGGCTGAGTTCTTCTTAAAGATAATTGTCAAATATTTTGCATAATTAGTACAGTAAGTATGCCCGATATCTATGGAAAATAATTGTAACAACAATGGGATGTTTCTATAATTGCACACTGAAAATTCTGCTCCTTATGAGTTTGTTTGTTTTTTGTTGTTGTTGTCTTGATGTTGTTTGTTTTGTTATGTTTTAATGATCCTAAGAGGCATTTAAACACCAGAAAAGCAAACAGAACCCTCACCAAAAAAAAAAAATCCACATATTTTCTTTTTTTGTTCTTTATTTTTTCCCTCCCTCCCTTCCTTCCTTCCTTCCTTCCTTCCCTTTTCTTTCTTTCTTTCTTTCTTTCTTTCTTTCTTTCTTTTTTTTATTTTTTTGGCTTTTCGAGACTAGGTTTCTCTGTGTAGCCCTGGCTGTCCTGGAACCTTCACAGTAGACCAGGTTTGCCTCCCAAGTGCCAGGATTAAAGGCAGGCACCACCACTTGCCTTGCTATAACTTCAAGTTTTCTAATGCTGCCGGTAGCCATGTCTTCCTACAGTTGAACAGTACTTCTCCATTTAGGTAAACAATGTCCATCTAAGGTAACAGGCTTTACTTTCTACTGAACCTTAGGTACTGAGTTCCTCCTTACTTATCAAGGAAGCTTAAATACTTCATCTTTCATAGTCTCAAATTTTCTGTCTGCCAATTATAAGCTCAGAGCCTCGTCTTAAATCAGCTTTGAACCACACCCAGAGAGTGCTGCACTAACAAAAATAACTAAATTGCATTTCCAAGTCCTTTGAAATTGTAGTTGTAGTTATGGATGAAAAGAAATTCAGACATATTGTTTCAGCAATTAGCAAATAAACTATAGTTCTTACAACAGTAAATTTAACCCAGTGAAATGATTAAAAAGTAGAAATAATCTTTTTCAGAAGTGACAAGAAATCAACTACATAGAAAATTTCATATATGTATTTCTTTATATTTAAATATAAATAATTTATATAGTTTTATTTCAATAAAAACATTTATAATATAATATAAATTATTTTATTTACTGAAATACTCCAAAAGAAATAACAGAATTAAGGGTGGAAGTTTCCTGTGAGTGGGTCCCCAAACAAAATGACCAATAGAATCGTGGACTCTTGTACCTCTGAGTATCATGTTTTTCTTCAGGAATGGCTAGAAGGCGAACTGTGTAGGCCTTGTGTAGAAATATCATCAGGCAGTCAGGCAGTGTCACATGCGAAAAACAGCAGGGTTTTAGTGGGAGAGGCAGAAGGTCTGCGGAACGTTCTCCAAATTCCCTGGTCTCTATCAACACCTGAAACAGCAGAACTAACCAAAATAGGGTGGTATTAAGAATTCTCCAAGTGAAAAAGAACATAAGTGTGCCCCTTTTCTCTTTTTAAATAAAATTTAGCTACACAAATATGGAAACCCATAGGATTACACAAAAAATGCTTAATACAAAACTTGAATATTTCTAAGTATTAAAGTGCTACCTGGCCCACACCTCCTAATCCGGTAGTCTGGGAAGAAGGATGGCATCTTGGTTTTGATGTGCCATTGCTGCATGGTTTGCCATTAAGAAACGTATCTGTTACTATTTCTAAATATTTTAAGTGAGTGCACATGATTTTCTATAGCTCGTTTTATTCTTTCTAATCTGCTCAATATCAGCAAATCAAGATAGCTATGAAGGGTGTATTATGTAGAATTCATTCTTCTGGGCGTTTTGAGGTCTGTTAGTGCATTTAATCTTCATAACAATGTGGTGATTGTATTATGTCATTATCACTCCCATTTTGCCGTTGAGGATCCTCGGGGAGTGCTGAGAAGCTGGGTAAATTGCCCAGTTTTATGGCATGGCAGCTCTTTCTGGATTCGAACTGTAGGTCTCTTCTGACACTGACTATCTACACTGGCTCTCTGGGATGCTTAACTCTACCACCTGAATGCAGTATGCACCAGCCCCCAATCCCAAAGGGTCCATCTTTTATGAACTTGCAGTCACTGTAAATAATATGCAGATACCGTTTAAGTTTCAAAATGCCACAAAGTGTCTCATTATGCCCAGCATTTCAGTTGACAAAAGCAGAAACCAGATAGAACCGGTTATGATTGGACCCAGGGCATGACTGAGTGAATAGTGGACTTTGTTCTTAATGCAGCTCCATCCCTGCTCTCCCCGCTGCCTGGGTCTGACCTCCAGCAGCATTCCACGTACATCAAAACGGTGAAGAAAAACGGAATGAGTCACAGCGGTGTTGTAGGGAACTGGTCTCCATGTTACAGGTTATATAACATCCTAATTTCATAGCGCGTTTTCATACCAGCTACTAAAATCATAATTAAGTCCATTAAGTTGTTTTAAAGGATCCACTTGAAAGCCATATTGAAGGCATTCTTGAGCTGCAGGTACAGCCGTGTCCCACTCACTCAGACTTCCATCGTTAGGTCCTGCCTGGCGGCTCTGAATGCATCCATCTGCGGTTGTTGGTCTGTTTAAGACTGCTCTGCATTTGTGTTTCTGCCTGCACTGGAGTCAGTGGTAGGCTGCTTCACAGACTGGAGGATCTGAAGGAAAGAATACATCAGAAAGCAGGAGAGAAAAAAGCAATTTTCCTCTGTTTGTGAACAGCAAAACAAGACACAGCAGAAAGAAGAGGAAAAGGGATGCCTGAGGTCTGGGGCTGAGAAACCATGTTACCATAGCAATGAGGAGCTCTCTTAGGAAGAAGTGACAGACAGGGCCAGGTAATCCTTTCCATCTCACAGTGCATAGCTAAGAGACTGAGCCAGGTGCTTTTCCACTGCCACCACCTAAAACGACAGCTCATTCTTTAGGGGAAGGATTTTATTCCTGGGATATATACACAGCCAAATAAAATCCCTTAGAGTTGTGTTCCCTCTGGTGTGCTATGCTGCTGTGACTTTGCAGAGTTACACTGGGGATATATTTCTTTACGGAACAGAAAGTAAAATAGAAAAAGAGTGGTTGCGGCAGGCACAAGATTGCACGTGCAGTTCACTTCTAGACTGTAGAAGGAGCATAGGCCCGTCCATCTGAGCTCTTTCTAGGCTGTTCCACAGAGCAGCCATATGTACAAGTCAGGAGACAAATGGCCAGCTGCCTTTGAGCCTCAGTCTGCACCTCTGAGGAGTGAAGTTTGACTAGACTCCCAAGATTCTTTTCAGTTGTAATACTGTGATTCTTAAATCACATAGTGGAAGAAGATAGCATATGATGGATAACAAAGACAGATACCTGGCTACCCAGCAGCTGGTGTCCCCTATTTCAGAGGACCTTTCTTGGCTGTCATTGTCATCTTCTCAGAGAGAGTGTTCTTCCTGTGTAAGTGCTATCCATGTGACAGTTCTCAGCACCACCCCACTCTCGGTTCTTTTAAAAACCTGAGTCGTTTTGATTTTCATTTCTCTGATGGCTTAAGTGTCTTTCAGACATTTGAGATTCCTTTGTTGAAAGTTCTCTGTTTAGGTCTGTACTCCATTTTTAAAATTGAATTATTTGTTCTTTTAATGACCAATTTCTTGAGTTCTTTGTATATTTTGGAGATCAGCCCTCTGTCCAATGTGGGGTGGGTGAAGATCTTTTCCCATGCTGTAGGCTGCTGCTTTGTCTTGTTGACAGTGTCCTTTGCTTTACAGAGCTTTTCAGTTTCAGGAGGTCCCATTTATTAATCATTTCTCTCAGAGTCTGTGCTGCTGGGGTAATATTTAGGAAGAGGTTCCCTGTGCCAAGGTGTTCAAGTGTACTTCCAACTTTCTCTTCTATGAGGTTCAGTGTTGTTGGCTTTATGTTGAGGTCTTGGACTTGAGTTTTGTGCATAGTGATAGATATTAATCTATTTTCATTACTGTACATATTGATATCCAGTTATACCAGCACCATTTGTTAAATATGCTCTCTTTTTTTCCATTTTATATTTCTTTGCTTCTTTGTCAAAAATCAGGTATTTGTAGGTGTGTGGATTGATATCCGGGTCTTCTATTCAGTTCCATTGGTCCTCCTATCTGTTTTTATGCCCATACCAGCCTGTTTTCAGTACTGTAGCTCTGTAGTAGAGTTTGAAGTGAGGGATTGTGATGCCCCCAAAAGTTCCTTTATTGTACAGGATTGCTTTGGCTGCCCTCGACCTTTTGCTTTTCCATCCTATCGTACACCTGTCAGAATGGCCAAGATCAAAACCACTGATGACAACTTATGCTGGAGAGGATGTGGGGTAAAGGGAACACTCCTGCCTTGCTGGTGGGAGTGCAAACTGGTATAGCCGCTTTGGATATCAGTATGGAGATTTCTCAGAAAATTAGGAAACAACCTTCCTCAAGACCCAGCAATACCACTATTGGGCATATACCCAAAGGATGCTCAATTGTACCACAAGGACATGTGTTCAGCTATGCTCATAGCAGCATTATTTGTCATAGCTGGAACCTGGAGACAACCTAAAAAGCCCCTCAACCGAAGAATCGATAAGGAAAATGTGGTATATTTATACAGTGGAGTGCTACACAGCAGAAAAAAAAATCTTGAAATTTGAGGGCAAATGGATGGATCTAGAAAACATCATATTGAGTGAGGTAATCCAGACCCAGAAAGACAAATACCGTATATACTCAAAAACTAGCCTACAATTCACAATCCCAGAGAACCTAGACAACATTGAGGACCCTAAAAGAGAAATACATGGATCTAATGTACATGGGAAATAGAAAAAGACAAGATCTCCTGAGAAAATTGGGAGCATGGGGATCATGGGAGAGGGTTAAAGCGGAGGGGAGAAGAAAGGAGGATAGCAGAGGAAAATATACAGCTCAATAAAGCCAATAAAAAATTAAAAAAAAACCATTTCTCTTTTTAGGATGGAAAATAAAATACTGGTTTGTAATCTGTAATCTCTGCTATAAAGTGCCTCTGGTGCTTGTTTTCAGACTCTCAATGTTGTTTGTTGTAGGCAGTATACTGTTGTCTACTCAGGTTGCACAGTTAAAGCTCTGCCTTTGACTTGAGCCAAGTGAATTTTTGCTAGACGTAATTGCATGTGTGCTCAATCTGTTTACACCTGATGAGAGAGGGGAATGCTGAAGCAGATGTTCCATATGCCATTCAAGATTGTCTGACAGCTACGCTAGGCAGGTTCCATCATAGTAACAGGACTAGTGGTCCCTACTTTCTTCACAGTCTTACACCTGCTAACGAGTCCTCCTCAATTCCCCTTGTTTCATTTGCTCAGTACAAGCAATTAGGGAAGCTTCTGCAGTCCTGCAGGCGGGATGCTGTGCTGTGTTTAAAAGCCAGGATTCTATTGCCAAAGGAACCATATTGACACATGTGGGATAGACATCTTCCTCGGGTTACTTTGTCATCTACTAACCAAAGTTGTTACCAAACCAACCAGTCATGAGGCTGTCTGTGGCTTAACTGTCTGCAGTTTTCCACCAGCCTTCCCTCTCCCACGTTCTCTAACAAACATGGAGTAGATGCTGGAGAGCTGGATTTCCTAGGCTGGTCCCATCGTACATGATTTCCTAACTTAAAAAACACATCTCCATGGTATTAAAATCTTACGGTATTGACTTTTCAACACAAACTAAATTGGAGTGGCTAGCTAGTAGCCAGAGAGTCAGAGCCCTGGGGTAATCACAGCAGTTCCAGCTAGCTGTGTAGAGGAGGGCAAGCTACTCCAAGTTTCTGGGCTCCAGGAGAGGAAGCATCTGCTTGCTTGTTGTCTCATGGGTCTATAATAAGGAACCTACAAGGTGGAGCGTTTGACAGTGCTTTGCAGAGCATGCAATCCAACTCCAACACAGAAAAGATGGAAGACATGCATAAACTGTGATATTTTCATTGTGTTATTGCTTTCATCTGTATGGTGTGCTGCATGTTTATTCATAAACAGAGATTGTAAGGTTGACTTTCTCCCAATTATCACAACTAATGAATTCTTCTTAATGAGAAGCTACAAATATAGATTTTATTCGAGGGAGGAAATTAAAGTGATGAAGGCGACTTTTTTCCTCCATTGGCACGTAAAAAGTAAAGAGACTACTAATTAGAAAATATCTAGTTACTCTCTGTATTCACCTAGTGGCTTGGCTTCTCCCGGTCTTCATTCTTCACTCAAGTATAAGATATGAAAAGTCAGCCCTTCTGTAAATATTGTCACTCGGTGATGTGTCTCCTGGACAAATGTGTGTTGAATTTTGTTTGTTAGAACTGTATGCCAAGTGCTCAGCTTTATAAGTAAGAGAGAAAGCACCTGAGATGCTTTAATGTTTGTATTTTATGATACTTTAAGATAATGCTGTGCAAAGGAATTGCTCAGAATACTTATTCTCATGGGAAATTCTTTTCAGTTCAAGTGTATCACAGTTTTCTATAACCGAATTATTTGCTTATTTTAATAATTTAAATTCGGGGTCACTTAATTAATTTTTTCCAAAGTGACTTTGTTTAATGATTGCCATCCTGAAAAGATGAAATGGGATTAATCATCAAAGTATTTGATTTACAGTAAATGATCATGAGTATCTATGTAAAGAGTCCCTCCACTTGAATACTTTTTCTCTAATCAGTACTCATACACCACTAACACAATAGGTGGATTCTCTTCCCCCGCATGCATGTAACAAGGTATAACTGTTAAGAGCCAGTTAGAGAAGATCGCAGGAAAGCTCTTAGGAGAGTTTCATTATTCCTTGTCCCCTGCCTCTTTCTCATCCTGTCCTGCATTAGAATTTTCTGACAGAGACTCACCCATGCCAACCTTGGATGCAGAGTGGCTTTCGTACCTCAGCCTCCTAAGCGCAGAAATGACAGTCGGGCTTTGCCGTACCCAACAGCTGCTACTCTTGGTTTTGTCTGTTCGTTTGTTTCCCTCCATCTCTTCCCTCCCTCCTCCTCTCTTTGAGAATGTAACCTAGAAACTAATTTCAGAAGATGTAATCTTTCTCCTTCTCCCTTCATGGTGCCAGGAGTTACACACTGGGTAGCTCAATTGCTTATCTGTTTATGTCACCAGGAAATAGATTTACTTGTCCTAAATTTGCTCACATTAAATACATTCTGTCCTAGTATTTTTTTTCCAATAGAGTTCAAAGAGGAACAAGTTAGATACACACACGCTATCAAGAATGAAGTTGTAGAACCTCTCAGTGCTGTTGTAGTCAAGGTCACCTTTACCCACACTTGACTTTGGCAACTTAGCCTTCATGGAGTTTCTAAGGTCTCCTATAACTTATCATCCCCCAACATGTGTGTCCATAAGTAACTGCGAACCTCTGCTTTTTAGTTATGTTGGAGAAAGGCCTTATGTTCTCAGGGTGATAGATTTTTGGTGCCACTTGTGCCCCTGGTCATTGATAACCAGTGATTGGATTTCAGTGTCTCTGCCAGTCGTCTCCAACGTCTTCACTCACAGGTAATTTTGCAATATTCTTCCTAGACTTGAATGAAGCCGTCCCAGAGACAGAGCGCCTGGATTCAAAAGCACTGAAAACTCGGGCCCAGCTCTCTGTGAAGAACAGGCGCCAGAGGCCCACGAGGACACGGCTCTATGACAGTGTCAGCTCTACGGATGGAGAGGACAGCCTGGAACGGAAGGTGAGGGCTCCTGGTTATCAGACGAGTAGCAAACGTGGCAGCTATTTTACTAATAGAGTTTTGCTCCCTCCTTGGAAGGAACTACAGTGCTTTATGTCTTTGTCTCCTGAATTTATATTCAATGTGCTATATGGTTGTCATTTATTTCTTTTCTCTATTCATTCAGTACCATAGCCAAGAGCATTATCCATATTACCATATTTCTTGATGGTACCTTTGGTATTCAGCTGTTAGTTTTGATCTTGTGGGAAGTAATGACCATTCAAGTACTCGTTTGTACATGCTTAGGTGGCTGTGGTAGCTGCATTGTTTATTGGTGAGTAGCCATGAGCTGTGCATTCTCAGAAGTAAGGCAACATCCAAAGGTTCCTTTTCCTGAGCAAAGGCCAGTTCATCTCTAAGTAGGTGTCTCACAGCACCGACTCTCACTGCCATAACTTGCTGTGTGACCTCTTAGCCCAACAGCCTTCAGTCTCTCTGACCCCACACATTACCAAATCGCTTCTGCCCAAGGATTGGAGAGTTTCTTCTCCAGAATCAGATTCTGGTGTCGCACTCCTCACCCCTGTGGCTAGCCATGGGGCCTTCTCATCGCACCACGTGACTGAGTCTCAAGAAGGATTACGGCTTCCAGAAAGGGACACTTTGTCCTCCGTCTCGGGAGACACTTCACCTTCGTCGCCTTCAAAATCTGATCATGATACAGAAGACGCTTCCTGCCACCGCCAAGCAACCAAGAAAACCTTACATGAAAAAGGTATTTGGATTTTGTTTTGCTTTTCCATTTGGCTTTCATCTGACATCACTAATACCTCAACTGTACAGTATAAAACTAGGTTTTTCTCGTAGGTGTAGAGCCTTAAACACTGCTTTCCTTCTATCTTAGGGAAGGAGAGAATGCCCACTTCCATGTATTTTGTTTTGTTTGTTTTTAGTTTTGCCTGGCAGTCTGGTATTTTTATCTCTTTAGCTTTCTCCATGTTGACTATTAAGGGAATGTTCTGGAAACTGTCTAAAGGTTGTGTACACTAGAGCCTGGAGTTTTCATGAACACAAACAGCCACGTAGGGAAAATGTGAAGATTAGATGATGTCAGCCGCTACCAGTTGATTGATTTTTATTTAACCAAGTTTTCACAGTAATGATGGTGATGCTATCACTGTAGTAATCATTGCAGGGATTAGCATTGCCGTGTGTGTGATAGAAGAGCAATGGGAAGAGATGCGGAGCAGGTAGAGAGTTAGTAGACTTGACTTTTCAAGTTTTATTTTATGTGCATGGGTGTTTTACCTGCAGGTCTGTCTGTGTGCCATGTGCATGCATTGCCCTCAAAGGTCAGAAGAGAATTATCAGATACCTGGAACTGGAGTTGTGGGTGGTTATGATCCATCATGTGGGTGCTAGGAATTGAACCCGGGTCCTGTAGAAGAGCAGCCAGTGCTCTTAGCCACTGAGCCACCTTTCCGACCCCTATACTTGTCTTTTTAATAATTTATTTTGGTAGATAGAAACAGTAAATCTGTGTTTAAATTAAACAGTGCAGAGAAATATAAAACATGAAGTTTGCACCCCTTTTACATATGATGTAATCCTTTAAAGTAACAATGTAGAATTATGTTATTTTTGTATAAGTAATATAATGTATACATATACAGAACAGAAATTATTTTTATATATGTTTTGGTTTATATGCTTACATTTTTACAAAAATACACTAACAAATCACATGACTCTGAAACTTTATTTTACAAATTATATTTTATTGGCACCTATTTATGACTATATTAAAATAGCTATATATATATATATATATATATATATATATATATAAATCCTGTATCGTCTATTAAGAATTATATGTAAAGATACTCAAAGCAGAGACTGGAAAGATTGCTCAATTGATAAAATACTTACAACCAAAGCATGTAGACTCAGGTTTGGATCCCCGGCAACAAGGAAAAAGCTGGGCATGGTGGTTTACATCTATAATCTCAGAGCTGGGGGATAGACAAGCAGATCTGTGGAACTCACTGGCAGCCCATCTAGCCAAGTCAGCGACCCATACTGTCGCAAAAAGAAGGTGGAAAGGAACTAAAGAAAGATGTCTGATACTGGCTTCTAGCCTCCACATGCGCACACACTCACATAAGCACACACACAGACATGTATACACACTCACATAAACACACACAGACATGCATACACATTCACATAAATACACAGAGACATGTATACACACATAAACACACACAGACATGCATACACACTCACATAAATACACACAGACATGCATACACATTCACATAAACACACAAACATGCATACACACATAAACACACAAACATGCATACACACTCACATAAACACAGACATGCATACACACATAAACACACAAACATGCATACACACTCACATAAACACACACAGACATGCATACACACTCACATAAACACACAAACATGCATACACACTCACATAAACACACACAGACATGCATACACACTCACATAAACACACAAACATGCATACACTCACATAAACACACAAACATGCATACACACTCACATAAACACACACAGACTTGCATACAGCTCACATAAGCACACACACGGATGTGTATACACACTCACATAAACACACACAGACATGCATACAGCTCACATAAGCACACACACAGATGTGTATACACACTCACATAAGTAAACACACAGAGATAAGTATACACACAGACATCCACTCATAGTCTCATAACACACACAGGCATACACACATACTCTCGTAACATGCACACAGACATATACACATATTCTCATAATGCACACACATAGGGAAAAATAATCATGGCAGCCCTGGTGTGTGCTAACAAAGCTGGAAAAATGGATAAATGATTGCTGTGAATTTATGTAATGAACCCATGCTGCAGGAAATCAGTCAACTAAAGTATAACTAAAGTTATCTTTATAACTGCAGATCTCCAGGAGAAGACATCAACAGGGCCAGATTACAAGAGCTATCCAATTATATTTGTAAAGAGCAAAGTTGGTAGATTATTTAGAAGTGTAGACAGAATTTCTCTTTACCAATGGGAAGGACAAAGTCTGCTCCCTGGAAGGAGGGGTCAGGAGGTGGTAGTGGGAAGAGTGTGAGGGACCTCGGTTCTACACAGTGCAGCAGAGGCAGGAGCAGCCACAGGCTCTTCTGTTCACTTTTACTGATATTCTCTGCCCATGCCATAAGTATTCTGGATTTTAGCTGTCAAAAAAAAAACCCAAAATACAAAGTTAATGGGTGGTCTTTTAATGTTCAAATAACTCCGAAGAACTGATTCTTTTTAAGAAGTCAAAAGTGACTCTCAGTTCCATGAAAAAAAGATTAACATTGGTTTGTAAGTTATGAAAAAGAGAACAACTTCACTAGTGATCAGAGAGGTGACCCTTTGAATTACCTGCCAGAGTCACCAGATCTCAGACTAGCTGGGAAGAGTCTGCCCGACTGCATGAGCTGTGGAAGTCACCAGACTCGCTCACTGCAGGTACAACTGCATAACACTGTGCCTTCAAAGGTCCTCATGCATTGTTGTCTGCCAGATTATAAAATACAAGTTTCCTACAGACGCTTATGAAGCAGAAACCAGCTGACCCATGGTGCTTTGTGACTTGGGGTCAGCATTGGCGTTCTCCTGAGCGTCCTTGCTGGGGCCTGTCAGTTATCTTCCAAAGACAGTCCTGCACACAGCTCTTTAGAAGCAGCCTGGGAGACAAATATTGAGTATCTAGAGGAGGCAAGAGAATTCTGTCAGGCTCACCACACAATCCAACATGGTAGTCAGGCTGCTGAACAGCTTGACTGTGAAGTTGGCTTACGTTGAAAAGAACTTTGATTAATGGTTATGATAGTGCCTTTATAGAGATAGGCTTGCAGTTAGCGCTCCACCATCTCCTAAGCGTGCAGACTGTTGTTGGGAGAAGGCCAAAGCAGAAACTCTTTCTTTGGAGTCCCATTGTGTGAGTCGATGTTGTTGTTCGGCTTGTTTTGTTTGGTTATTTGAAGTGCTGGAGACTGAACTCAGAGCTTTGCAAATGCTAGCCGAGCATCCTACTGCTGAGTGCATCCTCGCCCCACGACGTGCTATCCAAAGGCACGATGATCAGACAGTGGACCTCTGACCTGGGAAAACTCATGGAGACTTTTAAAAGCTCAGTTTTATCTGAATTCATGCTGCCCTTTTCTTCTGATTGATGCTGTTTTGAAGTTGGGAGAGGAGTCATTTAGAGATGGGAAGGATGCCCCATGGGCTCCTAAGCAGCAATGGGGAGCGGTCTGAGGACCTCTCCGTTTCCACAGAGCAGAGCTGCCTTGTTTGCATCTGTGTCTGCTTTGGAATTAACCAGGACTAAAAAGCAAGACACAGGTCGTTTCTTCTCCAGAGACCAAGATCTTGGGTTTTCCCTTCTTCAGTCCTTCTGGGCTGGCCATACTTTGCATTACTAAACAGAGCAGTTCATTGAACAGTTTTCAAATGCCAGCCTTGAAAATGGACAAGTATGACTGTTGTAACCTACTGTCTCAATCATGGTTTCTAGTGCTATAATACAAATACCATGACCAAAAGCAACACGAGGGGAAAGGGGTTCATTTCCTCTTCTACTTCCAGTTAACAGTGTCTTGTCCAGAGAAATCAAGGCAAGAGAGAGGGGCACGAATCAACGGCAGGAACAATGCAGCTGCTGTGCAGAGTGCTGCTTGCTTACTGGTTGCTCCCAGCATTACCTTCCAGGCTCCTATAGATCAACCCACAGAGCTTTTTCTAGCCCAAAATTTCCAAGTCCTTCCACAATCCTCACCAAAAAAACATGGTCTGGTCTGTCCCAGCAATACCCCACAAACCTGTTACCAGATATAGTCAGGTTGATAATGAGATTAACCTCACATACTAACTGAAAAGTGGTGTTGGCACTTCATCCTTTCTTTTCCTTGTTAAAGTTTGTAGTCTAGAGTTTCCTGTGCCTTCATATTCATTCACATTTATTCCCGTGTCCATTGCACACTTGCTGAGCACCTAATGTGTATCCAGGTGTGTCCTCAGTGACTGTTGGAATTGCACCACTTCCTTCAGGGAGCTGCATACCAAAGTCCGTGTCTTCATCTTCTCCCTGTGTGTGTTTCTGATGTTCGTGTTCATTCTGTCTGTGCCCCACAGAAAGAATGTTTGGTGGTCGACTTGTCCTCTCTGGGACCCCTTGCCAAGCCACAGTCAGCATGTCGAAAAGCACTTTGCTTCCTTGGCATTCTATTCTCAAGTTCTCCACACCTTGAAGGATGCCAGAGACATCTCAGCCACTGACTGTCAGACAGTGCTCTGAAGAACACGGTTCTGATCATCAGTTTTCTATGTCCCCAATTCCAGCAATTACACACATCTAATCAAGCACAGGGTGCTGTCTCATGCTGCTAAGATCTTTTAAAACATGCTGTACCAAAACAGTAATTTTCTAGCTTATTTTGGAGGGATCAGCTGACATAATAACCACTAGCCTTCATTCATTCCATTTTCTCCTTGGTGGTGGATTCATAAAACACAAAGTTACTCAGTGAGCATAAAATTAGAATCACATTAACTGGCTGTGTACACAGGATGTGCCATTCATGTGCGGATGGCCTGCCCCTTTCACTAAAGCTTCTCACATCCCTCAGGGTTCTCCCACCCAGCTCCAGACAAACAGACCTAAGCACCATTCAAACAGTAGGGAAATCCCATTGCTCCCTTTTGATCATATTGCTGCAGTGCATCCAACCAATGTTAACAAAGTGGAATCCTCCTTCACTGAATCAGAACTCCAGAGAATAAGGCTCTGTAATGCCTTGCATTCCTTGCTCTATGAGACACAGATTCTTTACTGTAAGCTGGATGTGAAAATTCTGGTGTGGCCAATCTCTGGCACCCTCAGTGTGTGGCTCTTAGCACTCCCTGACTTTCCAGTGAGGGAGCTTACTCAAAGGGGCTTTGTGATCCTCCTAGGTACAAATTTGACCTCATGTTTATGTTCTTGGCTAACACTGTACCCAACATAAATCTCACCTCCTTAATTTGGCCTTGGGCCAGCCACCCCATTCCACAGTGATTTCCACAGTTGCTTCTGAGTTCGCTCCTTTGTGTACAGTGACTGACTTGGTGGTTAGTGTGAACCAACGTTTTCTCTCGTAGCTTACTATCCTTGTTCTTCTTGGTTCTTCAGAAAGAGCGTGACAAATAAACAACGCTTGAACATTGCTAGACAAATTACTAAGTTTGCCTCTCCAGACAAGTAATACAGTCATCTGGGTGGGGTTCGCCAGCCAAACCCAACAGCCGCCTGTTTGGAAGGGAAGTGTTCCTAGAATGTGGCCATACTTTTTCTGCCACGTAAGCATCCCTTCAAGCTATTTTGGCAGAGCAGGGTGATTGAATGAGAAACTGAACCTCTTCTCAACATACACTATTTACTCTTTTGCCCATGGGGATGGGGGAATCTTCCTGATGCCTGGCCTACAAGTGTGCTTCATCCTGCTCAGCACTGTGTCGTGAGCTCTGGATATGGCTATGTCACAGGTTGCCATCTGCCTGGCTTTTAAAGAAATCTTACATCATCACTTTTTGTCTATTGAGTTAGTTATAAAGATGGCTAATCTATCACTGTGTATTAATGAAACCCTAACGATAGCCTCTGGCCACCCTACTAGAATTAGAAGTTCTCCAGATGTGTTGGTGTCTCCGTTTGCATGCCATCGTTTTCCCTCATCAGTATGAATGGAGACAGAGGGATCCCATAACCACCACCACCTCAATGGTTTACCTGTAACTGAGTGGCAGTTAGGTTAGCAGAAGCCAGGGCAGTATATCTCCAGGGGTTGTAGAACAGGATTCTGTGACCATGAAGGCATGAAAATGCTTCCTTTCTCCCCTGTAGGAGCAGCTTTATACTGAGGCTTTGTCTCTGGCTTACATAGCAGTGAGGCTTTGTCCAGTCAAGGTTAGTGAGCAAATTCAGACTCACTATCAATTTTCTACTCAACTTCTAGAAGTCAGTATTCTAAGTTTCTGTTTTGACGGTTGGCACACTGCCTGACATAGAGCACTTTCAGGAACTTTCCAGCTTGGCAAAGTCTTCCTACAGTTGCCCTCTCCTTCATATACTGCAGTAGGCCTCTGCGTGTGTGCATAAATGCCATGTTACTGCGGAGAGTGGAGAAGATGCTCTGCTTGGTCACTGCAGAAAATACAACTGAAGGCTCCACCCGGGCTGTACAGAAGACGGAAGGAAAGATAGAGTGTCCCTGTGAGCAGACATGTCCAGGAGTCCGGAGCAGTGGGCTAGCTCAGTGACTGAACGTGTTGCTTCTGCGGGATAGCCTGACTGAGTGTAAAAGCCAATAGGTGTTATTTTCTATTGCTCTATAATTTAAGTATCTTGGATACTTGTGCTAGGGAGCCACAGACTATTCTCAGAAGAGAATAAATAGAAAAGGACAATGAGCGTGCGGGAACTGAGTGAGGAGACTCTCGGGAGAATGCTTGTGAACAGGGAGCCTGGCACTGCTGGGCCTGGGCAGAGACTCACACAAGAGCCATGAAACCTATGTGGTTAGATCATAGTGCGAAGAAGGTGAGCCAAAGCTCATCACAGGCGTGGGACTTCAGAACACATGCTTTATCACTAATGGAAAATAAGAAATCAAAAACACTGTATGGAAAATATGATTAATTTCTTTTTAAATAGAGGAAGTCCAGAATCCAGGAAAGAAACCAGGTCAGGAAGTGGATCTGAAAAATCCCATCATAAAAGAAGGGAGAGTCAAGTGTCTGATTGAGCAGATTGATGTCATTAAGGAGGGACTGTGGGATTTAGAGACCAGGATGTGTTTGTTGGGGAAGCAAGAGCCAAGTTGCTGAAGCTTAAAGTCAAAGTGCTTGGTGTGGGTGCCTGAGCTTCTGATGGGTCACAAAAGTCATATAGGAACAGTTTCTAAAACCTAATGGACATCTTTCCTAACACCAAATAAATAAATATGCACAAACACAATATGTGCCTTTCTTCAGCACATACCAACCCCATGTTAGGTTTTATGCAGACCTAAAGTTCTACCATACATTAAAAATTAATTTAAATGATTTAAATGGCAAGGGGCACTATTCTTTAATCTCGCCTCTTCATTTCAGTGTTGCTTGAAATGTGTTTTGGCAAATGTGTGAGATAATGATGTGAGGTTGCCTAGCAGCAAGCTCTGTGATGGGCAGAACCCGGCTTTTAGTGCTAAGATGTCCAAATGACTACAACAGGAACAGGTTACAGAGAGTCTCAGTGACATTGTCTCGGGGTTCATCTCGCCACTCATTAAAGCATCTTCTAGCTGCACTAATTCAGAAAATAATTAAGGAAGCTCTTTTAACAGGTGCTGTCCTGGCCCTTAAGAGTTCTTTAGGATTGAAACGGAAGAATTCATCTCATTTGTTTCTTTGGCTTCTATTTAGAAAATTGAAACCTGATTGTTTTTTTTTTTTAGGTATCCATTAGCAAAATCACCTTACAAGGTATCCATTTTTAAATATGGATTTGAGCCACATCTATGACTATTTAATTCTGTTAGTGGAAGAATAATGATGCAAATATTCATAATAAACATTTGAAGCAAGAAGTGAATTTTTGACACAGGCATATATCTGATTCTTGTATTTCATCATGTACATTTTAAAGAATTATTGTAATCTGCTGAGAACCATTAACTAGCAATACAAAAAGCTCATAGCTAGGAATGCTTGGAGTCTCTGTCCATGTACTGTGCTAGAGTAAGAGCTTTGGAGCCTCCCTGAAGAACGGGTAGGTGTACTGGTATCTGTTTAGAAGTTTGTCCTGAGGTAAACAAAAATCATAAACAAAATTAACCATTAAGGTTAATTGAACACTGTCTTGGGATGCCCATTTTCTATACATTCCATGCAAGAATTTCTAGACCTTAAAAAAAAAAAAGCTAGAAGCAGACACCAGCAATTAACAAGGAAGTTTTGCACAAACAATCACATTTGATTTAAAACACTACCTGTCAATCATCCATGGTGATTGAAGATGCTGGAATGTGGCACCCATCACTTTCTGCTGCGGTTTCATCTGCCTTATCAAAGGTGGAGTACATACCACCGGTAGAACCTGGCGCTGCATTCACACCTTCCTCATGGTTGCGACACTGCAGAACAGTGCCAGCATCATTTATGGAGTAGCAACTCGGTCAGCTACAGGTCCTTGGAAGATTTGGGTATTTTCTGTCTCATGGTAGGCCAAACAGTTGTGTTCCAACTAGCTCTTAAAAAGAACCTTTCAAAGATCTATTTGGCTTCTGCTTAAAAAAGGTTTCCCCATGTTCTTCCTTACCCTGTCGCAGAACTAGCCCTGGGCCACTAGTATGGGAGATCTCAGGAGGTAATTTAAGGGAAAACAAAGGTGTGCATTGGTGTTTTGCCGTGGGTGTTGAGTCCCCTGGGTCTGGATACTTGAACCCAGGTCAGTCAGTGCTCTTAACTGCTTAGCCAATTTTCCACCCACCAAAGGGAAAGTTTTATTCAGTTGCTATCTTCAGCTCCCAAACTTTAAGAGGTGATATTTTCTACTTGGATTTGAGATTCAGAAGGGCTTCTTCAGAATGTAGGAGAACCCCAAACCAAGAAATCTGTGGAAGAAGGAAATAGGCTTTGGGTGCCTGGAGGTAGATCCAGAGGCAGGCAGACATCAACACACGTGCTGGGAAATGAAAGTGTTTATTCCGCTCACTTCCCTCTTCCCTGTCTCTCCAGTAGGACTTTGCTGCTCCGCTGACTCTGGCCATCATTGCTGAGTTTCTGTGTCCTCTAGACAGGACAAACACCATGTTCTTATACGTTGAATAATTCAGGCAAAACCCTTAGCTTCAGAGATACACTGACTTTTGATTCATGGCTTAAAATATAATGCTAACATATCTTTTTCCTATGTGTCTATGTCCTAGACGGTGCCAATTGTCCTAAATCACTAAGAACATCCAGTTCATTCATGGTACAAGGAGGAAAAATTAAGCTGAAGTTTGTGGATCTGGGGTAAGCTTTTCCTTCTGGGAAAGTGGTTCTCCATGAGGCAAGATTAAAAGAAGACGTTACCTTTCTCTTCATGACTGTATCCTGTTATTGTAGGGCACCTTTGCGATGGAACCCCAACAAGGGGAAGAAATGGAAAGAAAAAGAAGCCAGTAGGTTTTCTGCAGGTAGCAGGTACGGGTGGGCGATTAAGAATGTACATTTCTTTCCATCCCTCTTACTGTTAACCAAGATCAGTGGTCAGTGTTTCTAAACACACCTGATGAACCCAGAGTTGTAACCAAAATAAATAAATAAATAATTGAGCCATTATTTTATGGCTGTCTTTAGTTATAGCTTTGAATAAGTCCATTGGTCACTAACTGCCAAATTACAATCATATGAACAATTCCATTAAATAATTATCTAAATGCATCTGTGTGATAGTTTAGACATATTTCAGGTTTCTTTATTGTTATACTGGGTTTGGTTGGTTGATGTCTTTTGTTTTGTTCTGTTGGCCTGGTTAGTCACACTGTTAATGCGTTTCCTCTTCCCACATCCTCATGTAATAGGTTAATTTTGCATTTGACACCATGCTGACATTCTACATGCATGTAAGAATGACCACCAATCTCTGGCTGGACTCTGCAGTTTAGTGGACTTGCAAGAACTGTGGACTACACTTACCTTTCAGTAAACATTTTTGTTTTATAGAGAACTAAGTTTTGAACAGCATGTTGGCAAGTTTTCCCTGTTCTATTTTGAGGTTATATAATTTAAGATAGATTTATGTAGGGGGCAGCAAATCATAAAGCTCTGAAGCCCATGTGTCTTGGATTAAATTTTAGTTTTCTAGTTCTTGCTTTTAAATCCTGGATAGATTGTTCAGCCATCTCTGCCTCTGTTTTCTCATATGAAATGAGTGTGATAACAATTCTTATAGGAGTAGTGTGAACATTAAATAAGAGTGTGTATGAAACATCGTAAATGTTTTCTTTATACTTGGTACATAGGCAGTATTTAAAAATAATATTAATGATGACAAATTGCTGGTGTTGTGGCTTTATATTTCCCGACCTCATTTTACCCTTTTACTAGGATTGGGCAGACAGATAGTAGTACCATCCTTTCTTGATGAAGAATTGTACCTTAATCCGATTTGCTCCGTTTTCCTGAGGTCATGCAGAAGTCAGTGAGAGCTGAGATGGGGCTCGGGCCTCTACTCTAGGCTTTTCAGCATAGCACGCCAGCACATCTGGTAGTGACTGGATTTCTCTACGCTGGTGTCAGCTCAGCGTTTCTCTTGGTGTCATAGATTAGGAAAGAAACATGAACCCCGAGAGACTTGGGGGATCACTTGCCTACTTCTTCGCTTGTACACTGTTGCTTCATTGTCTTGGGAGTGAGGAGAGAGAATTTCAAATTTAATTAGTTTTTGCTAGTCTGGTTTTTACTTATGCCCTCCATATTTTGAGGGACTCTCAAGAAAATTAAGTACCTGTGAGGCTACAAGCAACTCAAGCAATTAATTTTTCTGTGTATTTTTAAAGAAGTGTAAAAATACCTGTTTTGAACATTAAAACCAAGCACTATTGACCATATTCAGGAAGAAAATAATGAAGCCAGGAGAGCAGAAGTTGAGGGGATTCCACCTGGAAGAGGCACTCCCCTCCTTTGATCTGTCAGCGTAGAGTGCTCTTGTCCTCTTGACCCAAGAGAAGCTTAAGCACGGAATCCCACAGAAGGGGGAGTGACCGCATTTCCAGTGTGGTGTAGGTAGATGCTGACTGCACTATAGGAACAACCACAGTGGTTGGAAGTGATGTCACCAGTACCAGGGCTACCACTGCTGAGGCCATTTTTCTCCCACACCTGGGCTACCCGTCAGCTGTCACTCCTGCTCCGTCTTTGTAAAATACAAATTCTCGATACCCACTGCTTCACTGGACACAAATAATTCTATATATGCCGACAACACAAAATGGTTTTCAACTAGAATTGTAATTTTATAATTATTAGTAGTAGAATTTTGGTAGGATAAAAAAATGAGCTTATATAATTGAGATAGAAAAACAAGATAACAGAGAACTTTTTCCATTTCGCAAAAACAAGTTTTGAGCTACCGAAGTAATTGGTAACGCTAATCAGTTGAGCTTCTGTTCCTGTATGGGTTGATAATGGACCCAGGGCCTTAAACAGCACATCCCCAGACGAACAGCATTTCCACCCTGTGGGAGTTTCATGCAGGTGGGGTTCAAAACATCAGCGGCTGCAGAGAGCATCCAGGGCAATCGTGGCGAAGAGAGGGGAATGGACCCTACCTCATGCAGCTCTCTCAGGCAAGGCAGCAGAAGAGCCTCAGAGAGAGCTAATAATCTCATCTCTTGGGCTCTTTGTCGATTCCCATTAACCTGTGCTGTTAGACTTGAAAGAATAAGACTTTCAGTAACTTAGTCTTGGTTGTCACTTTTCTTCCCCACAGAGTTTACTCTTCCGTGTTTCTAGTGAGGACATAATAAGTCAGATACATGAGCAGCAGGAGACACGGAGAGAATAGATGAGCATGATGGCCATAATAAATAACCCCAGGGAAGAATTAGGATTTAGTGTATACAGTAGACATTCTGATTTGCACAAGCACTGGAGAGAGAGCCAGCAGAAGCAGCACCAGGTTAGCAGAGCTTGTTAACCCTTAGAGGTACACACCTGAGCTGTAGGATAAGCCATAGCCTGTCCGGAACCAAAGAGCAGTGAACACTGGTTAGTGTCAGTGAAGCACCTACTTGGAACACTGTTGAGAAGTTCCAGTTTAGAGTCAATGGGTGTGTGTGTGTGTGTCCGACAAAGGTAGACGACAGTATGTTGGGGAAGTGACTGAGAGTGAAGATGGCTCTTCTCTTTGGAAATGAATTTGCATTTCCCTAAAAGGGATGGACAGTGACGAGAAGCCTGAGATGCAGTTCAAGGTAGTGGTCCTCACTCTACCTTCAGTATGTCACCTGGGCTTCCTACCAATGCACGTGCATGGCGTCTAACTTTACATCCGTCTCTGTGCCCCGTCTGCTATGGCTGCCACCGTCAGCTGTGGTTACTGAGCTGGTCTGCGGTGAGATATGCATGGTGGAAAATGCAACATCCTTCGAACCTTAGTGTGGAAAAGGAGTAATAAACATCTTAGTGTTCCTAATATTAATTGTATTCTAAAATACAGTTGGAGTTGTAGATGTATTTACTACTAAAGTTAGTTTACCTGTATCGTTTCATGTGGCTACTAGAAAATTTTAATCTATACATGTGACCCACACTATGAGTCTATTCTATGGTGCTGCTCTGTATTGTTCCATGAAAAATAAATGTTCCTTAGATCCCAAATCATTATGATATTGACCTGTAATTAATATGTTCTTTCATTTAGTTATGTATATTCTACTCTTAGTCTCAAAATATTCTGTTTACATTCAGAAGTATGTGTTTTATAACATAACATAAATAAACAACATGGAAAAAAGTAAGATAAAGCAAAAAAAAAGTATAGTTGGTAGCTAAACTGCAGCATCTTTAGCAACAACTTCATAGTAACCACCATGTTCGCCTCTCAGTAAAAACCGAGGGCATACGGAAAGTTCAGAGCCTAAGTTCAAAACTCAGTTATGCCATTTATTTTAGTCAAGTTATTGAACCTGCCAGGGCCTCAGTTTTCTAATCTGAAAAATGGAGTCATACCCATTCCTCATGTAACCATCTACAGACTTTTGGGGAGCCTGTGAGCGCTAATATTTCAGTACATGTTAGTTCTCTAACAAGTATACACTGCTATGTCAGCATCATTTCTAATATGTAGAGAGAGTTTGTTTGGATGGAAACAAAACATCCCTTATGTATATTATACTGACAGACTTGTCCATCCAAGGATGACTTTCCTTGTATTACAGGCAGTCTTTCACTGACAAAATTTCTCTCAAAGCCGTTAGATAAATGCTAGCATACCAGGGATCCCGGAGGACCGCTTTGCCCTGCTGCTGGGTAAGGCAAGAGCCTCCTTGCTGGCCGTCCGTGCTGAGCACATAGACACCCATTAGCACAATGGCGATTGAGGCGCATGCTTGAGTGTATAAAGGAAAACCCTCATGTGTGCTAGGCTGGGCCCAGTGAGAGTGAGTGCCACTGTGGGGAGCAGAGCCCCCTTTGCAGGGCTCGGTCTAGTTGATAAAATAATTCAAGAGCAAGCATGGTGATTATCTCAGTGACAATCTTATTGTAGATAGAGGGGGAAAGAGGAGTGAGATAGAGATCTTGGCGGTGGCTGAGAGAACAGATGGAAAGAGTGAAGAAGAAGAATGTGTGCCATGGAAAACACGGGGCAAAGAGAAAGAACCCCATAACCTTTGTTCCTTGTCAAAGGGTGGTGTGTACCTCCTCACAGAAACTGCACCCCATACTTTCAGAGCCACCAGGAAGAAATGCGTAACCATCACAGTGAGGGCCTTGGCTGTCATCAACCAGGAGCTGCTTGGCGTGGCTAGACCTCAGTGTGGGATGGAGAGGGTGAGCAATGAAATCAGCTTACGGTGTAGCTTCCTCAGCTGCAGTCCAGAGAGGGATTTTCTGTCATCAGTATCTCCGTTAGCTCTGTGGTCAGCTTAAAGATCCCGCCATTGCTCCATCTTTAACATCACCGTGGTTCCAAGAAGCTGTGCATCTTCATCCCTTACACACTTGGCCCTTGCTGTCTTGTTTTTAATCTAGCAATGGAAAGCTAGTGCTTGGAGATGAATTAGAAGCAGCTTAGAGAGTTCCCATTATTGTGATTGAAATCTGCCTTTCTTTAATTTCCTATCTAACAGGTTATTACCGACCAGCGATCATGCCAGTTAACCCAGAGCAAGCTGACATATTGCTCCTGCCTGTGCAGTTGGGCTTGGGAGGAAATAGCTGCAGAGAATGATTTCACCCTCTCTTTCTGCCTGCCTTGCCCTGTGAAGAGCAGTGACCTTTATACCGCCTCTGGGACATGTCAGCTTCATAGTCTGACTCTCAAAGAATAAAAAAGTACATACCTAGCAAGGAAACACTTTTGAATGATGTTAAGAAAAAAAAAAGGTCTTGAGCTGGCCATATACCTCAGTTATAGAGGGCTTGCCTGGTATGCATGGGATCCTGAGTTTCACCCCTATCCCTAAACTGGGTCCAGCACTTGGGAGATGGAGGCAGGAGGATCATAAATTCCAGATCATTCCCGATGCTACATAGCAAGTTCAAGGCCAGCTGGGGGATCTTGATACTCTGCTTCAGAACAAAGAGAACCTTTCATTTCAATACCCTATATTAAATTTGTAACTGTAAGGCAGACTCTAAGTAAGCATCGTTGCTTTTGTCAGTTTGGCTGACCTTATATATAAAAACACAAATCCAAAATGAGATTTGGTGGGCTGGAGAGATGGCTCAATCGGTAAAATACTTGCCAACATTCATGAGAACCTAAGTTTAGGTCCCTGGCACCCGTGTGAGAGCTGGTTGTGGCAGTGCAGGTCTAAGACTCCAACACGGAAGGAACGGACTGTGTGGCCCTCTGGAGCTCCCTAGCTAACCAGCCTATACAACGGTGAGCTCCACAGTCAGCAAGAGCCCCTGCTTCAAAAAAGAGAAGGTGGGAGTGGCATAGAAAGACTTCTGATATTGTCAACCTTTGGCCTCTGCATACACACATACACACACAAATGTTCATGTACATACATCACAGGAAGGGAGGGACGGAGGAAGGAAAAAAGGAGAAAAAAAGAGGTGCAGGTCGTTAAAGTGAATTTAAATTTCTAAACATGTATGCCAGATGCAGAATGTGTGATTAGCCTGCCTAAGGTTCTGGTTAAAACCCAATCACAAAAATTAATGAAAATAGAATTTTAATAGAGCCAGAAGCCACACTTTGCTCAGATTTAGAATAGCACACTTTTCTTGAATACCCAAGCGGTGGATTTATTGTCCAGAAATTAACATCTGTTTCGAGAGTGTGGATCTACATTATTATCCTTTTGCTATTCAGCTGAAAGCCTGCAGAGGAGAGAGAACGGTTTGATCATCTCCTGGGAGTTGGGGCCGAGCTGTCTACTGTGTCTCTAAGAGGGACTCTTGGCTGCTGATCAGAAAGTCCAGCCAGATGTCCAGGGTGACAGTGCCCGGGTGCCAGATGGGTACATGTTTCTAATGCTCCCCAGAAGCATCTCTAAGTTCCCTGTGGATGGGTCTGGCCTCACAGCCTCGGTCTCTTCAGTGGATTTTAGATCGTCTCAAAATTACTTCATCTGACTTAGATGAGTGGGCATTCACATACATTCCTCTTGTAGCTGTTGCAATCTACACAGTTCCGTGGCTCCTTATGCTCTTGCTGCCTGACAGTTTATGAACTGTAAATGATATTTTGATGATATCTTACTAGTTTCTGAGTAGTTAACATACCGTATTTGCAGAGTTAAAATAACAAATATCGCTGTGGGTATTTAACTTAAAAAGCTGATTTTTAGGGTACCAACCCCAGGATAAATGGGTTCCAGAGTATATGTAAATGAGTTAAATAGAAAGTTAAGAAAGTTATTAGCCACAAACCATTTGACTACCAGGAAAGGTTAGTCCAATGACATCTTTAGCTTATGAAAATTAAATTTGTTGACAATTATTTCTTCTAGTACCTAAAATAAAACATGTAAGGAAGTACAATGACAAGGACTTCTGATTCTCTGATTTTTTTTTTCTTAATGATAAGCTTTTGGTGTATAAACTACCATAGATGAAGGAAGTGTAAAAATGTAGCTCCTTAGACCCTCTGGAAGTCATATTCGGGTCCATTAATTATCCACTCTACTACTCTTGACTTAGAAGAGAGAGGAAGAAAGGGAAAGAAAGAGGGAAGAAAAAAGGAAGGGAGGAGGTGTAGAGGGAAGAAGGTGGGATACTGTATTGTTCTGAACATTTTCTCCACAAAGTAAGACGGAGAATAAGAGGCAGCCAAAGCAGAACTCAAGCTACCAAGCCCTTTCTGCTCCTTCATAGGCTCAAGAGTTCAATTTATCCAGGACAAAATTGGTGTTTGCTTTAGTGAAGATGCCTGGTAGACGGTTGCATCTATAATTTTAACGGAATAGAGTATTGGGTGTCTTAATGCATATTCTGTTATTCTAGGTCCAGGCAAATGGAAGTGAGTTCTTTTCTTTGAGAATAAAGAAAGGTTACATACAGGAATTAGTTACACAGTCGTGGATTTTAAAGCTATAGGTAATTAATAATGAGACCAGAAGATAGACACAACAGGGCACAGCCAGACTCACAGAGAGCTGAAAGGGCAAAACAAAACAAAAGTCCAGAATCTTCCAGATTTTAGCTGTGAGACAATCCTTGTTACCCTGGAAGTGGGTGTCATTGCTTCCTGCCAACTCTTTCCCCAACTTTCCATTATCTTTGTGTGTAAGGCTGCAGAAAGAGAGCCTCTGTCTGAGTCTGGGGTTCCTTGACCTTGTTCACTATAAGAACAGCATGGCCTGGAGCCCATCCTCAATACTATATGCAAATATGCATGCTCATTATTAGTATTTAATATTTCCCGGGGATTTTCAGATTGTTTTCAGCTGTTGCTTGCTCCAGGTTGAGATTCCCTAAAGTCCCTTCCAAATGAAGCCAGTGAGTGGCAGCATTCTCACCCCCTTCCCTTTCATGCCCTTAAGGTAGTGGTGGTGATCTAGAACCACAGCTACAAAGACGATTGCTATGGGAGTAAGATGAGGTGTCATGCTGCCCTTTGTCACATAGCTTCCCCGCAAACTCCCAGAGGGCGGCTATCTAGTGACCAAAGTCAGTTCCGTGACCTTCAGGACCATCTTTTCCTTCCTGTGTCCGGTCTCTGAGGTGTGGAACTACAGAGATATTTCTGCACACAGTATTATGGGCATTTTTACTAAAATGTAGGGGCGTAGTTGAAGACACGCCCTAAAAGTTAAGTGAGAGCCCCAAAGAGCTACCCTCCCAGGTAGCACAGGGCCACATTTGAAGGGGATGGGAAGAGTTTATTGCTGAGATAAAGCTTGGGTCTAATCTTATTGCCCTCCTAGAAGTATTTGTTTACACTTTAACTGAGATTGTTTGCCTTATGGAGATAAGCTTTCTCCCTCTCTCCCAGAAGGGAGGCAGACATCTGTCCATTTGCTTTATTGCCATCCAGAATTATGTTTCCAGAATCCTTCACCTCACTAGAGACGGGGGTATGAAAGCTTCGAGGACTCAAAGTGCCAGGAAGCGATTTTACGTACGTGATCACTGATGTTTCCTGTCTGTAATGACTTGTGTTGCACTTGCATTCGAGATAATCATAAGTGAAAATGGGGCTATTTAAAGAGTCAGCTCAGACCTGTGTTAACATACTGACGCCACACCAACTTCTCTCCTCTTCTGAGTTGTGGACTCTAGCAGCTGTACCAGCTTTAGTTGGTCCATGGCAAAGAGTGAAAAGTGCCCATGAAGAGCACAGGGCCACTCTGGCTCAGCTGCTGGACTCTGCTGTCTGGTGATAATGAGTAACTAGATTAAGAATACAAGATTGCCATTTAGTTTAAGCTTTAAGATGGGGTTCAAGGTCAGCCTGTCTCACCTTGATTTCTGTTATTCTTAAGACACCCCCACACACACAAAGACATTATAACATGACCATGTCTTCTGGATTCTTGTATATGACCATCAATTGTATTTGCCTGTTGTGAGGAGCGGTGGGCTGCGTTACCGTCCTGCTCCCGCACGGCTAGCTTTATACCCAAAATAACAGCACACAAATTGTTTTCTTTTAAACACTGCCTTGGCCCATTAGCTCTAACCTCTTACTGGATAACTCTCACATCTTGATTAACCCATTAATAATCTGTGTAGCACCACGATGTGGTGGCTTACCAGGAAAGATCTTAACTTGCATCCATCTCAGAGAGGAGAGCTATGGTGTCTGCCTCATTGTCTTCTTCCCAACATTCTACTCTGTCTATTCCACCCACCTATGTTCTGACCTATCAGGCCAAGCAGTTTTTTTTTTATTAATTAACCAATGAAAGCACCACATAGAAAGAAGAACCACCTACATCATTTGCTCATCCTGCTGTGTAAGTTTTTCCAAAGCATCACAGGGTTTCTGTTCTCATAGCTATTTTTGCAACCTTTTGCGTCTGTTTATCACCTACAGTCTCCAGGATGCTTGCATGAGGATTGCTGCTTTTGGTTCTTGTATACAATTTGGAGATAAGCCCGAAGGTTTAAGACTTGATTCTGTCTATATCAATTTGAATTCTATTTCAAAATGTGCTTGAAATGGGGTCCAAAGGGATTGAGAACCAGCATCAACTAGGATTAGAAAGCATCTGAAGTCTATGGTATCAAGGCATTTTCAATTGAAGGGATTCCTGTTGTCATAATATCAGCAATTACCCAGAAATTGGCTCCATACAATGTCATTTGTTCAGTGATACTGAGCTTCACCTCTTCCAAATGCACGCAGGCATTTTCTTCTCTAGCTTCTGCACAAGTAGATGAATACAAATATGATAGTACCTATACTAAGTTTAAAAAAGAAAAACTGTTTTTCAACTGCCTTTGAGCCTTTAACTATTTCTAGACCTTAAGTGACTTTCATGGCTCTTTAACAAATATTAACCTACTTAATTCATAGAAATCACATGTGAGATACATCAAAATACTTGCTTTGTATAGATGGGGACAAAGGGACAGAGAAGGCCTGAGGCCACACGCTCAGGAGGTGTTAGGCTTTCAGTTTCCAAGCAATCCATGATGACTTCAGGCCCTATACTCCTCCTGTGAAAAGAGACTAAGCTTTCGATAAAAAAAAAACAAAAAACAAAAAACAAAACAAAACAAAAAAAACCTTCATGTTCTGCTTAACATAACACATGCTCCAAAATTTCCAAATCACTAAATCTTTCAGTCATAGACACAGGGAGATGAATCCAGAGGTAGGTAGGAAGAAAGATGCTTATGGGCTAGTGCCACTCTCCTGATGACTGTCTTAGAAGCAGTCTCTGAAAGACTGCCACTCTGATTTTAATTCATTCGTGCATTCTTACAAAGGCACATTTAGTACAAGTTTGCTATGGAAATAGCAGTTCAAAACAATGTTCAAAACAATTGCTTCCATTAAAATGCAAAAAGGAAAGTATTAAAGTTAATGCTATTGCCCAAATAGTTCCATTTTTACTATCCTAAATAGAACAGTTTCTCAGTTTTTACCTGTGCAGAGAGTCTCTTTGGAATTGGGGTCAGTATGAATTTTGCCAATTCTCTGTCTAACGTGGTCATTCTTTCACACTGCAGGGTCTTCAGAAGCAAGTTGGAGAACTGGAAAGCCAAGCCTCCCCCCGCGGCTCAGGCCACTCCTCGCTCTCCTTGCATGCCTTTCTCATGGTTTACTGAAAGTCGGAAAGGATCCTATTCCTTCAGGAACCTGCCTTCAGTTCCGAGTCCCATTCCGCCTTCTCCTGAGACCCTAATTTCAGATAAAACAGGGTCCAAGGTAGACAACTGGACTAAAAAAGCTGACAAGAAAGCCCCCATTCCTATCTCCTCTCAATTTTTGGAAGGCCTTCTCAACCTTTGTGTACACCCTGGGTCTCAGGAACCAATGTGCTAACACTGCCACAGGCATGCATGGTTTTTCCTTTGTGGGGAGAAATGCCTTACCTAACCAGCACCCTTTTCAACACTGTCCATTCTAGCGTGTGTTTCTCTTCACTTGCCTGTCATTTCACTTACCGCTGTTAAATCTCAGTTTGACAGTTAAGCCATGCTGGGAAAGGAGCATTCAAATGATGAAACAGTGTCCTAGATGTTTACTAAGTGTTCTTCTTTAATTTGCATTATGAAACTCTTTCACTGTGCTCGTCAAGATTTACTGGAAAACAGATAAATTTGGAACTGACTGTGTTCAATACATTTAAGAGAAACAAACAGAAGGAACCAACAAAAACCACTGGCATATAGCATCTTACTTTTTGTATTGAAGCTACGTTTTGTAGAACTCGCAAAGCTCCTGTTCTAATTCTGTCGCCAAAGTTCTTTATCATTAGCAGAATTAGAAAATATATGCATAGGTGTGATGCATTTAAAATGCTTGATGGTTGTTTCCAGCATGACACTGCAAACCTTATCTAACGTTTTACTGAAGCATATACAGTGGCTAACCTTGGAGTTCTTCCGGCTTCTTCTTTTTGTATTCACTCTTCTTTCCCAAACAGAAATATGTGATTAATCTTGTTTGATTATTTCTTTCCTTGAGTTCATCAGCTCAAAATGTTCTGAGTGAGGGGCTAGAGGATTGCATCTCCCATGGTAATACAAGGGTAATGTTTTGTGTGTAATACCTTACAGCTTGTATGTTCTACCAGCCTCAACTCTTTTTGGAAGATTTATCAAATCTTGGAGTTGGTCTGGTACTAAACTCTTCAGTCTCTGGCATGGTATTCCTTCTCAGTAAAGCAAAGGAACCTGGTGGAAATAACAGTCCAGTTCCTAGAGAAGTGTAGTATGGAGGAAAATGGTGTTGGGTAGTCACTTGAGTTCCTGAGAATTCAGTCATTCTACAAGTAGCAAAGACGTTTTGGTCATAATCAACCCTTTGGAATTTTTGTGTTGTTCTGAGACTTAAATTTCACTTGAGTGAATCTAACATTATCTCACACTAAAGAGAGTTTCAGTACACAGTGTTTTCACCACTGAGGCTCTGTGGCCATCGTCCAGTTGTTTTAGCATCTGCTAAGCATGTTATGGGACTTCTGGGGAATGATTTCCTGCACTCCACCTCCCGAACCCCAGGAGCTGATGCAGACTTGGGGTCTATCCCATGCAGTCCCTTTGGCTTATATTCCAACATGTAACTAGTGTTGTGTCTGAAGGGTGCATCCCCGAGGGGACCTGTCACTTCTCACAGGATTTATCACAGCCAGCCCCACGCCGTCTTTCCCAGGGGTGCTCCAACTACCTTCCTGATATGAGTTGCCATCTGTTCCTGATAACTCAGCCTCTGCACAGCATCTTGTTTTTCTACTTGCTCTGTTCCTCATCACAAATTAGGGTCAAAGCAGATGGGCTTATTAATATCACTCCTCTGAGCTGTTACAGAGGATAATGAATTCTGTACCCTTGGAGAGAAACTGAAAAATCATTTCTCTACAACACCTATCCCTGCATCAGATGGAGAAAGTGCCTGGAGTTTCCAGTTTGTCTCAAAAGGTACAGCATCCTCTGCTTGTGCCCACTTGAAGGCCATCATCGCCAAACCAAAGTCAAGTCTCCTCTGAAGAAAATTGACAGAAGTGAAGCAGATGAGGGCTTGGAAGCACGCCTGCCTCTAGCTCACTCTGTGCGTTCCCATCACACTGTTTTCTTTGTTCTTACAGAACTTCACCTTTAATGATGACTTCAGTCCAAGTAGTACCAGCTCGGCAGACCTGAGTGGCTTAGGAGCAGAACCCAAGACACCAGGGCTCTCCCAGTCCCTGGCACTGTCCTCAGATGAGGTACTGGAGAGGCACCATGGCAGAGCTGAGTTTTCATGACCCATTCCGTCCATTTCCCACCGTGGGGAGATATTTGATGGTAGATTTAGCATAGGAATGATCAGCACTGAAGTTTTATGTTTAGCATAAGGTCCTCATGATTCCACCCGACTCTTCTTCAACATTAAAGAAAAGTTTAGTTTCTGAGCCCTTTGAAGCTTCCTAGCCCTCCCGTTATGTACGTGAACATGTGGTAGGGAGTCTAGGCATTGAGAACAAGACTAGATAGCAGTTTACCTCTCCTCGGAGGCTGTTGATTATCCATTCTTGCTTCCCTCATCCAGAGTTGCCCCTTCCCCCAGGCTCTTGACAGTCCTCTGAACGTGATATGTCCAGTTGAATCATTGCAACCATTAGGCACAGTTCCGGAAAGAAAATAGAGTTAGACCCGTCTATCCAGATGCCACAGTGCGGATTAGCCTTGCTAAGAATTACCAGGAAATATATATGCAGAGAACAGCAGAAAACTATGCTGGGATTGCCTGGTTAAAAACTGGCGAGAGTCGGGGGTGAGGCAGGAAATAATGTAACTAAAATGTGTTTCCTCTTACATGTAAAACAGTTGGTCTTATTTCTTTATAACATGAGTTTTATGCAACAAGACTCCATTTTTTCCTTTTAAACTTTTCTGATCATGTTTTTCTAGCGGGCTTTTTTGATGTAATAAAGAGGGCACTGTGGATGTTGTGTGTCCCATTTCTGTAACACTCTTCTTCTTGGTTCTTTTGTTGCTGCTCACCCAGAGCCTGGATATGATAGATGATGAGGTGAGCTATCTGTGGGGTGTGTGGTGCCTTGTCTGGTTTGAACTTGCTTTTTTTCTCCTTACAACACTACAAGAACACTGTGTGAGGACGGAAAGATCGCACTTCCTTACGTCTTAGTAAGAGGTGTTCCTGGATCAAGAGGCAGAGTCCCCCTCCAGGGCCCCTCATTTATCTCCCATAGCCATCAGCTGACAAGCTCCATTCTTTCCTGCATCCACTGCCTCCCCCTCAGCTTACACCCTCCTCTCTTCTCTACTCTTCAAGTAACTCTCCAGGGAAACTCCTGTCTTTCCTCTGAACCCTATCATGACTTCATCTTCTCTCAACTTAGTGGTTCTAGGCACTCTCCTGCCTCTGCACAAATAAAGGGGATAGTGGACAGAAGACAGAGCCTGAAATTTGCAATGAGCCTCTTGTTAAACAACGCCACTTACTAATGCCTTGTCTAAAAATGATCATGGAAGCTCTCTGCCTTAGGTTTCTCCTGTCTTAAAATTAATTGTGGATGTTAGTGCCCTACCATCCTTCCAGGTTTGCTTCTCGCTCAGATGAAGTGATGGTTGTGAAATCTCCCTAAGGAGGCTTGAGGACTTTACGACCTTTTTCTATAAAGTGAAGGAGACAATATTTTTAATGTGTTTTTAATGTAACTTTAGTGTCTTCTAACAGAATAAATTTAAAGTGTTGTATTGAATATAGAGATATATAAAACATTTATTTTCTACCTCTGATAATATCTCCAGACTTATGTATTATAAAATCATCAGTGTTAGTGTGCACTTTTTCGATTTTTAACTTTCTTCATTTGTAGTGGTGCTTTATTTGTGGAATATTATTAATTTTCCATCTACCAGAATTGCTAGGTAATAGACAAGTTTTTCTTAACAAAAGTAGAACTATTATCATTTTATGATTTATAAATAAATATGGCTCTTGTAGCTTGAGATAGCATACTATGAGCCATGGTGTTTTGGTCATTTAACAATACTGCATACATTCCTACCTCAGATCCTTGATGATGGACAATCTCCCAAACACAGTCTGAGTCTGAATCGGGCCATTCATGAGTGGAGCGTGCAGCAGGTTTCTCACTGGTTAATGAGCCTAAACCTGGACCAGTATGTGTCTGAATTCAGTGCCCAGAACATCACTGGGGAGCAGCTCCTGCAGCTGGATGGCAATAAACTGAAGGTAAAGATTCTCTGTCTGTGCTAAGTTACCAGTTGTGTGTATGACTTGTAACACCTGACACTTTCATTAGCTGAGAGTGTTCTACATATCCATGTGGTAATTTTTGTTAGTACTGAGCAGAAAAGATACTGAATTGTTTCTCAGTAGGAAATGAAGCCTGAGGAAGTTCATCAGGGGTTCTGACTCAGGATAGGCTGCTGACCAAGAGGGTTAGGGACCCTTCCTTTGCTTCCCATGGCAACACAGGACCTCTGTATTAGCACTACTCACTTCCCATCCTACTGTTAACTTTTAGTAATGGCCAGTGCGAATCTTTCTTTCTTCATTTCTTCTCACGCCCCGTCTCCTACCTACTACCTGACAACTGAAATGAAGGCCCCAACTTTCTCCCTCAAGTATATGCAAGCCGTCCCTCCCTCCCACCTCCATTGCACCTTCATTTCCACTCATCCAGCCCATCTCTCTTAAAGACTGAGGTGGTGCCCAACCCTATGGAGAAAGGGTAAGAGGAGGGTACAGGCCAGTTCCACACACCCCTCCCCACTGCTTCAGGCTCCTGCGAGGTTGATGAGTGTCTCTTGGCAGTCTTTGAAAAGGTTAGAGATCAATCAATAGCTCGTGAATATGAAGGCCCCATCGACAAGGCTGTCCCTGTTGGGGAGGCAGATGCATCCTGCTGTTGATGCTGAAGGTCATGGAACATTTCAAGTACACAGCCATCTTCCCTGATTCTGAATTCTAAACTCATCCGGCAACCTCATAGTTTTAATTGGGCTTCCTCTATAGGTCTGCCTTTGGGAAGAGAGATGGGCATGCTGGTCTCAAAGACATTTTTGGTTCTGGGTGTAAATAACTACATTGGCAATAGAGAGGCCATTTCGCTTCCTCCTGCCCTTCTTGGAGCCTTCTGTGACGGCAGGTGCTCTCCGCTTCCCTTGGAAGATATTGATGACTTTAGCGGAAGGTTGAAGCAGGATCGTGCCCTTTTCATTTATTCACTCATTAGTCACCAATTTGAAAAACATTTTATTAATGACTTCTAGAGTGTGTTTTGCAAAGAACTTCAAAGGACAAAGCTCAGACCCTCCTCGCACACAGAATTTGTCAAGAATAGCCTGCCTTTCCTCCGCTCTGACCTCCTCCTCCCGTGTTTAACTAAGGTCATGAGATTAAGCATAGTATGATGTTTTCCTCATCATAAGCAAAGAGGTCAGCAGTTTTTCAGATTCAGTTTGTACGTGTGCTTCCTTTGTAGGCTCTTGGGATGACGTCATCCCAGGACCGGGCACTGGTTAAAAAAAAACTGAAGGAAATGAAGATGTCTCTAGAGAAGGCTCGGAAGGCCCACGAGAAAATGGAAAAACAGAGAGAAAAACTGAGGAGAAGGGAACAAGAACAAATGCAGAGGAAGTCCAAAAAATCAGAAAAGATGACATCCACGACAGAGCCCAACACTGAGCAGTAATCCCGTGGGGAAGTTTGAGGGAAGTCCCTCCCCTTCCTGTCCCCCTTCTCCTGCAGAGAATGAAGAAGAAACTGATGGGGATAATGCCATTGTAGGCAGTTTAAAAAATACTGTGTGTTGGATTCACTCCTAACTCTAACATAATAACCCCAAGCCACCTTTGGTTTATTAATTTATTGATTAATTACAAACCAGAAATCTCATTTTTCTCTTCTACTTAGCCAACATTCTGCGCTGTGCTGAGTGTATCGTGCCATAGAGAGCCAGCCTGATCCAGCCAGTGAGAGCAGGATTCACTCTGGCCTTGTGAGTGGACTACCCAGAGTTTGCAGGGAGAGCCCCTAAAACTGAGATAGTAGCTATGGCTGTTTGTGTGCAGAGGACGCCTGCCTTGAGACGAGGGAGCTGCTGTCTCCTGGGTTGCAGATCCTAATACAGTGTGTAAACGAGGCTCCCTTCAATTCCGATGTTAGAAGTCAGTCCCGTTGTGGGAATGTGGGTGCCCAGCTCATAATTACCAGATGAGAGAAAGAGCAAGTGTTGTTCCATTTGCTGGAATCAGAGAAAGAGAGAAAATAGTAGTTATTTGTTAACTCTAGAAGAAATGAAAAAGGCTTAAGAACCCAGATGTGGGTGTCCTAAGGGGCTTGCGGGGGGCAGGGGCAGCATTTTCCTTCATGAATCGCCCAACAAAGAACAGAATATCAGAGCCTGGTGCAGCCATGGGTTTTGAGACCCGCTGGTGTGTTGGCCAGCCCAGCGAGCTCAGGGTGCGGTGGCCCTGACAAACAATACAGCCCCTCCCTCCCGACAGATTGGACAGGAAATTGATTTTAAGGAAAGAATGTTTTCAGGTTTCCTCTCTTGAGACACATTCTGGCTGTCTTCAGCCTGCCTCTGACACAGTCAGGGACTTGTCAGGTCTTTTCTACTCAGAATATCCCAAGTGGGCTCAGTTAGTGTTTGAACAAATGCACTTTTAAGAACTTAAAACTAGAAATACTGGTTGGAGATTGAGATTTGAGTAACAGTCAACCAGGAACTTTTTTTTTTTTTTTTGAGCACACAAGATTCTTTCCTGTGAAGGACAGCTGTCGGTTACATTTCAGAGACATTTGGAATGACTTTTCTAAGCAATTCTAGAGCTTCCCAGATGTGTGTAAGGCATGGGGTGGACGCTAGCAGTGTAAGATCTTATCCTTAAGTCCAGTATTAAGGATTCCAGTATTTTAAGAACCCAAGCTAACTCAGGAGAGTTGGGCAGGAAGAGGAGAAAACAAGCTGGTCTTGAGACATTTCAAACCGTGAGGGTTTTATTTGTTTGCTTGCCTTTAGTTTTGCTTTTTGGCTTCCGTATCTAACTCTCGCTGCTGCATTGACCCTACAAAGCTGACGTTGCCTACTTTACAGTGAACAAATTTCAAGTGAGGCTGGAGGCTACACGAATCCTTGGCACCTATTTTACTTCCTTCATTCCACCAGGCCCTTCCGCCCACAGCCCCGTGCATGTCTCCTCTGGATGCACAGAGTCTGCATCAGGCTGTAGAGTTATCCCAGGCGTCTGTGAGGCTGCGGCTCTGCTGCCTCTGTGACCTCACTTTGAACTGTAACGTTGTGACTTTTTATTGTTATTTTTGAAGCATATAAATTCTGAAATTATCTGAGCTAGAAACTTAATCCCGTTCTTTCTCCCAGGGCCTGCTCCTTTTTCTGGCCCACAGCATTCTTGTTAGGTTTTGGTCTTTCCGAAACAGACATACCAGTCCTAAACATGATACAGAAGTAGCTGTGTGTTCGGAGTCGCCAGACCTGCTTCGTGGTTCTTGTTTGGGGTCAAGTACTGGGTGCCTGTTTATGTCTTCGGATGTCTGATGCTTGGCCACTCATTGTGGTGAGAAACCAAGAGACTCAGCAAACATTTCCTAAGACCAGAAGACTAGCAAAAATCAGGCAATACTAATGCTTGCTATTGTAAATTTTACCTGGTTTTCTTTTCTTTTGAGGAAAAACAAACCTGGATTGCACTGGAAGCTTCTTTGTGTTCATTTATAAGAGCGAAAACAGAAGGACGGTCATTTTCAGTCGTGTTTACACTTTGATGATTTGAAATTGAAAATGTATATATTTGAAGTGTCTATAGACTGTCTCTGCCTGTACCTTATGATCTGTTATATTGCATTTCTTAAATACACCATTCTTACTGCAACTTTATGAACACTTCAGCGCTTGGATCCGCATTTATATCATAGTTAGAAATCAAATTTATTCTCATTACATCATTTAGTTTAGATTTCGACCATTTTGATTTTTAAGTTAAATTATCACAATCTTAGACCAAAATGAGTTCCTTTAACGTTGCTACTAAAAACTGGTGAAATTGTAAAAGGCTCTTGATTCCTCTGTTGCTCAGCAAAGGATGGGCATATGCTGGCTGGTGTGTGTGACAGCAAAGAGAAGGCCCTCAGATCTTGTGAGCAATTATTTTCCCGTCTAGTTTTATTATTGACTGTGGTGCATGATAATAATTGAGTTTCCGCTGTCTTGCACAATTCCTTCTTTAATACTGTAGTTTTCTGGGTTTATTCAATTAATTTAACAGAGAATTGTCGCTTTGTGGACATTAAAGATTTTGGAAGGTTTTTAAATGATCAACAAATGAACAAAAAGGGAATGTCTGCTGACCATGAACTATAGTCCAATGAAGTACTCAACAGTCACGGGAAGAGTTTTGGGGTACAGGTGATGTTTGGGCATGGGGATACCTGGCGAGGCGCTGCCGTGGGTAGAATAGGCACATGCTCCGGGTCAGGGTTCCAGTAAAGAACACCGTGGCGTGTTGCTACGCCAAGGCCAACTCCTTTTCAGTGGTGCGCATGCGTGTAATCATCCCCTTCCTCCCCGAAGTCAAGGGAGTTCTGTTAGAGTGGGAGCCATGCTTTATCCACTGCAGGGCTCCGCCTTCACCACCATGACCTCAAAGCTCTTCTCAGGGGCTCTGTCGCCCTTGAGCTGGCGTTCACACGGACTTCCCACTTGCCACCTAGTGTAGACTTTTAAAACACCACAGCAGTTTGACTCCAGTATGACAGGAGCTGATGCCAAACCCAGCTTCCAACAGGCACCAAGCGGGCATACCTACCTTGTGTTCCTTTGTTTTAGGAAATGAAGTGGCAGAGAAGTGGGGACTCCTGCCGCTCTCCACGCCAGAGGGTATGTACCTGAGAATCGTGAACACCTCAGGCCTAAGCTGCAAGAATGCCCACAGCTCGGAGTTAGCCCGAGTCTCTATGGGCTGTACTGAAGATAAAAAATTCTCAACTAGGATCTTTGTCCAATAGGATTAACTTGTGCCTGAAAAGTATATAAGAAGTAGACAAATGCATTTATACAGCTGTTCTAAGTCGTTTATAAACTTGAAAGGTGAGAGAAATTTGAGGAGGGCCATCAACATTTAGCAAGGATGTTTGCGATGATTCTGGAAGAGGGGAGGACAGATGATTCGAAAAGAAACTTCTATCCATTGGATGCACATTTCCCTCTTGTGTTTCAGAATTAACACGGAGCTGGTGATAAGAAAGATCTCACTCTGGGGGCCAGGCAAGTCACAGGCTTCCACACTAAGACAACCTGAATGAAAAGTAGTTAGGGAACGGCAGAACTGACTTTTGTGTGTTTTCTTACTTATGAGTCAGGGTTACCTGTGTCCAGTTCTAAAGGTGAGCTTGTGCAGGTGAAGCCCAGGAGTAAAGCATCCATGCTTTCTTCCAAAGTCGTCCTCGTTGTGATAGGACAGAGAAGGGGACAGACTCAATAGAAAACAGCATTGCAGGAAATCTGTCTCACTGATTCGGCCCTTAATGTGGGACCAAGTGTGCCGGCTGTCTTTGTTTGCATTTGTCTGGAATATTTAAAGTCCCATGAAATTTAGTTTTGAGCTACAACATCAGAGGAGGGGAGCAGGGATAACACCAGAGAAAACACGTTTTCATGACTTGGAAAAAGTTAGGCTGAGCAGCTAGAGGAAAAGGGAAAAGCCTACACAGTTAACTGCCCGGCTAAGTGACGGCAGTTCCATCATGGGAGGCCTAGGGTCCTGTCACCTGTTTGGGCAAGGCTGTCTGTGTGGGATTGTCGGCGAATGTTACTGAAGACTCACACATGTAAGCACCTGGACCTGTTTCTGTATCCTCAGAGTAGGGAGCGAGAGAGACTCCATGCTTCCTAGCCCTGACCCCATCAACCTCAGACCATTAGGGATCCAGCATCGTGCAAGACATAAGGAATAAGAGAGCGAGCCACAAATTCTGAGCTGTGTGCATGCCACTTGTAGGTGTCAGAACCGTGTGACTATGTCCCCACTCTTACACACACATATATACCATAAGCACGTGGCATAAAAATACACTATCCATGGACTACAGTGATGATAGTTAGGACCCTGGGCTGCAATCATAGCCTTATCTCCACTTCTTGTGTTGTGTAAACATTGAATGGCTCGTAGCTTTTAAGAAGTTTTTTTATTTTAATGTAAGTATCCTACTAAATGCACTTACGCTTCTAAATGTTTATATATTTTGGTAAAACTGATTTATTAGATCTTTGGTATCATATTTTAGTAAGATAAATTTTCCTCAAAGGTTTGGTTAATGCTTTGATGTCCAGATTGCACTTTTTTTAGAGTTAGGAATCAGAAGATATGCAGCTTTGGGCATTTCCCATTGCAGACCACAGCTTCCTTGCTAGAAATTGCACTGTGTGTTCCTGGGTGTCAGCTCTCTCTCCTCTATGATGAGGTCTGCAGTAGCCTTGATGCTTATGTCACTAACTACTGGCTCTCTGGTGACAAGTACTTCTGTCATGTGACCACTATTTACTTCCTATGCCATCAGCCTGCAATGGCATTTTGGTTGCCATCAAAATAACACAATGAGCTATGAGTATATGTCTTTGGAAGGCATGTACATCCATTACCTTCAGCTGTTTGATGCACACATAAATTTCTTGCTAAGGATTTAAGTATTCATTCATGAAATAATAATTAGCAAAAAAAAACCTTAAATTATCTTTACAAAAAAATCAGCTAGATAACACCTCCAAAGTGATTGTCATGCTAAATAACACCTCCCAGCAACATTAGGTTCAAACAGCGATTAATAAAATCTCTAAGTGTGTGTACTATACCCTCCCCAGTATTATTTAATGTCATAACTACTGATTCTGCATTTTTTCAATGATGTTTTGATGAAGCCACTCGTACATCTACTACATATCACTGACAAGACTAGGCAGCTGGAAACCAGAAGGAGCATAAAATTGGTGTCACGTAAGATGCTATTTGTTTTGATCTTTCGCTATATATTGCTAAAGGGAAAGAAGTGGTTTGCAAACCATTTGAGTCTGGTGAGTATGGGTAGCATAATACCTGAAATGTTAATTTGTATGTTCTGCGGTCTGATTGTTTGCATGGAAGAGACAATAGTGCCACATCTGATCTATTCTCTGGTGCTTGGTTAGTGTCTGCTGTTTCAAATGCCATTCCTTACTCTTTGTTTTCAGAGGCATTCAAAGCAAACTATATATAAGTGGCCCATTGTTTTCTGACCATCTGAAAAATATACCTGTGATTAAATTTAATTTGTTAGTGTAAATATATTTCTTGCCAATGAGTATTATTGTTATTAGATAATGAATGCAATAAAAGGAAATACAGTCATCTGCCAGAGTATATATTTCTTTTTTTTTTTTTCCTCTTCCATTTTCACCTTCAACTGAAGCAAGCCCTGACTGGGCAATCCTGCATCAACCATCAAAACATATCTATCCATCAAGAGCAAAGTGCACATTTTTCATGGAAATGAATCTAAAAATAAGTTTTAACTCTGGCAAAGTGTAAATTGGCAGCTAGAATTACACTTGAAAGCACAATTATGGAGCTGGGCATAAAGTTAAAGAGCAGGGCCTCCAGCTGGAGCGCCTTGTCCACCTCTCCTGTCCTCTGTCACTGCTTCGCCGTCAAGTTTCCAGTGCCCCTCGGCCAGAGAAAGGCGGATGGCACATCCATTGAGCAGTCAGTCTCACATAACAGGGGCAGGCAAGTCCAGCCCCGTGCACCAGGTTATTTTAGCCATTTCATTCTAAGCTCTCCAAGTCCAAGGAAGCTTGAATAAAACAAAGGAAGGCTATTTGTTGCGTTCTGTCTTGACCTCACGGAATAAGTGAAGTGAACCTGTTTTCCCCTTTATGGAATGTGTGCTAATGATCCCTCACCAGAGTCTGCCCTCTCTGGACAGCCTTGGATGCACCCACCCCCACCAGAGTCTGCCCTCTCTGGACAGCCTTGCATGCCCCCCACCCCCACCAGAGTCTGCCCTCTCTGGACAGCCTTGGATGCACCCACCCCCACCAGAGTCTGCCCTCTCTGGACAGCCTTGGATGCACCCACCCCTCACCAGAGTCTGCCCTCTCTGGACAGCCTTGGATGCACCCACCCCTCACCAGAGTCTGCCCTCTCTGGACAGCCTTGGATGCACCCACCCGTCACCAGAGTCTGCCCTCTCTGGACAGCCTTGCATGCCCCCCACCCCCACCAGAGTCTGCCCTCTCTGGACAGCCTTGCATGCCCCCCACCCCCACCAGAGTCTGCCCTCTCTGGACAGCCTTGCATGCCCCCCACCCCCACCAGAGTCTGCCCTCTCTGGACAGCCTTAGATGCATGCCCCCCACCCCCACCAGAGTCTGCCCTCTCTGGACAGTCTTGGATGCATGCCAGTTCGTTTTGTTTGCCTTCTCTTTTTCTGAAGAATCAGCTTGAGTCACCAATAAACAGAAAGAGGGTGTGGTCATTTCACTGATGGTATGGTGATGGCTAGCTAGTCAAGACATTAAAAAAAAAAATCACGTGAGGTTTGCTTTCTTAAGCACCACGTTCATGGATGGTCATAACCAGTGTTCCAGAGAGTCAGACCTCCTGGGCTGTGAAACTGCCGTCACTGACTAACAGAACACTAAGATACCTGGTGCTCTGTACTAAACTGACTAAAATTACTTAAATCCCATTGTGATAAAGTGGTTCTTTTATGAAAATAAATTTTATATGTTTTTATTTTGGTTTTCGTGAGATGAGATTTTACTTCATGATCTCACTGCCACAGTATCCTAAGTCTAAAATTATAGATACATCATGATGCATAAACTGTTTGTGTTTTATACTTCCAATGTGTTGTCATAAATGACAATTTTTCAGTTTCTCATCAACCCCCCACAAACAAACACCTCCCTCCAAAAAAAAAAAACAGATAAATGCCATGGCTATTGTCTATAAAGCATGGCTGCTTTAATGTCCCAGAGAAGTCATTCAGCCTGGAGGGTCTGTCTTTAAAACAGGCAAATGATGTGTCACTATCTCTTGTTTCACAGCCAAGATAAGAAAAGTGAAATTTTCCTCTCAGAAAATCGCCAAAGGTTGTTGATCTTTCTGTTTTTAAATGTTTGTCATCCTTTTTTCAGTCTCCACAGCAAGTTAGCGTAGGTAAAGCCAAACAAAACAAAAAACAAGAAAGCAAAACCCATCCCTGGCACCATTTGGACAACATGGACCTGAGGGCACTCAGCACCACGTGGAATGGGTTATAGACTACTGAATCTAGTCATGACAAAAGAAGCAAATCCCTCCATTCTCTGGGACTTTATAAGCAGAATGTATAGTGTGTCCAGAGAGCCGAAATCATGTTTGAGTGTGAGAACCTTTCCAAAGATCTTAGGAGTCTCCTATATGACATAACTATGGGAAAATTGAAAAGCCCAATGAAAAGGCACAGGAGCTAACTGCAGCTTCTATTTCTGGAGGAAGTCACACAGAAAAGGAGAAACCAGCAGTCTGGCAGCATTGGCTTCATGAGGTGTTGAGAGTTGTCTTCATGGTGACACTTTGGTGACCCTAGAGTCCCTAAGTGACCTAAGAGTGCCCAGAGTTGGCCGTACTCTCTTGTTTTCTCAACAACGGTGAGGCAGAAGTCCACTCATCTGCTTTAAGGGATCTTGAATATTACTGGGGAAATGTGTTTTGAGTTACATACAAGGTGTTGCTGATTTTCCCGATGCCTTGACAGATAGCCTGGTATAACTAAGAGGAGATAAAACTTATTTTGGCTCATTTTGGAGGGCCCAGTCCACATCTGACTCCACTCTTTCTTGGCCTACAATAAGACGGCAGCTCAGACCAGGAACCTGGTTAGAGCCCACCTTCAAGCCGACAGGAAGCCGAGAGGAGCAGAGAGTCAGCCAGATATAATCTGTGAGCACATTCCTCCCTGACACAAATTTTCATCAGTGGAGTTCCACCTCCTAAAGTTGCCAACCCCTCCAAAAATACCACCCCCCAGCTAAGGACCAAAGATACAGCATACAAACCTGTCGGAACATTTCAAACATAGCACAAATTATGTAGACTTGACAAATTTAATCATTTTGGTGGAAGAGTTTCTATTAGTAACTGAGATCTTCTAAGTAGTCCAAGACAAACTAAAGAAATCCTTGCTTTTCACATCTGTCGCCAGTAAACACTCTCCCACCTTCTTATCTCTAAGTTTAATGTCAACATCCAGTAGGCAGCAGAGCGCACTGTGATAGGCGCCTTTGACATGGGGAAGGATGGAGATGGTGGGCTTATTTTCCACGGCATGGATGCTGCCAGCTTGTCACAGATCACAGTAAAGAGCTCTGTGGTACACGGTGCCGACCAGCAGTTTTCCTTTGTACACAGAGGCAACGGTAGTACCTTGCAACACTGTGCCGTTTTCTGCATAAACCACAGTTACTTTGGGCTCTTCGGATAAAATGTTCTGAATCCGAAGCACCTATCAAATAAATAACACGAGGTTAATATTTTTGTTGTCATTTAAATTAACTTTAAACTTGAAGTTCGTTCTTCCTTAGCCACATTATCTCACATGATTACACCGACTGTGCTCTCTTCTAAACTTATTTGAAGGCAACTGTTTCCTCATATGTGATGGCGTCAGGTTTTGGTCACATGATCTTTACCAGCATTAATGAGCATATGAACACACATGGGTAAGGTCGGGCATATAAATGAACAATGTAGCCTGAAAGTAGACATTAAAGCATAGTAGGGAACACAGTAAATATGGGGGAGGGGTGAGCAGTAGTTATATAGTTGCCTGACTGGCATTTAGGTCTGTTCTATGTATTTTCAATTAATTAGAAGCATGGATGCTTACACTGAAATGGGTGCGGGGGGGGGGGTTGTAGGGAGTCACAATTTGATTGGTCTGTTGGCTGACTGCCTGTGAGATGGTCTTTGTACGTGCACCCTTCCGTCTTGTCTCAAGCTAGAGTTACAGGCGCATAAGCACCATGCCTTCAAATATCCAGGTTTACAATGCAAACAAAGAAAATTGAAAGCATGACACAAGAAGCCACCTCTCTGTAGCATATTTATCCACTTGAGCAGAAGTCGAAAGGATTTTTAAGTTTAATTTCCCTCACTTCACTGAGACATTTAACTACATCATTATTGACCATGTATTTCAATCCATGTTAAATTCACCATGTGGCAAAGCTAGTGTTTGGTTCTTTGGGGTAATAAAATAATTTTATATAGCAAAACCTAATATGAAGGGTATCATCTTATTGAGGCAGTGGACATGGATCAAGTCTCGAATCTTTTATTTCCCATTTGTGCCCTTCACTGCAGAATTGGATGGGCGACACCAAATTACTCCTAAATTCTCTTTTGACAATGATAAAATATTGTGACTTGAAGTAAAGAAACGTATATCACAGAACATCCACTGTGGCAGGTCAGGGAAGCCAACGCCTGGGCATGAAATGATCAATGGGAAACTCCAAATGACTTCTATAGCTAACAAATAAAGTCTTACGGAATTGCTGAATTATTAACACATTACTTTACAAAATAGTTAAGGGTGCACCTCAGTTTGCTAAACCTCTCATTCCCAAGAACTCGGTCTATGGGAGCAATGCATTAGTTAGTGCCTTCCAAGTCCTGCATTCTGGTTCCCTGACCAAATCCATCATCAGAAAGGAAGCAGTTTTTTTTTTTTTTCAGAAAAACAAATCAAATCATTGGTAGGGCAAAGACCCAAATTCACCAAATGAGCTAACAAGCAAGAACAACTAAAACTGAACATTCTGCTCAGCTTGTATACTGAACACCCTGCAGCTTACAGTTCTTCAGTCTATTAGAATGCAGTTGATCAAGCCTGAAAGCAAAAGACTAATGAAAGATTGGCAACAAGCGCAATCATAAGAGGTCAGGAACCATTCATATTAGACTTATTTCAATACAAATATATAGGGAGAGGTTATTTAGTGTGTGTGTGTGTGTGTGTGTGTGTGCTACACACGTGTGTCAATTGTCAACATTCACTATCCCATAAACAAATCAGTATAGCTAATTATATAGCATTTGCTGTGTGTTAGGTATTTTAGGTGATATGGAGAGGTTTAAATATGTAGGACAAACTGGGCAGCGGTAGCGCACACCTTTAATCTCAGCACTCAGGGAGGCAGAGGCAGGTGGATCTCTGTCAGTTTGAGGCCAGCCTGGTCTATAGAGTGAGTTACAGAACAGTCAGAGCTACACAGAGAAACCCTGTTTGAAAAACCAAAAATAGAAAAGAAAAACGTAAGAGGGGACAATGAGGTGTCTGTGGTAAGAGTACGTGCCATGCAAGCGTGACTGCTTGGGTTCAGATCCCTAGGACCACAGAAAGACCTGGGAATCCCAGTGTTGGAGAGGTGGAGACAGGAGGATCCCTGGCTTCCAGGTTCAGTGAGAAACCCTTTCTCGAAAAGTAAGGTGAGGAAGTAGTTAAGAAGATAGCCAGCATTGTCTTCCGGCTTCCTCAGATATGTACACATATATACAAGTACACAACCTCACACAAATACATGAAAGTAACACATACAGGAGGATTGGATATGCAAGGGGCTTGAGCATCTATGGGTTTTGTGTGCACAGGCTTCACAGAAGGAGGCCATCACAGACGTGGAGACGGGCTATAGTGATGCCCTGCATAGGTTACTGAGCCAGGTAAGGGGAAGTCCTACTGTAAAGTGAATGACAAACGGATACGGCCCAGCAGTGTGGCACCACTGTAGTTTTTAAGCTAGTATGAATTCCCAATTTGAAGGAACTCACTACTGAGATAAGGATGTAGGCCCCTGTAGCAGAAATTCTAACTGCTCTTAACAACAAAACTTAGAGTCAGGCCGGGCAGTGGTGGTGCACGCCTTTAATCCCAGCACCAGCGATGCAGAGGCAGGAGGATCTCTGGGAGTTCGAGGCCAGCCTGGTCTACAAGAGCTAGTTCCGGGACAGGCACCAAAGCTACAGAGAAACCCTGTCTCAAAAAACCAAAAACAAAACCAAAAAAACAAAACAAAAAACAAACAAAAAAAACCACCAGAGTCAGATATCAGGGTAAAGCCACAGCCTCTTCTTACTTCACCAACCTCTCCGTCAAAATAGGGTCAAACTCCTGTCTCCACCCTGCCTCAGTCGCTTCCTCTCTCTGCCCAGACACATCATTTCCCGTTTCCTCCTCCCAGATGCTGGAATTAAAGGTGTGTGCCACCACTGCGTGGCCTTTGTGGTTAACTAGTGCCTAGTTCCACACTCTGACCTCCACACAGGCATTCTTCGGTAGAGCACAAACAAAATATCCCCACAAGCACCCCCCAGTGCTGGGTGTCCTCAACACAGCGCTTCAGGCCCACATTCCCTGGGCCTGCACCAAGGCCTGTGTGCAGGGGCCTCTCCAGCTTGACTTCTTGCATGCTTGGAAGATCTTTTCCCCTGAATGATTTCTGGCTGGCTAAATCGTCAGCAAGGTGTCCACCTTCCTCCAAACAGCACTCTGTTTGTGTATGTGTGTTCATTTTATTTTGTTTTTATTTTTTTCCAGTGCTTGCGGTCAATCCCAGTGCTTCACACATGTTAGATAAGTGTTTGCCACTGACCTATCCTCCCAAAAATATACATTCACTTCTGGCTTTGGTAGCCATTTCCTGCAAACACACACACACACACACACACACACACACACACACAGAGAGAGAGAGAGAGAGAGAGAGAGAGAGAGAGAGAGAGAGCCCTGTGTTATTGTGTCAGCACCTGTTGGTGTCCCTATACTAGCCTCATCCCTTTGTTTAAAAAAAAAAAATTACCAAGTAATAAAGAAACTACCTGTACCCTTCCTGGGCTCTCACCTTCAGACCTGACTGAGACCCTCGATCATGTGTTCATGTGCCCTCTGTCGTTTGCACATAGAAGGAGAATTTTGTTTTCAATTGAAAACCAGTAGTGAGAGCAAGCTCTGCATCCACTTCATCGTGCAACTAACCTCTGAGCCAGGAGGATTCTCTGCGTCGTAGAAGAAGATCCTCATTCCATTGGGATGACAGCCAACCCAGAGGTCCCCTGTCACCGGATCCACGGAGATGTTATCCACAAGGGTGTCAAAGTCGAGGGTCTGCCGAGGTAAGAAAGGAAAGTGAGCCTATGTTGAGCTGGCCAGAGATTCATCAGAGGCGTTGTCCTCCTGCCCTAGGTCAGCACAAGCTGCTCCTGGGCACAATTCCTCCCACTCCCACTTCCACTTCACTGCAGGGATGCTTCTGGCTTTCTGTCTGTCTATGCTAGCATTTCACTGGGCTCAAAGACCAGCTGGGTGCAGGGCATGATTTACAAAACAAAGCCTGACTCTTGGGAGTTAAATGAAATCATTTGTACATGAACCTAAGACTTAAAAAAAAAAAAAGTGCAGGATAAATCCATTCTTCCTAAAGAGGCATGTGCATGTGATATGTTTACAAATATCTTCCGAACAAATGAGAAATGTAGATTCATTTCTGGGGAGGAATCTTGAGGAAATGTAAGTTCCTTCATAGTTAATCATAGACTGTGGAACGAGGAAAGAAATGATCGCCAGGATCTAATCCTTGCCTTGAAGTTCAGGGAAAGTTTGTTCTTTCATTTCCTAGTTATTCAGCTCCCTGCTTTTTTTGCTGTTTCTTCTCTAAATATGAGCTGCAAACGCATGATTGCTGCAGACTGCTGTCGTGCCTTTGTACTGACGTCGTAAATAATAGCAACGATTCCTAATTCCACCGTTCGTCGTCCTGGCTGCCTTCTCCTGGGAAGAAATCCCATCTATTTGTTTATCTCGAACTCTCATTGAAGAAACAGTATTTATTGTGTACTTGAGTCCAGTGGTTTCTTTCAATTCCCAGGGACCCTGGAAATAACGGGTCAGGACTCCCCGAAAAGGCAACTGCAATGTGTTGCCATTGCCCTTTGCTTCCTGCTCAAAATGAGAACTGTCCCCACACATCCCCGAAGGGATTTGAGGGCTCGGGCAATGTGGCAGAACCTCACTGGAGAGCCGTCACCCTTCAGCCTAGAAACTGGCAGCCTTATACTACAGGAGGTGGCTGAGCAAGCAGTCCCAGGCCAAAACCTATTCGTGGCTTTCTCCAGCCCCCAGGAGCCATCCACCCAGTGTCAGCTCTCTATGTACAGGCTGACATTAGCTTCTTTAAAGTGAGGAAATGTGTTATCTAGTGTTCTTCTGTTAGCATAGAGCAGGGAATTTGTCATCGGCAAATTCCATGGTGCATGGAAGCCTGCTGAGAACTCCCGGAGAGGTAAGAGCGAGACAGGAAGGCCTTGGAGCCCATCCACTCTGCACGCAATTACCACACACTTTGCAAGGCACTCAGCTCAACACCTGCAGTGAGAGGGAGGACTAGACAGAGCTCCTGCTGATCCCAGCCACCATCTGTCAGGCAGCCTGCTCTGGGTCCAGAAACAAACGCATGCCTTGGCAATATCCAATACCTAGCCATGCTAATAATAATAACAATCGCAGGGGATATCTGGATCCCACCTCATGTTCCCACAAAGACATGCGCAAGATATTCAAGTCCAAACAAGAAACTGGAATGTTGGTTAGGTAGTTCAAAGTGCTTGTCCCTTTCCCTAACAGGGCCTGGGGTTCAGCAGTCCTTAGGATTACCTAAAAGAAATGCCCTAAATAAGGAGCTGTTTTTTATCTTAACACTGCAAAATTTTGAGAATTTCAGCTGACTGAAGTGTGCCAAATTTTTAGTCTTAGACTTGTGGGGAACAGGCGAATGTTTTTTTGCTATGGTAAAATGCTGGTAAGATGTCACCTACCATCATAACCGTTTCTACAAGGACAACTCAGTAGTAGCAGGCACAGGCTCATGTCCATAACTGTCACTCTCAGCCACTGCTAAGAACTCTGCAACCATTACATGATCATTCCTCGTTTCTCAGCTTTTGGTAACCACCATTCTGTTGTTCCAACGAGTTTAAAATATTAAACTTATGTTAACTATTTTATTTTGGGAGTAGAGTCTTGCTATATAATTCAAAGTGACCCCTGACTCGGAATCCCCCCATCACAGCCTCCTGAATACTGGGATTACAGGTATGAGCCACCATGCCTGGCTCTAGGTACTTCAAATAAGTAAAATCATGATGTTTGGGCTTTTGTGGCTGGCTTCTTTTGCTTAGCATAAGTTTCACCCATTTGTAAAACTGAATATGGTTCCAGTGTATGACGTCACCATGTTTGGGGCAGGACATGCACAGTCTTCATCCCAGATTTGACAACTAGCCTCAAGAAGTTGCTCAAATCTCTTAGCATCCTGAACCATTACTGAGCTAATGTTAACTCACATAATCCCTCTAAAGAATGAGTATCACTATATTTGACAGTGTTACTTCTGCTAGGTTGGTTATAATGATGAGAGATGGCCTGTTCTGGTACCAAATGCAGAAGCCAGACCTGACCCCTGCCCCTAGCCCTCATAGTCCATGCTGTGTGTCTATTGAATTGGGATTTATTACAAAATTCCCTAACTTTCACCTTGCGGAAGTATCTTCTGTTATAAGCACAGTTTGTTTTTATTCCCCAAACCAGTTGGAGTGTGTGAAATTTCATTTCTCTGCAGCTAATATTCACCTAGCTCTGCCAATCATTTTTAATGTCAAAGGGGATGTTAGATTTGATGCTGCTTTGAGGCAGCCTTCTCTGAGTGAGGCCTCCTTTGACAGTCCCTGGGACATGGTGACAGGGACAGTCGTGGAATTGGCAGTGACGGTGCTTCATGCTGTGGGCACGGGTGTGGGCAGCATGGTGCCTTGTGGCTCTGCAGGGACAGGGGCCACCTCATACTGTTCTATTTGCATAAGCCTTTCTTCTTCCCCTTTGAGCAATTACACTTTCTGACCAAAACTTTTAGCCAAGACCAGAATTAGTAGGGGCAGAAGGTGAAGAAGCCCTGATACGCAGTCAGCCCCACCATAGTCATTAAACAAATGTTTGCTGAGTGCTCAGTAGATGTTAGAAACTCTTCCAGTGAAAAACAGAAAACCAAATGAGTCCTGGTGAATCCTATAGACAATAAAGAAGACTAGTAAGGTGTGTAGTGTGCGTGAACAAAACCAGAAATCAAGAATAAAGCCACCGAGAAGTCAGGACCTACAGTGGGGAGCAGGACGCTGTTAGGAGTTGGGGTTGTTAGGGAAGGTCTCACTGGAGTGTGCCACATCAGTCAGAAATGAAAGAGAGGAGAGAGCCACAGAGACCAGGAATACAAGGGCTCAGAGTCTGCTGCTGAATTCCTCATAACAGCTGGAGAAAGGAGAGGTGGCAATAGGGCAGATCAGATCTGGAAGTAGCCAGGTCACGGGCAGCCATTGTGAGTATGTGGCTGTTACAGAGGGGAGTAGGAAGGGGGGGGGGGGGGGAGAGAGAGAGAGAGAGAGAGAGAGAGAGAGAGAGAAGAAGAGAGAGAGGAATGGGAAAAGAAGTAGAAGGGAACTGAGAAACGGCCCCTCTTAAAAGGGACTGGAAAAGAACGGAAAAGAACGTCTCCAGGTTTCCTGTGTGAGATGCCTGGGTTGCTGATTTCCACTCTGCAAGGAGCAAAAGTGAACAACAAACGCATGATGATACTGATGGCACTTAATAAATAGGTGAAGAATTGCTTCTCACTCACTCTAATTAGAAAATCCCTTTCTCCTCACTTTTAATTTCACAAATCAATTAGCATCTAATTATCACTCTGCAAATGTATAGTGTTAATACATCTTACCTTCAATGGAGTTAAAGTCCAATTAGCATGCTTTTCATACACGTGAATCTTGTGAGCCAACAATTCAGCTATATAGACATGCCTTCAAAGAACAAAGAGCTCCGTCAAAGTGCTTGAAGTGATGCCAAAAGGTAAGTTGTGATAATTCGTGTTGGGGTGGAGCTTTGCTTAGACACTAGAAAGTAGAATCTGTCTCAAAGCAAACTCAGCTGCAAAGAACGCAGTGATTCTATAGGATATGAAACATTTAATCACTGGGAAGTCATTACCAGAGGTGGCAAGGTACTCGTCCTTGATCAGAAGGGAAGGAACTTAAAGCCAACAACTGCTCTTAATATTTGCGTTGTACGTTGATGCCTTTGATTTGTCAAAACCCCAGTGGCAAGCCCAAGGTTCTACATGTCAGAGGGTGTAAGTTTGGGCTTAGGCTTTGGGGGGCATCAGGAAGCCCTCTCGATGATAGTCTTCCGTTTCAGACCAGAGAAAGTACGAGAGAAGACAAAGGTTTGGCCTCGATGCACAGAAGTCTTTCACTCTTCCTGTTCTGTAACCGGAGTTACTACACATGAGCTTAGTAAATTACACAAGGTGTAACACCATACACCATAAATATTCCTGAGGAGACTAAGCGTAGTATATTCTAGAACAACGACAGCAGTGGTGTGCTAATTCTGTGAGAATCAGAGACAACATGGACAACAGAAAATTGCCTATGTTACTTTCTCTGTGTTACTGATGCTCTAAAATTTTTGATAATATAAGACAAGGGAGGGTATAGGTGGACGATGGACAAATTTTATACGTTCATCGGTGCTACCCAGAGTGTGGTGCCCAGACCAATAGTGATCTGTGAGCTGTTGCTTGCAAGATCAATGTAGTCGTCTACACCACTAATAGCTGCATTGACTCTTTCCTACAGTAGGTGTGGCGGTTTAAATGAGAACGGACCCCACGGGTTCATTTATTTGAACAGTTATTTAAGAGTTGGTTGAACTGCTTGGGAAAGATTAGGAGATGTGTTGGAGGAGGTGTGTCCCTGGTGTTGGGCTTTGAGGTTCCAAAGGCCTGTGGCATTCCCAGTTAGCACCCCCCCTCCGCCCCTGACACACACACACACACACACACACACACACACACACACACACACACCTTGTGGTTTTTGTCTCAACAAGAGAACTCTCAGCTACTTTTCCAGCATCATACCTGCCTGCCTGTTGCAGGGCTGGTCATAGACTCATCCTGAACTGCCAGCCCACAATTAAATGCTTTCTTTTATAAATTTCCTTGGTTGGCATGCCTTTTGTAGAGCAATAAAAACATAACTAAGAGAGTTCCTGATGAGAGAACCACTGTCTTGCTATACATTCTAGCACAAAGGCCATTTCATAATCTAGACCACACTACTTACTACATTCACTCATCAGAGACTCCCCTAAATCACTATTCCACTCTCATCTTACTAACACTACAGATAAATATATTACATTGGAAAATACTATATTCTAAAACTATATAAGGAGAATCCAAATAAATGTATTGTGGTATAGAAGGCACACATACTTGCCATCAGGGGAAATGCCAATGCCGTTAGCAAAATCAAATCCTTCTGCTAGCACTTGGACTTTATCAGGACTGTAGTAAACAACATTGGACCACGAGAGACCCAAGTACATTTCCCAGGACTTTAAGTATGGGTCAGCAAAATAGTGATCATTTGTGGCATAAAAGCTCTCAGGTCCAACAGCGGCAATATCGTTGATGCTGCAATTAAAAACACACATGATTATATACAGAAAGATAACACACACTATAGGATTACATATTTGGTATTTATTAAAGTCTAGCCTTAAAGTCAAAAAATGGGATGGAGTCCTCACACCAGCAGGGATAGTCCAGAATCACCATGGCATCAGTCCTAGCCAATCCCCAAAGGTAATAAGATCTGGCTATTAGTACTAAGGACATGAAAATCATATTACATGTAGTGTAAATGTACTGGCGTGCATATGTGTGTGTGTGCGCGCTCACACATGCACATGTGTGCCTGTGTGTCTGTGCAGACAGTAAACACTGAATGAAGTCAAAGATCATAACCAGGGCAAGATGAATTTGCACAAAGGACACAGAGTCCCATTAAGTCAAGCCCATTGTAACAGGGAGTAAAAACATTGATCAGGTAGCACTGTGGTTCCAGCCTTATTAGCTGTGTAACCCAAGTGAGACTCAAGCCTTTCAGGAAAGAAAGGGTGCTGGTCTCTTCTGTCATATGCCATGAAGTTTCTTGTCTCTTAACTGAACAAGTTCATGCGCAAAAATGTTCGAAACAGGATGTTTGGCTCTTTGCTTGCTGATTAAGACTCTCTCTGTGCTGCTGCAAATGTCAGATACATGAGTCTATTACTTAGCAAACACGTAAGTGAGTCATTTCTTGCTGACTGAGGTAACGGAAGTTCCCTGGGGGCCATGATCTAAGGAAAATTATCTTTGCTCTACTTTAGAGAGGATAATGGCAAATACGTCAGCTCTGACGCAGCCAGGGCTCCGGGGTGAGAGCCATATATACACTGAGCCTCAGTTTCTCATCTGCAAAAAAAAAAAAAAAAAAAAAAAAAAAGCTTAATCCGTTTTCCCCTCAATGTCTCATGGCTCATTAGAAAAGTCTACGCTTATGGTTGGAATTGCCACTGTGGAATCACAGTGGGAATCACAAGGAGACAGTACTGGCCGACTCACTGAATCCTCCACTAACAGCAGCCACTGCTACCACAGTGGAAAATGTCCGTGCAGTCAGGATGGGTCTGCGCAGGTTTGGGGCAAAAACTATCAAGCTGTTTTTACTTCTCTCTTTTTAAAGCAGATTTTAGAAGTTGGTGTGCAGCTCTCTGCGACAAAGGAGCAGATGGGAGCAGTTTGGAGCAATAGCTTTGAAATTTGATTTACTGTTTGAATCTGAGCCTGCCTGCTATGGTCACGGCGTGGGACCACAGCACGTCTCCCAACTTTGAGCTGCTTTCTGAAACTCAGTGTTCTTTCTGTAGCTTGGCATGCTGGGTAGAGACGGAAAGGAACAGTGACTATAAAGGCCTTGCCATCATGCCTGGCACGCATAAAGGACCAATAATAACAGCCATGCTGTTGCTATTAGCATGATTAGCTTATGACAGTCTTAGTAATTCAAATATTAATACTATAAACACCCTCAAATACAAAGCCACAACTGTGTGTGACTAATCCTCAGGTAGAGAGAGCCAAATTCTAGTTCATTGTGGCGCTCTGATTATTTGTGGTCCGGTTCTATCCTGCCAATTCACAATATTTTCACATCTGACTGAGGAAAAAAAAAATCCCTGTTCTGCAAAATCGGAAACACTGGTGGCTAAAAAAACAAAATAATAATTATTTTCATGATTTCGTGGACTCAGTGCCGGCTCTGGCTTCAAGCTTATCCCAGCTATATTAATGGCTGAGGTTGTCATCTGAGGCAACTGCACAGATAGGCCAGGTCTCAGGAACAATTAAATCCACATATGGTATAATGCCAAACTAAGAAGCTGTTTCCAAGCAGTCAACGAACCTTGCGTTTAAGGCAGTCTGCATATGCACTTGGCTTCTAGCTGAGACTCCTTCCATTGTTACTGTTGCCAGCATTCCACCAGCCTCTCCATTTTACATGTCTTTCCCTTAAATAGTCTCTGGTTCTTTGGATACTTGAAGGCCTCATTCTCTCTTTAAAATTACATGTATAATTATATATGTATTTTATATATATTTAGCACATAAATTACTTATATTTGCCATATAAATCACACATATAATAATGTATACTTTATACATATATTTAAAGAGAGAACACACATATACGTGTGTGTGTGTGTGTGTGTGTGTGTGTGTGTGTACGCGCGCGCCCGCGCGCTGTATCTCAGCCTGACCTCAAAATCCTTATGTGCTGAGGATGCCCTTGAGCTCCCAATGGTTGGAACCACAGATATGCACCATGCTTGCTGGGGACTGAACCCAGGGTTTTGTGCACGTTCGGCAAGCACTCTTTCAGCTGGGCTACACCCCAGCTCCTAAAACACCCTCATTGTATAAACAAACTTCTAGCTCTAAACTAGTCTGTCCATTTGATCTCATCCTAGGAATGCACAAAGCCTGGGCCTTGGTTCCAACTTACTTGGTTACAATAACTAGCTAGTGGAGATTTATCTAGTAATTTAATTGTTTCCCCTCTCAGTGGCCTCATCTGCACACCTCACACGAGGCTGGAGCCTGGACACACAGGTGAAGCGGTGTACACCAATGCCAAGACTCTGCAAGGGGAGGCGATGAGTACAGACCTGGTGCACCAAGAGCGAGCTGGATGAATGGAGCTCCTGAATTATACAAGGAGGGGAACCAAGTCTAGGACACTACAGCCAAAGTTATTTGGGGAGAAAGCTATCATTGGGCCCACAGACCAGTTCTTCATAGACTAAGGACTTTTGATGGGTTGACAAGAATTGATATCCTCAGGTGTCTACTTGTCCCATGAATTATATTGTCCAGGAATCTAACTTGGAACCCAATATTTGTATCAATTGTGTACAACACAGCACTAGTGCCTTCAGTAGAAAGATGTCTAAGATGTACCGAGTTTGGGATCTTCTCCTACATATCTCTGGAGCTCATAGCACCATCTGAGATTGGTCTTGTAAAGAAGCAGTTTCGTGCTGTTTTGCTTTTTAATGTCTCAGAATGCTTTGATAGAGATCCTGAGGATAGAAACTGACTATAGTGTCCACCCAGAATGGGATAGATGAGGGGAGAAGGGAATGAGCCAACTCTTAGGGTTGCGGGGTCTCAATAAGTTCTGAAGAACATTCAGAATAGTTGACTCTGCCCTGACCCAGGAGAAACGCTAAATGTGAATGAGCCATCTTCCTTAGTCCAGGGAGCTGTGTGCGTAAGGCTACTAATTACCTAGGCAATAGCTCATGTGTGATGGTTCTCAGATGCAAAAGGGATCTTTCCTCTTCTTGAAATTTAAACACCTCCACAGTGGACTTGAAATCTGGATGGTTCACCACTAGTAGGTAGACAGCATTGTCTGAGGAGATGAAAAACAAAAAAATTGAAGCATTAGCGAAGCTCTCACCTGTCAGTTCTGTCTCCCCAAAGCAATTTCAACCCGCCTCCAACCAGTACTTAGGCTGCCAGGCAGACGGAATATTTTCATCTTTGTAGAGAAAAGCGTTTGTGATTGCTCCTAAGAAAAGTGGCTAAAGGAAAAAGTAGTGACAACCTCTAAAAACTCACAACTTCACAGGAGAAAATAAAAAAAGCCCCGAACTTCAGAATGAACAGAACCAGCCCCAAACTTCAGACAGCTTATGAAGCTTTGATAGCTCAAGTGATCTTTGTGGGACACTAAGTTGAGGGGAAAGGATCGAGGGTGTGGGAATTGGACTAGACAGGATGCTTGAGAGTAATTTCCACAGTGGACAGTGAGCGGATGGTGGCCTTGCATGTAATTTACACAGTGGAAGATGAACAATGCCTCCTGAAGAATGTCTGAGAGAGAGGAGGACTTCGGGCATGAAGAAAGCGCTCTAAGTGGTAAAGAAGCTGTGATCATAGAAAATGAGACAAGATGCTACTTGCCTGAAGAAGAGGTCAGAAGGCAGTGGGGGTTCACTCTCTAATTCTAGTATTTGGGGGGTGGAGGCAGGAGGGTTGCTTTAGGCCTACAGAGTAAGAAACTGTCTCAAGTAGAGGAAAAGGAAGAAGAAAACAAGAAAAGGGAGTAGTGAGGTGTCTCTGGAAATCCGTAACATTATCAAATTGGTATTTAAAGGAAAATGAGACTCTGTTTAGTAGATGTTTAGTAACAGAAAAGCCAGCTCAGATATTTTTGATTGGCCCTTCCAACAAGCATGTATTTTTAATTGGTGTTGGGTTTAAATATTGCAAAGGAATAGTGTAATATGCTAAAGAGCTGGAGGGTAATGTCCTCTTAGCAGCTGGGTAACTTCTTTCCAGCAAGATGGGTCCCAGAACTGAGACCTAACTGAAGCGAGAGTAAACTGTGTGTCTATCTGGAGAAACAATGTTCCAAGTCGAGGGAAGAAAATCTACAAACGCCCTGAGGCCAGAGGTTCCTTGATACATTCACATAATAGTGAAGTTATGATTAGAGCCCAGAGAAAGTGAAGAAGCTGAGGCCAAGGAGGGAGGGGCAGGAACAGCCTTGCAGGGCATTAGGGCAGGATCTAGGTTTAACCAGTTAGGACCATGAACAAGGAATAACATGAGTTGAGACTGCAGTAGGATCTCCACTTAGAAAGAGGAGTCCGTGTTAACAGTATAACACTGCCCCCCCCCCCCAATGACAGGAAAGTACACTAGAGCTATTTGGCACATCAAAAGTCCCTGGTAACAACTGAAGATCAAGGAAGACAATGTTCCAAGTGGGGATTAGAACCAGAATTCATATTGTATACTGAAGATTTTACTAGAAGTTTGAGTTGTTATTCTCAAAACTGTTTATAGATGGTCCATGTGCAAGAATGTCACCCTGGAACTGCTTGTGAAGAGGTAAAAAAGTGAAAAGAACCTCCTTATATACAAGCAAATGCTCGGGGGCCCCCACACAACTAAACCTGGGAGCCCCAAAAGTGGGTCTAAAAGCACAGGCATGAAAAGAAGCCTGGGATGCAGTGCAGAAAACAGCAGTTACCTCCAAGAGGGCTTGCCAATACTACACAGTTTTTATTTTTAAAAAGTATACACATGGCAACCACCGTATTTCATTGCATCTAAAATGTTTCCAAGGAGCTGGAGAGATGGCTTAGTGGTTAAGAGCACTGACTGCTCTTCCAAAGGTCCTGAACTCAATTCTCAGCAGCCACATGGTGGCTCACAACCATCTGTAATGAGATCTGGCGCCGTCTTGAGGAAGAGACCTGGTCAGTCATCCTCATCGACTTAGACCACGAAACACAATATGGACAAGCTCAACAGAACCGCCATATATGGGCTGCCCATGTGTGCTTCAGCACTGCCAGGGCATAAATTTCATTCATTGGTCCATTTCGAAATGATTTGAAAGGGAAATCAAATGACAAAGGTTGGGGTGAGTGTATAGAAAGATCATCAACGAGTACATACATATGCACACATATATAATCATTTTTTGACATTTTACAGTGGTCAAAGAAGAGGAACACAAATGGAAGTATCTAGGAAGATATCTAAAGGGAAAATAATATTAATAACCATTATTGGGGGATATTCTCCTAGAATATAGGCACAGACAGCGACATTAGTGTGAAATATCTGGATGCGGGAAATAAACAGGCAGCAAAACGTTGCAGTGGCTGAGGAGGGGGACCCTGGCAGGGAGAGCAGAAGCTGGGTCATCGGGTAGGGGCGACGCTCTTAAAGAAGAAAGTGAGGTGGGAGAGGGAAGGATGGGAGAAAGGAAGGGGGAGAGAGGGGGAAAGCAGAGAAGGGAAGAGGAAATGGAGACAAAGAACATAAATGAACATTTTTGTCACCTGGACAATTCTTAACCATTGCCCCAGGCACCGTCAAAATAGCAGAATTCATTTTCCTGGGCTGAAACTTGTACACTGGGATTTTTACATTTCCAGGTGTTTCTGTGTGCAACTGAATTTAACAATTACTACCCTGCAAAGGAAACGGGACCAAACACATGGGGAAAGATGAGGGATCAAGGCATCCTGGGTGGGGAAAAAGAAGTGCAGCTGAAAGCATCCAAATGAAAATGAGCTTCTAAACAGAGCGCAGAGCACCAAGGACGGCCCGAGAAAGCTGTGCAGGAAGGTAGTGTCACCGTGTCTGCGGTAGCTTTGATTCATGTGATTGAGGGCTGGAAACACTACGGCTGCAGATGCTCGGATCTTTCAATTGTTTAACAGAGAAAACCTTTTGCAGTGAAAGCTGAATATATAATTATAATACAGGCATAATGTGAATACTACTAGTTTATGAAATCAGTGGCTTTACAAATCTGTCAAGTGTAGCATTTTCAGGCATTGAAATGATTTTAGAATTGCTTACTTAAAAACAAAAGGTAGGGTCAAAATCCGTAAAAATTACTCATGACTAGTGTTTCATAGATTGAGAAGAAATGTTCATTGTTGGATATACTTTACCCTTTGAAACTTTTCTTCCTCAATATAAACTGTTACCTTCATCTGTGAATGTGCTTACTCCATGAGGATTAAATGATGATTTATCGAATTTATTTCCTGTCATTTCTAATTCCAATACCGCTGGGTTCTTCTCATTTAAGTCCATCAGAAGTATTTTTCCAGGTGCATTGGGATCAAAACTTTTTATTCCAGGATATTTTAGTCCCTTAAAAGAATAGTGGAGAAAAAGCAGGTATATCACAGTGCATCAAGAGCTGAGAGGCTCTGATTGTCATGTGTGTCTACAATAACTGCTCTGGACCACAGGTGACCGCAGGGCCATCTCTTAACTGACTGACTTGTGTGACAGGCCCACGGGACACTCTGGAAGCCATGAGCTCCTCTGTGGTTATCCCCATACACAGGTCACAACACCTTCATCAAGTCATGTGTAGGCACAGAACAGCTCCCAGCCCCATGAGAGAGTAGAGCCCATCTCATTTGAGAGTGGACACAGTCAGTGATGGCAAACACTCACAGTGCTGAAGAAAGCCAGTCCATTAGGCAGGATCTCTAAGTCTTCAGCGCCTGTTTCTGCAGGAAGGAAAGCAAAAAGAGAAAGTGTTTCAAAGTACTGAAGGACATTGGCAATCCTCTCGTTTTTCTCCTCCCTCTTGAAAATGAATCTCTGTTGGAGCTCATATTTGCTAGGTTCAGAAAAAATTCTCCCTTTCACTCATATTGTTGATCGTGATCGTAAGAACATTAAGGAGTAAGTTTTAGCCAGGCAGTGGTGGCACGTGCCTTTAATCCCAGCACTTGAATGACAGATACAGCTGAATCTCTGCAAGAGGCCAACCTGGTCCATAAAGCAAGTTCTAGAACAGCAGGGCTGTTACACAGAGAAACTCTATCTTGAAAAATTAAAACCAAAACAAACAGAATGAATTTTGTATTTATTTATTTGGCCGAGTTTTGCATAACCTAGGCTAGCCTTGAACTCACTTTGTAAATTGAGGATAACCCTCATAGGTGATAGGAAGACAGACATGTGCCACCATGCCTAGTTTGACCACATAGAATGAGATCTGATTAAAAAAAAATTAATATCATCAACAAGCACAATGACAATTTGCATTTCATTTACTTGTTTCAGATTGATGGCTCTCTACCTCAGAATCAAGATCTCTCATATAAAATCCTTGGACATTCACAAAGTATCAAAGGTGTCATTATTTGGAAAGAGCTGGTATCAGTGTGAACTCCTAAACCCGTAAACGCATACCAAGTACATACATTGCATCACAGTTCCAAATCAATTCCATGTCTGAAAACCATGTCAGAAATACAGGCAAATCCCAACGTTTGATTTTTAGAAGTGGGGATATTTTACTGATAGTTGGTAGCATGTACTTGCTAAGTGTAAATACCAAAAAAATATCTCAATTAAATACATTTAATTTTTAAAATTTTCAATTAGTACGGAAACAAATGAAATATTTGTTTCTGCAGTCATACTCCTCATGGGTATGTATGTTTTTCAGAAACCCAGGGATATCTGACAGTAATGTTACAATTTCCTAGAAAAAGTGTTGTGCTGTAAGACAACATGTTTAAGAACCCTACTGAAATGAGCCTTCTTGACTTGCCTTCTGGACTATAAGTCATCTCAGACAAATAGCTCTAAGAGCAAAAGCCAACAACCCCTACCCAAATGTAGCAAAAGCATGGGTCTCAAATGAGTTGGCCTCCACTAATGGAGTTAGCTGGTTGGCTGAACAAGATGCACCCTTGAGCTCTGGGATGCACTCAGTTGGTTACCAGGGGTTACCTCTTTTTCCACCCTTTTTTAAATCTTTGCTGACAGGGTCTTGCCTCCCAGGACAGACAGCAGTAATTATCTTCCCAGCTTCCTTTGTAACTCGACATCAGCCCGTCCCCCCAGCTCTGCCTAACGAGATCTAAAGAGAGATCTGCTGAGAACTTCTGGAAAAGCAACACTCACAAAGGGGGCACGTGAAAAAGCCTTGAGGCAACTGCCTGTGAGAGCATTCATTGAAACATTATTTTTTTAGTTTAGGCTTTGATCTTCTTCCTCCTTCTCCCATTTGCCAGCTCCTTGGGTTTTGTTACCGTCAAAACCACTGCTATGTTTACAGTTTTTGTTCTGTTGACCAAACAAAGCCCAATCCAATCTGAAGCATCTTGGTAATACATCTGTGAGGTCAAAAGTCAAAGCACGTGGCATTTGTATGCAACTCCTTACCCTATATTACTCTCCTGAGTCAATGCTGTAATTGTTGACAAAACTGAGCTGGAGCACTAGCAAAACATATAGTGAGATAATGTCCTTGCATTTAAAATTTGACACTTCTTCATCCGTATACGTACCGATTCCTTTAATTAAATTACAGTTAGGAAGTTCTACAGGAGTTACTTCACGGAAAGCAGCTAATCTTGTTCTGGAAAAGAGAAAAGAATAATATATTTCAGAAGGTAGAGTTGAGGTGCAAAAGTAAGCCCACAAAGTAATCTTTAATTGTCTTTTGCTTTGGATATACTCCCTGACTTAGTGTTCCTGGGCAGCCAGGAGTCTTCATGACCAGTGGGGACCCTGGGGTATGACATACAGTTGGGTGGGGGCTGCTGTGTATAGAGGAGGACGGATACACAAGGAGGCATGTGGTGTCCTCTAGGCAATCCCCATGACTATTTCATCAGTTGTACTTGGATTCCAATGTGGAGAGTTAGGTTGAACGGCAGCAAAACTCCAGTTAATGCCCCTGATGTCTGAGAGCTTCTCACGGGAAGAGCTTGCTATTTCTCAAACATGTAAACTCCAAATACATATGCTACTTTATAGTTCCAGATCAGTTAAACATTTGAAAGCCATACTAGAAAAACAAACAGTTTCGAACGCTTCCATTAAAATGGGGATATCTTCCACATTCCTCAAGAATATGTACTTTCTATTCTGCCAGCTATGTGTCCCAGATGGGGTACTTGCTTTTCAGATATGAAGATGCAGGTGTGCTTTAAAAGTATTTACAACTTCAGAAAGTTATATCCAAGGACAGCATGCAAAAAGGCATAGCGCATGTGGGTAATCGCTAATGTGGGCAAGAACCTACACACATACTGTGAAACCAGGCAGAAAAGCAATCTGTTGAATTTGAGGACATAAGCATCATGGCGGGGCGGGGGAGGGGTGTTTAAGTGAAGAACAAAAGGAAAACAAACAGATGTGAGGAGGAATTGCCAGCAAGTTCCTGAACCAGAGCAAAGCCATTGATGGGGCATTTGCAAGAAGCAGACCACAATGTTGGCAAGAGAGCCAGACAGAAAGTTATGCAGCTTCTTCAACAAACAACCTCGTATAGCCTTGATAAGTAGTGATAATCATTCAAGAGTTCCTAGGAATTTTAGTTGGCTGGTGATGAGCTGAGAACTCCTCTTCATACCTTCCTGGCCCTTTCTCTCGGAGAAGATGAGCCAGGAGTGAGCACACACTGTGTAAAACTTCCTCGCAGTGAGTACAGGCGCAAAGGGGAGTAATAACAGAGCCTGGGGCATTTCTTCTGAAGGGAGAATTGAGTATCGCTACCCTAATGTTAGTGACTTTCAGTTCCAGAGTCTAGTACAGTCTGGACAAATGGGGTGCAAGGCAGCCAACTATTCTCCTTTGTGGGGACCCCCGAGTGAGTTTGTCCCAGTGCACTACCAGATGGAAACCCACTGGGATGGATAAGAGAGAAGCAGACACAACCAAACAGATAGGAAATGAGGGCATGCTAGAAGGTTGCGCGCCCTCAGTGACAGGAATTAACTCGGGAAGCAGACTCCAGAGAAAAGCTGGGGCCAGTCCTGTGACTTGGCAAACTAAGAAGCATTTCAGGAATGAAAAATTCAAAAAATGCCAGACTACAATTTGACATTGTCGTTATAAGAGCTTCTGATAATGAAATAAAAAATCTGGCGCAGCGGTGGTTTACAAACTTTGCAGAGGTCCACACTGGGAAAAAATAGTTTAGATGGGGCAAGTAAACAGTGTTCCTGCACAAACCTTAAAGCAACTCCACCACACACACACACACACACACACACACACTCACACACACAAACACACATTCACACACACACAAACACACACACATAAAAACACACACACTCACACACACATACACATAAACACACACAAACACACATTCACACACACAAACACACACACACAAACACACATTCACACACACACACACCTGAAAATGGCTTCACATAGGCTAGGTATTGTATCAGGGCTTTGCACATGACAGACAACACTTTCCTCTGAGCTGTGTCTCTGGCCCCATGTGCTATGTTCCTAGTACAGGTTTTTGTTTGTTTTTTTTTTCATTTCCACTCAATTTAAAAATGTTTGTCATGATTACCAAGCTCATATGATACCTGCCACTCGAAAAGACACTTTTTGAGGGAACATACAGTGAATGTTTAGAGTACCTCAATAAAGGACTAAAGGGCAGGTTCAGGATATTAAGGGCAAAGGTCCTAAGACAAAGCAAAGTGGATCACTGAGAGGGATTTCAAGCACACGAAATCACTGAATGTGTTAAAACTTGTGGAAGGAGGCAGTAGTTTATTGAGAATCAAAAGTACACAAGAAGAGGAAGGGTGGTACTTGCTCACACCGTCCATTAAATACGATTGACTTGCACAGGCCAGAGAAAGGCCGGTTGGCTCAGCTGTTCTCATCAGAATAACCACCATGAGCCAGATCCCAGAGCAGGCAAGAAGAGAGAAGGTCTTGACCCAGTTACTCTGGGTTCCAATTTGTAGCCCAACCAAACCAGGTTTCAGCAGGATGTCAATGACACCACACTTCAGATCCTGTGTGTGTCCTCTTTGAAATCTCAAACACCTCGCTCCGGTTTTCTCTTCCCTAGTTACGGATGGCTAAGATTAAGCAGTTATGAAGTGACTGAGCCAAGGTTGGAAGACAAACATGAAAGCAGATCTGCATTCAGTCCTTTGACGGGACGAAGTTTACAGGTTGCATCATTACAGAGATGCGCTTAGATACTCATCTGCCTGCAAGCCTGTGTCTGGCTTCTCAGCTTTGTGGCTGTTCTGGATCTCGTAAATAAAGTTTAATGTCCGAGATACGTCCCTGATTCCAAAGCCTCTGAAGTCCATCCAAAATTCACATAAACTTCACTGTGAACTGTTTTGTACAAATAGACCCTGACTCCCTGCCACAGCTCTCTAGACTATGCTGGTACTCTGGGTCCAGGTACGTCCTCATGTTGCCAAGCATTCTTCATTCATCAGGAATTCTTTATGAAGACTACTGCATGCCAAATCCCATGCTAAGGTAACTTACACATACTTCCTCACTTATTCCTTCAAGTAATTTTTAAAATAAAGATTCAAGTTTCCAAACCAGGGTTATAGCTCAGAGATAGAGCACTTGCGTGGTGTATTTAATGTCCTGGATTCAATCTCTGCAGTGTCCTCTCTTATGTCTCTGTCTCTCTCTCACACACACACAAACACATTTTCCTTGTTCTGTATGTAAAAACATCAGACACCAGGTCATTTGGATGTGATCCCTTGATTTAAAAGGGACAACAGAGATATGAAATCAGGAGTCAAGATACAAAGCACTGTTTCCTACTTCTCCTTGGTACCCTTTCCATTAGCCTACACTTTTACTTCACTTTGAATGTCCTTTCCCTCGTCACCTACAGCCTGTGTCCTGCCTTCCGTAGCCTCCTGTGGTCTCCTGTAATGGGACCAGTAACTCCTTCACTCATTTTCATGCACTGTGATACACAAGTCTATCACATCCCTTGCCATGCTGCTGTTTGGTCTTGTTGCTCTGTCTACATTATTAGATTAGTGAGTCGTGCTACACCACATTACTTTCAATGTGGTTTCCAATGTGAACATGGAACTCACAGCAGAGGGAACTCAACCGATGTCTGCTGGGTTGTTCTACTATAAGTTTACTACGTCAGACAGAAAATGGTATAGAAATGCTGATGGGACCAGGAGGGCTGGAAGGCAATTTAGCTTTAGCCATAGTGTCAAAAATTATGGTAATATTATATAAACTATCTCCAAAATGCTCATTTGTTGGAGATGTGGTCTCAGTGCAATGCTTAAGAGATGAGCCTTGATTGGGTCATGATAGTGTTGGTCTATTTGATAGAGCAGTGCATTCATGAATGTCTAATTGAGTGGACTCTCTGGAGATTATGGACACTATGAAAGGTGGGCAGAGTTGGAGGAAGGAGGCCTCTTGGTCCTATGGGATTTGAAAGTCTACCTGTTCCTCAAGCTTTTTTTACTCTAGATGCTTCTCTCTGCTTACGGCCATCACATCATAAGCAGCTCTCTGTCCCTGCTCTTACCTCCTGCGTAGTTGGAATGGAATTGGCTGTCATTGTCTCATAGGGAGTGGCATTATTAGGAGGTGTGGCTTTGCTGGAGGGGGTCTAACCTTGTTGGAGGAAGTGTGTCTCTGTGGGAAAGGGCTTTGAGGTCTCCTATGCTCAAGATACAACATAGTGTCACAGTCTCTCCTATTGCTTTCTGATCAAGATATAGCCAGCACCATGTCTTCCTGCGTGCCACAATGCCTCCTGCCATGATGATAATGGACTAAATCTCTGAACTATAAGCTGCAGCCTCAATTAAATGTTTTCCTTTGTAAGAGTTGTTGTGGTCGTGATGTCTCTTCACGGTGGTAGAAATTCTAAGACACACCCACGCATTCTGATAGTCCTTGTAGCAGGCCCCCTGCAATGGGTCAGCACCATGGGCTTCAACTTCCAAAACCTTGAGCCAAAATAAGTCATTTTTGGTTAAGCTGTTGGTCTCAGGTTTTCTGCACAGTCACGGAAGGTCTGACTAACACACCAAGTATCATTCACCAGACTCCTGGGGTGGATTTTGAGGTCATATGACAATTATGAAATCAAATGATTGCAGAAAGCTTGTTATGTGCCCAGTTTTATATATCCTAGTGTGGTGTGTATTATTTTTCCTTGAATTTTAGGTAGAGAAACAGGCTGTAACTTTGCTTAGTATTAACATGTTAAAATAAATTGAAAGCTGCAGACACGAGATCTTTTCCATGCTCCTGGGAATCTGCCACCACCATTGCCTCTAGGACACGCTATCTAGCACGAGTGTAAGGTAGCAGAGGTATCTGAGGAGCTAATGCTAGCGGGGCCATTCCCATCCCAAGACAGAAACACCGAGATCTTACACATCATGGCAGCAGATCTAAGAAGCAGACTTTTTGGTCCCTCACATCCTCAAGAAATGTTCTGTGTTGTCCTGAGCATTGTCTAGATTCGCAGGATAAATATCATGAAAATCCACAAGTCAGATCTAACTACAAGGATGAACCAGCACCTTGGTTTGTTCTTCTCTTCCCCTCCAATATCAGATGTTCAAGAAATTCTCCAAGGCACTCTCTGGTCCTGCACAGATTCCTGTGGCCTCCCAACTCCTCATGTGCATACCGCATCCCAGCTCACATACAGTCCATCTATGAAGATGGCTGTGTCTACTCTGGGTGCAGGACTTGTCATCATGTGTTGAGAGGACACAGTTGCTTGTTCTCCCTTCTCTTCCCTAGGCATATTCATGATTCTCCTGAGTCTAAGGTGCATTGTCTCCAAAACGGGGGTAGGTCATTATCCATCCCTGAGGCCCTGTGGCTGTGGCTCCAACAGGCAGGGTCTGAGCATCCTTTATGGAGGATACAAATCTCCTGAGATGGGGGCATTTGCTAAGTAAGACTGATCAGATTCAATCATGCAAAGGGGGACCTACAACTTTGCTTATTGAGGGAGGTCTTGGGTACCGCTTAGACCTGTTGATCCTTGTTTGTGCCTAGGCTTTGGGGGTTCTGGTCAGTGAGTGTTGTTTCTCTTCCTTCTCCTGTCGGAGATCTTCCAGGAGAGTTTGCACACATTTTCCTATCTGTAATTTAACTAAGTTTTACAGGAGGGAAAGGCCCAAAGCAAGCTAGAGCGGACTCTGTGGTTAAATACGTACTACAGAAGTGTGAGTCCCCATGTTCTCAGCCTTTACACCCATGGAAAAAGCAGGTGAGAGCACTGTGCACCTGGAACTCCACATGACAGAGTGGAGACAGGTGGATTTCTGGGGCTCCCTAGATGGCCAATCTAGGGAGCGATGGTTTCTTTAAGAGACCCCACCTCAAAAGCTGAGGTCACAAGTGGTGGGAGATTTCTATCACCAATTCTGCCCCTCCCCCAGTGCATACATGGGCAGGGACAGACATCCACACAAACTAACATATTACACATGCAAGGTTTTCAAACCCAAATACTTTTCTAATATTTTGCGATTTAGGAAATAATAATTTACAAAACCCAACTCTGTGGGTGAGATTCCAATTAGTCCATAAGATTATATAACTGTTTAATCCCAAATAGTACACACTGATTAATTTTTTTAGCTCAGAGTAAATAACACAATAATATTGACTAAGCCTTTTAAAGTAGCATGATGTCTAGACTTTGAACCCTTATGAAAGATTATCCTGAAACTTTGTATACATTCTCAGTCTCCTGCCCATTAACACCCTGGTGGGTTATTACAAGCTTTCAAGGAGAGCAGAGACAAACACCACTGAATAGCTGCTGACTCCCAGGCTCCTTGTTGGTAGTTTTCTATATAAGTATATGTCACTACGTCCAGTTTATTGGCACATTCAATGAGTTGCAAAATGATTTGCCCAAGATACCTTTCTCAAAGCAGAAGCCATACCAATAGTCACATACATGATCCCCCTTTTCTCCAGTTCGGCACCCACTGGAGAATGTGGCCCACGCCAGGTAACAGTTGTTTCTATGCAGCTCAGTGCACAAGCAGGGCTTTCTGTTCCCCATCCCCTCAGTGAGCCTCAAACTGACGTCCTCCAAGCCAGAAAGGAAGGTTTGCTAAATCTATAGATTTTCCTCTAAAGCACCTGGAGCTACTTTAGGGTGTTGAGGTGCTCCTGGAGCTAGCAGAGGTGAGGTGCATGGCACTGCAGCCCTCACCCCACTCACCCCACTCATCCCACTCACCCCACTCACCCAATCCACTGTAACAAACTTACTGATAGGAAGACTGGTGGTTCTTATAAAATGCCAAGAGCAGTCCCATGAAGGTGAGCCCTATCAGCTTCGCCATGGCTGAGACAGACGGATAGACTGAGGATGGACGAGTTCAGGGACGCTGATCAATTCTGAGGCCTGCAGCCTGGAGGCTTGGAGAACTCTGGATTGGCCAAGCTGAGTTTGCCCGGGGACCGCCCCCAGTGCCACTGCTCCAGGTCAGCCAGAGTCCTCTAGGTGCAGTCTCCTGGTCAGGTGCTTCATTGCCCTTGTCCACCCTAATCCACGCCCCAACTCTGAGGAGAGAAAAGCAGAACAGGTGCCGAAACTGGTCTGAAAGGGATTAAGCCACTTAGTGGAAACAGAGAGCCATGGGAAATAAATGAACCAGGAGGGTGAGCCTTTCACTCACTTTGTGCCACAAAAAATGTCCCTAATCCTTGCGGCTCAGAGGGGCTGGGAGCTTGATCACAATAGCAGCCAATTAACACAGAAGAGAGCGTTGTGGTCACACCCCTAAGATAGAGGCTGTTCTCGCCAAGTGGCCCATGGAACTGTTGCTTTGCAGCACCATCATTCCAGAGTCTCACCTTCTCCCAGGGCCACTTCCCAGGGTACAGCTCTGAGACACAATGCTCCACCATTCCGCAGCTTCCTCACTGGCTGATATTAAACCGAGTATCAGCTATGTACCAGGCACAGTTTGAGAAATGACAAGTCTCTGTGGAACTTATATCCAGTAAGGGAAGAAAAAATTAAAAAAAAAAAAATCATCACTCTGGGGAGGGGCCAGTGGGGTGGCTCAGAACGTAAGGGCGCTGGGCGCTTACTACCAAGCCTGGCATTCTGAATTCCATAACTAGGACTAGCACAGTGGAAGTAGACTCGGGCTCTGCAGTTTGTCCTCTGACCTCCACTTGTGCGTGTGCACGAGAGAGAGAGAGAGAGAGAGAGAGAGAGAGAGAGAGAGAGAGAGAGAGAAATTTAAGGAAACATCAAAGCCGGGTAATGGTGGTGCACACCTTTAATCCCAGCACTCAGGAGGCAGGGGCAGGCAGTCAGATCTTTGTGAGTTCAAGGCCAGCTTAGTCTACAGAATTAGTTCCAAGACAGCCAGAGACACATAGAGAAACCCTGTCTCTAAAAAGCAAAAGAACGAAGAGAAGGAAGGAAGGAAGAAAGGAAGAAAGGAAGGAGGAAACTCAAGATGGCATTTATAACGCTGTGAATAGGGATATGTGTACTGGAGATGTGCACATGGGCCATGGAGAAAAACAAAGCTGGGAAAGAGGGGAGTGCAAAGGGGGCTAGTTAAGATGAGAGTAGTAAGGGGAGTGAAGCCGGGTGGGAGGAGTTCTCACGCTCGCCTGCTTCAGTGTTCTTCTCTCCTCTGTCTGGGACTGTTTGCTTGACTCAGGGCCAGCCCCTCCCTTTGCTCTGTGTCTCTTTTCTTCTCAAGTCATTTGGTCCCGGTTGTCCTTTCTCTCTTCTGCAGCATTCATCTCTGTACCCTTTCTAGAATTTTTCTGTCGGAAGTCAATGTGCTTTAGTTATCACCCATAGTTCTCAGGGAAAGCCTTTGACTTTACAACCTCACCAATGCCCTGTTTTTCTGCTCCCCTGGGAACACTGACTTAAAACCTGAGCTTCATGTTTAACTAACTGAACCATCCTTCAGGAGGATCTACAGGAAAGGGAAGATGGCCAGCTACTCCTTGTCTTCTTTCCATATCCACCGTGGAAAGAGATACAACAGAAGCCTTCTTGAACTCTCTAGGAAAGACTAGATACCAGCTGCCAGAGGCTGAGGCATTGTGTGTAACAACACTCGGAGCAGTGCAATGTACCCGAGAGAAGAGGGCCATCATCTCCAGGATGGGAAAGTGTTGTAATGGAAGCAATAATGTATCCAATGTGTTTGTAAATTGGGACTATAAGGAGAGAAAAGGAGTTAATGGGTTTGATGACGTGGGTTCTGTGGGTGGTTTAATTAGAACAAATTCTGCAGTTGAGACAAAGGAACCCATGCCATGTTAGAATAGGTTAATGGAAGAATGGAAGAATAGAGAAATTTCCCCAACTGTTGACAGAGGTTGCTAGTTCATTTCCTGTCCACCCTGATTTGAAATAATCACACAAAACTATATTATTTGTAGTACTGTTTGGCCAACAGCTTAAGCACATTGCTAGCTAGCTCTTGTGGGAGCGAGCCGTGATAAGCTAAGTCACCCAAAGGAAGTTCTTTACTTCCAACCATTATCACCTACCAGAGCAGGACTTAGCCATCAATAAATTTAACAAAAGGCCTGGGTCTCAGTTTACCTTGAGGCAATACCTGGTTGCAGGAAGGACCACAAACTGAGATTACCTGAGCACCACCCAAGAACAGACCATCCAAAGAAAATGCCTAATGTTCCAACCACTGTAGATAAGATCACCTGCTAGCACACACTCACCAGGACACCCCTAGACAAATGTCAGCCAATCAGGGGTCCTAAACCTCAGAAACCCCTCACCCCCACCTTTACTAATATAAAACCTTATTCTAACTAAACTCGGTGGCTCTCTGTTTATTCCAATATGTTGGGTATGTGGGGAGATCGAGTTTGTAAAGATGCTTATAATAAAGGCTCTTTGCTTTTATGTATGGGACTCGGTCTCCTTGTTGGCTTTTGTGCAGACTTTGTGGATTTGGGCATAACACTCTTACATTTAGAATTAACCCATTTCCATTAATTTATATTTTACCACAAGGCTCATGGCCTACCAGCGAGGTTCCAGCTGACAGCTTGCATCTTTCCCCTCTGGTGGCTCCATGGCATCTTGTGACCCCACCTTCTTTCTCCCAGCATTCAGTTTAGACTCCCCCCCTCCACATCTAGCTCTACTCTGTCCTATCACACGACAAGTAAGCTCCTTTATTCATTAACCAATAAAAGTAACACATATACTGTTGAGGTCCAACCCCGACATAAGTTATCCCTCAGACCAATGTAGAGGCGTGGGAATAATCGAGGCACAGTTCACAAAGCAATATCAGGAGGGAGTCTCAGGTTCATTCAAATCCTGAAGATCACCTGCATTTATTATCCAATCAGCTTTAATATCAAAAGGTAAACTGAGGGGGAAGTTAATTAGCATTCTGTTTCGGGGTAGCGAGACTTATGTTACATCCACAATTATGGCTGCTCTGTCATGTGAACTGAATTAACACCTCTTCCCCAGGCCATCTCCCACAGTTACAAAGAAGGAGCAGAGCAACATTAGCATATCCTGACCCGTTGTTTAGGATGGCGTCAGATTGTCTGGAAAGGCTACCTAGCCTTCTGTGTGGTAAACTATGGCCTGAAAGTCTGGCCACCATAAAACGTAAAAATATGGGTCTGTATAATATGGCCCTACAATATACAGAAGGACTTTCCACACAAGTTTTCTTTCTATGTGTGTGTATGTATGTGAGTGTGTACATGTGTGTTAGAGAATGAATCCAACGGCACATACAAAGGGCAAAAATCTATTGTCTTTCTCCACTGTATGTTTTTATTTTTAATTAGTAATAACTATTATTATTGTGTGAGCGTAGTGTGATGTGTATAGGAGAGGGAGAGAGGAGGAGAAGAAGAGAGGGAGAGCTAGTCATCTCTACAACCATCTTATGCTGATAAACCATGGTTAAGAAATTTAGGGATGACTCAGCAAGCTGCCTAGCTGATGATCTAAGTGGGATAGTTAGCAGTTCCTCCAAAAGAGGTACAAAAGAATCATTTTTTAAAGTTCAACTTTATTTATTTTTAGTGTGTGTGTGTGTATGTGTGTGTGTGTGTGTGTGTGTGTGTGTGTGCTCATGTCTGTGTAAATGTAGGCATGGGAAGGTCAGAGAACAAATTGTAAGAGCTAGTTCTCTCCTTCACCTGTATGTTCTATGTCATTGAACTTGGAGAGAGGTTCTCTCCCAAGCTGAGCCATCTCATTAGTTCCCTCAAAACAGAACTTTGATCTACCTCCATGCTTGTCATGCCTCTCCAAGTTCTTGGTGCTTCAACAACGACACTAGACATTTCTATCATCTGTCACATTTCCCCCGTACCTTCTTGCATCAAATGAACCCATCAGTTCATCTGATAACAAACATGAAGACAGAACTGGGATCTTCACAATCCATGATCAAAAAAATCTGTGTGAGGTGGTGTTGTGCTTATAATCCCAGCCCTGGCACAGTTGAATCTTAACTTGTTGCATGCCAGATCAGAAAGACATGTTGCCGCAAATAAAAGAGGCACCTGAAGAGAAATGCTTGACATTGTCCTCTGAACTTAAAAGGCATGCCCACACATGTGCATATGCACCCGCACACAGGTACTTTGAAGCATGATTAATAAAAACTCAGAGAGAGAGAGAGAAATTGGGGTTCAACACAAAGGTCAGAAAAGCAAAATAGCCAGCCACTGGCTCCTACTTCAACCATAGTCCCAACATGGCTATCCTTCCTCCAGGAATCTCAGAATAAGACTGTGTCAGAGAGCTATCTCCTCCTGTTTTATAATCCTCTCCAGTACTGGGATTAAAGGCATGCACCACTTGGATTAAAGGCATGCATCACTTGGATTAAAGGCATGCACCACTTGGATTAAAGGCATGCACCACTTGGATTAAAGGCATGCATCACCCGGTTTCTATGGCAACTCGTGTGGCTACTGTGATTAAAGGTGTGTGTCACCACTGCCTGGTCTGTAAGACTGATCCTTGGGGCTGTTTTACTCTGTGATCTTCAGGTAAGCTTTATTTGTTAATAAACAAATGAAATGCCACTATAGTACTTGCACATACATAAATATGCCCGCACACCCAAAAAGTGGCCCTTTCCAAACGAGTCTCTATCTATTGATCTATTTTAAATAAATTATATTATGCTTAACCTAATAGCTAAAAATAATGTTAGCCAGGAGTTTTTCAAAGATCTCCCAAAATACAGGTAATTGGCATTGCTCTTGGTTGCCCACTAGAATTGATGATAAGACCCTGTTATGGAAGACACCACCTAGTTTGGTCACAGGACACAGATTGGTTCTGACGAGGAAGTGTCCTTTCTAGGTAGCTCTCATAGTACCAGGAGGTAATATGCAGGCCGGGGCAGGGGAGGAGTCTCAGCACTCTTACCCAGTGGTGAATGCTGTGAGCTGATGAGACAAGAGATATACACAGGCACAATTATAGCATAAGTGTTATCCGAGTAACCAGATGTTTCCACAGGAAGAAATCCGTGTCTGTTCCAGCCAAGAACCCATGGAGCTCACAGTGCCCAGGGGTGAACTTACTACTTGACTTTTGCAAAATGGATTTAGTATCAAACTGTTATCTAAATTCCTATCTCTCGACCCATATATTATTGCAACTCCCAGACCTCACTGGAGAAATTTCTTTGTGCAGTCGACTTTGGTTAATAGAAAAATTCTCAGCGGGTCAAAGCGAGGAGAATGAGTGTCTCCGGAGTGCTTAGTCACATGTATCCCATGACCAATAGGGTCTGGCCACTGGGGTCTAGTGGGCAGTGTCTACCAACAGACGCACATATCAACAGCTTCCCTACAAGGGAAGACAGAACCCAACGATTTTAGGATCCAAGGCAGGGAGTGCTGATGTAGAATGGTGTCTTCTGGACATCCCAGAACCACTGCACTCACAGAAACTCTGGACATTCCAGAACTCACAGAAACTGAGGCTGCTTGCACAAGATGTGTGCAAAGTCAAGACAGGGAATAGAGCATGGAGGAGCATGGAGCATGGAGCAAGACAGCATGGAGGAGGTGTTTACGAGGCCCCGCCCGCAGCTGAATTACTGACAGCCGATGGCTACTTAAGAAAGGAGAGTCACTTGTCCTTAAGAGTATGGCCTGGATAAGTGAACTTTGCTCTGGCTGGTGGCCCTCCACTCATGAGTTTATGTAACACAAACTGGACTTGGACTAGAATGAGAAGGAAATAGAAGTTCAGAGCAGGTAGAGATGAAGGAATTGTCTGGAAGGAATTGGGGGAGCGTGACTACGATCAAATATGATCAAAATATATTATATGCACATAGAAAGTTTTCAAAAAAGTGAGAACAATCTGTTTACATCTTAGGGATCACAAGGCAGGCTAGCCCTTCCCCCTGAGATCATGTAAGCATCAAGCAGTTGCTGGAGATGAAGACGCACTTTTTTGGAGCAGCCTCGCAAGCTGGGCAGTGAGTATCAGGTACTCAGCTTTCAGGTATAATCACCAATGCTGGTTGGAGTTTTCATTGACATTACTGCCCTTGAGGCATCCATGTTCCTGTAAGTCACCCAAGTGAAATCACTGGTTCACCAAGCCTAAAAGATGATGGACCTCCCGTTATCTTAATATCTACAGATAAGGAATCCAGGCATGGTCAGGCCATTTTTTTTTATAAATTTATTTATTTATTAAAGATTTCTGTCTCTTCCCCGCCACCCAATTCCCTTCCCCTTCCCCAGTAAAGTCCCCCTCCCTCATCAGCCCAAAGAGCAGTCAGGGTTCCCTGCCCTGTGGGAAGTCCAAGGAACCCCCACCTCCATCCAGGTCTAGTAAGGTGAACATCCAAACTGCCTAGGCTCCCACAAAGCCAGTACGTGCAGTAGGATCAGAAACCCATTGCCATTGTTCTTGAGTTCTCAGTAGTCCTCATTGTCCGCTATGTTCAGCGAGTCCTGTTTTATCCCATGCTTTTTCAGACCCTGGCCAGCTGGCCTTGGTGAGTTCCCAATAGAACATCCCCATTGTCTCAGTGTGTGGGTGCACCCCTCGCAGTCCTGAGTTCCTTACTCGTGCTCTCTCTCCTTCTGCTCCTGATTTGGACCTTGAGATTTCTGTCCTGTGCTACAATGTGGGTCTCTGTCTCTGTCTCCTTTCATCGCCTGATGAAGGTTAATATTCAGGAGGATGCCTATATGTTTTTCTTTGGGTTCTCCTTATTTAGCTTCTCTAGGATCACTAATTATAGGCTCAATGTCCTTTGTTTATGGCTAGAAACCAAATATGAGTGAGTACATCCCATGCTCCTCTTTTGGGGTCTGGCTTACCTCACTCAGGATAGTGTTTTCTATTTCCATCCATTTGCATGCAAAATTCAAGAAGTCCTTGTTTTTTACTGCTGAGTAGTACTCTAATATGTATATATTCCATACTTTCTTCATCCATTCTTCCATTGAAGGGCATCTAGGTTGTTTCCAGGTTCTGGCTATTGCAAACAATGCTGCTATGAACATAGTTGAGCATATACTTTTGTTGTATGATAAGGCCTCTCTTGGGTATATTCCCAAGAGTGGTATTGCTGGGTCCAGGGGTAGATTGATCCCGAATTTCCTGAGAAACCGCCACACTGCTTTCCAAAGTGGTTGCACAAGTTTGCATTCCCATCAGCAATGGATGAGTGTACCCCTTTCTCCACAACCTCTCCAGCAAAGGCTATCATTGGTGTTTTTGATTTTAGCCATTCTGACAGGTGTAAGATGCTATCTTAAAGTTGTCTTGATTTGCATTTCCCTGATCGCTAAGGAAGTTGAACATGACCTTAAGTGTCTCTTGGTCAGGCCAGTTTTTGCCACGTCACTCAAGCTGGCAGCAAAACTGGCAGTCAGGGTTTTGGAATCTTCACAAAGTTCAGCTGAGGTAGTAGAGGTGAAGTCAGCTTTCCAGTCACAGAGTTCCTTACAGACAGCAGTCCCTTGCCTCAGAGGCTCGTACCCAGAACTATGGCAGAACAACACAGATATTCTCTCTTAAAGTGAGCTATCTTTCAGAGTGAAAGAGCAAGTTGCCCTGAACCCTGATCAGAAGCCCTCACCTTTTAAAAAGCCTAAGGTTGAAAGTGACATTTGACACTCCAGTCCTCACTGAGGGGCAGAAATGAGTAAGCCTCTGCTCCTGAGGAGGCACACGGAAGTTGTACACAAGAAGCTTTAAAACCACCACAGCTTCTGAATACGTCTTCAGTCAGCTCCCCTCTGCCTTTCCACAGTGGCCCTGTGTTCCAGTCACTATCTCCAGACCAGAACAACCCTTTCTCTGTTCTCTCCCCAATCCCCAGATGAATCTCCTCACCATAGCACAAGAAATCTTTCAAAAATGTAAATCAGATTATGCCAGGTCATTGCCTCAAATCATTCCTCCCACAGCTACTGGTTTCACGTTCCTGTCACAGCCTACCAAGCCCCCCAAGACCTGGTCTTAACCCTCTAGTTCCTTCCCAGTCCTGCCCTGTGTGCCAGCTGCCTCAGCTTCACGCTGCTCCTTCTGGTTCCATGTGTGTGTCAAGCTTCTCTTCTTCTTCTTTAGCCTTTCTGGCTGTTGGCTAGAATGCTCGCCCCTCGCCCTCACTTGCTCACTGGCTGACTGCCCCTTGCGGTTTGCTTCTTGCTATCCAGGGATTTGTTTGCTTGCTACTGTCTCTGACAGGCCTTTGCTAGTTTCCCTAGCCACGGTAACAGCTCTCTGGAGAGCCTCCTGCAAATTCCCCTCCAGTCCCATCGCTACCACCAGGTTCTGACACGACAGAGCTCATATCCGATGGTTGTTTCCAATAAGGAGTTGGTAGTGAAGATGATAAACTCCTTGTATGCTGGTTTGTAAATAGGTAAATAACCACTACCTCAAGCTCCATGAACAATCTTCTACCACCTCTAGGGACTCCTCTCTTCATTTCACAACAACAGGCAGCTGCGAGGCCATTGCCTGGAACAGCAGGTTCTCTGTGGTGCTTCCAAATAGCACTTTGTCCAGTTGTGATGATAGAGGCAGGGCCATGCACGCCTATGGTTCTGGACTCTGACCACACTTCTGCTCTTGCTTATTCATTTGCTCATCTGCTACAGTTCGACTTCTCTCAACAAGCTGTGACCTATGGGAAGGGGACATCCTCCCCGACTGACTTGCTAGTCACCCTGTGTCTATCAATCATCTCCTACAGTAGTTTCTGGAACTCCACAGTTGCTCAAACATGCGTAAAGCATGAAGAAATGACAAAGGATGAGGACTAAGGGATTGAAGAGTCTCACCACCACGTTGTCCTGTGGCCAACAAAGAAGCCAAGTGGTTCTCTTAGCATAAGGAACTCACTCCAGGTTCTTGCTTGCTTATCCTGATTGTGTCCTTTCGTTCTTTTTTCAACCCATCTTGTCTTTCTTTCCTTGCCCACTCTGCTTATCTCTTACAAAGCCAAGAGAAAGGTTTATCTAAAATCAGTCTGCAGAACAAGATAATGTGGGCTGAGCTACTTTGACAGAGACCTTTTTTTCCTTGTCTTGTTGTGACCTCCACATTTTTCTTCCTCTGAGTCTTCCCATCTCCCTTACCACCCACAGCACGCACAGGCTGATTCACTGGAAGGAAAAGAGAGAGGTGTCTGCCAAGATAGAGGGTGCTTTCTGAGTTCTTACTCTCTTACATGGTACACATAATCTATGAAACCAGAATCCAGTTGTTATCTTGAAATGTGTCCCATCCAGATGGGGATCTGGCCTTCACTATTCCTCAGTCCCTTTGCAGATTAATCATAGGTCCTGAAGTCGTGGATAAGTCACCTCATTCACAGTTTCTCCTTCTGACTTGTTCCTTCCTGCCCCCAAAGTTCCCATAATAACAAGATTCCCAACACAGCTTCCAGAATCAGAAGAGGTACATCCATTGTTCCCGGATGGAGCTGAATTTCCTAACGACAGGGACAGGAGGGGAGAGTGGAGATTTAAACTGATCTTTGGGAGATACATCATACAGGGAATAACCAAGCTACTACATATTCTCATTCATTTTCTGAAGGAGAATCATGCTCAGTTTTTGCTGGAGCAAATAGGGAAACATTAATCCAGTAAGAAATTCTTAAAAAATGTATTTTATGTAAAGCATTTCTGTTGTTTTTCAGAGGCCAATGATGAAGAGCCAAGAAGTATGAATTAACAGAGGCCCATTAAGGAAAATGGAATGCACAAACACAGTGAAATATTAAGTGACCTTTAAAAAGAAAACATCTACAAAATGCAGATGACCTACAAAAACACAAAATATATGTTAAATGCAATACTCCAAGTGAGAAAGTAAAATACCTAAACGTAACATCGAGAAGCACTGAACTGACAGGAGCAGACAGCAGAAATGGTGAACGGGAGGTTGGGGGGATCTATGGTGAGGAACGTAAGATTTCAGTCATGTGGGGGAAATAAGCTTAGGAGATCTATAATACAAATAGGTGACTATGGCATGATACTGTTTTGCTGGAAAATGGGAAGAGAAGAGATGTTGATTAGTGTCACCACAGCAAAAGGTCAAACATCGTACTGGGGGTGCATTTTCAGCAGTGCATACACACCACAAAATACCACCTTGAACATTATTGATATAAGCATACAATTGTTGATTATCAATTGAAAATAAATTTAGAAAAGAATAAACACAGGCTCTGCTCAAATGGATTTATTATCAATATTTAAAGCTAAAACTTATAGTATGTGTTATCATTTCTAAAGAGCTGGTGCAGGGACCCGTCCCACGAGGGGTGGTGGTGGGACAGCCAAGGCCTTGGCAGGAGACAGACAGATAGATATACCATACAATGAGTTTGGGTGTAGAGTTTATTTAGTAGGTTATGGAGGGGAAAGGGAAGGGGAAGAGAAGAAGAATAGGGAGAAGGGAGAGAGAGGCAGAATTTGCCTCTCAAGAAGAAGGAGAAGGAGAAGGAGAAGGAGAAGGAGAAGGAGAAGAAGAAGAAGAAGAAGAAGAAGAAGAAGAAGAGGCAGAATTTACCTCTCCAGAAGAAGAAGAGGGAAAGAAGGAGAGAGAGAGAGAGAGAGAGAGAGAGAGAGAGAGAGAGAGAGCTGAAGAAGAGGTGGGAGAATTGTTTACCTGGGCAGGGGAGGTTGGGAATGGGCAGGACTTGTCTTTTAAAGAGACAGGGTACCCAGGTGACAGACCAGGTTAGCAGATTACAACATTCCGGTCTTTTTCTTATAATAAACAGGTGGGGAGTTAGGCATAGCACGCTGAGGGAATTGGGATGATGGATTCTCAAGACTGCTTCCTGCTTATTTGAAGGCATCAAAGTCTTTCCTGAGAGGCCTGAGAAACCTGGGTGCAGGTCACATCCTAGGGGGTAACTGGTCACTTTACTCCTATCCAGGATTTGTGATATGAAACTATCTGGTGTCTCTTGGACCTGGCAGAGTGTTGGCAGATCAGAGAACAAAGTTAAGTTTATGAAGAAAAAAATTTTTTTTCAGGATATATCTGACCTGTTTAAGGTGGATTTTTAAATTCAGCTCCCTGGAATTTTTGAGTTGGTAAAAACGTAAGGTTTAGGCATAAACATTGCATAAACAGTAGCATATTTATGTCAGAATAACCGTGACAGATATTTTTAAGACTATGAAAGGCAGCATGAGAAAAAAAATTTGATAACTTGTATTTGTACTCACACCTTTGTAACTTGTAAGTACACACCTTAATAACTTGCATTTGTATATCTTAAAACACCTTTTATTCAGAACATGTTAAGATGTTATACTGAAATTTATTTGATGAGGTTGTTTTTTTAAACTGACAAAGCCTCTCAGCTGTCAAACTGTATCAGAGATCTTTGAGAAGAAAAAAATTTTACTTGAATTACTCCACATGGATAAAAGACCTCAACAAAAAGGCAACCACACTACACCTCATAGAAAAGAAAGTGAGTACACTTGAACACATTAGCACAGGAGGTCACTTCCTAAATAGAACCCAAGTAGCACAGACACTGAGAGAAACAATTAATAAATAGGACCTCATGAAACTGAAAAGCTTCTGTAAAGTAAAGGACACAGTCAGCAAGACAAAGTGGCAGCCTACAGAATGGGAAAAGATATTCACCTACCCCACATCAGACAAAGGACTGTTCTCCAAAATATACAAAGAACTCAAGAAATTGGTCATCAAAAGAACAAATAATCCAATAAAGAAAGTGGGGTACAGACCTAAACAGTGAACTCTCAACAGAGGAATTTAAAATGGCTCAAAAACACTTAAGGAAGTTCTCAACATCCTTAACCATCAGAGAAATGAAAATCAAAATTACTCTGAGATTCCATTTTATACCTGTAAGAATGGCCAAGATCAAAAACACTGATGACAGCTTATGCTGGAGAGGATGTGGGGTAAAGGGAATATTTATGCATTGCTGGTGGGAATGCAAACTGGTTTAGCCACTTTGGATATTAGTATGGAGATTTCTCAGAAAATTAGGCAACAACCTACCTCAAGACCTAGCAATATCACTTTTGGGTATATACCCAAAGGATGCTCAATTGTATCACAAGGAAATGTGCTTAACTAGGCTCATAGCAGCACTGTTTGTCATAGCCAGAACCTGGAAACAACCTATATGCCCCTCAACTGAAGAATGGATAAGGAAAATGTGGAGTACTACACAGCAGAAAAAAATAATGACATCTTGAAATTTTCAGGCAATTGGATGGATCAAAAAACATTATATTGAGTGAGGTAACTCAGACTCAGAAAGACAAATATCATATGCACTCACTCATAAGTGGCTTTTAGACATAAAGCAAAGAAAGCCAGCCTACAATTCACAATCTCAGAGAACCTAGACAACCATGAGTACCCTAGAAGAGAGAGACATACATGGATCTACTCTACATGGGAAGTAGAAAAAGACAAAATCTCCTGAGTAAATTGGGAGCATGATGACCTTGGCGGGAGGATTGAAGGGGAGGAGAAAAAAGAGAGGAGAGCAGAGATAAATGTAGAGCTCAATAAAATCAATAAAAAAGAAAGATTTACTTAAATTATTGATCAAAAAATGACAGAGGACGTACTCTAGAGCCATTCCTCAGCATTCTCCATGGTCATCAAGGGCAAGGGCATCAGGACTGTATTTGTCTTCTGTTGTTAGAAGCAGGGCCTGTCAGACTTTAGAGGAACTTGTGGATTAGGAAATCTGTAGGAAGACAAGCCTTCCTTGGCCTGAGCAGCTAGTCAGTTGATTCCAATGATTCTGTCTACTGTCTGGAGATCTTCAGTTTAGATGAAAGGCAGTTTTCCCAGTGGTCAGCGCTTGGCAGTTGAAACAAATTGAGAATGGACTTTGCTTTGTGTCCTGTTTTCTGTCTTTTTTGGAGGAAATGGGATGCTGCTGCTGGGAGCCAACCTGCTTCTTTGTTATGAAAAGTCTTTTAATAATTAAACCTTTAAATGCCATATTCCTCAGATCTCTAAGCAATCGAGGGCTGTTTATCAGGTATAGATAAGTTATAACTACAGCATAGGATCTGCCTGGAGAGCTGGGTCCAAGTTTGACTGCATTGGTTTTTAATTTAACAGAAAAAAAAAAACCTGTTTGCAATAGAAACTTATTGGTAGAACTGACAATAGTGAAGAACAGCTTAATATATTTTAAAGCAGTGTTGGATCACATATACAGTCTTTTTATAAGAGGTTTAGAAGAACATATCAATTTAAAATATGAGACATTGCTTTTTTAGTCTGAAATGAGATATAAGGAACAAATTATTTAAAACATTTTTATTACTAATTATATGTGCATTTAAACACAATTGAATTTAAGTTTTATACACATATACACACAGAGTTAAAGCTAACTTATGTTCATATATAAAGTTAACTCAAAAGTCACATGCATGCACACACATATATATTAAACAGGAGTTGGGTGAACTGGATTCTTTGGTGGTCCCTACTGAAAGCATGTCGCTGCGCAGAACACACATGTATCGGAGTCAGTAAGAGGAATTGAGAGACAAAAGCATAAGCAAACCATGAGACAAGGTAAGGAATACCTCGGTCAAGATGGTGACTTGGTTACCTAACCTGTCCTTAGTCGAGATGGTGGTGAGGTCATCTGACCTGCCCTTAGTCAAAGTGGCGGTGGTCACGTGTTGTATGGAGAAATTGCGTTTTCAGAGCTGTGGCGGGAATTTTGAACAGATAGAAATAACAGGAGAGACATAGAGGTTGTATGGAACATACATTTAAAACAGAATTACATCCGTGTGGCCACATCATTCACACATTCTTTCATACATGAAGCAGACAGGAAAATCACTCAGTGCTGCCAGCAGTCGGGTGCCAGCTGCCGCCAGTTGCCGCAGGGAGTGAGGGCTAAGAGTGGAACCGCCTCCTCAGATCCAGCAAGTTTTGCCCATTACTGTGGGACCAGCAGCTGTAGCAGTGGCAGAGAGAATAGGAGCAAGAGAGGAATAGAAGTGAGAAAAAGAGCGTGGGTGGGGTGGGGCTGCCCAGTGAAAGGAAAGTGGACCCACATGAGATGCCAGGGAGACAACGGTAATATAGGCTGGGAAGAAACAGGCTACAAAGCAGGAAGTCTTAGTGTTCTTGGTATCTGACTATCTCTGAGATTCAGATGGGTGCAGCTAATTCCGTCTTGAGCTCCATCATAACACTCACATCCCCCTCCACCAGCACCACCACACGCATCCAACTTTTGCTCTGACCAGGCCGTAAACTGGGAATCCTGATTGGAAGAAAAGTGAAGACTCCCGGATAATTGCAGACACCCAGGGGCCTGGCAATGACTTTCAATCCATGAACACTTCTGGAACTACTGTCCTGGAGCTGTTCTCACCTGTTCCTTTCTGATTTGTGTGCGCATGTGTGTATATGAGGGTGTTTGCTTCACCTTTGTCCATTTTGAATTTTTCCTTTTACTGAAAATAGATTTTTTTTTCTCACATAATGTTGCCTGATTATGGTTTCCCCTCCTTCTACTCCCTCCATTTCCTCTCTACCTCCCCTCCCATCCAGATCCACTCTCTTTCTGTCTCTCATGATAATAAAAAACAGGCTTCTAATGGATAAAAATATAGTATGATAATGCAAAAATTAACTCATTGGCATTGGACGAAACATAAAAAAGGAAAAGAGCCCAAGAGAATACACAGGAATCAGAGACTCACTTGTCTCAGGAATCTCATAAAAACCCTAACCTGGAAGTCAAATATAAACCCAAAGGGCCTGGTGCAGACCCGTGCAGGCCCTGTGCGTGCCTCCTCAGGCTCTGTGAGTTCACCGGAGCATCAATCATGTCCATTTAGAGGGCCTTGTTCTCCTGGTACCATCCATCCCCTCTGGCTCTTACACTCTTTTTGCCTCCTCTTCCTGAAAGGAAGGAATTTGGTGATTCCTCCCATTTAGGGATGTACATTCCAGGGTCTCTTACTCTCTCCATCATGTCTGACTGAGGGTGTCTGTACTTGTTCCCAAGTGCTGCAAGAGGAAGCTTCTCAAGAGGGCGCTGGTGTATGAGTATAGTACAGTGTCATTAGAAATCATTTTATTGCTATATTTTTTAAAGCCAGGGTATTTGGTTTTAGTCTCAGGTTCTTGGCCATCCAAGTGTCAATATGAGTACCATCTCATGGAGTGGGCCTCATGTTAGATTAGATATCCACTGGTTACCATCAAAGCACTGTCAATATGAGTACCATCTTGTGTTAGATTAGCTATCGACTGGCCACGTTACCAGCATCGCTTTCAGGGAGGACACCAATGTAGAGCAAAAAGTTTGTGGCTGGCTTGGTGTTTATGTCTCTCCTTTGGCAGATGGCAGAGTACCTGCCTGTACCAAAGACACCAGTACACAGTGTTGAAGGCTCTGTGCAGATACAAGGCAGATTTTTTGTTCAGTAAGTTATGTAGATGACAAATAATGGCCAGTTTGAACTCTGTCTCTACATTATCTGGAGATTTCATTTAGGTCACCTTCATGTATGTATACATTAGGATAAAGCAATGACTTGGGAACAGGATGGTAGGAGAAGAAGATATGTGTGATGTTCTGGAAACTACATGGCAGCTGGTTACCTGCTACAGAAAAAGGCATGGGCCTGGGGAATGAATGGGTTTTGGAGAAGCAGACAGAGAGAGCAGCAGATCAGAAACCAGCAGTTAGCCTCCCTGCTTCCCTGGATAGAGTGCCCTAAAGTCCCCAGGAAATCCTTTTCTGGTTTTGACATTTCCAAATCTTCTTTGCTCCTTCAGGTACTAGCTTGAAATTTACCTCTGCTAGCCTTTCCTGATCACCAAATGATACCTTCTCATGCCAGTATTAACCTTCTTCCTTCCTTCCTTCCTTCCTTCCTTCCTTCCTTCCCTTTCCTTCCCTTCCATTCTTCCTCCCTCCTTTCCTCCCTTCTTTCCTTTCTGTCTTTTTTCTTTCCTTCTTTCTCTTCTTCTTCTTCTTCTTCTTCTTCTTCTTCTTCTTCTTCTTCTTCCTCTCCTCCTCCTCCTTCTTCTCTCTCTCTCTCTCTCTCTCTCTCTCTCTCTTTCTCTCTTCTCTTCCTTTTTGAGACAGGCTTTCTTTATGTAGCATCCTGGGCTTTCCTGGAACTTGCTCTGTAGATCGGGCTGGCTTCAGACTCACAGAGATCCACCTAGTTCTACCTCCCGAGTGCTGAGATTACAGGCACCACCACCACATGCTATTAATGCTTTCTGATTTTGTGTTTTTCTCACTAGATTGTGAGTTTATTTGATAATAGTGCCTTGCTAAGGATATAGCCTTATTTTGAAACAACACCCAGCCAAGGAAAAACACCCAATAAATGTTTTCAAATATATAAATGATTGAAAGATTAAAAACCATACACAAGTTTCTAGCATATCTGAATACTTGAATTGACTTCCAGATTCTAACAATGTTAAATATGTAATAATAATTATTACCACTTTAGGCATGACTAGGAAATGAGGTGCAATTCTAATTAGTCTTAATAATAAAAGCCCAGGAATCAGATATCGGGATAAAAGCTGAAAGATCAGAGAAGCAGCAGCCAGTAGAGTTCTTACCTCTATGAATTCTCAGACACAAAAGGGCCAAGCTTCTAACTCTGCCATGCCTTAGCACTTCCAGTTTGTATGTACAGACCTCCAGACCTCTATGGTTAACTAGGGGCTAGTTCCACCCTCTGATCTCAAGGCAAGCTTTATTTCCCAGAACACAAACAAAATATCACAACAAGGAAAGGATGGCTCTCAGTTGATCTTCTTCACATTTGAAAACTATCAGCTAAACAAGTTTTCTATTTCAGAGCCATTCAAATGAGAAAATAAGACCGAGTCCAGGGAATATCAAAACATAAATACATGGGGAGTCATAGAAATGTTCTGAGCTTAACATTGCTTTCTCACCAGAAATTTATAATACAATATTTTTAAAGCTCACAAGAAAACACTTTGACTTTTAAAATCTCTAGTTTTTTCCCTTGCCTCCACTAGTCCTTATTTCTTTTCTTTAAAGTATGCTACCTTGCAATCTCCCAGTAAAAATGAAACCAGTGTTACTATTGTTATGTTATGTGGACTCATTAGAATGTGTGAGAGCTCCAAGTTTTTACATCCAGATTTGATAAGTTTTTGACTCTATCTTCACCCGAAACTAGCACTTCAAAATGTTAAAATCAAAACAAATTAATCTATTCCACTTCCCTTAAGTTACCCAGTCATCTCAAAAAGCTGAAAAACTTAAACGATAATAGCAGGAATGGAAACAGTAACAACAAGTACTTAATGAAATAGAAACATAAGTGTGAGGAAATAAACATATTCAGCGTAAGAATGAAGGGTCTTCATTCATGCCAGGGCATGTCTGAGCCTTGCTACACACAGCGAGCCAGACACTAACAGCGATGTATGTCAGGACTGCGATTCTGTGAAGTCGTTATGACAGGCAAGTGTGGAGAAACATGCAGACTCGTAGTTGCGAGGGCTGCAGGGAGTGGACAGTGGGAGAGATACTTGACAGATTTCCTTCCGGGGCTGATGAAATAATCTGGCAGAAGAGAGTAAAGGTGGTCGCTCATTGAACGCCTATATGCTACTGAATTCTACTCTAGAAAAGAGCTGAACAGTGGATTTTATATTACATGAATTTTATCACTTATTTTAAACAGAAAGGGTATTTAAAAGTTGGCCAGAGGGGTTGGGGAAGTAATAAAATTCGTGAATTCCTAACTAAATTTGGAGGGAGCAACACAAATTTTATATACTAGGAAGAATAAAGATGGTATCATAACAAGGTTCAAGGATGTTTAAAAACAGCAAAATGCTATTTTTAAACTACGTTATTCTGCTAAAAATTTAATATTAGATGAAAAATGCACCCCCAAAGTTACTAAAGCAGATAGAAAAAGAAACAGAAAAAAAAAACACAGCATAATGTTTGCTGATAAAATTTAATCTCTACCTTATTTTGCATGTGTGTGGCACGTGTTCATGCTGTACATATGTGTATGTGTGTATACATGCACTTGGGGATGGTAAAGGGCTACCTGCCTTGACCTCTCACTTTGCTCTGTTGCCCAAACCCCTGGTCGCTTACTGAGCATGGAGCTCTGCTGGCAACCAGCAAGCCCCAGCCATTCTCCTGTCTCTTCGCACAACAGCAGTGCTTGGATTTTCACATGGGCTCCGGAGAACTAACTCAAGGCATCATTCTTGGACATCAGATGTTCTCACCCCATGAACCATCTCATTTCGACCTTAAAGTCCCCCTAACAGATATCTTCAGTCTTTGGTACTCTTCTAATTCTTCATGGAGGGAAAATAATAATTTTTACATGAACTCTACTAGGGAATAGAAAGAACACCTCTTAGTTCTTAGGTCAATATAACCTTGACATGAAAACCTGGGAAACCTATTAAATAGGGAGTAATCGAAATTTCATACCAGTCTTTTCACGAATGTGGACATTAGGATTTTGAAAAATATATTAATTAAACGTAAAATGGCAAGAACATCGCACTCAAGGGAACACATGCTAACGGTAAAAATTTGGATTGAATTCTTAAATCAGTTCTATAATTAACAGGATAAAAGAGATAACTAGTAGGATTACCTCAGCAGACGCAGAAAAGGAATTCGTAATAAACACGTTATAGTAAAAATCTTAGCAAATTGTAATAGATGGATTGTGTTTAAACAATCAGACAAAGAGACCTGTCGAAAGGGAGCATTGCAGTAAACCCTAGACTGACGAAATGCAAAGCCTTCCTGTATGAGAACACTTACTCCTACACTCATGTTAAATGGGAGGGAAGAGAAGGAGCAGCTTTCACCATGTGGAAAGATCTAGAAGCTCATTGTTCACAGAGATCATGGTTGGTGTGGAGAGAGTTCAACTGACCCTACCGATAAACTACTCAAATTAGCATACAAATTTACCTCTGGAGTTAGACGCAGAGGCAGTGTGCATAATAATTTACAGCTGTGTGGTAACAATCAAGAAATGATTGTTTTTGTTTTTGAATTTGTACACTTTATTGAAAGAATCAAGTATAAACAGTAGCCTACTAAAATGAACTCCATAATTTACATTTGTCAACACAAACAGGCACTACAGTATTAATACTTCAAAAAAACCCTAGTGTCTGCAATTAGAGAAGGAATTGTTGTTAGTATTCAGGCATCTGCACTGGCAGTTCGCGGTGTACGTCCTCAGCTGCAGCCACTGAGAGCACCTCCTGTGCACGTTCACTATGTTCCCCTTTAAAAGGGCCCTGCTCACCTCTATCTCTCCCTCTTTCTCTTTGCCTCTGTCTGTTCCTCTCTCTCTGCTTCTGTCTTCTTTTCTGCCACTCCTGTCTCCAGAAGCTGATCTCCTCTTCCCCCATTTCCCTTCACTTTTCCCCAATGAAAAGCCTTCCACCTGAGTTCTGTCTCGTGGTGTCTTTCTATCATGAGCCACTTTTTCTAAATTAAAACAATTATTGCCATTGAGGACAAAATATTATGTGAAAAGATTTTGTTCATAAAATATTTTGGTCATTACCTAGATCTTTAATTGTTATATTGGTCTAATAGTTTTGCTATTATAGGCATTTTTAAAATTGCCATGTTTCTTCCAAAGACAAATTCTTCTACTTTCTGCAGCCCAGACTGCTGAATGTATAGAATTATTCTTCTAAAAATTTGAGAACAGAGTAACCCATCTCTTCATGTTAAAGCAAAATAAACCAAACTCAGAAAAGTAGGCACCTTTTGTTAATAGATGGTGTCTAGACATCTTTAAAAACTGAGACATCAAAGTAAAAGCACCTGGAAGAGGGAAAGGGACCAATGAAACAGCCCAGAATGGAGATCTGGTAGAGGCCTTCATCAAAATATATACTATATGCTTATGAAAATATGCTAATAAAATCAATTGCATTGTAAAATCAGTATATACTAAAAATAGAGGGAACTGGAGAGGAATCTGGACTTGACATGAGGGTGCACAGTTTTAGTCTTAGCTATTTGGGAATCTAAGAAAGCAAAGTCGGGTCATTTAAGGCGTGAACTTTGGACTCATGAAGGCAATACAGTGAGACTTTGGTTTTTAAAACAGTGGACTCAATTTAAACTACTGTAATTGGGACAAATGGCTCATTTTCTAATAAGTAAAACAACAGCTACAATAATGAAAAGAAACACACTTTGAAAACATTGTCACCAAAATCTAATGAAATGATGGCCATAGAATTCCTTCAACTACTAGACACTAAAGATACAATGGCAAAATAATTTGGGTTCCATCATTAACAAATAATATCTGTATGCAGAAAGAAATGTATTTCTCTAGTAGATATTCCTAAGGTTGTATATTTGGGCAAAAAATCCACTTAATAACTGGATTATTTTAGGTCTGTTTATGCGGATATTTCAGAAGCAGCACAGTGAAAAGGGACTTATGACAATTCTTGCAACGCCTACAGGGAGTGGGTATTGCAATCGAGGTTCTTTCCACACATAGGTTTTCTCTGGGGTAATGCAGTTTTTGAATGTCAGTGAATAATCCACTTATTATTATTACTCACATTAATAAATGAAGGCAGAGGGTAGAAGGGCTGAAAATTATGAATTAATCAAACTTAATTCTAATTGAGATCATTTTAGCTTTAATTATATGAATTTGTTATAGTTAATTCTCAAATTTGTTTCACTAAGTAAAACACAGCCATTATGTTTAAAATTCAGCATGTGACTATGTGGTCGCAAGGTTATAATCATGTCATGAATTGATTGGGTATCATTTGTGATGCTTCCTGGTTCATTCTTACTCGTTCATGGTTGATTCCTTCTGGACTTAATGTCTCATCCCTGCTCAGAGCTATAGCCCAGAGGTGGATCACTCCATGTGTGACATTGGTGGAGCCCTAGGCTATATTCCCAGCACTACACACATTTTAGTTCTCTATTGCCCTTGTGAAAAGAACTTTTTCTGATTTACAGATTAATAAGGCAATGCCCCTAGTTACGTAGTGCAAGCATGGTGGCCATAGGTCTGAAGTGAGCATCCTCAAGTATAAACTGAGCATGTGTTTATATTTTAGAGTGCAGAAATGGCTGTTCAGAGTGTCAGGCCCTTTGTTGTATAGTTGACTTTTGAGTGGTCATGAGCCAAGAGGAAAAGAAAAGAAATGTCTGAGCCAGCAGACTCTGAGTCATGGGATATGTCAGACTTGGGTTGTTTTCCGGCTTTGGTTTGTTTTCAGTTGGTCACTCTCTTACCTTCCTCATATTGCAGTGCTGAGTAGAATCCAGTATTGAGTAGAACCCAGGGCCTCATTCATCTGGGAAAGTACACTACTGAAATATGTGTATAGAAGTGGGATTTTACAAAACTTTAAACACAAGTTCAAAGGAGAGTTGGAAGAACTGAAGTGTCTCATAGTTGCAAAAGTGGGGATCCTTGTTTTGTCATTACAACACAGTCAGTACGACTGCAGCCTGCAGGGATGTGAGAGGCTGGTCACGTCTACGGAGAATGATCAGAATGTTTGCCAGCCTGGCTATTGCCTGATGTTTCTGTCAGAGGACTACGAGAAAGCTATGGACTCAGGTAAGGTCTGGTGACTACAGGAGAGAAATCTGGCTGTAGCTGAAGCTCAAAGGTAGAGTATTTGCTTGGCATGAACAAGATGAACAAGGCCCTGGGTTCAGTCCTCAATGCTGTCAAATAAGACAGAAGCTAAAAAAACTAGAGAAAATATCTAAAATAGAAATTGGATTCAATGTCTCAATAGCAAGAAATAATATTTTAATAGTAATAATAGTAATATACTTGAATGCATTGGCACAGGAGGTCACTTCCTAACTATAACCCAAGTAGCACAGACACTGAGAGAAACAATTACTAAATGGGACATCCTGAAACTGAGAAGCTTCTGTAAAGCCAAAGACACAGTCAACAAAACAAAATGGCAGCCTATAGATTGGGAAAAGATCTTCACCGACCCCACATTGGCCAGAGGGCTGATGTCTAAAATACACAAAGAACTCAAGAAATTGGTCATCAAAAGAAGAAATAATCCATTAAAAAATGGGGTACAGACCTAAACAGAGAACTCTCAACAGATGAATCTCAAATGGCTGGGAGACACTTAAGGAAATGCTCAGCATCCTTAGCCATCAGAGAAATGAAAATCAAAACAACACTGAGATTCCATCTTACACCTGTAAGAATGGTCAAGATCAAAAACACTGATGACAACTTATGCTGAAGAGGATGTGGGGTAAAGGGAACACTCCTGCATTGCTGGTGGGAGTGCAAAATGGTTTAGCCACTTTGGATATCAGTATGGAGATTTCTCAGAAAATTAGGAAACAACCTACCTCAATATCCAGCAATACCACTTTTGGGTATACACCCAAAGCATGTTCAATCATACCACAAGGACATGTGTTCAACTATGTTTATAGCAACATTATTTGTTGTAGCCAGAACCTGGAAATAACCTAAATGCTCCTCTATTGAAGAATGGGTAAGGAAAATGTGGTACATTCACACAATAAAGTACTGCACAGCAGAAAAAAAATAATGGCATCTTGAAATTTGTGGGCAAATAGATGGATCTAGAAAACATCATATGGAGTAAGGAAACCCAGACCCAGAAAGACAAATATCATACGTAGTCACTTATAAGTGGCTTTGGGACCTAAAGCAAAGAAAACCCAGCCTTCAATTCACAATCCCAGAGAACCTAGACAACAAAGAGGATCTAATGTACATGGGAAGTAGAAAAAGACAAGATCTCCTGAGTAAATTGGGAGCATGGGGATAATTGGAGAGGTAGAAGGGAAAGGAAGAGGAAGGGAGGGGAGCAGAAAAAAATATATAGCTCAATAAAAACAATGGAAATTTAAAAAAGCAAACTTCTCTCTTCTGCACAGGCTTTATTCAGACAGCCTTCAAGGAGATATAACTTAAACAAGGAAATAGGAAACGGATCATGAAAGCAACAACTAAGGTCAGCACATAGCTCTGAAATGAAATCTGGGTGCCATTGTTGGCACAGACACTAGCTGGAAATAAGCAGACTAGATTGCTTGTCCTATTTCTGAGGTGCTTGTACTTCAGAAGCAACTCCAGGGGAGGCGAGCCTAGACATGCTTGACTCTCACACTGACGCCTCAAGGAAGCAGGCTATTAAATCCAGTCTTCCCAGATCCTCTTCAGATTCTGCCTTGAAGCACAATGGACCTGAAAATATCTGGAGTTTTGGAATTGCAGAGAACCTTGGAGAACACTTCATGGCTAGGATGGGGAAGCATTTCAGTTTCTCTATGATGGGATAGGCTTGTTGCTAGGTACTGCAAACTGTTGAATATATTCATTTTTTTCATTTTGTTAATCAGACTGTTGTAGCTTTAGAGGTCACACTATTACAATTCGATGTGTTGGACACAAGGTTTCTATTTTCTAACCTTGTACCCGCAGAAACATCTGGAACCAACATGCTCATCAGAACATCATAGAGTGGTTTTGAACTTTGAGCTATCTTCAGATAGACATTAGCTGGAGCTTTGGTGAGAAGGGAGAACTGAATTGTGAGATGCAGATGAATCAATCCCTAAAATTTATTGTGTACCTCTCCTTGAGCACATTTCTCTCTAGTTGTATGACACTTCCTGTCTCTCTGTGCTGTCAGTAGGGATGGCCATGTAATTAGGTTTTAGCACCGGGAGGGGGGCGGAAGTGATGGATACCATCTCTGGTCCTGGGCTATATTGCTTTTTTATATCTTTTCTCAGTTTTCTCTTCCTGTTTTGGGACCACAGATAGTGTGACCTGGCTCCCACCATTCAGATAACTGCAATCACCCACAGATTGAAGCAGCAACCTGAAGGAGACCATGCCCTGCTAAAGTTACTGTGTAATGGACTCCTTGCTGACTTGTGTCCAGTGCCTTAAAGAACCCCATCAAAAGCCCCTGTCTTCTGACTTCAAGTTGGATGAGAAAAAGAAGAGTGAAATCCAAATTGGGTGTGATGGCTCATGCCTGTAATTTCTGTACTAATGAAGCTGAAGTAGGAGCCTGGGCTGCACAGTGAAACTGTCTCAAAAATAAAACAAACAAGAAAGGAAAAGAATCATTGTTCCCACCATGGTCTCTTTATTGAATGGTCACATGCTGGCTAAATGTTTTTTAATTTATTTATTCATTTATTTATTAAAGATTTCTGCTTCCTCTCCACCACCTCCTCCCATTTCCCTCCCCCTCCCCCAATCAAGTCCCCCTTCCTCATCAACCAGAAGAGCAATCAGGGTTCCCTGCCCTGTGGGAAGTCCAAGGACCACCCACCTCCATCCAGGTCTAGTAAGGTGAGCATCCAAACTGCCTAGGCTCCCACAAAGCCAGTACGTGCAGTAGGATCAGAAACCCATTGCCATTGTTCTTGAGTTCTCAGCAGTCCTCATTGTCCGCTATGTTCAGCGAGTCATGTTTTATCCCATGCTTTTTCAGACCCAGGCCAGCTGGCCTTGGTGAGTTCCCGATAGAACATCCCCATTGTCTCAATGTGTGGGTGCACCCCCTCGCTCGTGCTCTCTCTCCTTCTGCTCCTGATTTGGACCTTGGGACTTCAGTCCGGTGCTCCAATGTGGGTCTCTGTCTCCAAAATATATAAAGAACTCAAGAAACTAGACAGTAAAAGGCTAATCAACCCAATTATAAAATGGGGCACTGAGCTGAACAGAGAATTCTCAACAGAAGAAGTTCAAATGGCCAAAAGACATTTAAGGTCATGCTCAACTTCCTTAGCGATCAGGGAAATGCAAATCAAGACAACTTTAAGATACCATCTTACACCTGTCAGAATGGCTAAAATAAAAAAACCACCAATTATAGCCTTTGCTGGAGAGGTTGTGGAGAAAGGGGTACACTCAGCCATTGCTGGTGGGAATGCAAACTTGTACAACCACTTTGGAAAGCAGTGTGGCGGTTTCTCAGGAAATTCGGGATCAATCTACCCCTGGACCCAGCAATACCACTCTTGGGAATATACCCAAGAGAGGCCCTATCATACAGCAAAAGTATATGCTCAACTGTGTTCATAGCAGCAGTGTTTGTAATAGCCATAACCTGGAAACAACCTAGATGCCCTTCAATGGAAGAATGGATGAAGAAAGTATGGACTATATACATATTAGAGTACTACTCAGCAGTAAAAAACAAGGACTTCTTGAATTTTGCATGCAAATGGATGGAAATAGAAAACACTATCCTGAGTGAGGTAAGCCAGACCCCAAAAGAGGAACATGGGATGTACTCACTCATATTTTGTTTCTAGCCATAAATAAAGGACATTGAGCCTATAATTCGCCATCCTAGAGAAGCTAAATAAGAAGGTGAACCCAAAGAAAAACATATAGGCATCCTCCTGAATATTAACCTTCATCTTGCTAAATGTTTTTAAGTAGCTGTTTCGGCAAATATACTTTCAAAACCTGAGGAGAAAAGAGTCCCTGGCCTCTCACCACCTCAGTTCACTCAACTACTGCTCACTCTGAAGTACCGTCCCTTTTTTTTGTTTGTTTCCTGTAAGATTCCTGCCTTTATACCGAGTGCCCTCGTAATGAATTTCCCACAAGGCTTAGAGGTATAGCTCAGATGGTAGAGTGTTTGCATAGGGTGCTAGTCTCAATCCTTGGCACTCACGGGTGGTGCCCACCTCCAGGTGAAGTCCTTGGGTAATAGTGACCAGGAGGATCAGAAGTTCAAGGTCATCCATGACCAAATAGAGAGTTCAAAATCAGTTTAGGCAACATGAGACCTTACCTCAAAATAAAATAAAAATATCTTAAGACTTTCCCTCAGTAGCCCTTTTCAGTGTGTGATGTAGGTGAGTCATCTATCTGTTGCTTTCATTGGTTATTTAATAAAGAAACTGCCTTGGCTTTTGATAGGACAGCAGCTTAGATAGGTATAGAGAGAACAGAATGCTGGGAGGAAGAAGGCAGTGACACAGACGCCATAGCTCTCCTCTCCAAGATGGACGCAGGTTAAGATCCTTCCCTGTAAGCCACAACATCATGGTGCTACACAGATTACTAAAAATGTGTTAAAGCAAGACATGAGAATTAGCCAATAAGAGGTTGAAACTAATGACCTAAGCAGTGTTTAAAAGAATATAATTTGTGTGTTGTTATTTCAGGTATAAAGCTAGCTGGTGGCAGGAAGCAGCCCGCAGCTCCCACTACAAGTGTGGCTTCTCTTTCCTGTGGAGACTAACAAGTATGGTCCCTGGTAACCTTCAACCTGTGGGACCCTCATGGCAAAGGAGACCTGACTCCTATACATGTCCTCTGACAGATGCATAAGAAATAAATATTAATATATTTCTTAAATAGATTCAGTCTCCTGCGGATGCCTACAAAGAGAAATACATGCCAAACTGTGGTGGCACATGCCTTTAATCACAGCACTTGGGAGGCAGAAGCAGGTGGATCTCTGTAAGTTCGAGGCCAGCCCGGTCTACAAGAGCTAGTTCCAGGACAGGCTCCAAAGCTACAGAGAAACCCTGTCTTGAAAAACCAAAAGAAGGAGAGGGAGAAAAAGAGAGAGAGAGGGAGAGAGAGAGAGAGAGAGAGAGAGAGAGAGAGAGAGAGAAATCGATATACATTTTTAGGCACTGAATTTTTATTCTATTTGTTTCAGATTCAACAGTAGTGAATAAAGTTGTATTTTTTAGTTATTTTCACTTATAAGAATTTCAAGCTCCCAACTTTTGCCCAGCAATCTTGTCTGCTTGCAATTTCCAGGTGGATCTATATATGTTTTTCTTTGGGTTCACCTTAAGTTGGGAGCATGGGCGAGGGCATGGGGGGAAGGGAAGAGAGAGAGAGAGAAGGGAGAAAGGGAGGATTGCGGAGAGCTTGGGGGAGTGGGATGGTTGAGATGGCTGAAGGGCGGATATGGGAGCCGGGAAGAAGATACCTTAATTAGGTGAGCCATTTTAGGGTTGGCAAGAGACTTGGCTCTAGAGGGGTTCCCAGGTGTTCAAAGGATTGTCCCCAGGTAGGTCCTTGGGCAGTGGAGGAGAGGGTGCCTGAACTGGCCTTGTCCCATCGCCACACTGATGAATAACTTGAATATGACCATAGAACCTTCATTCAGTAACAGATGGAAATAGAGACAGAGACCCACATCAGAGCACTGGACTGAGCTCCCAAGGTTCAGTTGAAGAGCAGAAAGAGGGAGAAGATGAGCAAGGAAGTCAGGACTGTGAAGGGTTCGTCCACCCATGGAGACGGTGGGACTGATCTAATGGAAGCTCACGAAGGCCAGCTGGACTGGGACTGAATGAGCATGTGATCAAACCGACTCTCTGAATGTGGCTGACAATGGGGCTGACTGAGAAGCCAATGATAATGGCACTGGGACTTGATTATATTGCATGTACTGGCTTTTTGGGAGCCTAGTCTATTTGGATGCATACCTTTCTAGACCTGGATGGAGGGGGGAGGACCTTGGACTTCCCACAGGGCAGGGAACCCTTACTGCTCTTAGGTCTGGAGAGGGAGAAGGGAATGGGAAGGAAATAGGAGGAGGGGAGGAGGTGGAAATTTTGAATGGTATTATTTATAAAGCAAAAAAATAATAAAAAATGAAAAAAAAGATTTTTCAATTTCATTGGTATAAAATGTTTTATCAATTTTTGTCTCTCTAAATGCTCATGACATCTGCACAATTTATTTTTCAGTTTTGAAGTTACACATTTGAGAATTTTTTCTTGTTTATCTCATCAAGTGTGTATTATCTTTTGTTTTAGATATTTTTGTTCTTCTTAAGGAACAAACATAAAGCTACTGTTGAATTTTTCTATAGCTGCCATTAAATTTTTTCATTATATGTTGATTTTCTGCCTCTCTAGTTGTACAAGTTATTGTTAACAATTTAATCTAGAACACAGCTTCGCAGTTAAATTTTGGGGATGTGTAGTTCCCATAAGCAAGCAGGAATGGCCAAGGTTTTCTATGATGTCTTCTTCAGTCTCCGGACAGCATTTCTGGAACATTCTATTAGTTACATAGGTCTCCCATCTTTGGTGGGGCAGGGGGCTAAGCCCAGATACGAACACTGGGAAGTTGGGACTGATGGGGCCTCCATGTAAGGATGGCAGGCATATGCCAGCAGGCTCAGCTCAAACCACATTTTCCAATAATTTACATTCATTTTCTTTTCTAAAACTTCTTTGGCTCATGTATTATTTGCAAATGTTACTTAATTTCCAAATAAGGCAATTTTGTATGGTTTTTAGAAAATTGAGCCAAACTGTTGATTTGTCATCAATCGGCAGACATCGTTGTCTTTATTGCCTGCCCAGTATAGAATCAATATTTATATATGTTCTTTGTGAGTGAGAAAAAAATATGTGCCCTCAATTGTTTGGCACACGTTTGTATTATGTTAACTTTACTGGATAAGGCTTACTTATATTTTATTCCACTTACATATTTGAAAATTTTTTGAACTGATACCTAGTAAATACAATTAAAATTAGTGCTCTTTTATTAGAGTTCATATATTTTCATCCTTGTAGTTCTGTGAGTCTCCCTTTATTTCAAGATTTTATTACAAACAGGGTGACCATTTATTTTTTTTTAGTTTTTTAAAGCTTTTTTAATGATTTAGTTATTTTTATTTTATATGAAATGATGTTTTGCCTGCTCACATGTCTGTACGAGGGTGTTGGATCCCCTGGAGCTACAGACAGTTGTGAGCTGTCATGTGGGTGCTGGGATTGGAATCAGTGTCCTCAGCCAGTGCTCTTCACCACTGAGCAGTGACCATCACTGAGCAGGGTGACCATCCCGAGTTTCTGTCAGAGCTGGAGAAAGGGCTCAGTGGTTAAGCATGTATACTGCTCTTGTCAAGACCCAAGTTCTGTTCCCAGCACTCACACTGGTCTGCCCACAGTTACGTGTAACTCCATTCCCAAGGGATTTGCTACCTGGACTCTGAAACCTCCACACATACTTGGTATCCATAGACACAGAAATAAAAATAAAAGGTGAATCTGTTAAAAACAAAACAACAAGCTATAAAGTCGTTATATCTTCTGGGATTCCTTTTAGTCCATGGCAATATTTCCCCTTTTAACTTTATTTTGATTAATGACAATCAGCTCCTTTCACCACTGAGTCTCCTTAAAGTCTTTGGATTTGATATTCTGCAGTTTTATCAAGATATGGTGTGTATTTCTAATTTGCAATATTATTACTTTAAGTATTTTTTTCAAATTCGTTTTTCATCCTTTTCTTCTGATTTCATTTTGTCACATGTTCTCAGCTTACTTTAGCTACCCTATCTCTTTTAGCTGTGTCTCTCTGCGTTTCTCTGGGAAGCTTATCACTTCTGTTGCATTTCTCCGTCCAACTCTGGATCATCCATCTCTAGTTAAATTCATCCATTCGCCCCCCCCCCCCCTTTTCCTCACTCACTTCCTTTCCCATTTGGCCTTTTGTTCTAAGTACCCGATACAACCATATACTTCCTAAAAAATTGATCTGGAAGACTAGAAAGCTAGTCTAGATTATTCTCCAGAAACTAAACACGTAATTCATTCAACCATCCATTCTGTTATCTGAGCTTCTTTTGACCTTGTATTTTCTTGTAGCCTGCATAACCTCAACAGGTAACGAATTATTTGCCTTTAGGAGGTTCACTGATGGACAAGTATGACCCACGGACATACTTGCCTGGAGTCATCAATATCTTAGAAGTCATTCTTACCAGACTATCCAGTAAAGAAAGACCTTTCGGGTGCTTCGAAAGCAGATAGTGAAAAATGTATGCTTCATACTGCAAGAGTCTTTGTGAATGCAAAGTTGAACAATTTTCAAACTGTTACGCTCTTAGATTTTTTTTTCATTATCGTTAAGAGTTAAATGTTTTCAGTTTTATTTTATCTAGTCCAAGTGTGTATTCGTCCATTAGGTCAGTTCTTTTACTGTACTTTGAGTTTAAGAGTGTCTTTTATTTCTATTACATTTTAAGTATGGTCAATTCTGTATGTCACCATTCTAGTAAATACAAGGTCTTTGTGGGCCTATTTATGCTGAATTTGTTTCCACTGTTCCGTTCTTATTTATGTGTCTCCCTTCTCTTCAGTTTTCATGAATGCCTATTGCTTTTCCTTGGGAAAATATTTGTAGGGTTTTCTTAACACATAGTATAAAGTCACAAGAGGACCTGTATTTGTTTCTGCCGGTGAGTAATAGTTCACTAACATAGCATAAGTGAGCACATAACTTGATACATGTATTGCTATATAAAAATTTAGAATGTACATATATATGATTTACTGGGTGTCATTTTGAAGCATTATACTTTGTATGATATTTAAGTCAATGTAAATAGATCTGTCTCCTTAAACATTTGCCATTCCACTAGGTTGTAAAAACATTCGATATCCTCTCCTAGATTTTTAAAATATTGAGGATATTTTTATTATCTATAATAATCCCTTTGGGTAATAGCACCCTTAAATTTCTTCACTCTATCTAATTATAACTTTGTACCCAATTAATAGCACCCCCCCATTACCAGAAAACCCCTACTCTTTTGGTGTCTGGTAACTACCAGTCTACGCTCAACTTCTCAGGACCTGAGATCTGTTCTGACCATTCAGTTAGAATCTAAGCTTCAACTTGAATGATAGAGGCATGTGATCCTCATTTCTCACCCTATCCGATCTCTTCCTTCTCTTTTTCTCGGTGCCAAGCCAACTTTGCCTTTGGGCTCCTCAGAGTCCATGTGGGGCTAGTTTACATTTACTCTGACCTCAGCTGGATGTTCACCTTTTTGAGGTCATTTTTTTAAACCAAGAAAGTAATGTCTTTATTTATTCCCATCAAATTAAGTTTAGATTTGTCCTTACAACATGCCCTTTAGCCATAATAATTTTATTCATTTTAGACTTATTAGTGCCAGTCAGCTGACATGCTTATTAAATGTTTATTGAGTTAACCAGTAGAGAAAGCTGAAGATGGCTGTCTCAAGGCCCTTCTTATGTTCAGAGCCAAGAAGATTAGTTACACTCACAATGGAAGTATCAGCGTAAATAAAGTCTTACTCAAACACATCAGCACAGTTTGCACTAAGTTAGCTGATGAGGCTCGTTCATATCAAAGCGATGAGGCTTGTTTTGTCTTGTCTATTTCAAAATCGCGTTCCCTGTATGACAATATTTTGGGGCAAAACCAAGTCCAAGGCAGGCTTTGGGATCTCAAGATGAGAATTATACGTAGGGATATTTGATTGGAAGATAGTATCCCACAAAAGAAAGCAATGAGAATAAGAATGGTGAGAAGTTATACATTAGCTCTTTTCACTAGTCTGAACTGCAGCGACTCGGAATATGGCAGCTGTTACCGTGCTGAACAGTCACCAAGCGATACAAGCCTAAGTGAATAGGATACTTTAGTGGTCACAGCCTGTAAATCCTCTCTAAACAGAACATTGGGGAAACTCAACAAAGCAGAATATATTGGTTTCTGGTTTGCTCAACACTAACTTGACTCTTGATTTCGTAGGTGTAAGTTTCTGTACTCCTTTTATTTTCTCCATAAGAAAAGCCATACACATTTTTCCTGGTAATTGCAAATAATTATAGTTCCATTTAGCATACACCTGTAATTTTACTTTGGCTAAATATGAAAAGTTTGAAGACTTTTGAAGAAGATCTAGAGTTCACAGTACAGAGCATTGTGAAACACAGTGCCTATGAGCATTTTCCCATGGTACACAGACGCCACAGAGCTCCCCTGAAGCACAGAGCCATTGTTGGCATAGAGTGTGCTCACCCTGGGCTTGTCTGACAAAATATCCTGGATGCGTAGTACCTGTCAAGAGAAGGTCACTCGTTAGTATCCAAGAAAAGCCATCTAGAGAGATTTCCCTTTCCGAGAATTCTGGGACAAATGAATACTTTCAGAAACCAATAAGCTAACACTTGGAAGTATATGTGAATTAAGTTTTCTTCTACAACGGTACTAATGTCCTAACAACATCTCTGCGAGATGATGGATTAGCTGTCAACATTAGTCAAATTCCTATAGAGACCTTCAGCAGGTTGATAATTTAGCATCTCTGAAAAAGAAACGTGGGTCCCATAAACACTTGTCTAACTCCTGAGTTGTCAGTAATTCTCTGCCTGCGAATGTGCCTTTGACTGAGCCTATAATATGAGGACAGAATCCCAGGAGAAGATGACTAAGGGGCACCCAGTCAGCTAGCCCAACCCGCTATTCAAGATGGTGGCAGTTTCCACTGCTGAAGGACCCCATATCTGTGAAGCAGCTAAGGAACAGGAAGAAGGTGCAGGAGTTTGGAGCTGCCTCTGCCTAGGGCTGTTATTGATCCCCAGGCTTAGCACATCTAGCTTTGCTAATCAGCAAACATAAGCTCTCAGGTTTCAAAGAAGCCTGGCTGAAGTTCACTGGACAGGGTTGCGGTGGGGGATGGCAAAGACAGGAATCAAAGGAAAACAACTAGCCATGAAGCAAAGGTTCCCCTTATTGATCTCTTGCAATAGAATGAAGCTCCAGGTTGTTTTCTTTGTTTCCTTTCATTTTTACTTTCATTCCAAGCTCCAAAAACTTTGTTTCGAGTTTGCTACATGAAAATAATGGAGCTTGGATCTCATACAGAAAGCACAAGGCAACTAAGTGGAGGGGTCAGCAACTGTGGAGAGGTAAGGCTGATTTAGCACGAACGGGTGTTCAACCTTGAAAATGAGGACCAGAGAAACAGATCTTTAACAAGTTCTCGATTATCTCACAGTAATGTTTGCCTTCCCTTTGGGCTGGTTAGTTTTATGTTAACTTGACGCAAGCTAGAATTATCTGAAAGGAGGGAACCTCTATAGAGACAAGGCCTTCATAATATCATACTATAGGGCATTGCCTTAATTACTGACTGATGGGGAGGTCCCAGTCCATTGTGAGTGGTGCCAACCCCAGGCAAGAGGTCTTGGGATCAATAAGAAAACAGGGTGAGCAGGCATGTTGAGCAAGCACCCTCTCCCTATGGCCTCAACATCAGCTTCTGCCTTCAGGATCCTGCCCTGTTGGAGTTCCTGTCCTGACTTCTTTCAATGATGAACAGTGATGTGGAAATGCAAGTCAAAAAACCCTTTCCTCCCCGAGTTGCTTTGGTTGTGGTGTTTCATCACAGCGGTGGTGACCCTAACTAGGACACACTTAAAGCAGAGGCTTTGGCCAGGCACTTGTAGGGAAGCTCTGTCTGTGACTAGGAAGGCAGCAGGGTGTATATCTGAAAAAGGGCAGCTGACTTGCTAGCTGGGATAACAATTCTTCTTCTTTTAGGCTAGTTTGTACTTCTAAGACTAAATATATATATCTAAATAAATATATATATCAATCAAATGCATATATATGTGTATACATATTAATTATAGTTTATTATAAAAGAACCTAGGATTAATTCAGAATATGCTGACTAACTAAATCTCAAAGTCCAAGGAATAAATTTCTGTCCATTGAGAGCTTCCATGTCGTGGGAAGGCAGGAGTCAACTGCATGACTTTTATGCTCTCGATGAACATTGTATCTCTTATTTCAATTACTGCAAGATAGAACCTAGAATTTCTTCAGGCATGTAATTGGGTTGTTATAAATCTTAAAAAACAAAAGGTGTAAAGGGGAAAGCTACCGCTTCCGAAGTTGTTGTGTTTTAAATGTATTTTATATAAGTGCAGATGTGAAAAAATTAATAATGAAAATACATAAACATATGCCATACTTTAGATCTCTCCATATAATAGGCATCAGCGATGTAAAAAGGCTGCTGGGTAGATAGCAAGTGAGTGGTTGGAAGCTTGTGTTCACACCTTTTTTCAGTTTGTAATCACAGAGCAAAAGTTGGTCTACTTTGTTGAAACTTCTTAGTGAATTTTCTGAGAATTTCCCACATGGATACTGTATTTCCATCATTTCTACTCCCACTGTCCCCAGCCCAACTCCTCTCACATCCCTCTGAAACCCACGACCTCTTCTTCAGTTGGTACTGTTAAAGGCACACGCACTCTGCTGAGCCTGTGTACTGTGGATGTACATGTGTTTAGTGCTGACTGACCACTTGGGACTGGATAACCTATCAGAAGGTTCACACCTGGAAAAACCTGATTCTCCCTCTCTCAGCAGCCACTGATTGGCTGCAGCTCTTCATTCAGAGGTAGAACTCTGTGCCCTTTTCGCCATCCGCACGGGCATGCCAATGGCTTTTGTCATCGCATGGCTCTTATTTGTAATGTCTTCTGGACATGACTGGGAAACTACACCCATAAGATCTCAATAATATGATTGCTTTAAAATATTTCTTGATGCTCTCTTAAAGATTTCACGACTGATGTGTTAATTTCAAATAAAAAAATAATTTAAAAAGAGTCATATTCTTTGATAGAAATAACCCCTCCTGTGTCAATGAAGAAGCTAAGAAAATTTGAATTTCAGTCTTGCAACTTCACAGACCAGTCACACCTTTCTTCAGGCCACAGCTTCGAGTCTCTTTCTGTCTTCAAGCCAAGACCTGCCCATGCCTTTCAGCAATCTTCACCCTCTGCCTAACCGTGTTGTTTCTTCCTGCACAACTTACCATCTGTGCAACTTATATGTTCCTTTTATAAATGAACTTATATGTTCATGAACTTACACGTTCATTTAGTATTATTTGTCCTTCTCTGCTCTAAGATTGGGGTCTTGGTATGGATTTTTTATGATTGTTTAAGTTTTATTTTATTGTTTTTGTTTGTTTTTTTGTAAGCATGTGTGTTGAGCAGATGGACATACAAGTACAGGCGTACATGCCACAACGCTTGTAGAGGTCAAAAGATAACTTTTAGGAGTTGGTTCTCTCCTCCCATGGTAGAGCCAAGGGCTTCCATGGCAAGGGCTTTATACCATCTTACCAGCCTTATATATTTTGATTTCTGAGATAGCCCAAACATTAGAACAATATCTGACAAAATGTAAGTGTCAAAAATAAGTTATTTCAAGAATGTGTGAAAGAATTTGTAGTGGTTAAATTCAACAAAGTTTTAAAATTTATTATTACTCTTCAACTCACTGTCATAGAAAATGCAGAGTTATGCAACTGGTTTAAATGCTGTAGATAATTCATGGTTTTTACTTTAGAAGATATATTTTTAAAATTAAAAAAATCTTTTAAAAGGAAACATGTTTGAACACTGTCATATCTATTAGAACTTGAGAACAAAAGTTTATCTACTTTAGAGACTCAAGTCATTTGAAGCCTTGGTGCAGGCTGTGTATTCAGGGGTAAGAACAGAGATGGTTCTAGGCATGTCTTGGTGCAGGCTGCGTCCTCAGTGGTATGAACAGAGATGGTTCTAGGCATGTCTTGGTGCAGGCTTGGTGCTCAGTGGTATGAACAGAGATGGTTCTAGGCATGTCTTGGTGCAGGCTCCGTGCTCAGTGGTATGAACAGAGATGGTTCTAGGCATGTCTTGGTGCAGGCTGCGTGCTCAAGGGTATGAACAGAGATGGTTTTAGGCATGCCTCTTTCTCTGCCCCACTGTAGCAGCTTCTCAGAGCTTGCCTTCTAGGGGAAACACAGTAGGGCCATCTATGTCAATAAAGCCCATCAAGCTCATCTTTCCTCGTTACTCTCAAGAGCAAAGCACTTGCCAAGTTAGGACCTGATGTGGGATTCCCCTCTGTATACCATTAGTTAATAAAGAAGCTTCTTTGAGCCTATGGTGGGGCAGAACAGAGCTAGGCAGAAGGGGTGGGGTGGGGTTAAGGGTGGGCTGAGGGGTGGGGGGGACTAAACTGAATTCTGGGAGAAAGACATCAAAGGCAGTGAGAAACCATGTAGCCACCGGCAGAAGACAAACGCACCAAAACCTTGCCCGTAAGCCACAGCCACATGCAATACACAAATTAATAGAAATGGATTAATTTAAGGTATAAGAGTTAGTCAGCAATACAGCTAATAAGCCAAACAATATTGCAATTAATACAGATTTCTTTGTGATTATTTCTGGAGTCTGGGTGGCTGGAACGAACAAGTGGCCTCCAGCAACAAGGACCTGCTGTCTGGCAAAGATACTACATCAGCCCCTTGTGGTTTAAAAAAATTTAGGGACTCCATCTCTTTAAACTGCCAGTATCTCTAATATATATAATGTTTATTCAGTTCTAGAATGTAAATGTGACCCACATAAATGCCCTCAACATCACCTCAGCAAATTTTCACTCTTGCAGAGATGCCTATGAGTTCCAGAATCAGTACTTACTTCTGACCCTGGAGGATCCTCAGGGTTGTAAACCAATATCTTTGAGGGGTTAGGATGGCATCCTGCCAAAATGTCTCCTGTGGCAGGGTCAACAGTTAAGTTATCCACCAATGTTCCTAATTGAATTACCTTCAACAAAGAGGAAGCAGTGAGGATATTATCTCAATGTTCTCTGCCATCCCCCTCCCTCCCTCCTAACAGTTCTTCCTGGTACTGGACACTGGTATTTTTAGGGGGTGTTGTGATTGCACTCTAAAAGTATCAATGGCCATGGATCCTTAAAAGCATCCCTGGATCAAGTAGGAGACTTATATGTGGGGCCTTGCTGTATGGTGTAGCTGGGGAACTCTTACCTTCTCTTGAGTTAAATTCCAATTATCATGTTTTTTCAATACATGAATGTTCTTAGCCATTACATCAGCTACATAGACATACCTGTAAAGCACGTAACACTTAATGTTTAAGCAAGCAGTAACAAAATATGACATTGTCTCCTTTTTGGAGAACAAATATACAAATTCACATTGGTTTGAAGTACTACAGGGATGTTTTTCTACAGTGCTATAAAAGTAGATAACAGAGTGGTACTTTCAATGTTATTGAAATGTTCTATAGGCTTTTAGTGTGAAATGTGACCATGAAGTAAAAAGTAATATTGTAGATGACATATAGGGTCAATCTCTATTTTTTTTTCTCAATTGAATGAGGTAGGAACATCCTTCCAAGGCTAAAGAGCCCATACTAGCACACTTAGAGCTTGAAAGAACAATGGTGTGGCCCTGGAGCTCAAGTGCACTGTGTCTTCCAAACAGGGAAAATGCACAGAAGCATTTTCTTTTGTTGTTGTTGTTGGTTTGTTTTTGTTTTATTATTTATTTATTTTTGCTTTTCGAGAAAGGGTTCTACTATGTAGCTTTGGGTGTCTTGGAACTCACTATGTAGACCAGGCTGACCTCAAAATCATAGATTTTTTTCCTGCTTTTGCCTCCCAAGGCATGCACCACTACATCCAGTCCAAAGGCATTTTATACAAAGATCATCCCCACTTATGATCTCAAATCTAAATTTTGTTATCCATAGTATATCTGTGGTTTTAGAAACTTTTAAGTCTTAATTCTTTGCCTGGAATGTTCTCATCTAAAATTTCATATAGCAAGCATTCTTGTCAGACTGTCTTTGATTCACTAGTTTCCAAATAACTACATGGAGACTTATTATTAATTATGGCAGCTTGGCCTTCAGCTTAGGGTAGTTTCTAACTAGCTCTTATAACTTATATGAACCCACATTTTTAAATCTATATTCTGCCACATGACTCCATTACTGCTCTTCAGTATGGTACTAGTTCACTAGTTGGCTGGTGAAATCCAGGGCTAGATGCCTCCTCCTTCCTCTTCCTCTCTTGCCCAGGAAATCCCACTTATTTTCTTCTGCGAGCTATTGGCCATTCAGCTCTTTAGTAAACCAATCAGAAGGTGCCTTGGCAAATACATATCCTCATAGTGTACAAAGAAAATTATCCCACAACATTTTCCTGTTTCTTAGAAGCAGTCATGGGATTATCATAAGTCTGCTAACTGCACCATCACATGTTTAAGGCAGGTTTCTCTCTGTAATAGAGCTTTTTAGTTAATATGTCTTATAGATGTGGTTAAATGCCTTCTTTCTGCACTTATAAGGGGCAAAGATATTGCATATTCATCCTGTTTTTGGAAAAAAATTGGAAAAAGTGCATTTAATTGTGCAAGAATTTTGAACAAAGTTTATATTTTTTAAGTCTCTTTTTTTCCTGGAGGGGACTTGAAATTGAAGAAAACAAATAGTGTTTAGGGTCACATATTTCCTGTGAACTCTGGGCACACCTGAGCACTCCACTCACACACCGACTGCTTGAACTTAGGGGAGCTCTTGAGGCAAGGAGCTGTTCAAAGTGACCAGGACAAAGGGCAGAACTATTCTGGAAGCACGTACTTTTGATCTAGTGAGACTGTGATTCCATTGGCAGAACTGAATCCTTGGGTCACAACTTTGACCTCTCGTGGGCTGTAGAAAAGAACGTAAGTCCACTGAAAGTCCATGAACATCTCCAGAAGGACCAAGAAGTAGCTGGTAAAGTAGTGGTCTCTTGTAGCATAAAACTGCTCTGGTCCAAGCACCACAATGTCATTCACACTGCAAAGAAAAACAGAGAGAAACTCATAAGATACTTGAACATCTTGATTATTGACAAAGACACTAACACATACCTAGATTACCATGTTTACCAGTTTTAAATGACAGACTTGAATTAAGATGAATTAACTAATCCCATAAAACATTCTGACTTTACTTCAACATGCTTTACTTTGGATATTTCTTTGGATATTTATGATTTTAAGTAAAAAATAAATACGAATACTAACAAACTCTAGACTTGTAGATATTAATGATGATTTTCTGTGACAGATATAAAATCTTTGTTTTCCTTTAAAATGAGGTTTGATTATTAAAGTTAAGCACTGTCATATGACTTTTTTGATATATATATATATATATAATATATATCATATATATATATATATATGTTGGTTGGTTATTGAAGTTTCTTGTTGGCCTGGAACTCCCCCAAATAGACTGAGCTGCTCGACCAGTAAGCCCTAGGCATCTACCTATCTCTGCCTCTGTAACACCAGGATTATAAGCACATGTTACCATGTGTAGCCATTTTTTTACATGAGTTTTGAGAATCAAATTCCAGTCCTCACACTTCTAAGATAAGCTTTTTAACTGCCTGAGCCATCTCCCCAGGCTTCTTAATGAAAGACTTGGGGAACCATAAGAGATCATTTTAATAGAAACAAGCAATCTTTCTGAGGGCATACTATTGTGGTTCTCCTAGGACCCAAGTTTCTGTGGGAAGACCTTTTTTCAGACTTTTCCAGACTGAGGCAGCATTCACTGAGTTGGAGATCTCTCACTCCGGTGTCGGTATGGTATCTATCATTGTACGCCAGTCTTTTGTATCCGTCTGCCTTCTAACTGACTAACAATATATCATAGGCACTATAGTAAGACTTTGTTTGTAATTACCTCTGCAGATATTTTTTTAAGTAAGGTCACATTCTGAGGTATATGTGGTAGGAATTTAGACACATATTTTTATATAAAATTTTAGACATATGAAATTTGGATGATGGGAAATTTTTTTACAGTTTTTCAGGACATAGTTCAACTAATAACATTTTCCATTCTGTACTTCAGACAGATCTCTGACTTAAGTGTTCTAGGACTGAAACCCTCAGAACATCTTCCTACAGGGGCGTTTTCTAGTACTCCTCCTGTGAGGTCATATGCTCCTCATAACCCACCAATGAGGTAAGCCTGCTCAACGAGAAAAGCTCACTTTACTGTGAGACTGGGGCACAATGTAAGTAATGTTTTCTTCCCCAGAAATCCTGTGAGGTTCTGGTCCACTGTGGCTCAGTACCTAGTGACGTGCTTCCTTCATAAAAGAAAAATCCTTTGTTATTTATGAGCTGAAATGGGCTAGCCACTAAAAATTTTAAATTCAGTAAGAATGTTGATCATTGCAAATTGAAAATCCAGCATGGAGCCCTGAGGGACCCAGGCTGACATGATGATTATGCGAGGCACAAACTGATTCAGAGACCCCACCTGGCCCACTGCTTCCACAAGACTCATCTTACTCTTGTTTGTTACTAAATGCTACGTGAAAATTCAGTTTAAGTATTTTGACGTAACACTTGGTACACAATCAACATTTAATAAAGGTTATTTTTATTAGTGCCTGCAGGTTGGTTTGTTTGATTTTTTATCAAATTTTTCTTTTAAAACTGGGTACAAAGAACTAAGCCGTGTGGAGGTTGTTTCTAACACCTTGTGGGTAAGGCTCTGAGAATGCCACCTACACAGAAAACTACAAGAGGGAGTAGGTGTTTAAGGAGAACACAATATTGAGTTGCTGTGCCAAAGACATTGAAATTAGAGCTGGGAATCTAATCAAGCATCTTTATAGGATTAAAAAGCTTTCAAAAAGTTGGAAAATAGAGAGACATTCAATACTGAACACAGCAATTTCTAGTGAAGTCCCACCATGGGAAGCTCTAGAAAACTCCAGAGGAAAAACTACTGCAAAATAGAAGTTAATGAATGTCCACTGAGCCAATAAACAAAAAACAAACAAACAACACCCCCAGTCAGTGGAAAGTAAATAGAAGTACAGCGCGCAAGGCTTTAATGCCTTACCTCTTGAGAAGTTCGTGTGTTATAGTCTTCAGGTGGATGAGAGAACGCTGTTGTTCTTCAAATTTAAATATTTCCACAGTAGAATCCATGTGAGGATGGTTCACAACATAAAGATACACAGTGTTGTCTAAAGGGGTAGGTGGGTATAATTTCAAAGGAAGATGGAATTTCCAATTTTACTTTTCTTGCAACCATTAATAGACTTCTTTAAAAATCTGATCATCTCCCAAGGCTTTGGTTTTATCTTGAGATGGGGTCTTGTTGTGTTTCACAGACTTATCTCGAAGTTTTAGGCTCCAGTCCAGAGTGGCTGGGACTACATAGACCTGCACTACCTTTAGGTATCTTGCATGTCCATTAGATGGATCAATAACACCAATGCTAGCTCCTTCTGTTTTTGAAGAAACTGAAACTCAAACTGGGGGGTAACCCACTGATTTTTACCAACACCAAGGAACAGAGCAGACACGAGTGTTTGTGCAATGGTCTCCGGCCTCACCACTAGAGCCTCTCTATGGAGAGGCTACAGCATCACAATGGGAGGTGAACACCTTTAATATCCCCGGATGACCTTCCAATACATGACTGAAAACAAGCTAATCTCTACTGAGAATGTTTAGGACAGGTCACAAACATTGACATTTCAACAGAAGTTCAGGAAATCACAGGGCACGTGACTGTGTTAAAGCAAACATAATTGTTCTACAGTTACACAATGAACTTCTAGCACTAGTCAAATGCCTGAGGTTCAGTAACAACTTAGTGGACATGAAAAGTCAATATGCCAAAGGAAGCAAATGAGCTAATTCTGCATATCACTGGCCTCAAAAATGTCCCCGCCTTGCTGTTTTCCTTCTGGGATGTCAAATGCTGTGAGACTTAGAGTAGTGGCCTTTACTGACTTATTACAAGGCGTGGGTCTGAGTTTTTGAGGGACTGGCCCCATCCTCTAGCTGTGAAACTTGTTCTATGTTTGTCCCTTTTCCTTTCCTTCATGTAGACACCAAACATGTAATGGGACAAGTCTGAGTCCTCACATGCAAACTCTACTAGACTCAAAACCCCTGAGTACACCGGTCTGTTCTGTGTAAAATATGGAGAGCTGCTTCCCCACAGGGAAATCTCTCCTTTGTTCTGATCTTACTGTGTTACAGAGTCCAGCCGTTGGCGACAGAACATGGGTTGGGTTTCAGGTCCTAAGCAGACATTTTTGAGAGATGGAGTGTCATAATTATTCACTCTGCCCTGACTTTACCCATTCTTATGCATCTACTGGATCTTCCTTCCATAGATAATTGTGTTTTAATCTCCTCACTCTATCCTGACTGTTTTTTGTGTAATGTTTTGGTCTGGTGAATTAGTGCCTTAATTAAGAAAGGTGAATAAATGAATAAAATGGGCTGTCAATCTTACTACATTCAAATTCTGGAAGTCCACATATAAGTCTGGCAGTTAATCCACAAATCATTCCCATCTTAGAATACCAGCTGCTGATAACTCTAACATCCTATGCAGCACAGTGTCAGGCAAAGAAGGTTTGATGTGGGGGATTAAGTACAATATGGTTCCCTAGTTTTACCCCGTAAAAGACACAAGGTAAGTAAAACCACCTGGCTTCTCACTTTGAAGCAGCCATTTGCTCAGCCAAGCCAACGCTGGGCTGCGTTTCTCTGCACTCCAGCTTCTCTGTGGAGAAGTTTTAAGAAGTATTAAGTGGAGTGTTTAAAAGCTGCCTGCCCCACATCCATATTCACATGTCACTGAACACCTGCTTGCTCGGTTCCTAGTCTGTCTCAGTCACTGTTCTTGACCCTCAGATTCCAGTAATAAATGTGTGACATACACTTTTATGGTGAACATACCCAGAGAAGACAAAAGAGGAAAACCTAGTGAGTAAAGTAGAAACAAAGAACACTAGAGAAGGAAGACACCTCTCTATACAATGGCATCTGCACGCTCAAGGGACTCACACATGCAGCAAATTTAAATTAGTTTGGTATTAAGGGCTATGAACAAGCAAAATGTATCAGAGATTGCTTTTTTCAGAGTGGATAATGTGTGGCTTGTTTGGGGGGAGTTTCTGGAGATATAAGTCATATGTCATTAAAATTGGCCATGTAAAATTCAGGGAGCTTCAGTGTATTCATAGAGTTGCGCATTAATAACCACTGCCTAATTCCAGAATATCTGCATGAGCCCCAAAGCAATCCCTCATTGTTTAGCTGTTTCTCTCCATTTCCCCCTCTTCCCAGCCTCTGTCCACTACTGGTCTACATTTTGTCCGTATAATTTTGCCTACTGGATCTTTCATGTAAATGGAATTAATCAATTAGTGACCTTTAGTGACTGAATTCTTCCATGTAGCATAGCATTTCCAGGTACATCTGTGTTGTAGCACCTAACCCCCAACTCATTCTTTCTATTGTAATATGGTGCTCTACTGGAGATATCATGTGGCCTGTTCATCAGCTAGTGGGCATGTGGGTGTTAGGAGGAATGCTGCTATGACATTTGTGTAGTCACATTTGTGTGGAAGTGTTTCCAGTTCTGTTGCTCACACGCCACAGAGTGAAGCTGCCATGTCACGTGATAACATCACACTCAGAACTGACCTTTGCCAAGGAAGTCACATCGTTTCAAAATGGGGCCCAATTTCTCAGCATCTTGGCTTGTAATGTGTGTGTGTGTGTGTGTGTGTGTGTGTGTGTGTGTGTGTGTGTGCTGCATGTGTGTGCATATGTGCAGCTCTTTAAGAGGTCCTGCCATGAAACACTTAAATGATGTTGATGAAAAGCTGGCCATGTGCTTTTCAGTTTTCAGCCATACCAGGAAAAAAGCTGCGCCATTTTAAAATGCCAGCTTTCTGGGCTGTCCTGCCAAGGCAAACTCTAACTCTTTCAGGCAGGCAGTCTGACTACAGAGCATTTGACTGTGGTCTGTGAGCAGAATGCTGCAGCTTGCTTGCTGGCAGGGACCTTGAGACACCATAGAGTTGTGGCATAAAACATGGCTACAGCCAGTACCTCAGCCATGAGGCTGAAATCTCAGAAACCTAAGAAATGGGCTGGATCTAGCTATCAAAGCCATGGATTTAATCCTCTCCATACTCTTTAGCAAATTAGAGATTCATATAGTGAGAAAAAAAGAGATATGCAGTAAAAGAAAGATTCAAAGTCAAAGAAAACCTCTAAATGGTTTACAGTGTGTTAAAAATATATGCAGGCTAAAGATTAAAGTTTTTAAAGTAAAAAGAGAGTAGTTGGGTGTGGTGGTACACACCTTTAATCCCAACTCATGGGAAGTAGAGCTTGACCACTGTGACTTCAACGGGCAGAGGTAAATTGACCACTGTGACTTCAAGGTATGGTAACACACACCTTTAATCCCAGCACTGGGAAGGCAGAGGCAAGTGGATTTCTGTGAGTTCAAGGACAGCCTAGTCTACAGAGTAACTTCCAGGACAAAGATACACAGAAACCATGTCTCAAAAACGAAAACTAAAAATAAAAGAAATAGAGGTTAAAATAAAGCTGCGTAAAGATGGAAAATAAACAGAGAATCTTGATATTGTATGCTATTATGCTCTCTTTGAATTGTTTGAATGCTGAGGAAGGAGCAACAGCTTCTAAAAGATAATTGCTTATAATGCTGCAGAATTAATCCAAGATATATATTTTAAAAATACCTTGACTTCAAAATTAAAGTCAAAAGGTATGTTACTTTGGAGAAGAGATTTTGTTTTTGTTTCCACAGGAAATGAGAGGCTATGGATTCATTCTGAGTTAAGAATAATCCTGGTTTGATCAAGGAAGACCACCTGAGAAATCTCCTGTAGGAATAGATGACTCAGATGTCTGAGTTCTTCTTCCAGAACAGGTTCAAGACTGCTGCCTGAGATGATCAAGACTCACAGGAAACTTCAGTCAGGACTTGATCATAATTCTAAATTTTCTTTAGGTCCCCATAAGATTATAGTGCCCCCAACCAGCTGGAAGTAGCCTGGAATAGTATGCCAACATTTCCAAAAAATGGACTATGGATATTTTCCTTTGTTAAAAAAAAAGGGGGGGGGGAAAGTGGTGTGGAAGAATTGTCTGTATTCTGTCAATCATATTTTAAATAAATGCTGATTGGCCAGGCAGGAAGTATAGGTGGGTCAACCAGACAGGAAGTAGAGGGGGTGATGAGAACAGGAGAATTCTAGGAAGGTGGAAGCCCATTCCCCACAGTCCTGCCCAGATCACCAAAGAAGCAGGATGTGATCGTTGAAAAAGGTACTGAGCCATGTGGCTAACATAGATAAGGATAATGGGTTAATATAAGTTACAAGAGCTAATAGGAAGCCAATAATAATGGGCCAATCAGTTTAGAATCTTATGGCGACCTTTGGGTGATTTTCTTTGGGACTTGCTGGCTCTGGGGTATCAGGCAGGACGGAATCCCTGGCAAGCAGACCTCATGTTACAGAACAGGTAGTGATTTAATTGATGCATATTTCCATGTGATTATTTCGGGCATAAGCTAGCCAGGTAGCCAGAAGGATAAGCAGCCTGCCGGCCCTGGCGTAAGCCAGTCAGGTGGTAGGACGCAGCCCGCTTCTCCTTACTACAGATTGGCACTCCAACGTTGTAACAAACTCCACGTAAAACCTGAGAGGGCTTTAAAAGGAATTCTAGACACAAATATAGAGTTTAACACATCTTTTTGCTGTGTGCTGGTGGGGTACCACAGAGAAATTTTCCTGACTCAGCAATAGCAGCAGGAAAAAAGCTGCGCCATTTTAAAACGTGGCTTCCTGGGCTGCGCGGCTGGTACAAACGCCAGCTATTAAGCATTTAAATGGCATTTGTGGGCCTGGATGTTTGTGTGTCCACTTAGGGACAGGAACAAAGTATTTGAGAGTATGCCTGTGGCTCAGCTCTTCCTGCATGGACAGACTTAGGCAGGTGGAAAAGCATGGTGGAGTCCTGCCACCATACACAGAGATGTTTCCAGGCCATACAGTGCTCTGCATGGCAGATTTGGCTGGAAGAAAGAAAGAGTTTATGTGTCTCATGTTCAGTCTCAGAGTTAAAGTGCTGAGTGTGGCTCCTACCTGGTGGCCCCAGAGCTAGCAGAAATGGTACATTCACCATTTTGAAACTAGAGAGAGGTGGAGCCAACATCCAGAGCAGCTCCTCCATGCTAGCAGTACAGTGCACATGGCTCAGAGGCACAAGTGGCTCTGCCATGTTGGACTGGGTGGGGCAGGCGGACAGTACCTGTATTTGACCTGGTATTGTTGCAGCTTAGATTCTTAAGAGTTTAGCATTTGAAAAGCTCTTCAAGACAGTAGAGAATTAAAGACAATGCAATAGGACATATTCAGGCATAAAAGACCTCTAAATGGGTCATAGTGTTAGATAGACATATGTAGGCTTGTGAGAAAGAAGAAAAAGAGTATTAAAAAGGCATAAAGTAAAGTCTTTAAAGAGACAGGATGCAGATAGGTATAGATTAAAAGAAATAAATAAAAATGAGCCACATAAAAATGGAAAATTCACAGAGAATCTGGATTATGTATATTATTGTATTTTCTTTGAGTTTTTTGACTGTAAAGGTGCTAAGTACAGAGGCACATCTCATTGTGTGGACTGCTAAGATAAAGCAGGACATATATTACAAAGGTATCTTGACTTCAAAATTTGGGTCTAAGGATATGATGCTTTGGAAAAGAGGTTCTTCTTTTGTTTTCACAGAAGGTGAGACTCTGTGGATTGCTTCTAGACCAATGTGGTATTATAGACCATGCCCTCCTGAAAGGTTGCTGTAAATACTCTCAAAAACTTACTTTGCTCAACTGCCGACTGAGATGAACCTAGCAAACAGGATATACCATGAAAGACCTAATTAACTGTGCCCCCATAGGGCACGAAGCAGTTTGGAGAGAAAAAACTGTGCCCATATTCCCAAATATTGTTTATAATTTTTTTACATTTAAAGGGGGATATGATGTAGAAATGAATAATTTACATTGGTATGAATTTTGCTTTGTTGATATAAATTTAAGGTCAATTATGTTATATGTATATGTATTTCTGATCTTGATTAAGGTATTGTGATTGTGTAATTCATTTAAAAATGTAATGCATAATTAGGAAATATAGGTTGTTAATGGATAATCATCAATAATAGTCAAGCTTGTAGTCATGTTAATTAGATTTTCTAGATGTGCATAGATATATTTCAGATGGATAGGCATTCTTATATCTTTCAAAGACTATAGAATATGGCATTTAAAATGTTTTAACAACTTAGGGCTTTTGTGACAATGAGACACATCTGCTCCTGGCAGCACCAAGCTACTTCCTGAGGAAGATGGGTTCCTTATGGAGCTTGATAGCCATTTGGGCAAGAAACTGCTCTTGCCTGGACTATTGCATAAACTGGACACAGAGAACCCACAGAGAGAGGACTGCAGAACTTCCCTAAAGGTGAGATGATCCTTCGGGGTTCCTGATTCATGAAAGAGTCTGCAAGACATTCTGCAGGATACAAAAGAAAGTGACTGAACTGTCTTTGAATTTTCCTGCTTCATGAAAATGCCTGCTGGATACTATGGGCCTGTTGCCTGAAGATGGATGCCCCAACGGTACAGAATAACTTTGGGTGACTGTCCAGGAAGAGAGATGTCTCTGTCATTTCTAGAGTTTTGGAAATTGCTTACTTCTTGTTTACTTAGGTAATACTATATCCTTCTGGAGTCTTTGATGGAGTTGAAGAATGGATAGTCATAGTTATAGTTTTTCCATTGTTATGATAAAAGATAAAATAGTTATAAATATTGTAACTGTAATTCTTGCCTGATAACTGTTTTGTTATATGTAATTTTACTTTTACTATGTTAAAGTTAAAGCCTTTCTTTTGTTTAAACAGAAAAGGGGGAAATGGTATAGGAGGTCCTTTGATATTGGTGTTGCTTTCATTGGTTGAATAAAGAAAACTGCCTTGGCCTTTTGATAGGGCAGAAGCTTAGGTAGGAGGGGAAAGGAGAACTGAATGCTGGGAGAAAGGAAGCAGGGAGAGAGCCGCCATGGAGACTGCTGCCAGGTCAGACATGCTAAATCTTTCCTGGTAAGCCACGACCTCATAGTTCTATACAGATTATTAGAAATGGGTTGAATCAAGATGTAAGAATTAGCCAAGAAGAGGCTAGATATAATAGGCCAGGCAATAATTTAATTAATATAATTTCTGTGTTGTTATTTTGGGGGGCTAAGTTAGCTGGGTGGTGGGACACAGCCTGCCACTTGTCCTACAACACAGGTAAGTGTGTGTGCATGTGTATGCTCATGCATGTGCATGTGTTCATGCATATATGTGGGCTGTTTGCACATGAATAGATATCAAGTCTAAAACAGGACACTGGGTATCTTCCTCTATTGCTCCCTGCCATATTGCTTTGAAACAGGGTCTCTGGCTGAACTGGAAGCTCACTATTTTGGCTACAACAGTTGGCTGGTGAACTCTGAGGACCCACTGGTCTCCTCTCTCAATACTGAGGTTTCAGAAATAAACAACCATACTTGGCTTTTTAGGTAGGTGCTGAGGATTCAAACTAGGGTGTCTTTTCTTGAAGACCAAGTGCTGTTACCCACTGACCTATGTACCCAGCCTCTTGTCTCTTTTATTATTGTCATCCTTGTGGATAGAAGAAGTGACTTATTTTGAGTTTATTTGCATTTCTCAAAAGGCTGAAAATGTCAAACACCTCCTAACTTCTTAATGAGCATTTGTAGACTTTCCTAGTCTATTCTTCTGTTCAGATACCTGCCCATGTTTAAATTGGGCTATTTGAAGTTGTGTGTGAATAGTTTTATGTCAACTTGCCACAAGTTAGATTCATTGAAAATGAAGGCACTTCAATTGAGAAAATGCCCCCATAAGTTCCAGCTATAAGGCATTTTCTTAATTAGTAATTTATGTGGAAGCCCCTTGTGAGTGGTACCAAACACAGGCTGGTGGTCCTAGGTTCTACAGAAAAGCAGACTGATCAAGCTATGATGAGCAGGACAGTGAGTAGCACTCCTCTATGGCCTCAGCATCAGCTCCTACATCCTGGTTCCTACACTGAGTTCTTTCTCTAGTGATGAACAGAGATATGGAATTGTAAGTCAAATCCTTTCCTCCTTAGCTTGCCTTGGTCATGGTGTCTCCTCACAGTAAAATATATACATATGTATTATGCTCTCTTAACCAGACATATTATTTTGCAGATATTATCTGTCATTCTTTAGGTTTTATTCACTTTCTTTGCAATATTTTTAGGTACAAAAATCATGGTTTCAGTTTTCACGAATGACGTATATCTATGCTTGCCCTTATACTATGATTTTGAGTGTTATATTACTATTTTCAAAAGTTTGTATATTGATTTCTCTGAACAGTATTCAAGCAGGTTATGTTAGTCAAATAAGAAAAAGAGTGACTTCCTCCGATCTCTCCTATCCACTCTTTTTCAGAAAAAAAAATTTTTTAAATGCTTTTTGTGCATATTAAGATTTCTATGCTTTTTGTGCATATTAAGATTTCTATGCTTTTTGTGCATATTCAGATTTCTGCAAAGATTGTGCACATTTCTTTGGTGGAGTAGCACCTGCTCTCTACCCGTAACCCAGATGCTGAGAAGGGATCTATGGCATCTGTCCCTCCACCCCCCTGTTCTTTGTCACTTGGTTTTACCTTTGTCAACGAAGGTACTGATCCCATGTGGGTTCAGTGATTCTTTGTCAAATCCATCACTGATTTTCAGCGCTTGTGCCTTTGGGTTTTGTTCATTCAAATCCATCAGAAAAATTCTTCCTGGTTTGTCTGGTGCAAAATTTGGCATGCCTGGATATTTTAACCCCTTTAGAAACAGAGAGTGAGTCTACACTGATATGCATATTTAAAGAGTCAGTTTACACACACACACACACACACACACACACACATTTAAATGAAACAGTCTACACACACACTCTTATTTAAATGACATTTTCATAGGGAAGTCAGAATCTCAAAGCCAAACAAAAATGTTCCAGGTTCTGCACTTCATTTAGAGTTTGAGGATTTTTCACTCGGTCAGCTGTAGCCATTATCTGATCTGGGGGAAGGGGGTCAGCAATGTCATTCCAACCTTGGCTATGAATACAGGAAGAGTCATATTTGAGATAACAAACCATTTTCAGTTTAGGAAGAGTTAAACCACAGATTACAATGCCAGGGACCAAGCTGTGTTACTTTTTCAGAGTCTGCCTAGGTCTTGGGGTACTCATCTATAAAATGAAACAACTGAAACTTTGATGGCTAAGATCTTTCCAATCTTGATATCTGAATTTTTTCTTTCCCGAAGCATAGCTACAAGGTGTGTGGCTTAATTCTATTGTTCTTTTCTCTCCACTATTTATACTATGTAGTATAAATGTATAAATGCAGTATAAATGTAGTATAAATGACACCAGCCACAATTCAGTGCGGGGTGCTAGCATCATAAATGATTTCTGGTTTATTTTGTTCCTATAGGAATTCTGAAAATTCTAATTTGAATATTTACTCCAATGAGTACACAAAGTTTATTCTAATACTTTGGACAGTGACCCTTTAGACCCACGGAACTAAGTATTTATCACCAACAATAGACACCCACAAGGTACCGAACCTTTAACATACCCCAGTTCCTTGTGTCAAACCTTGAGGTTGGTTTATTCTATACCAAGAACTAAACAGTTATTTCATGGTCACATATCTCCTCATCACTCTGATTTAACCCAAAATTGACCAGCTTCTTTCTTCCCCCTCAATCGCTAATCTAAATATTCTCCTTTCTAATCCACAGCCTCTCTCTGTCTCTCTTTCTGCTCCTACCCTTGCAAACACATGTACTTACTTATTGGTCCTTCCGTTGCCCTCTCACTTTGGAGCAGGTGGGAATCTCTGCATGTCCCCATCCATATCTTCAAGTGTTTTGAAAAGATTTAGTCATTCTTATTTTGTGTATATGCATGTTTGAGTATATGCATGTATGTGTTCCACATGTGTGCCCTTGGCAGTCGTGGGATTCCATGAAACTAAAGTTTTTAGATAGATGTGAACTGCCACGCTGGTGTAAAAGCATTAAGTGATCTTAACCGTTTAGCCGTCACTTCATCCTCCAAGTGTTTCTTAGAATCCTCCTTGTCATCCAAGGCTTGAACCTCAGTATTGTTGGAAGGAGGTCTCTGAAGCTACCAGAGCAGTGCTCTCCATTCCTGAAAGACCATTCTTCACCATGCCCGAAGGAGGGATAAGCAGGGCCTTACTCTCAGATTCTGTTTCTGGGCCAGATTCTGTCCACACCAAGTAAAGAACCTCTCTAATAAAGCCACGTCACTTGCTTCTATGGTGGGTCCTCTCTCTGCTCTTTCTTATACTGGCCCAGTCCTTAAGAAAGAGGACACACATTCAGCCACAAATGGGACAGCTATGTCAGAGGATCAAGCCAGTCAACATTCTAGCAGGGAGCATGGAGGAGCTTGTGAGAAGCTATTGACACTCGGTGGCTGCTGGGAGATGAAAAGTCAATTTCCTTTAGGACTCTGGCCTCTGGTGGGTCAACCAAGCTCCAGTGAGCATATGGGCATCATACACTGAAGTCTGTGTGCTACTGAAAAGAGGGAGAGGTGGAAAGTTGAGAAAGGTGTGGATATGGGTACCATGCATAGATCTGGGAAGAATTAGGGAGAAGAGTGGAAATGAATCTGATCAAAGACTAGTGAAACACCGTCACTTATGCTATGCCTATGATGAGAAGAGGGAGACATCCGCAGCCACTTTGAAGACGGTGCATCCCAGCATCACCTGCAGTCAACATTGTCACTCTGATTTCTATGTCACCCTCACAGACAACCCGCTCTGAAGCCCACAGCCCATTCTGCGCCACTTTGAGTGGTGGTTGAGCGCACACTTCTCTGGAAGGACTATGGCAATTCATGTCAGCTGCCTCTGACTCCTTTCTGCGAATGGCCGTCAGCACTTCTGCCCCATTTCTTGAGGAAGAGACACCCTCCTGCTCTCCTGTCAGGTCTTTCACTGCTTTCCTGATCCGCTACTCTGTAGGACACCACCCCCTCTTGCTTTATTCCTTATTTTTCATTAGTGACTTAATCTGTGGCCTGGAATTTTGTTCCCGTTTCTCATTCCTGGAAACAAATCTTTCCCTAACTTTCTTCAACTATGTATTTATCTCCTTGTTTCCCCTGAGGTTTCTCAGAAAGATCGCGCAACCTCATTACCCACTCTCCTTTCCCTGGAATGAACATTCTACCTCCTGTATTGTGGAGAAGCTAATCTCCAGGTGGTGCAGAAGTCTCCAAGTGTCTTCCTTGACTGCATTTCCTCTTTCCCTGTCCGCAGCACCGGGGACCTGGACACTACAGAATGCCTCCTTCCTTCATGACCAAAAGTCAGAAGCAGAGTTCTGAAATAGAATTTCTGTCTTGATTTCTGCCTCTTAGACTTGTCTTCCTTCTGTTCTCATAACCCTTCCTCCACTGTGTTCTCTCCTTATAGTTTCGTTCATAAAGCTTCAGTTATTTCGTGTCCCTCAGTGATTTTGACGTATGTTTGCCCACAGCCTGTCCCTCGTGCTGTAGCTTACCCCCCACCTCCAGCCTCCACCCCCACCCTGACTCCCTTCTAAGGTCAGCTTTCAACCAACTTGTTAAAAACCAAAGTGAAAGTCATCCCTGCAGCCCCTCCCTCTCAGGACGTCTGTTCTTCTCAGCTAAGAATGTCACTGTTCTGTCACACCATAGAATTCACTTCTCAGCTGCCCTCTCTACAGCTAATCCATCAGTAAGTTCTTCGGCTCAGAGACTGGCAACACAAAAGAGGAGATGTTAAGGACATCTAGCCATATGGCTGCCATTCATGTACAGCCTCCTTCTGCCACACCATAAATACAAAAATGATCTCTACAAGTACCTTAATGTCATCTATCGTCTAAACAAAGAGACCAGAATGAAAAATATTTGATAGAAACAGGAGGAAGGCACTGCACATAAACTTCGCCTGGAATAAGAGTGTTAAGGAAACACTCTCAGAGGAGGCTGAGGGTTAGTTTCATGACATTCTGTTGGTTAGAATTGGTGGCAGCCATCCTGCTGTATGCCAGTAACACCACACAATTCCACTCCTACTACATATCGCTGAAAATAACGACAGTCACTCTGAGGTATCGGCTTCTGATTTCCCAGAATGTACTGAAGGTATTTGTGAAGACTCACTGAAACCTTCCTTTGTCATTATTCATCATCAGACCTCATATGTCTAGTATTTTGCTGGGTGCCTGGGGGATTGGGACAATTGTCTGTATTCTGTTGATTATATTTTAAATAAACGCTGATTGGTCAGTAGCCAGGCAGGAAGTATAGGTGGGACAACCAGGCAGGAAGTAGAAGTGGGGTGAGGAGAACAGGAGAATCCTGGGAAGAAGGAAGTCCATCCCTCTGCAGTCCTGTCCCATCCACAGAAGAAGTAAGATGTGACTGCCTCACTAAATAAGGTACTGAGCCACATGGCTAGCATAAACAAGAATAATGGGCTAATATAAGTTCTAAGAGTTAGTAAGAAGCCTGAGCTAATGGACCAATCAGTTTATAACTAATGTAGACCTCTGTGTGATTTCTATGGGACTTAACGACTGTGGTAACTGGGCAAGACAGAAAACCCCGACAACAGAGTATTAACAAACACATCCAAGTCCCAGCTTCAAGGAACTTAAAATCACATGATGTCACAAGAACATATCAGGATAATGTGGTCCATCCACATCCAACAGCAGAACCAGAGAAGGCTTGCTGAGGAAGCCACATACCTCCACAGCGGTTTACTGAGAAACAGAGGCTAACTGGCAAAGTGGGAGGATGGGAGTAATCCTTGTCACTCTAGAAAGGCTAGGAATATGTATTTGCACAGAATAACTCTGAATCTGAACATTGCCAAGAGAGGCAAGAAGGTCATAGGAGAGACCCAGGAGAACAAGATATTGAATGCAGGAAGAGGAAAAAGAGCAAAGAGCTTAAATCCTAAGCTTCAAGTAGGAGTTGCTGATTTGCAGAGCAATGCAAAGAGAAGGGTGCTGCCATCTCTCATGCACTGTTTGGGATGAGAATGCTCCCTTTCTGCTGAGCAAGAGCTATGCAGCTCTGCTGCCGGGGAGGCATACGGCAGGAACAAGCATTTCCTAACAGCAAACACAGCTCCTAACTCTATGATAATCACTTTTGCAGGTCTGTCCAGCATAGCCCTGAAAATCAAACTTGACAGTAGAAAACTGAGGCCAATAAAAAGGAGCCTTTCCAGATAGTTTTGTCTTTGAGTATGGAGGAAAAGTGAAGAAACAGAATCCTGCCTCCCACCATCTAAAATTGTGCCCTTCTCTGTAGTTTATCTGCCTACTTAAGAATCTGGAAACTTGGGTCATGCTTCCCTAGGATGCCTTACTTCGAGCCAAAAGTATTTAAATTTAGAATTTATGTAAGTTAGTGGTTTGGGGAAAATTGAATGTTTCCATATGCAATTATAGACACAGAAATTAATTCACACTAAAAGTGTGGTAAATCCAATTTTTCAAAATATTGGAACCAAACTGTGGATTTATTTAGGAAATAGAGTTTATGACTGACATGCACACATCCCTGGCTTCAATCTCTAACAAACCCATATGAACAACACCAGCAAGCAAAACCTCAGACCCTATTCCAATGTGCTATTAGCTTGGTAGATCCAGGACAATCTTCAACATCTAATAAACACACTGTTCTTTTATTTACTGATTTTTCCCCCATCCCCTAGCATAGCTTCCTGGTCATTTAACATTTGTCAAAGTGGTATTGAGAACAAAATACACTTTCATCTCTACTCATGGAAACTCATTGAAGGAATAGCAAGGAGTCCAAGTATTGATGTTAAACTCTTTAACTTACAGCACTCCATACATAAGCAAGCATGACAAGAACACTGGTTAATGCAAAGATGACTATCAGACACTGAGGTACCACCCAATAAGGCAGCGATGAAACTGAGAAGCAACTAGACAGAGCTGAAGACCAGCCTGAGACTCCAACGGACATCAATGCTCTTTTCCAGAGACCGTAGGCAAGCATGCAGCTGCACACAGGAAGCTACCACAGGGGGCAGCCAGAGTCAGGTGTGCCTGCGGTGTTCTAATTAGCCTTCCAGATTGCACTTTGGCTTTTGTAGCTGACTGTTCTACCCAGAGGTGGGATGAACATGTAGGGGTCCATCTGGCATCTCAAGCTGGAAACTTTAATGCCCTGTCTATGCTGCTATTGATGTGAGCATTGGACTGGTTGGCAAATACTCACAGTTGAGATAAAAGCCAGTCCACTAGGAAGTATATCAATATCTTCAGAGCCATTCTCTGCAAAAACACAAAACAGAAAATAATCACAAAAATGCATATGTGGAGCCTTCAAAGAAAAAGTTCAATGGCCTAAGCTTTTGAGTAATTTTCAAAAGCGCATTGATGGTTTCACCCATTTACTTGGGAAACTACTGTAATGTTCAGGAATCCAACTGATGGAGCTGCTGTTCTATTAGAACCCCTGAGTTCATCTCCACGAGCATTAAACTCCTCTTTACAATTCCATTTTTTTCTGAAGGAAAGTGTAAATCAAACTACCCTATAAAATGAAATTCATGTCCTAGGTTGATTCTTTAAGTTACAACTTGCAGGAGGTGTCCTGAGAAAGTCTGTGCTGTTCCCTATAATAGGCTGCTCCTCACATACGGAATGAGAGAATTCAGGTATCACGGAGAAGCTTCCAGAGAAGTCTCCCTACCATGTCCCCCATTCTACAGCCTGTCAGATTGAAGCATACGCAACCACAATGAGAAATTAGCCAACAGGTGATCCGTGTGATAATGGTCCTTCTTGGGACAGGTTGTGGCAGGAGATTTATTAGGAGGAGTTGGGTAAGTTCACTTCCTCCTTCGGAGCCTTGAGCATTTTCTGTGGAAAGGAGTATGCAATGTGTGAGTGGGATGGAGGGGAGGATGGGTTCTAGTAGAGAAAAGACCTCATAAGACTTGGGGGAGGGGCTGATTCTGGATGTGATGACTGTCTGATACATCTAACTCTATTCTGCAGAATCGGAGTTTAGTCAAATGCTTCTGTGAAGATGAGACAGTCACACTATTTCATTGTATTCTCTCCCCTTGAGCCTGAGGGAACTCAGAAGCTGTCCTGACAAATGGGATGGGGTGAGTGTAATGCCATGTAACTTCCAAGGCTAAATGTGAGCCCTAGATGCCCTGGTGCAATCTCTCCCTCCTCTTCGTCCTTATGTTCCTTCTTCCTTTCTCTTCCTCCCTCTTTTTCTTCTATCCCATCTAGCCCCCATCCCCTCTCTCCAGAATGTACCTTGCATGCCCTGAAGTGAAACACAAAAGTCTGGTTTTTCAAAACCACAGAGCAATGTATGTAGAGAACAGAAAGATGGGGAGAAAAGCCAGAGGATCCCAGGTGCCTTGTTCCCAACTTTGAGTCACCTTTGCTAATGCAAATGGAACAATTGGACTTTCTTCACGAAGCCCTGCCAATATCATAAGAAAATTAGCTAGGATTTTCTAGGTTTGTTTTGAGACAGGGTCTCCCTACGTAGTCCAGGATGGTCTTGACCACATGATCCTCCTGTCTCAACCTCCCAAGCTCTAGAATTACAGCTATGTGTTACTATGTCCAGCCTTGTTGTTCAAACTCACTAAGTGTGGGGTGGTCTGTTATGCAGCCACACTAATTGGAACACACGGGAAATAGGTATCTGGGGAAACGGATTACTAGGTTGTCACTAGGCAACTGGGAGAGAGCATGGGTGGATGAGGACAAGAAAATGAGAATAAAGCTGAAGAAAAATAAATTTGAACTGATAGGATGGTGAGCAGCAAGTGCTGACAACCAGAGACGGGAGAAACTACCCCCAACTGGTAAAACTATCCAGAGCTTCCCATTTCCTAAGCATTTGGGTTGGTCAAGATTTACCCATCTCTGGTGCCCAGATGGCTTGAAAAACTTGATGCTCTTTCCATATGGAGTGAAATGCACACTGGGAAAACCCACACATCGAATAAAGCAATTTTCAACACCACAGGTTGGCTACTTCTCTGAGGACTCTTCCATCTCTCTGCTCGGTCCTTCGTGATTTCCTGTTGCCTTTATCTCTCAGTCTGTTCTGAATAGAGAATAAGGTCTGTCTGCCCTTGCCTGTCTCTCCAGGCACAGCAAGCAACAGCTCAGTCTTGTGCTCTCAGGTGCCACCCCTGTGCTCTTGATTCTCTAATCTGCATAAGTTATTCTTGCAAGTTCAGACTTCTGCCATCACCTGATGCTAAACACTCCACTGGTTCCTCATGTACAACAGCTTCCAAGCAGAGCTAGAAGTTTCTTCCCTTCTAATTTTCCATCTTTCAATGACAATGAATGGTGTCTATCCTCAGGTACCCAGAGCAGGGAACTTGGAGCTATCTTTACCCCCTCCTTTCTCTTTCATCCCCCAGACATCACTTGTTTGTCATGTATGTACTCTTGGTTGTCATATATGTACCCTTGTTTGTCATGTATGTACCCTTGTTTGTCATGTATGTACTCTTGTTTGTCATGTATGTACTCTTGTTTGTCATGTATGTACTCTCAAGTTTCTACAATAGTTTCTTAATAGGTCAACTTTGTTCCCCTAGCCTATTGCCTGTACTGATATCCATCTTTCTCAACTGCCAAGTTGACCCTATCATTCCTTTGTCTAAAGCCTTCTAAAGGCCTGCGGGAGCTAGCACTATAAATCCCATGTCCCTTGGCGGAGATTCAAATCCATCCACACCTTGGCCTAGGCTCAGTTCTCATTGATCCTGCCTTTCTGGATCAATTCTAGCTATGGGATGCTTCCTTGAGTAGTTTATGAATGACATTAGAGTCATTCATTTGTACACATGCACACACACACGTCTTCCTCCTGGTTTACCCTTCCTTGCCCCTGCCTTGCCCCTAGTGGTCTGCAAGGCATGGGGGCACTGCTTCAGCTTTCCAAAGCTTTCCTGGCTTTAGCATCCATCTTTATATGCAAACATTGCTGCCTGTGGCACCTTTATTATGACATTTTTCACACTGTGTCCCATGTCTGCTTGTTAATATCCTATTTGACTGAAAGCTTTTTGGAAACAAGGCCGGGGTTTAATTCCGTGTCGTATCTGTGTATTCTACATAACACCTGCCTTTTTTTATTGTGCATGCCCTTGAGGCAAGCTCTTTCACTTAATAAGTAAGCAGATTAGTAATTTGGACTTTCTCTCGTTTCGGAGTTAAATGATATGGATGTTATCTCTGAGTACAGGTGTCCCGGTTTATCGCGATTTGATTAGGAGATTTCAACTCCCCAAAGACATGAAAACGAAACCCATTCAGGGGAAATATTACCCTTCGTTCTGAATTCTGATCTTGCCAGTTCTCCCTGGAGTCTGAGCCATATCAGCAGAGGCTGCTCTCATTCAGGAGGGAAATGACGGGCTCTACAGAGATCCTACGGCACAGCCCGTCTGGGAATGCTCGGTGAGTTAGGGGCATGCAATGCATTTTTACTTACAGTATTTTCAACTTGAAGGCATTTATCAATTCAAAACCTACATTGCAATTTAGCTTCTTGCTTAATTAATGGTTATACAAGATTTTCTGAGTTGTGTGATCTCTGACTTGGCTCCTTTTCTTTCCCAAATGCAGTTTTCTATATCTCCCACGATAGCATCACCCTGGCCTAACGTAGCAGCATCCAGGGGGCTCTGTTCTTTATTGCTTCCCCCAGAGCATGGATACTATTTCACTCCAAGGAGGGAAAGCAGCGTCAGCTGGACTGACAGCATTTCCACTCCCACTTCCCACACACCTTTGTCTACACGGAACCGACAAGACGAGTCCCAGGAATCTCATCAGCAGGGAAGCAAGTTGGAGTGGAGCTGCAGGGCCCTGTCCTCTGGGTTCTCCTCGTACCTTTCGGTACACAGCTATGGTCAAACCCCTCCGTCACAAAGCTCTTGAAGAAGTAACTATTATCTTTCAGTCCTACCATGAGTCGCCACCACTTCAGTAATTTCTTTCTTTCTTCAATATTCCCCATAGTTCCCCAAGAGAGTGTCATTCCACCAGTTTACTACATGCAATTTTATTATTTTATATAGTTTATATAAGTTGTATATATAAATAATATATTTTATGTAAAATTATATGCTATTTATATAATTTTACCATTTCACACCTTGGGGAAATGCCAGCTAAGTAAACAAATGGAATTCACTATGGAGTAGCGGCAATCTTGGAGACCAAGAAGGTGCAGGAGGGATGCAAGGCAGAGAGGCACTGCATACAAACCCGAAAATGTGAGAATCCTACCCACAGAGAACTCTGAGGCAGGGAACTCATGTTTCAAGTGTAGCTTTGGTGAGATGCCAAGAGATGCCACATAACTTCCTTGTTGAAGGCATCCTCACCCTCATAGGCTTGGAAAACAAGACAAAGTTAATGCAAAAGGAAAGAATAGAGGTAGCGTTTACTGAAGGAAGAATTATTCGACCTTCCAAACCTTCCTGTAAGAAAACTGAGCACACTTACAATCCCAGTATTTGGGAATCCAAGGGAGAAGGATTCCATAGGGATGGTTACATAGAAGACTGCATATGAATAAAATCAGAGGATGCAAAAAGAAGGAGGAGCCGTAAAGGAGGGAAGGGGAAAATAACCATACAAAAACAAAGGATAAATTAATTTTGTAAATTTGCTCTTAGCTGAGGCTGGTGGCACGGCTGTAATCCCAGCTACTTGCAGGGTCCAGGCAGGCAGATTACAAACATAAGGTATGACTGAGCTATACAACAAGTCCAAGGCTAGCCTGAACAACTGAACAAGACTCTGAGTTGCAGATGCAACCTAGGAGTAGGTTTTGGGCCCAAGCCCCAGTAAAACAAACACACACACACACACACACACACACACACACACACAAACAAGTTAAAAATAAGTTAAGTAACAAACAAAATCCACCTGATTGTAAAGCAAAGCAAAGCAGAGCTTCCTTTAGCTGTGTGCCTGCTACGCCCTGCTAGAGGTCCTCCATTGTGCCTACAGTGTTGCATGAAACCCTCTGCCGTGGAACAGTTTGGACTCCAGACTAATGTCTTCTTAGCTATCTCTGTTTAAATACCTACTTGCCTTCTCTTGCTCAGTTTCCATTTAGTAATATTCTAGCTATTTACACTTTCTGTTGTAATAAGACTTCTCTGGAATGCTTAGAATAAAAACAATGTCTTGTCAGTAGATAAGACATTATATATCATATCAGCATTAGACAACAAAGACTTCAAAGCATGAAAGAAAAAACCATCTCAGCCCTAATCTAGGTGAACATCTGGACCATCAGGCAACTAACGCAATCCCTCTGTGTGTCATTTCTTCCACACAGCACTGATAGCCACATTTGCTCTGTAGATCTGCACTGGGAATAAGGTATGTGCTTGCAAAGGCGCCACACACCTTTGAAATGGGAACTTTGGTGTTCTGTTTTTCCTAATAATCATCAGTATTGTCCTATTATCAAATGGCCTGTAATCATCTTAACATGCTCAGATCTTCAAAGTTAAGATATAAAGGCGTGACAGATGCAAAGCATGGCATGGTATGATTTTCTTCATCTCTCCTGAGCCAGCTTCCAAATACTAAAGCTGTTAGGGCCATCAGGGCATCGACCTCTGGCTACAATGTCAACTCTAGCTTTACTTTCTCAAACTCAAGACTTTTATAATTTGAGAATTAGAGCAGACAGAAAAAAACCCTCTAACCTAATTCTCCCTCTAAAATGCTTGGCATGCTCATGTTGTGAGATATATGCATGGTGAGAGAGAATATTACTCTCAATATTGCTTCTCAACCTGTGGGACAAGACCTCTTGGGCAAACCTCTATCTCCAGCACTGTTCACATTATGAGTCATAACAGTAGCAAAATTACAGTTATGAAGTAGCAACAAAAATAATTTTTATGCTTGGGGGGCCACCACACCATGAGGAACTCTGTGCGTGTGTGTGTGTGTGTGTGTGTGTGTGTGTTTCTTTTGTCATTTATTGGGGCTTGAACTCAGGGCCTCATTTTATAAGACTGAAAAGAAACTGAACTGAGTCACTATTGAGTGTCTGAAGACTTTCCTTATGAGCTGAGGAGGTATGTCTTAAAATCAAGCAGAACGCAGCACCTCAAGTCCTCTGTAGCCCCTTTCAATTCTGTAACTTGAGTGTCATGCGCACGGCCCTTGTTTAGGCTGAGACACACAGGGCACAGGTCAAACTGCTCTGAAGACACCTTGCGAGCTTCCACCTCGTGTTTGCTCCTTCCCCAAACTCTGGAAGCTGGGGGACAGGGCCCACCAGTCTCAGAGACTCATGTATGCTGCACACGCTCACCCTCCCCAGCAGAGCCTCTTGACTTTGGTTTCTAAAACACCAAGGTCACCTAGTTTCCACCTGGCAGCATAAACCATTTCTAAGAGCCTGGAACAGGGCTAAAGAGGGAGTTTCAAGTGATACAGCACTTGCCACGCTGGCCGAAGCCATGGCTCCTATCCCCCTACCACGCAAACTAGATGCTCTAGGGCAGCCCTTTGACCCCAGCACTTGGGAGGTGGAGGCAAGAGGGTGAGAAGTCCAAGTCGTGTTTGGTTATGTATTGTGTTCAAAGGCAGCCTGTGATACTTGAGAAACAGTTTCCAAAATAAAAACAAAGGATTAGAAACTGGGAAGAGGTAAAAAGAATAGGAAACCAAAACCAAAAGGGCTTCTTTTTCTGTTTTGTTTTTTTAAATATAAATACAAAGAAAAAAAAAGAAAACACAAATTCACACCACAAAATAAGCTGTTTTAACTCATACCAATAAATCAGTCACAGTCTTTGGCCCTAGGGAGTTTGCAATCTGATAATGAAAGAGAACACCAGCTCAGAAATAAACCAAGGAGTAGGCGTGGAGTCAGCTGAGTCCCAGAGTGTTGTAAGAGTAAGAAGGAGTAAGAGAAGAAGAAGAGGCTGCGGCTGACTTCAGTGAGCAGCCATGGGAGAGAAAATGCCACAGCACAGGTAAAAAAGGCACAGGGCACTTTTGGTGGACAGTGAGTAGAATCTGGCTGCCTTTTAGTTTTATTTTCCGGGAGCAAAACTGGAGGCTTGCAGCCCAGGTAAACATGGGAGCAGAGCCAAATAGGTGAGGCCAGTGGGAGCAGAGGAGGCTGCTGCCCACTGGTCTCCTGTGGAAGCAGGAGGGACAAAGAGGAAGCCAATGCTCCCAAGAATTTTAATGGAACCTCCAGGGGATAATGGGCCTGCTGTGGGTTGAGGAACCATGGAGGGAATGGCAGGAGTGTGACGCTGACATCAGTTAAGTCTGATTCTAAATAAACAACACTGGCCTTAGTGATGGAGAAAGGAAGCCTTCAATTTGAGAGGCTGGAGATGTCACTGCAGAGTTGAGATTAGTATTTTTGAATGACATCTAGGCAGGCTGAAAGCCTGAATACATACGAGAAGTGCTTGCCAGAAAACATGGGAGGAAAGGATACCTGAAGCCAAGATTGTCAAGAAAGGGAGAACTAAAAAGGGGGGGATGGGGGAGCAGCAGCCAAGAAGCAGTGAAATTCATCAGAAGATTGAGAAACGCCCTTGGCATGAGGTAGTCTAGGAACCATCATGTGCAGAAGTCATGCCGCCCGCCACCGAGTGATTCGGAATTAAATCATTTCCCAGCCCTAGGGAAATGATGGAGAAATGCTGCTGCCTTCTCTCGGTTCTGTTGCGTGCTTACCGAGGCCTTCAATCAGGTGGCAGTGCTGAGGTTCTGTGGACTTGATCTCCCGTGTTGAACTAATTCTTTCTCTGCAGAGAATGGAAATGAACATGAGAAACCAGGTCAGAGGTCAGAGCACGGCATCCCAGGTCAGTGTCAGAACAGACATGGAAGCCCTCCAGTCCCTTTCCTCTTTTTATGGACAGCATAAGAGATAAGCAGGCAACGCCTTTGGTTCCTACTTACGTAATACCTCTTTCATAAGCACTGTGCCCACAGAAGCTAACTTCCCAACTATCCCTGAAAGAATAAAGCATAGTTCTATACCAAATATAAGACCCCACTTGATGTTAGGCAGAAATGATCAGTATTGTTCATTTAAATAAACAAAACAGCATTGCATCATTTTCCTAGGTATTATTGATTATAAATCTGCACTTCCCCCCTCTCGCCTCCTCTCGCCTCCTTTGCCCTCGTTATTTCTGTGAGGTCTCCAAGGAGCTAAACCTGTAACTCTAGTTTACCCTTTGTCCTTTTCAACAGCTTATGCTGACTTTTATGGACCTGACAAACCATAAAACTCTTAACCAACCGACTTTCCAGCCATGTTCCTTTTTTTTTTTTTTTTTTTTTGTTTTGCAGTGAAACGCCCTTCTAAATATTAGGTATAACTTGAAATATTCACTAAGTTACATTCAAGAAGACCAAAGTTAGATCTCTCTTTCAATCGCTTATAAAAAGTGCTCTAAGAGATGGGCTGGAACTCTGTGGAGGCGCGGGTGTGACCCGAGCTATACTAGACACAGGTGTGTGGACTTCCGACCCTTAAATTTACCATTTGACGATCCTGTCACTTGTTGTTTGGGGAGCGAGAGAAACAAGAAGCTCTCCCAAGCTGGGCTGGGAAGTGTTGCCAGCAGACATCGGGTGTCTGAACAGATTGCAGCAGTGAACTGAGACCAGTCTCTCCTTACGGAAAGAATAGAAGCAGGATGACAAGCAAAGGCCTTAGCCCCACCTAGGAATAAGGCTTTAAAAAACTTAAAAAAAAAAATTCTTTCAGACCAAACTGACTTTGCTTAAGATGATTCTGGAATGGCTGTTTCAGCTGAACCTGCTGCTTCAAAATGTCCACCAACCTCCAAGCCAGGTCCCTCCACAGGGTTCAGCTCTCTTCCTCTAGTGTGGAATGGGATCCCTAAGCCTGCACTTTCAGGGTCTGAGTCAGCTAGAAACATCGAGCTGCAAGGATGGTCTCCTCCCCCAAGTTCAGCACTTCTGAAGGACTTCAGTGTTTCACCCGGACAATGTAGCAGAAGACTTGGAACAGGTACCTAACCTTTAGCAATCCAGTGTGGGCTTTCCTACCCCGGCAGCCTCGAAAGGCAAGAAGCAGTCCGCTTTTATAATGAGTCATTTTCAAGAAGTTGAGGCGGTGGCAGTGAGGACTGTTTCCCAAACTGTTCTTTTGCACCCGCTAGGAAGTTGGAAGCAGGTAGTCCTTGACCTAACTTGGACCAGAAAAAAAAAAAAATCAGAAGACGTCTCCGTGGAGGTGTCCACTCACCTAAAGGTCAGAATCCTCTCCCCTATTAAGGCCAAGCTGGCCCCCAGCAAGGTCAGCACCACTAGCTTCCCCATGGTGTCTGGGTGCCTAGCAGCAACGAACCTATTCCAGGAGCTGCTCCGGGAGGGGAGGAGCAGGGATGGAGGGGTGGGGATGGGAATGGGGGGGGGGGGGGCGGGCGGACACGATGTGGCCCCGCCCACTGCTCTTTCCCTTGTGCCCCGCCTGCTCCTACCTGCAGGTTTGCTAATCCCCTGGAGGTTGGTCAGAAGTTGCTGGGTGTTTGCAGTCTCTTGCTCCAAGGCTCAAGGCTACATTTGCGTGGCGGGGCTACAAGCCACTTCCCTGCTTGAGTTTCAAGGAAACTTTTGTTCTTGGGATTCAAGGTCACCTTTGCAAGCGAGCTGCAAAGTCATCTTTGAACTCCGGTCCAAGGCCACTTTCAGGCACAGGGTCCAAGTCAACTACTCCTCGTGTTCAGAGTTCAAGGACACTTTTCTGCGTGGAATTCGGGACTCAGAAGACTGTAGTCGGAGGTCGCGAGTTGGTGACCTCTGGTTAAGAGCAGCCAAGCTCTTGGTGGCTCTCACGGAGTCCGTGCAGGGTGGCGTTTGTTTCTTAAAGCCACAGAACCTAATTGCCTCAGCTCCACCTGTGGACGAAGGTGGAGCGAGCTGCTTGGAAGTCCAGAGTTCATAGACAGAGCTTGTGGGTTCTGGCAGGCAAGATATACGAGGAGAAACTGATCCTGAAATCCTCTAAAGGGGAGGAAATACTGAAAGCCAAGCCCTTCTCCAGGAAATGGAGCTCTGGACTTTTTGTCTCCGGACCTTTGCCATCAGGATGCTGTACATGGTGAGTCTATCTGTCTGGATACCTGGAGGATGGCCGGAATACAATAAAAAGGACCTAGTTTCCGTGGGAGATTCTTGCTATTCTTTCCTGTGGACTTCAGGTCTTTCTGGTGAAGAGCACACTTTCCTCTCATATAAACAATATTGCCAGAGATTCTGAAGATGGCGGGACACTTGAGGGGTTTAGGGAACACTGCACCTTCAAACGTCATCTATTTTTATTTTCTAACAGGAGGTAGCAGCAGTAGAATTCAGTTTTAAAAATAACATTTTTTTAAGTGTGAAGATTTTATAGGACTAAAGATATCAAGAAGAAGGTAGCCCTTGTCATATAGAATACCTGTGCATGATATTGGGTGATGGACAGATGGACAATGGCTCAGCAGTGTAAAGACCAATTACCGCTCCTGCAGAGGACCTGGGTTCAGGAAAAATGTTACGACATTAGTTCTTCCTGAGGAGGTGTCTTGGCACCAGGCAGCTCAGTATGCCCAATACACTGTGCTAATCGCTTACGCCTTTCAAGAGTTTATTCTCTAGCTAACCAAAGAGCAAACAGACCCAGGTATTGAGCCTGCCCTGGGGGGAGGACACGAGGATGTTTAGGGTTTAAAGAAGCAGGTGAGAGCGACTTGGAAGTAAGACCACCAATAGTCAATGTATCTGTCTTCATGACCCTTAATGGATCACATGACCATTCAGTCTTTAGGAGGTCTGGGTGTAAAGTGTAGGGGCCCCAGTGTTAAAAGTTCGGAAGACTTGGCATTCAACTCCCAGAAAAGTAATTAGGGCAACCATTTTCATTATCCACTCATCCAAGTTGTCACCTACAAAAATATTACTAGGAGACTAATAAGCAGTTGTATAGTTTTCAATACTAGTGGTTAGGAGCATCAACTTGAGCACTCAGGAGGCTAGGACAGGAAGACCAAATGTCCAAAGCCAAGCTGGGGCTAGATAGTCTAGTGAGATACTGGGTCTGGTTTTGTTTTAAGTGAAGCTGGGGGATTTGAGGGGAGCAATGGCATTTCCCATGGATACCATCCTCTCGATATTTTGAATGTTTAAAATTTTATTTTGTTTTCTGTTCTAACCAGAGGCACAATTTCTTGAAATATCAAGTTCTAACCCATGGGAAGCCCTACCTCTTCTGAGGAGTGGATGGGGGCATGGAGCAGGAGGAGGGAAGGGAGTAGGAATACGGATAGCGATGTAAAATGAAGAGAAGGATTGTATTAAAAAAATCTTAATAAAAAAGAGAATAGCAGGTCTGGGAGCATGGGTAGCTAACGGAGCATTTGCCTAGCATTATGGGGCCCCGAGTTTGATCTCTAATACTACAAAACTTAAGACTAAAAAGATCTGAAAAAATTATTATTAGAAGTCAGCAGTGGAATTTTTTTCTGTTTTATACAGGACTGGCCAGAGTCGTGGTTCAGCAGTCAAGAGCACTGGCTGCTCTTGTAGAGGACCCAGGCCCAATCCCCAGCACCAAATGGCAGCTTGTAGCCTTCTGTCTCTCCAGACGCAGGGTGTCTGATGTTTTTAGTGGTCTCCTTGGACACTGCATGCGTGTGGTGCGCAAATATACATGCATGAAAAACACTAATACATTTTAAAACAAAAAGAATTCTCATCTATAGGAAAAGGCCAATGCCTTTAAAGAAAACTAAAGACAAGAAAATTCAGTGAAATGTAATTCTCCTTATATACCTAACAGGGCATATTTTATTCATCCATCCATCCATTCATTTATTCATTCAGATAAGGTCTCACTGTATAGCCCCCGGTGGCCTGGAACTCTCAGAGATCCACCCGAGTCTGCCTTCAGAGTTCTGAGACTCTGAGTGCATAATCACATCTAGCTTCTTGTAACAAGAGAATGAAAATTAAACACATTGAAAGAAAACTTGTGAAGAGCAAGAGCAAAAAAGCTAAAAGAACATTAACGTGATCTCCCGGGCCTTTTCTTCTCACATGTAGAGATTCTTTCTTGAAAATTGTGTCTGAATGAGAAGTGCAAGAAGCTGCAGGAAGGCCTATGAGCTGGGTTGGTGCTGTGACTCCTCCCCTGCTTCCCTGCACAGCGGTCACCAGTCAGTCTGCTCGCTTCAACACACACTGGAACGGAGCAGTCAAGACCTAGGGAAAGGATGTCTTCAGAGCAGTCAAGACCTAGGGAAAGGATGTCTTCAGAGCAGTCAAGACCTAGGGAAAGGATATCTTCAGAGCAGTCAAGACCTAGGGAAAGGATGTCTTCAGAGCAGTCAAGACCTAGGGAAAGGATGTCTTCAGAGCAGTCAAGACCTAGGGAAAGGATATCTTCAGAGCAGTCAAGACCTAGGGAAAGGATGTCTTCAGAGCAGTTGCCAGGAGTGAACCACCCGTGCAGAAAACGAAGAGGATTCACATAGCTTATCTAAGTTTCCTTGCTCCTTACAGTACACACTCATGTCGGTTTCCTAAAAGACCTGAGGCTTCATCAAAAAGAGAGAAGAGTGTCAGCGAAGGCTGAGAGGTGGCTGGGTGGGTCAGGTGATCTGCAAGAGGTCCTGAGTCGGAATCTCCAAACCCACACAGAAGCCGGGCATAGCTGATTTACCTGGAACACCAGTGCTAGTTCACACAGAAACGTTTAGGTTCGTGAAGACACCTGTATTAAGGCAATAAAAAGGAGAACAATGGAAGAAGATGTGTGATTGTCCTCCTCTAGCCTCCACACACACACACACAAACAAACATGGCGGGGGGGAGGGGGGCGCGCAGGGGAGGAGACAAACAGACAGAGAAAACCTGTGCCCCAAATGTATCCCCTAGTAGTGTCCTATCACCGCTGCCGTTCCCGTTGGATAATGATGACTTAATCGCCACATCGTGTCCCTCAGAATATGATCATAAAAAGGTCATCGTAAATTAATATACATTATAGTTACAGCTTGATAAAGTAATCCCTCATACCCATTGATAGCCCAAATCAGGATTTACTCAAACCTTTCGTGTCCGCCTAAGATGGACAAGGCACGTGCTCATTAACGCACACCCACGTTTGTACTAATGAGACTTTGAATAATTTAAGTGGAAAGCACTTTGCTTGTTATCTCTCGCACGCTGGCATTTCCTATTAATGTGTCCTGTTAGATACAGAGCCATTGCTAACATCTCCTAAAATCGCAAACATTCCTTTCTTGGGTTGTGCCCTTAGATAAACAATATTTAATCTCTCCTTATTCGTCTGTGAACACTCCCCTCCCCCCATAATAGAAGCAGCAAGAAGTATTCACTTCCTAGGCCTGAAATACACCCCCAATTTATTCTTGACAGAATAAATAGAAAATAATAAATAACAGAAATATATAAATACAAATTACAGGCTAAATGAACCACAGACCAAGTTTAAGAATACTTCTGCAATTTTCATCCTAAAGCCGTTAAATCATTTAACACAGCACAGAACTCACGACAGAACGCACTATATACACAAGGGACTGGGTAACTCTGAAGCACAAGTTCTATGGCAGTAGCTCCATCTAATTGCTAATGGCACAGGGTCTGGCATTAGAAGCAGATTGATATTCACCCTCAGGAGGTGTGTGACCTTGACCGGCTGTGAAAGGTTAACAATGATACAATATCGACATCTATTCCCTCTAGGCTGCAATTAGGATTAAGTGGAATAATGAGAGTAGTGCTTCCCAGTGGCTGGGCATCTGAGAACTAGCCGCTTCCCAGTGGCTGGGCATCTGAGAACTAGCCGCTTCCCAGTGGCTGGGCATCTGAGAACTAGCCGCTCCCCAGTGGCTGGGCATCTGAGAACTAGCCGCTCCCCAGTGGCTGGGCATCTGAGAACTAGCCGCTCCCCAGTGGCTGGGCATCTGAGAACTAGCCGCTTCCCAGTGGCTGGGCATCTGAGAACTGTCAAGAGTCTTGATAATGAGGAAGATGGGGAAGTGAAGCAAATGACTTTGTAGGTGACAATGGTGATTTATGTGAAAGTCCTTTATAATAAGGTTTTAATAAGTGTAAGTGAAAGAAGCATATTAAAGTCTCTTTAGGACTCTTTTTGGAGCTAGAGGGGAAAAAATGTTCCTCCTGTGATTTTGGCACCCTTAGTCCTCATGTAGTATAGTGCTACCTACCCAAGCAGGCTTGGACAGCCGATCTCACCTCTCCTGGCTTCTGTCATAGTTCTGTTCACTGAATAGGTAAGATCTAAGATGTCAACTCCAAGCCTTTATCTCCTCTTTTTATTGAAAGTAGGCTTCTATTTAGGAAGAGAACCTACAGGAGATGCCTTAAGAATTGACAATCTGTGGACCGGGTTAGTGGGTCTTTGTGAGTTTGAATCCACCTTGGTCTGCACAACAATTTCCAGGGCAGCCAGAGCTATGGGATGAGATTCTGCTTCAAAGAAAGGGTGACGGAATAAAACTCTGAGGTACAGCATTCAGTTGATTTATTTTATTTTTTCCATAGAAGAGCTCCATTACATTCAGCTTTCGTGAGAAACTAATATGGCCACTCTTGTCCAACCAAATCCCTTGAAAGTCCCTTCCTTCCTGTTCTCCTGAGAGTCTACTTCAGGAATGAAACAGAAACAAAACCTGGATTTTGGTTAGTCTTGACTGCAATTCTAACTTGTAAGCCAATAAACAGACCTGTAAGTAGAGATCATCATATTGTTACTTATCAGTAGTCCTGAGCGTGTACAACGGTCCCAGCATGGGGACCGGGGCCGCTGACTTTACAATACATCCTGTTCCAGTGGGCTACTACAGGGTGGGAAGTGACGTCCCTCTGTGCAAAACACATTCACTTTATTCAAAAGCAGCTTTGTTCTTGTATTGGCATTTAAAAAAAAATACAATAATATTAAAAAAAAATAACGGTCATTTTCTTTTGATGTCAAAAGTGCATCAGAATTGTGGGCCTTTCCTTATTGAAAAAAATGAACTATGTATGTGGTATAGTCCTAGGTTGGTACTGTTGGTTAAATTCCCTCAGAATTAGCAGTTCATTAAAAGATTGTTTTGCTACAACTTATGGCACTTGCATGCCAAAATTACAATTTAGAGTTCACAGTACAAGGCTCTCTGGTATAAAGTGCCTACAAGAAGTTTTCTATCATATATGGTCGCCACAGAACTTCCCTGGAGGACAGATCCATTGTTGATATACACTGTAGACACAGATGGCTTCTCGGATAGAATGTTCTGGATGCGGAGAACCTACGCAGGAGATACCAAAGTATTAATAAAGAACCCCACACAGCCACGCCACTCAAACACCAATAATCCCTTGTCTTCCCCAAAGACACATGATTAGGAAGGCATGCTGCTGCAAACAGCAGTGACCAATCTCCTTAATGCTTAAATTAATGTACTTTGTCGTGCCTCCAAAGAAAGGACTTTTTAAAGCACCTAGTCATGCCATGCCAACACGGGATTTTGTGTCGTTAGAGCGATTCAGCATTGATGGAAATAGACGCCAACCACTGTGCTCGCTTTGACACTACTTCCACAAAGCTCACGTCATGTGGCGTGTTGACAATAAACCAGATATTTTTAAAACTGCCAGTATACCACATGAGTAGAACCTGTATCTTTACAGAAATGACTTTTGACTAGTTTCCACCATAATTTAATTCATCAAAAGATTACTTTTCTCAAAGCATTTGAACAATGTAACATTCTGCCAATTATTGGCTTAAAGCAATTACAAAACTACCTCCCAGGTTTATTGTGTTATTGGTTTAAAAGAACTAACAAATCATCCTGGTGACAGTTTATTGCATTATTAGTTCAGAGGACTTGAATAATTAAGGTTGAAAAGCTCAAAATATAAAAACCTCTGACGATGGAGGATGGTTTGGGTCATACACGAAGAGCTTCTGGCCATTAGGGTGACAGCCAACCCAGATGTCACCCGACGAAGGATCAATAGATAAATTGTCCACCAGTGTGCCCAACTGCAGAACCTTAAAAAGAAATAATGTCAATATCTAATTGATGCAAACAACCTGATTAAATAATTTAGAGCTAACCTTTCCTGTTTCTATGGATGTGGGGGCATTAAACACGTTTCCCTGCTCCTGCCCTTCTAACAAGGATATCACTTAAAATAAATTTAATGAACTGGCTTAAAGCCATTCTTCATCTTCTCTGAAAATACAAAACCTAGGGTGATAGTCCATCTGTCCAAAAAATAAAAATAACGAACTTTTGTTTTAAAAGATACACAATGATCAGTTAGCTTAAGGACAACTATCAAAGCAAGACAGGAAATTCTTAATCAACCTAAAATATGTGTTTATTGAAAATAATAATGGTGGGAAAATCAATTTCTACCTTCATTTATTATTGAAAAAACTGAATGCACATAAATCTTCATTTGAAAACTCAACTATTTCTTTCAACTGTGAAAAGTCTTATTGGGATTCATTAGATGCTGTCAATACCTCAAGGGACAGTCCTAAACCTGATGCCAATATCACTCAATCCACTGCTGGCTGCAATCACTGTCTGTCCTAGTGGCAGCTCCCAACAGATTTGTCTTGCTGGAGGGAATATTGAAAAACATAGATGACTCCCCTGTCCGTACCCATGCTGTGTTTCAGTGTGATGTTGTTACAGTTAGCCCAGCTAGAATAGCACATAGAACAATCAATTAACATCTACACAGAAAACTAAATACTTACCTTTATTTGAGTTAAATTCATATTAGGTTGTTTTTCCAAAACATGGATTTCATGAGCTAGTATGTCAGCAACGTAGACATACCTGTTTAGAAAAGATACTGGTTAACACTTCCTGCTAACAGAGATGTCTTAATGCAGCAGGAAAGAGAAAGTCCTGAAACCTGCTGAGGGTTTCACTGGGATACGCAAGAGAAATGCTTGATAAAGGTCAACTTTTATTTTTCTTTTTAAAAGAAAAAAGGCTTTCAAAATCAGCTTAGTGGTGCTATAGCAATCATGGGGTATTAAATTAGTTTTCAAGAGGTTCATAAGAAAACATATTAATTGAATATATATTTCACAATATTTGCCACTGAAATAACAAAAAAATGGTTGTATAAGAAAAAGCAAGTATCCATCAACAAGAAAATGGTTAAACCAGTTTAGAATTGTCCTTATGATAGAATAATATAGTCAGTAGAATGACATTAATTAGTTAGAAAGTTTGTTTTGAAGGAGTTTTAAAACCTGAAAATTTTCCTTTTGTCTTCTATTTAAAACATCAAGTCATTCTTCTCTAGTGTTATTTAATATGAAAACTATATTGCTACGTATAAAATTAAAAAGGATATATTGGAACCTAAGGGATTGGTTTATCAGGACAGTTTATTTAGGAGAAGTGAGGATACTGCGGAAGGAGCTGTACTTTTTGTCAGGTGAAATATTGATCCCATTGGCTGAGTCGAATCCTTCTGCCACCAATTTCACTTCATCGGGACTGTAGTAGACAACATTTGCCCAGTGTAGGTTCAAGTATGTCTCCAAATACTTCAAGAAAGGATCGGAGAAATAGTGGTCATTGGTGGCATAGAAGTGGGCTGGCCCAACCGCTATGATGTCATTCACACTGAAAGAGAAAAATAGCATGGGGGAGGAAACCAAAAGCACAGATGAGAGGGCTGTCCTACAATTGGGGGAGGGGTTTCCTAAGAGAAGGAAAGCTATAATCACAGGGCGATGGTCCAGTAGATGTGATCTAGAGCCACAGGCAATGCGCTATGGTGACGACAAGGGAGCAATACCATACAGTACACGGCAACGAGAGGACAAGCCCTTTGGCAGTAATGGCAGGATGCTTTATAGAAGGAAAATATCTAGCCAGGTGCAGGGGCACACACGTAATCTCAGAACTTGAGAAGTAGAAGAAAAAGGAACTTGAGTTCAAGCTCAGCCCCCCCCCCCACACACTGAGACTCTATTTCAAAAAAAAGAAGGAGGAAGAGGAGGACAAGGAGAAGGAGGAGGAAAAGGAGAAGGAGAAGAAGAGGAAGAGGAAGAGGAAGAAGGGAGGGGAGGGAGGGGATGGGAGGAAGGAAGGAAGGAAGGAAGGAAGGAAGGAAGGAAGGAAGGAAGTGTTCTTCCCCGGTAGGTCAGGCTGGCTTGGAACTCACAGTGTAGCTGAGAAAAACCTTGGGTTCCTAGTATTACAGGTGTGTGCATGTTTTCTGACACGAACATTACAGTTTTAGCAACTGCCTATGAAGACAGAGCTGCACAGGCCGGGACTGTCAGTAGGCTGTCAGTCACATCTATCCCACCCTCATTTCTTCCGCTGCTGGACTTTCCCGAGGCCCCTTGTTTAGTCATTAGTCAAACTAAGGTTGACTGTTCAATTTCTACCTGCCTCGCAAAGCTGCCAAGCCGGCAATGAACAGACATCCAATAAACACTTGCAGAGGGACAGATGAGGAACTAGTCAGAGAACAGTGCCTCAGGAGGGAGATTGATATGCTAAAAACAATTACCGTTTCCAACCAGTTAGGCATGGGCGTCATTAAATTGAAATTCCAATTATCTTATGCAAAAATTTCTGGAAAAGCTGCTTTCTTCTCTGTCAAATGAAAAATACAGAGCTACAAGGAAGGTATCTTTTCTTTTCGTTTTTGAAAAAAAATTAGACCCAGCCTGACTAGTAATCATACTCCTGTTTATATGGTGTGCGTTTGCGGAAGAATGGCTGGATGCTGCGTGCTTATAACCTAGAAAGGGAAGTAAAGATTAAGAAATATCTATCATGTTTAAATTTAAATCAGGAGTCTAGTGCAAGCTGAGCAGGAGTTCACGGGTCCCCTTCCTTCACACTCTCCATCAGTGTCATTTTGGGAGTCACCACTCCCAACTCGGACACTCAATTCTGCAGAGGCATTAGCCCACACCAACCACGAACCCCCTGAGTGTGCCTTGTAGAAAGCATGTGAGTCCCACTGAAGAGAAGCAGACTACTCAGGGGAAGGACAGGATTTGAGATGAGGGTGACAGTCTTGAAAAGTGGCAGGGTTTATCTTCTGTTCTCAGACTGGGCTTGAAGAGAGACACCTGAAGTCTGGAGTTTCATCATTTCTCCAGGGAGTTCATTCGGAACACTAATCATTCTAAAAGGTGGCATCGGCTATACTTTCCCTTACCTACATGGAAACATTCGTGCACACACACATACACACACACACACAGACAGACACACACAGACAAGCACGCACGCACGACGGAGACAGAGAGGTAGGGAAAGAGACGGAGACAGAGATGTTGAGGGGCCTTTATCTAAAATCCTTGGGAGACTAGAAGTATTTCTGATTTTTTGATATTTGCAGACATAATGAGATCTCTCTTGTGGATGACACCCAAGTCTAAACATGAAATTCATTTACATTTCACATAGACCTTAATTTTATAATATTATATATATATATTAGTTTCTTTTTTCATCTTTCTATTGATTTTATTGAGCTATGCATGTTTTCTCTGCTCCCCTCCCCTCTAACCCTCTATCTATATTAGTTTCTTTCTTTGAGAATGGCATATATTTTTACAGTCTATGTTGATTATATCAATGCTTACTATCTCCTTCTTGGACCTCAATCCCCACAATGTCTCTCTCCCAAAATATATGTTCTCTTATTTATTTTATTTTTTAAAACCCACTGAAGCCAATTAGTGCTGTCTGTATGCCAGGAGTGTGGGACCATCCACTGGAGCATGGTCAATCTATGAGGGGTCACACCCCTCCCCCAAGGACTAACTGCCAATAGATTCTCAGCAAGGGCTGAGGTCTCTTGAATCTATTACCTTCCAGGCTAGAATGCTAACTGCCTGATACTGTGCGGGTTTTGGACGCGGAACCACACAATGCTTTAACATATATATGGAAGAAAATGTCATGTTGTGGAATTTCTGCCTGTAGCATCATGGCTCAAAAAGAGTCAAACCACAGGGCATCCCAGACTTTGGATTTCAGTTTGGAAATGCTTAACCTTCTTAATACACATCAACATTTATAAACTCCCAAACTACATATAAGATATCATATGTTAGATTCTATATTGTGTATTAGCTAATGTAGACGAGCCCTTACAAAAGACAAATCACCCAAAATAATGAGTGTCTGGAAATGTCAGCAATAGGGGATGAGAAGATAGCAGGGAGCAGAGACACTGCCATGATTGCTTGAGGAGATGAGCTCAATCCTCACAAGTCATGGAGAAAAGCCAGATGTTGTAGCACATGCTTACAGTTCCAGGGTGGGTGGAAACAGCATCCCTGGGGCTCCCTGGCCACCCAGCTTATTTTACTAGGCATAAACCACGGGCAATGAAAGACTGTCTCAAAAACAAGGCAGATAACTCCTGTGAAATGACACCCAAGGCTGTCCTCTGGTCCTCGCATGCGCGTGCAGGCACACACACACACACACACACACACACACACATCAGAGATAAACAGACAAATGAGAAGGACAAAAGGAAAGCACCTTGGAAGGAGCTCATGTTTAATTGTCTTCAGGTGCAACAGAGAATTTTCTTCTTCTTCAAATTTAAAAATTTCCACTGTATTCTTGAATTCTGGGTGGTTCACAACAAAGAGATAAACTGTGTCATCTAAAGGATGGAAGGAGCAGAACTAGTTAGTTTGGAAGACATAGACATAGGACCCATGGGCAGGCAGTGACACTTGAATACCGTGGGCATGGGAAGGTTGAAGGCACAAGATTTCCGTTACCCTACTGGATCATTTTCCTTGCTGTCCTTCTGACATTGGCCTGGCCTTAATTCTGATCACTGGTCTCCTGATCTTTAAGAAGGAGGGGGTCCCCACTCTATATACAGAATTCATGCATAATGTGTTCATAGGCTCAATCGGAAATACAGCTCTTTTTAATTCAGTGGTCACAGGTATATGAAAAGGTCAGGAAATCTAAACATTCTTTTGGTTGTTAACTGCTAGACATTTCAAAACGCAGCATGATGTACTGACAACTTAAGAGACTTGTGAACAAGGAGCTGCTAGGGAGACATGGGCTTGTTTCGTTAGAGCATTGTCCCCTTCGTGTGTGGTGTGTTTGTGTGTGTGTGTGTGTGTGTGTGCTATTATATGTGTGTGTATGTGTGTGGGGGGGGGTTATTATATTTATTATATTTGTGTGTTTATATGTGTGTGGTGTGTGTGTATGTGTATTGTGGTGTGTGTGCATATGTGGTGTGTGTGTGTGTGTGTGTGTGTGTACTTCAAAGTTATTTTCACAGCTTCGATGAAGCAGTGTGTGTTTCTTCACCTTGGTAGTTCATAGCTCTTACCATCATCTATGAAAGTGCTAATGCCATGCGGGTTAAATGAAGCCAAATCGAAGCCCCAGCTGATTCTTAATTCCAGTGCCCTGGGTTTTTCTTCCTTGAGATCCATCATCAGTATTCCTCCGGGCTTATCTGGTGCAAAACTGTGGAGCCCAGGAAACTTGAGGCCCTTTGGAAAGAGTGGGAGGAAGAATAAAACAAAAAGGCGTAGGCACCTCCCTGAATTAGGTATGTACCGCACATGGATGGCGAGCAGAACCCTTAGCTAAGGTTGGTGGCATAGAGTCACAGATACACGAAAAAGGTGGGGTGGACAGTTAGGAGCACAAAGGAAACAGAACAAAAGGACAAATGATAATGGGGGCTGGAGAGGTGAACAACAAGCAATTTTGTTGAGCTCGGACAGATACTTCAGTTCTGTTCTCTTGAAGAGCCATAAAACGGGCGATGGACTAAGCCATTCCAGGCAGAACTGAGGGTCAGGAGAGCAGATACAAACTGTGAAACCCATCACAGCCCAGGCCTGCTCTCTGCAGGAGGCGGGAAGGTTTGAGCAGAGCAGACCATAGGTCAGCAAAACAAAAGGTTACGAAAAGGTAACCTGTTGGCATTACCTTTAAAGGACAACCCTTCATGCAGAGATTGGTAGTTTACTCTGCTTTCCATGGCTACCCCACTGACATTTCAGAATCAGGAAAATAGCTCTTTTGCCTCTGCCTTTGCTTCCCTGACATCTGTGTTCCCTCTGCATCTATACTGTGGCGGACTATGACAAACCTTCAGTCGAAATGCTTCCTACCTCAGTCTGGTTCCAAGAAAGGATCTTAGAATGGTTTGAAGGCCTTGTATGGCAGGCCTATCTCACCCTCCCAGGCTCCCATGACCATCTCTCATCTCATCCAGGCTTCCTGACCCTCGTTAACAAGCAAGGATGTTCTCACTTAGAGTTTACTCCCAGACTCACTGCCTGAGAATGCTTCCTTCCAAGATGCAGGGCTCCACCCCTCAGTTTTTTTATATCTGTCCCAGAGGTCACATTTCTAGCGAGGCAGCCTCCAAGTACAGTATTGGCCTCCCCCTCCCCCTAGCTCACTTTCCTCCATTCCCCCTCCTGGTGTCACCAGCATGCATACATTTTAAAGCTGATGTAAGTACTACGTAATAGGTCGCATTGCATGGGGCCAGAGAGAAGTATATAGGAGGTGAAGTGATTACCACTGTCCTCCACACGGATTGGGCACCCAGTTCTCAGGTCTTGTGTACTGTTCTTGCCGTGAACAAGTCTCTTCTCACCAGATGGGCGAGATTAGCACTCTAATCTACCTGAATTCTGGGCAGTGTCCTTAACAGGACATAGCTCATCTCCAACCCCAAATGCCAGCGTGATGCCAAATGCACCAGAACCATCACCCTCCACTGCCCCATCTCTTTGTCTCGTCTTGACCAGAATGGTAGAAACGTAAGCCAGGACTCTCTCCTATTTCCTGCTGGATCCCAGCACCTGAAGCATGGCAAATCAATCAATCCATAGTGTCTCCTTTGCCCTGTCCTGGACCACCATTTTTATACTGGTCTGTTAGTGCACTCTCTAGTTTGTTCTTTTGATGGCTCTTATGTATTCTGGTACCAACGTCCCCCACCTAACACACCAACCCTTAATCACCCCGTGAGTACCTGTGTCTTGGTGGAGTACAGTTAATGACTTGGTCTTTGGTATAGTATGGAGAAAGACTTGGCATTTTATTTATTCATTTTGAGCCTAATTCTTCTACAATTACTGGCAGTCTTGTTAGTTGACTCTCTGGGTCATTTAAATAAAAAACAGAGCCTCAAATTATCTGAAAATCATGACCATGTTTGGATTTTCGGTCCACTTCTCATTTCTTCTTCTTATTGTATTAGGTCATTAGGTGTCCCAGGTGACTGGTGATAGTTTGGGGGCACAACAGTTTTCTACCCTCTTGAACATTAATAGGAACGTGGTTCATATTTTACTGTTAGGAGTGGTGCTTGCTAGGGACTATGGTAGTGCACATTGTTAATCCCAGGGCTGGGAAGGCAGAGGCAGGTGGATCTCTGTGAGTGTGAGGCCATCCTGGTCCACAGAGTGAGTTCCAAGACATTCCCCCCACTCACCTCAAAAAAGAATGGTGCTTGCTGTTGATTTCTGGGGACTCCTCTTGTTTTCAGTTCACTTGAAACTTTTAATTGAGTGACTATTGTATTAACAGCTTTTACGAGTTTGCAGATATTATCTGGGTTATCTGGCTAAGTATAAAATGCAGAGTCCTATTCTTAAAGGAAGCCTTACTGTGATAATAAACCATATGTGAATTCACTATTGTGCTCAGATTATCATGCAGTGTGGTTATATTTTATGTAAATTAAAGGGCACAATGAAAACACAAAGACTCATGTTACACACAAAAACGGACATCAGAAGAAATTCTTAATTTTTGACATCTGTCCATGATTGCCTAGTTTCACACTGGCTGGCCTAATAAGCAGAATAATCCACAGCTGTGTAGGACTTTACACCAAGCCTATGTCAGCAGTTAATAATCCTCTCCCTTCACTTATGCCTCTCAACAGTAATGTGCCTCCAGCAGCCACAGCACTGCGAGAGGGTGATATCTTTTTGTAACTACAGGAATGCCTTCAACTACTCCAGTATTCCTCTGCTTTAAAGATAGGTTTTATTTTTATTTTTTCAAGGAAGGGTTTCTCTGTGTAGCCACGGCCATTCTGGAGCTCGCTCTGTAGACCAGGCTGTGCATCAGGGAGACAAAAGGCAATTGGTCAGTTAACAAGGTCTTCAACTCTACACTCAGAAAAGCTTAAGGACTTTTTTCAGCCCAGACTGACCTGTCTTTTTATCAGGATTTACTTTGGGAGGTAAGGAATTTAACATCTGTTTTTAGTCTATGGGCGGAAATGATTGACCCAGTCTGTCCCCAACGGTGTGTGGGACGAGAAGATGGTACTCACCACACTAAAGAAAGCCAGCCCATTGGGACGAGAAGATGGTACTCACCACACTAAAGAAAGCCAGCCCATTGGGACGAGAAGATGGTACTCACCACACTAAAGAAAGCCAGCCCATTGGGAAGAACATCAATGTCCTCAGCTCCAGTTTCTGCAAGTTCAAGAAGATAAATGCCATCACCAAACACTGCCGTTGACTTGAGATAGCAGAACTGTGGCTTTGTTTACTTTCTCCGAGTGTCTATTTCTTCAGGGATGGTTCTAATTTCTTTTCCAAGGCACTATTGTTTTTAATAAATGTCAGTCTAAACCCTCTCTCACAGTGAACTTCTGACTTTAAATGCTAGATATTTTATGTTTACTCAAATCAAAGTCAAGTTATCACCACATTTCCTAGTTCGATACAGAACAAGTTGACATCTGCACACTTGTAGGGTAAACATCCAGATGTCTGAATAGAAGTAATTGACAACAGGGGAATATTACTTCCACAAGGAAGAACCCACAGTCATTTAACCATGCAAATCTCCTGTTCCCCTCTCTGCTCATTCAGTCTGAAGCAAAAAGACATTTTTCTCATTAACAGAGAGAAAACACCTGGGATTACATATTCCCTCTCAAAAAAAAAAATGGAAAAGAGACTGTGGTTATTTGTTTTCATAAGCAATAGAACTTTCAATTTAATCTTAAAATTTAAAGAAAAACTAGCAAAATAAAATTAATGAAAAGTACCATGGACCCATGCCCACTCCAGCTTCTGACTTGAGTCTCTGGGCCAGGCTACAGTTACTATTGATTGCTATTGAATGTGTACAGTATCCTCCACACAGCACAGCAAAGAATTAGCCAGAAGACAATCCTCACTGCCTACTTATACACATTTCGCAGATAGACAATAGAGATCTAAACACAAGAAAAGGTTTAAAAACTCCTTTTATTAAGCCAAATCATGACACATTCTTTCAGTCTACAAGATCCAATCTTCCTCCTGAAGACCACTCCAAAGGTTATTTATTCCTGAGAAAATTTCTAGGCTGTTGAAACCAAAAGCATTTATGCCACCATCCTGGTTTTGATTCATGACTCTGCCCATAGGTTGGTTTTTTCCCCCCTAGTATCCCTTACTTGATCATAGAACAGGAAAGGAAAACATAATTGAGAACACGGAGCACGTTTATAACAGGGACCCCCTGTTGGGTCCTCAGAAGGAAGTCTTAGAAAAAGATGCTTAAGCATGTTCTAGCTGTGAGGAGGGGATCCTGGGTCCCTGAGGGCCACAGATGGGCTCCAGAGAGTCTATGAACCTGCTTAAGTTCTGTGCATTGAAAAAAAAAGTCATGTTTACATTGCAGATGAGAACTGGTCTGTAACAAGCCGACCCTGGTTTTGCAGAAGATCCATGCAAGGGTCTGTGATAAGCCCCGATATCTAAGAATCACCAGACATTCTGCTATGTTCATCTCTGACATGACATGCTATGTTCTAACTGTTATCTAGGAAGCCCATGCTGGAGTTGAAAGAAAGAAAAGAGACTCTAACATGTTTAATTCAGTTTGGGAGTTATCTATCATTGCCCAAAGGTGGTCCACAAAGGTGCACAGAGACAAACACATACATGCACACAATTCCAGTCTAAGGATTTTTTTTCTGGGACCAGGTAGAAGAAATTCAATTAATTTCCCCCCTGAAAGTCATTTAAGAAAATTTAATTTCGTGTACATATTCACACTTATAAAAAGGATGACAAGAACATCACCACTGTTGCCTGAGTGGAAGAAGGATGAGCAAGTTTTGTTTCCTACTTTACTCCTGCCTTTCAAACTTTCTAAAGGCTACAGATAGAGCCTTGTAAAAAGATTCATGCCTGGAATTCGGGGGGGCTGTTCAACCACCAACCCCCAAACTAAATGCACATATAAGGAAAAGAACAAATAATTCAATAACAAGATAAGGATACAATTTTCTACAAATACCAGTAATGTATTAATAACTAATAAGACAAATTTAAAAGATACTTCCATTTAGCCACATTGTACCTTTCCCCCTGCGTTTAATCCTATGGTCTCACTCCAGTGAGGAAACTGAATTTTGTGTCTTGTTTTTTGGGAATATTTTCGAGATCATCTTGCCCATGCTCATGTCTATAGCTAATATCTCAGGAGTTTTTATCAGCTCCCATCACCCCTTCCGTGACTCCAAGTGAAATCATTGCCGCGGGAAAGAGCTTTCTCCTTTCTGCAGTGATAGCCGCTAATGTAATTCAGTGCTTACGAACGATGCGCTCTTTGTAAGTCATTTCCATAATTTCAGAACACGGAGAAGCAGTATCACTTTCTCATATTTTCTATAAGAAGAAGGAGCCTGTGAAAGGTTAAGCAAATTATAAATCAATCAATCAGTGTCTCCAACTGGGAAGGTGGGATTGGAGTCCTTTGGTATGACCTACAAGAAGCAGCTTATTAGTGAGTAAACTTTCCGTTAGAACCATAGGCTGGTTTCCCCTAAACACACTTGGGCAGCAAGATCACTCAAAGGGCAGAGCTTGCCACACAACCTAACTATCTGAGTTTTAGTCCTGGGACCCAAAGTTGTCCTCTGACTTCCACACAGTGATCAATTAATAATAAAGAAGTAAATAAATAAATAAAATAGATTTCACTTTGTAAATTCAGTCACGGACAACACCATATTTGGGTGTTTGCTTTCATGTCTTTTACTGAAATCATCATCAATTTCAAATCTTGAAGCTTTCATTAAAGCCCCCTTTAAAGGCCTTTGTCTAGGGGTTCCTCTCAATCAGCACATCTGGCTTTGGATCCCTCTTCCTACGGCCACTGTTTACCTGTGTCAGAGAAGGCCGCTGGTGTTAGGATCCCACACTCTCTCCTGCTCCCCTCTTAGCAACAGACACCTGCAACACAGCTCCACAACTGTTTGCTGGCATTGAAGACCACGTGTTTAAGTTCAAATCAGCAGGGCACAAGGATAAAGGATATCCACAGCTATTGGGCAAAATGAGATTTAAAACAATCTGTGTACATTCTTCTTTCCTACCCTTTCCCGAATTGAAATGCCAACAAAGGAGTTAGTTTGTAATCTTGTACAAAAATGTAGGTGATATGTTGGGGACAGTTTTATTACATCATTAACATTTGCTCCTGAATGTTGACATGAAAAGCAGCCACCTGATCACTCCAAGCCCTTTCCTAGACAATGTAATAGAAAAATCAAAACAAACCTCTTTAGTCACTGTAACTTTCTGACAGCTACATAGGCCTTAATAAAACAAAAAGGGTATATCTGTATTACTGTAGCCTGCCTAGTATTATTGTTATTATCATTATTATGTTCCACTTTTGTAACTCAATTTAGTCTGAACTTTTCAAACTAAACCAAGGTAGCCTTACATTTATGGTGTTCCTCCTGTCTCGCTTCGCAAGTTTCAGAATGACAGGCCTATGTACCACAGCCTCCCTCTTTCTAAATTTTTGATTCAATACTCTGGTACAAAATGCCAATCCCTCAGAAAAAAATATAATACATCAAAAACAGAATTTACAATATCTGCATAATTATCTAGACTCCTTGGCTCTCAGGTTCTTAGGTGTCATACTAAAGAAAAAAGGAAACATAAATCTGCGTTTCATTGGCTTGGACTTACTTGTCTAATTTTTACATATGTAGATTGTGGAGTAGATGGTAAAAGCTCTAAACCCAAAATGGAAGAGAAGGAGGTGCGGTAATTGAGAGATTAGAAACTTTGTCTTGAGTTAGAGAGTTGGCTCCGTGGTTAAGAGCACTGACTGCTCTTCCAGAGGACTTGGGTTCAATTCCCAGCATCCACATGGCGGTTAACAACTATCTGTAATTCCAGTTCTAGGGAACCCAACACACATGGCAAGACATCAATGTACATGAAATAAAAATAAACAATTTTTTTTAAACAAGAAAAAAATTTTGTCTTAGTTTATAACTCTGAATGTCTAGTTTTTGCAAAATAAAATTGTTTTGAATCTTTTTTTTTTTTTTTTTTGGATTTTCGAGACAGGGTTTCTCTGTGGCTTTGGAGCCTGTCCTGGAACTAGCTCTGTAGACCAGGCTGGTCTCGAACTCACAGAGATCTGCCTGCCTCTGGGAGTGCTGGGATGGGATTAAAGGTGTGTGCCACCACCGCCCGGCTAATTGTTTCGAATCTTAATCTAAGCTCAACCTAACCAGTTCCTGGCATTATCTTTTACTATGTAGATACTGGAATTGCACTAAATTGTCAGTATGTGGAAGCTTGCCTATAAGACAGACCAGGAGGAATTTAAAATGCAGTGAGATGTGCGTCTGGCATGGTTCATAGTCAACACCTATTACTACGACAAAAAGACATTATGATAAGATATATGATAGATATACATCCAAAACACTTAAGAGTTACAAAGAGTTCATTTCCAGTGATGATGAAGGTAACATTGTAGTGTGTGTGTGTGTGTGTGTGTGTGTGTGTGTGTGTGTGTGTGTTATGGGGATAGAGCATTAGCAGGAAGGAGTTTCCACTTGAACAGATTAGTGTCAAGTGCACAACTACTAATGTTTCCCCAGATAGTTCATCCTTACCCTTGTGCCTACCACTAAAAGTGCTTTTGTGTACATGGGGATCTTGGTCCAGCACATTTATTCCTTGTAATCAAAGATTACTGGATAAACAACTGCTGTCAATATTTATACACAGAAGTTTTAGTAACCATCACACATTGCTAACATGGCACTCAGCAAATGTTCATATGGTGTGTTCTAACTACAGGGCAAGAGCAAAACAGAATGGAGAAAAAAAAGCACAATTGTAATTAGATCCAAAAATGTATCCCAAATGCGCTTCTAACTGCTTATCGTCTCCGCTCTGCTGGCTTCTGAAGAGCCTCGGAGGCATTAAACACTTCAGGAGCGGGGCATAGGTGACATACTTCCCCCTTTTCTCCGGTTCCAGACAGCAGCTCACACACATCACAACATAAAGGTCACAACACACAGACAGACGCCTATTCGGAATACAAATGCTACTGGCTTGTTTTCCTCAGAGTCACGCTTCGTTTCAGCGAGCTGTAACACGAACATACTTGGCAGTTTGTCCAGTAATGTGTCTGATTGTGCCCTATTATCTTTTCTGAGACTGAAAATCACAGAAGGTGGCCTTCACAGAGCCAAGGGCTGTTTAATAATGTGACAATTATTAACTCAAGAGCAAAAATAACCAAAGAGTTCAGTGATCCAGCCTTCCGCTCCTGTCCAACACTCTTCATAGATGTCTCTTGGCTCTTGCCAGACCAATTCTGAGCCTCTCTCTCTTCTCTCCTCTCCTCCCCTCCCCTCTCCCCCTCTCTCATTCTTGTCAGGCAAAATAAAGTAAGTTGCTGGATTATTTGAAACTCCACAAAACCTTCAGTTCCAAAACTGGCTGTATTATCTAGGAGAAATCAAGTCAGCCTTGCTTCTGATTCTAAGTCTGTCTCGGTGATAGTAAGAAGAAGAAGTCCCATGAAAACTATCCAGTGCAGGGAGAAGGAAGTAGGACTAGGAAAATACAAAGACAGCAATGAGGAAAGGGGGCCGGAAGTCATGGGAAAGAATCAAGAACACGGGGCCAGCAGCAGCACACCTGCTGAGAAACTCTTTGGTGACATGGAGAATGTGAACTTACTATAAATGCTGTTTGGACTTAGTGTGGTTATAAATCTGTAGCATTATTAATTTTGTCAACTTGATGGTAATTCAGTGATGATTACCAGAACTTGAAACATTTCCTAAAGACAGAAGTCTTTCTGTTAAGTATATTTTCACAGATATACAAACACAAGAGCAACAGTGATCACTGATTTGTGCAGGGAACCCTTCAAGGTAGGGTGAAGAGAAAATCCAAAGAAAAGGAGGACATGTGCATCAGGTGTTCATCCAAAAAAAAAAAAAGAGTTAGCATGCAGAGTGCATAAAGAACTCAGAAAACCGAGACCAAACCAAACACCAAAATGCAAAATCCAACTGAAAAATGGGCAATTTTTTGATAAACATTTATCAAAAGAAGAAGACATACAAAGAGCCGAGAAAAAAGCTGAACATATTTTTATTAGGAGGTACAAGCCAAAGCTGCAGGAAGATAGATTCTAAAGATGGGGAAGCCCTTTCCTGTTCCTGAAGAAGTCTGGGGAATTCCTTTGTTAAATTAAGACGGGATTCCCCTAGGAAACGCTCTATAATCTGGACAGGAACTTATAGGTAAGAGATTATAATTAGCAACCAATACAATAGACCAATTTTTAACCTTAACGTTCAATATGGGAACCCATACCAGCGCTTTTGAGGCAGAAGCAGAAGGATTTTTTTTTGTCCTGGAACTTGCTCTGTAGACCAAGATGGCCTTGAACTCACTGAGATCCACCTGCCTCTGCCTCCCAAGTCCTGGGATAAAAGGCGTGTACCACAACTACGCAGTCCAGAAAGATTTTTATGAATTTAAGGTCAGCCTGAGCTACAAAGTCAGTTCCAGCTTAGCCTGGCATACAGAATAAGCTTGCTAGTAATGAAAATATATTTGACATTACTGAATTTTACACTGCAGATATCAAGAATGATGAACTCTACATTTTACTACACATATCTTTTAAAATTTTAAAGAAACAAAAAGTTTTACAATATGCCAAATGTACATTTAAAAGGAGAATCAAATAAATCATAGACATGGAAATACTCAAACAAGAGGCCAGCCTGGTCTATCCGGTGTGTTCCAAGCTAGCCAGGCCTATAGTGACTATATCTTAAACAAAAACGAACAACAACAACAACAAAAAAAAAAAACCCACAAAACCAAATCAACAAAACAGCAACAACAAGAGAAATGCTGAGGTAGGACTGGGATGGTAGCTCAGTGGAGAAGGTGCCTGCCTTGCAGACAAAAAGATCTGAGTTTGATCCTGGCTGGGCAAATGAGGGATCCTGTCTCCAGACAAAGTGCAGACACACAAGGTGGACAGAATCTGAGAAATATTAGCTGAGTTGTCCTGTACTCTACATACAAATGCCCACCTGCATCTGCACACGCAGGCACCTGTGAAGGGGAGTGCCAAGCGTGAGAAGGAACACACACACACACACCTGCACACGTAGACACCTGCGCACACCTGAGAGATAGACGTACACGTTCCGGTTCATGGCTCACACCATTCAGGAACAAGTAGAGTAAAGCAGGAAGGACGGCAGCTCATTAAGATGCCATTTGTGACGATAGTCATGTATATATTTGCCTGTCTGTGCGCTAAGTCTATGGGAGAATAAAAAGTCTAAGTCTAGGGCTACCTCTGTGGGAAAAAAAATGAAGTTTGTTGTAGATTTATTTGCCATTTTAGATTGCGTTTGAACATGTAATGTTTATGTGAACTTCTCACAGACAGTAGTGTTCAGCTGCTGAAAAGGGAGGCGATTGAGTGGATAGAAGTCGTCACAGCATAGTGTTGAGTGAAAAACTCTCACTTGGAAATATTCAGAACTTATTTAATGGTGTTATTGGCTTTGTGTAAGATAGATTTTAATTTGCATTTAAAAAATCCAACTGTGTCTCCCATGGTTAAAGCTGTCTTATAAAGGCTGGAAAGGAAACCATGTTACTGACTTCCATGCTCTTAGTGTATTCAAAAAAAAAAAAGTTTTAAAGTCTAAAAACCTTCAACTTTATAAGTAGCTAACAGGAAGGTCAAGCTTCCCATGCTCATGCTGCAGAGTAGCAGGACCAGAGCGGAAGCCAGGTCTCCTGACATCTCCCTACCTCTAATCGCACCTTTTAGAAAACCCAGCATTTTTATCACCTGTTGATAAGTTAATAGCAATTACTAAGAATCTACTAACTGCTGGGGACTTTGGTAGATGGCAAAGGTAAAAACCAACAACACAGGGACTGTGCCCTGGAAGAAACTACAGAGAAGGCGGAGAGGCCCACCCTGTCTGTGCAGGTCCCTCGTTGTCTGCTGATGACACAAGCTGCCCCTGAGACACCATGCCACACCCTACAAAATGTCAGGAGGGCAGGACTCACCCTGATTACTTGCTCTCCCTTCTGTGTTCACAGCTAGGAAGATTAAATAACAAGGGTTTGTTGTTCCTGCTTCTGGTGGCCTGAATGAGAACGGCTCCCACAGGTTTGCCAGTTGGAGAAGGAGTTTGAGGTGTGGTTTGGTTGGAGGAGGTGTGTCACTAAGGGTGGGTTTTGAGGTTTCAGAAGCAGGTCCAGGCTTTCTGCCTGCAAACTGTAGAGGAGATGTGAGTTCTCAGCTACTGCTGCAGGGACATGTCTGTCTGCCTGCTTCTGCACTCCTGACCCATAGTGGCCACAAACTAATGTTTTGAAACTGTAAGCAAGCCCCTAATTAGATGTTTTCTCTTATGGGTTGCCTAGGTCACGATGTCTCTTCACAGCAACAGAGAAGAAACTAGCACTGTTGCTGGTGTTGTTTCCACTAAATAGTAGCAAGCATCAGCTGTCACCAGGGAGAAGACCCGATGCTGGTGACAGGATGGGGAACAAGATCAATAGTACTCCTACCTAAGTAGAATATAACTTCCTTCCAAATTCCCACCACTGGTTTACCATTGAGATATCAGAACATAGACTGCAGAGGGCATGTAAGTTTTAACTGTACCAACGCAATTTAAAGAAGGAACCAGAAATCAATCTATAAGCATATTCATAATAGTCTAAGAAAGAAGAAATACAAAAAAAATCTAAGATCAAAAGGAATAGGTACGGGGTCCCTATTGATTGGATTAGCTGTCCTAATCATTGCTGATGGGCAGCAAAGGCACCAGCACCACCGCCAGCAAGAGTCTTCCCATACGTACCGATTCCTTTAATCAAGTGGCAGTTTGGAAGGTCCACAGATTCTACCTCTCTGGAGGCTTTAAGTCGATTCCTGGTGGAAAACAAAAGGAAACTATTTGTGTATGCATTTCTCGACTCATCTCAGAAAAAGTTTTTAAGTGATATAAAGCAAGCCAAAAAAAAGTCGAGAGAGAGGGAGTGGAAGCACGTGTAGGGACATACAAAGCACAAGAAATATTAACTGCATAGGCAGGGCTGAAAGACAGAGCTGTGGACTCAGTAAATAACACACACTTGCTCGCAATTTCCTGAGCAAATAGAAACAGAGCCCCAGCCCTGTAGTCTCATGGCTCTGTACTAGAAAGGGAGGGTAGGTGATCAGTCCGAAGCCCAGCGTTCTCCTGAGGATCCGAATGAAGAAAAATGACAACGAGCCTCCCACTGCGAGGAGAAGCGAAGGGCTGGGAGGTGGGGTGCCCAGTGAGGTGGCTCAGTGGGTAGAGGTGCCTGCTGCCAAGCCTGGCAAGCTGAGTTTCATCCGCAGGACTCTCGTGGTGGAAGGAGAAAGCATGGCCGTGAGCTGTCCTTTGCCTCTGTGTTGGTACCCTTCTCATCTGGCACGCATACAAAGTAAAAATATGAACGTAATTTTAAAAACAAAGAAAGAAAGGGCTGAAGATGTGGACCCACTGGTAGGGCCCTTTCCTGATTGGCGCAGCGCCTTGAGCTGGCTCCTCAGTGTGGTGTCACATGGCTTCCATCCAGTACTCGGTCGGTGGAGGAAGGATGCTCAGAATTCAGAGTCCGCCAGCCTGGGACACATGTACGTCCCCGGTATTAAACATTTTGAAAGAAACTAGCAATTCTTCAGAGACCGGCACATAGCGGGGGCTCTAAATAGTCATTAAGGAATTTGGAAAGTTACCATCCTTAGCAATATTTTTAGAGATTTGAAGTTTGTAACATTTGTTTTGTTTGTTTGTTTTGATTTTTGTTTTCTTTTTTTGTTTGTCTATTTTGGCCCCGAACTCACAGAGATCCACCTGCCTCTGCCTCCCAAGTGCTGGAGTTAAAGGTTTGGGGAACCATCAACAGAAACATTTGTAACTAACAGAATTACTTGCTCAAGTGTGTATGTGAATTGTGGTTGTTTAAGGAAGACCCTAAAGTAGTAACAAAGAATGCTGGGGACTGGTGGATTATCTCCTACTTCCGGCCACCTCTGACGCCTGCCAGGCAGTCTGGGCCAGTGCAGAAGACCCGTCTTTTATTTTGCCAGCCACACACTGCAGGCTTTCTGCTCCTCCCTCCTGTGCTCCGTGTTGGTTCTGTAGTCCCCAAACTGACACGTGGGCTGGGGAAAGTTACACCCCCAATGTGGTTTCCACAAGCCATACATTTAAGACTTAAAGTAGCAATTTGCTTTGTGCGCCTCTGTCCCTGTCTCTGACAGCATCTGCCTGCCAGACCTGAAGACCGGGTTTAGCAAAAAGGAGGGATGCTTGGGCCTACATAACCCAGAATTTATGGGACGATGCCAAATACACGTTGTAGTTGTTCATGGAATATGTAAAGTTTACATAAAAATGTTTTAAATTTATTATTATTGGATGTGAGGATAATGTGTGTGTTGGGAGAGAGGTACAAGCAGGTCTTACAATATGTGTGAGGTCAGAGGACGACGTCATGGATTTGGTTTTCTTCTTCCAGTTTTACATGGGTTCTTGGGATGGAATTCACAGGTCAAACGTGTACAGTAAGCACTTTACCCTCTGAGCCATCTTTCTGGTGCCAAAATAAAAATAATACAATCGAATAGTATTGCATTCCTTGAAATATGGCCATAAAGACATAAATACTATGTGAGTATGTAAATGCAATAAAAATACATTAGATGAATAAAAGTGTTAAAATGAATGTAACAGAATGTAATTAATTTCAGTTCCACATATTCCTAGAGCAATTTAAGAAGCAAATAACAACAAGAAGTATAAATAATTGAAGCAGCTGTAGCAAGAGCGGTACTAATAAAAATGATGCCAGCGGCCATAGTGATCAAAGGAAGGAATAGCAAAAATATCTATAATTTGCCATGAGTCTAAGTGGTCCTTCTTTTATCTGATATATCTCAGTGAATTCATTTAATTCTTCAACTAACCTGGTGAACTGGACACCATCGGTCCCATCTTATATTTGATAAAACCAACTCAGAGAGACGGAAGCAAGCTTCCTTACAGCTGTTTGACAGTTTCGTCTCTTCTGTTGGTCCTTTCTTCAGACAAGAGTGAAAATATCTGGGTTCTAGGGTTATCAGTTCCCCAGCCACAACCCCTAGCAGGTCAGGGGCTCCCGCAGGTCTCAGTCTTCTTCACAGACAGTAAGGAGGAACCTAGAAAACTTCCAGATCTTGTTGACGTCTTGTGACTCCAGATGCACAGGTACAGCTAAGCTGCAGGTTGTAGTAGCATCCCAAATGCACAGGTACAGCTAATCAGCGGGTTGTCATAGCATCCCAAATGCACAGGTACAGCTAATCCGTGGGTTCTAGGAAGCGTCTCCTGTTGTCATAGATGCTGATTTCACACAACTGACCTATGAAGCCTGCTCAACACCACTAGCAGCAATGACCATGCTCAGCAGCCTTCTCAAAGGAGGGCTGGAGGACTAGCAAATCAGTAAACTGTGTAATTGAATGCAATCTAATCCGGGTAGCAGGTTCTGATGGACCGCTACTAAGAAGGGCCTCCTGACAGATGTGATCTAATTGCTAAGTTACATGAGAGCTGTGTGACTTTTAGTTAACTGAGTAATTTACACCTGGCTCTCCTTTATTATAAAAGGAAAGGGGGATTTGCTTAAATCTTGTGTGGCCTCGTTGCCCCGAGAGGTGCCTTTTTTCCTGGAAGGGCTCTCTGCCTCTGCTAGCTAGGGGAATACCTATCCTAGATCCCAGGTGCCATGCTTCCCAGAACCAACTCCACTTCTCGTCCTTCTTCCACTGTCTTCCCACGGCAGAGGCAAGAGGACCCCTGACCTTTTTGTATCCAGGTGTATTTGAAGGAGTTAAGTTTTGAAAAAAAAAATAGTCCTACTGGGGAAAACACAGAAAGAGAGCCAGCTGCCATCCTTCCTCCTCTACATCTGGAACACGGGCACAATGACGGGCACAGCTGCCATCCTTCCTCCTCTACATCTGGAACACGGGCACAATGACGGGCACAGCTGCAGACATTCTGCACTCTTGAGAGGGTGAGGATATGAAGAGTGAAGGGCTGAACTGTACAAATATAGAAATAATCTACTTATTTGATTCCCATGTGATTCTCTAATGGAGAAGTGAAATTACTAGTCCAGGGTGTAGGGTAAATAGCGTTTTCAGTGGATTTGGGCCATCTGGCTACACACCAGGAACTGTTAACTGACAGTCATCAACAGGAAATCAATTTTTTAATTCTGGAGACATCGGTCCCCACCCAGACTGCATCTGGACAGAGGACTGTTAGCTGCCATCTCACCTGAAGACAAGTAGCAAGAAGGCAAGCAACACAACAGTGCGACAGGCTCTGAGCAAGGGCGACACTGAACTACCCGCCAGACCTTCCTCTTCACCATATCTTACTGACTTTGAATTTTAAAATGTTGGCAGGACTTTATCTTCTGTGTACACATGTATATAGAAAGGGAGCTTTATCTTCTATACACAGATTTGAAAACCGTTTGGAATTCACCCCATGGCCCCTGCAATGCTTACACTCGTAGCTGAAATTTGGGCTTAGGCATGTAAACCTGGGGAATTTTGTTCAGTCACAGAGGAGCCCACAAGCTGTATGAGAACTGGGCTGAAGGGTGCTAGAAACTGGAGTCTGGATCAGTCCTGAGGAATGCCCGTTGGACCCCCAGCTAATCTCTGGTAAGTCAGCTATTTACATGTGAATTAGGGCAAGGAAGGTATCTATCTAAGAAGGCAGTGAAGGCAAAAAACAAAAGGGCATTCTCCCCAGGTGTCAATAAATGTACCTTTCATGTGCATAGATCACCTGGTGGAGGGCTTGCCTAGCATGTGCAAAGTCCTGATTTTGGTCCCTAGCTTGGCATAAACGAGGCTTTTATGTGATTTGGGGGCTTTGCACTCTGTAGTAAGGAGCCATTTGTTAGTTCCTGGCTTCTCAGCCCCGAAATAATCACACAGAAACTATATTAATTAAATCACTGCTTGACCAATTACTTAAGTATATTGCTAGCTAGCTCTTACATCTATAATTAACCTATCTCCAGTATTTTATATTTTACCACAAGGCTCATGGCCTACCAGCAAGGTTTCAGCATGTCTGTCTCTGGCGGTGGCTCCATGGCTTCTCTCTAATGCCTCCTTCTTTCTCCTAGCATTCAGTTTATCCCCCTCGCCCCACCTACCTCTATTCCCTGTGCAGGCCCAAGACAGTTCCTTTACTAACCAATGCTATTCACAGCATACAGAGGGGAATCCCACATCACCTCCCCTTTTCTGTTAAAAAAAAGGAAGGTTTTAACTTCAACATTGTATAATTAGATATAACAAAAGAGGTATCAAGCACGAATTACAGTTACAATATTTATACCTACTTTATCTTTTATCATGACTAAGGAAAACTATAACTATAAATTCTTCAACTCTATCAAAGACTCCTGAAGGATATGATATTACTTAAGAAAACAGAAAGTTCATTGTAAGCAACTTCCAAAACTCTAGAAATGACAGAGACATCTTGCTGCCTGGACAGTCACCCAAAGTTCTTCTGTACCATTGGGACATCCATCTTCAACCTACTGGCCCAAAGTATCTGGCAGATTTTTCCATGAAGCAGGAAATTTCAAAGACATTTCTGCCAATATTGAGTTTTGTCAGTCACTTTTTTCTGTGTCCTGCAGAATGTCTAGCAAACTCTTTCATGAAGTAGGAACCCTGAAGGATGGTTTCACCTTTAGGCAAGTTCAGCAGTCATTTCTCTGTGGATCCTGCATGTCCAATTCACACAGAATAGCAATAAGCAGTGCAGGCAAGAGCAGTTTCTTGCCCAAATGGCTAACAAATTCCATGAGGAGCATCTTTGGTGCCCCTCTTCTTCTTGAAGTAATTGGTGCTGCCAGGAGCTGATGTGTCTCATTGTTATGAAAAGTCCTAAATTGTTAAAGCATTTTAAATGCCATATTGTGAAGGTCTTTGAAAGGTTTGAAGAATACCTATCTAATTGAAATACATCTATCAATATATAGAAAACCTAAATAACATGACTACAAGCTTGACTATTATAGATGATTATTTATTAACCTATATTTCTTAGTTATACATACATTTTTAAATTAGCTGTACAAACACAATACCTTAATCAAGAGCATATATATATATATATATATATATATATATTGACCTTTGTATCAATAGAGCAAGATTCATACCATCGTGAAGTATTCATATCTATAGCATATCCTCCTTTAAATGTAAATAAACAATTATAAACAATATTTGGGAATATGGGTGTAGTTCTCTCCAAACTCCTTCCTGCTTTTTATTGGGCAAAGGAATTTTTGGACAGTGTTTATGGTGACCTCTCAGGGAATCATGATCCATCAAACCACATTAGTCTGGAAGGATTCCACTGGTTCTCATCTTCTGTGGAAGCAAAAGCAGAACCTCTTTTTCAAAGCAACAAATCCTTAGACCCAAATTTTGAAGTCAAGATACCTTTAGAGAATATATGTTAGTTAAGTTTAACAGTTTTTACAATGAAATGTCTCTCTGGACTTAGCTTCTTCACAGTAAAAAAAATTAAAGAAAACACAATAGTATACATAATCCAGACTCTCTGTTTTTCCATCTTTATGTGGCTTATTTGTTTTAAATCTATTCTTTACTCCTTTTAATCAATGACTGTACTCTTTAAAGACTTTACCTCTTTTAAAAAAACCATTTACATCTTTTTATAACTGTCTATACTCTTTTTCATTTCTTTCCCAATCCTATGTACATTTAACCAACACTGTGACCCATTTAGAGTTTTTTTTTAAAATCTGAATCTGTCTTTAATTGTGTATCTATAATTATTTTCTGACCAGAAGCTCTTCTTAAAATGCTAAGCCCTTCTTACGAACTTAAGTGACACTATTGTTAGGGGAAATATGGCACCATCTGTTCACCCCACCCATCCAGCATGGCAGAACTGTTTGCTGCTTCTGAGAGCCATGCTCACAGCCCTATTTTTAGGCATTAAGCAAGTTGTAGCACTCTGTTCCCAAACCCCATTTAAATGCTCCATAGCCAGACCTCCAGAAAGAGTCAGAGTTTGTGCTGACAGCATAGCCCAGAAAGCCAGCCTTTCAAAACCACAGCTTTTTTTTCTACTACTGCTGAATCAGGAAAACCTCTCTTAAAGGAGCTGCAGCATGCCACCAGCAAGCAAAGCCCATTCAGGATAGTAAATGTGGCTAAACTCTTTTTTAGTGTCTCGAATTCCTTTCCAAGCCCTCTCAGGATTCATGTAGATTTAGTCAACCATGTTGGGTGCCAATTTGTTGAAGGGAGACCACTTGTTTGTTTTTTTTTTTTTGGCCTCCTGGCAGTTCAGACCCAAAATAATCATACAGAAACTATACTAATTAAATCACTGCTTGGCCAATTAGTTAAGTGTATAGCTAGCTAACTTCTTACATCTAGAATTAACCCATCTCTATTACTTTATATTTTACCACGAGGCTCATGGCCTACCGGCAAGGTTTCAGTGTATCTATTTCTGGCGGTGGCCCCATGGCTTTCCACTAACGCCTCCTTCTTTCTCCCACATTCAGTTAATTTTCCCTGCCTACCTCTATTTCCTGTGCAGGCCCAAGACAGTTCCTTTATTAACCAATGGTATCTGCAGCATACAGAGGGGAATCCCACATCGACGCTCAAGTCTTCATGATGGCCCAGTGAGCCATCTCCCTATCCAAGAAATTCTTGACTTCGGACAAAGTAAGGAGCACAACGCAGTCACACAATAAATGATAAGGAGGAGGATGGCAGACACAGAAACAAAAAGACTACCCCATCTGAAGTGGTCTGAAGGAAACTATGGAACTTCCTGTCAGAGCTATGTTAAAAGACATCTGGCATCTGCTAAGATGGCTCAGTGGGTAGAAGTGTTGTTACTCAATCTTCACCTGAGTCTCATTTCCAATCCTAATAGAGATAGAGTAGAGAGAGAGAGCCAACTCCCGGGTGTACTCCACACACACACACACACACACACACACACACACACACACACACACTAATGGCAACATGACAACAATCAAAGTATTTTAAGTTTTGAAGACACAAACATTTAAGCGAACTGTTGAGACTTGTGTCTTGGAGTTTCTGCCCACGCTATGTTCTCTCGTGTACTAAAGTCTCATGACTCTTTCCAAGTCTGTCTTTGCAACAGACAGCAACTAGCCTGGGAGTGCTGGCCTACTTCTCCTCTGTTGCTCAAGAAGGGAGGGGCAGAAGGGGTGGCAATGGAGCAGCATCGTCCCAGGGGAACCTTAGCCAGCTACAGCTCAGTGGGATAAAAGACAACTTCAGTGACATTTATCCACTGGGGACAAATGTAATGAAAATTTATCCATTGTTTATCTAAAATGCAAGTTGAAATTTAAGTGGGCATCCTGGGAGAGAGAAACAGCTTGACAGCTAAAGTTCCATGTTTAAGAATTTACTAAGCAAATAGAAGGCACTAGTTAGTGCAAAAAAGAGCAGCACAGAGCAGCCACCCTTTCTCCTGGCTCTGAAAGGCCTTTCCAGCAGGGAGTCAGAGCACCCCATTCTTTGAAGTGGGGTCTGAGAAAAGCAGGTTGCATTTGATCTTGTCACCACACTGCAGGCAGGAGACTTGGGCTATGCTTTGATGTGGGAGGTCCTTCTGACTATGTGTTGTTTTCATTGGTTAATGAATAAAGAAGCTAGCTTGGCCTGTGTGATATGGGCAGAGTAGAGCTAGGCAGGGAAAACTAAAGTGAATGCTGGGAGAAACAAGGCAGAGTCAGAGAAGCCACATAGCCCCTCTGGAGACAGATGCCAGAACTTTACCCAGTAACCTACAATCATGTGGTGATACACAGATTAATGGAGATGGGTTAGTTTAGGATATAAGAGTCAGCCAGAAATATACTTAAGCTATTGGCCAAACAGTATTGTAAATGATATAGTTTCTGTGTGGTTATTTCAGGAGTCTGGGCAGCCCGAGACGAACAAACAGCTTCCAACTACAATGCTTCAATCAGATGGTCACCACAGGGTGCCTAGTTAAACCTACCTGCTGTGCAATGATGTCACAGGCTGCACACTTATACTAAAAACATGTTCTTTGTATATTGCTAAGAATGACGGGGGCTGCTTAGATGGCTCCGTGGCTAAGGTGTTTCCTGAACCAACATGAGGACCCGAGTTTGGACCTTAGCACCCGTGTGAAAGCTGAATGTAAGAGCACAGGTCCGAAATCCGAGAAATCCGAGTACTGGGGCAGCAAAGACAGGGGAATCCAGGGAGTCTACTGGCGAGCCAGGCTAGCAGGATCAGTGAGCTCCTGGATCAATGAGAAACCCTGTTTCTCTCATATGACAAAGTACCTGAGGAAGACACTCAATGCCCACCTTCAGGTGTGTATTGTGTGCCCCCATACAAATTCATACATGTATGAACATACATATAGCATATTCCCACACAAAATGGTTCTCTGTTTATCTGAAATTCAAACTCAATTGGTAAATCTGATTGATTTTGGGGGTTTGGAACAGGGAACAATTTGACTGCATGACACTGACCCCCATCCCACATTCTTACACGACACCGTTTCGACCTTCAACTGTCCAATAAAATCACCAAGTCACCAGCTAGCTACAAGACCACTGCTCATCAAAGTTCACCTCAGTCAAGGTTTTGTTCATAAAGAAAGTTATCACCAAGTTGTAAATGACAAACCCTCTGCACTGTGTGTGTGTGCGTGCATGTGTGTGTGTGGTGTCGTGTATGTGTTGTGTACATGTGGATGTGGATGCCTGTACCCATGTGCATATATGTAGAAACCAGAAGAAGATCCTGGGTTTCTCCCTCGAGCACTCTCCAGCTTCTCACCTCGGGACAGCCTGGGTGGATAGGCATGCATGGCCCTGTCTGATTTTCATGTGAGTACTTGGGATTCCAACTTAGTTCTTCATGTTGGCACCACTAGCCACCTCCCCAGGCACATCAGTGTGGTCTCGGTTCACTCTTCTTAAATTTATAACTATACTTGTCACTCAAATGGACTTCAACTTTGGACTTTAAGGTTAGTAAGAAAAGGGAAACTTGACTACTGACTGAGAAAACTTCAGCCCATGGAAGCACAATGATTTAACTATTAGCAAGGACTGGACGAGCCCAGGAATATTTGTGTCATGTTCTTAATTCTGAGAGCTAAATGGACGGTACAAGAAAAAAAAAAGTCACTTAACTCCTAAGACCTCAAAAGCACAGAAAACAAAAACAAGAGATTACCATCAAAACTGGAAAGCTTCTGTCGAATAAAACAACCAACTAACAGATTTAAGAAACAACCCACAGAATGGGAGGATGCATTTGAGATACATTTGATAATAGCCAAAACCTGTAAGAAATTTGCATAATGCATGAGTTTTTTTTTAAAAAAAAAAAAAGCAAGGCAAGCAAACAAAAACCCAAATAAGCAAAAGCCCTGAGTAGGGATTTCTTAGAAGAAGATGAATTATGGCCAACGTGCTTATGAGGAAATAACCAATGTCACTAATCATGGGAGATGCAAATCAAGCTCTCCAAGAGATAGATTCTATCACTCTAGTTACAAGGACTGCTGCTAAAAAGAGATAACACAGCACGAACACATATCTATCCTGGAGACTGAACACGTGGTCCCGCATTGCCTGGCATTCTACCGCTGAGCTACACACCCTGTTTAGAAAGAGAACTTCCTTTTTACTGTGGGTGATAATGTAAAATGTTATGCCATTATGAAAACAATAAGGAGATGCATTAAGATTTATTTAAGTAGAAGGACCATATGTGATCCGGCCATCCCAGTACTGGACATCTATCCAAAGGGAATGAGACCCATTCTGAAGAGACTCGTGTGATCTGTTAGTGTCTTAACAACTCTACGTACCGGCTCCCAAATAGAAACTCCCTGACAGTCCAACAACAGGTGGAAAAGGACACTGTGGTGGACATGCAAAATGGATACAATGGAATGCTATTCAGTGAGAGAAAAGGATGACTAATCCTAACACTGAGGAGGCTGAGACAATATTTTCGTGGCACAGATGCCAGTCTGGGCTAGAGAGAGAGAGAGAGAAAGAGAGAGAGAGAGAGAGAGAGAGAGAGAGAGACGCTATCTGAAAGAGTCAGGAAGGATGGAGGGAAGAAAGGGAAGAAAGCAAGGAAGGAAAATGGGAAAGTTCACAGACAGGTGTGAAAATTCATAAAAGAAGTTGAAGTATAACCGTGGTTTCCCAAGACTAAGGATGAACCAGAGGTGGTGGAGACACTGGCTAAAGGGTACAGTACTGTGATAAAAGACAGGGGCAATGAATTCTGCCGTGTCTTCTAAATAACTGCAGAGACTCTTAATAATGGTGAATACTTCCAACTAGGAAGAAAGGATTTTCACTATTCTCATCTCGAAAAAAAAAAAAGAGCAAGTGCTTAAAGTAATAGCTGTACTAATCATTATAGGTTTTATATAATATATATGTGTGTGTGTGAGTGTGCACACATGTGCACATGTGTTGAAATATTAACATCGTAACTCATAAGTATGTACACTTCCTATATATATTGACCAAAAAGACAACCTAGCCCAAACCCCTCTAATGCATGAATGCCCTTCAGATGCATGGCAATGAAGGCCAACATTGCCATTCCCTGCCACAGGCAGAAGCATCCTCCTTATTCCAATGCTCCAACCCCCACACTCTTTTCACATTGCCTTATCGCCAAGTGAAACTGCAGCCGTGGGACTTTGGAATTGTCCTTCAAGCCATATTATCACTTTGGCCTTGTCTCATTCCTGGGGAAACAGTCTGGGCCTCCTTTATCATCTCCAACCTTCTGTGATGCTTTCACCACTGCCCCCCATGCAGTCCAGTAGCTCTCCACCCTTCTGAAGCTCACACCATACACAGGAGAGGCATGCGGTCCGTGTAGCTCTCCTCCCATACAATGCACACACCATACACAGGAGAGGGATGTGGTCTGTGTTTTGCTTTTGTAGTATGTTGTTGGGGCTGGAACCCAGAACTTCATGCATGCTGGGCAAGTGCCCTATCACTGAGCTACAAAGCAGATCTTTAGGAAGGAGCTAAACCGCAAAGAAAAGAAAATCCTGTGTATCGTACTGGTGTGTGCCTGTAATAGCAGGAGATCAAGAATCCTGAGTTTCAAGACTAGACTGAGCTTTAAAACAGAGGATACACAGTACAACTTCATATTAAAAAAGAAAAAAATGCAAACCAAAAATCCAAGGCCTAGGCCCCACCTCGAGCAACTGAATTAGAATTTGTCATGTAGTGCCACTTGGACATCAGGGCTCCGGGAGATCCTGTTATCCAGGTACGACTTCTCTGCCCTTCCTGCTTATTTATACAAGGTAGAACTCCTTAGATCAGCTTGATACTAAACAACCAATAAGCACCAACGTTTCCATTTTGCCTAACAAGGAGAGCCCAAATTTGCAGCCTCAAACACACCCTCCAGGCTTGCCCTGCCCTTCCGTGATGTCATGTTGCCCCTCAGTTGCTGCCCCTTTGCTGACACCTCTCTTGCCAAGGGGGATGGTCTCCTTCACCCACCATAGTGGTCAGATGGCTTCACCTTTGGAGGGCGGCATCTTTTCTGTTTAACCCTATAAATGGTTCCATTTTCCTGTTTTGGAGAGCCAGTTCCGATATTTTTCTCCTGTATCAGAAAGGACTTGACTTAGGGTTCCCAGTTCTCTACAGGACCCTGGGGCAAAGTGTACCTACTACCTAGTAGGCGCTCAACTGTTCTGGAACTCCTTTGCAAGAGGCTTATGAAGTTTGAGTTGGTAGCTTGAAAGCATGATGTCTACCCAGAAGGTTTTCGCTGTAGTTAAAAATCTAATAATCGTTCGCCCTGCTCCTGGAGCTCTGGTGAATAAAGAAGGAAATGATGTAAGATCAGTAGCTGTCTTTCTCAAGCGTCTTTGATCTCCAGCGCCAGGACTGGGCGCTGAAGTTTCCCCAACTATTATGCTGGGGAGGGATGGGTTCCGGCTGCGGAGAGCAGCACCAGTGACCTGGAATAAAGCTGTATAATTAGAGCGTCCATGCATGAGTAATGGTTTTGTTTTCAAATTAAAGCACCGAGTTTGCCCTTGGGAAATTTGCAAAGCTCTCGCTTGTCCGCCTAGGCAGAAGAACTTTGCCACAAGCAAAGCCTGGGAAACTTTTCACAAAGTGTCTAGGTTGTGATGGCCTTGGGCTGAGCCGGCTGAATGGGACACCGGTAGCGGTCCAAAGTTCTTCCATCCTCGCGGGTTCCCCTGAGCAGCAGAAGCTCTTTCTCTGGTGTCCCTCCCAGCAGCTCGGCCATCCCAGCCTGAGGACCTGCGACCCCGGGTCCTCCGCAGCACCTACCTGAGCGCCAGGAACCGCTCGCCCAGCAGCGCCAGTCCGATGCCCAGCAGACTCAGAGCCACCAATCGCCCCATGGCGCGGGACCTGCCCGCGGTCTGGTTCCGGCCTGGCCGGGCTGCCGGGGAAGCTGGGCCGGTTCCCCGCCCCGAGCGCAGGGCCGCGCCCGCTCCCCGCCCCGAGCGCTGGCTCTGCAGCCCAGGCTCCGCCCGGCGCCGCGACCTCGGAGCACAGCCGCACATGCTCACCCTGCAAGCCAACTGAATTGAACTGACTCCTTTCCAAACACCCCGCCAAACCCTGCCGCTGCTGCACCTGCTCAGCGCCCTGAGAAACTTTAGGGTGACCTTTGTGGAGTTTTCTGGGTTTAGTTAAGTTCTGTTGTTTTGGTTAGGCCTTTGGGGGGAATTCTCCCCCTCTTTTTTTTTTTTTTTATTTATTTTTGGTTTTGAGAAGCTAGGAATCAAACCCAGGACCATTTGTCCGAATTAGGCAAATACTGAGCCACATCTACAATCATAGAATAGTTTTTTTGTTGTTGTTGGATATGTGTGTGTATTTAAATACAAATGCATTTAACAGCAAATAATATAGAAAATGTCTTAAACATTATATATTAAAATTGTACTTTTCTTTTTGTTTTATTAAACATTGCATATTAAATATAATATATATATATACCTTTTTATTTTCGTTTGTTTTGAAGACAAAGTCTCATATAGTCCAGGCTGTCAGTGAGTTTCTGCTCCTCCTTGCCTCCATATGCCAAATGCTATGACCCTGCCTAGAATAATATGTTTTGGTTTGTTTTTTTTTTTTAATTTCATATACATGGATGTTTTACTTGCACGTGCGTATGTGTACCACATCCACACCTGGTGTCTACAGAGCTCAGAAAAGGATGTCCAGTACCCCAGAAAGTGTAGCCAGTGTTCTTAATACTCAGCCATCTCTCCAGCGATGACATTTCAAATATTCTTTTCCTGTTTTCTTTTTTTACTTAAAAGTTCTGGACTAACTTCACAAAGAGTTAAAGGTAGAATTACATCCTTCTATATTAAGATTTATGTTAGACTAAACTCCCACAAACTCAGAGTTCATTGAGCATTAGTAAACTTTCTCTTCTTTCTCCCCTTTTCATTTTAATGCTCATATTTATAGATACGTTTTTTATACTCATGAGGAAATAAAAAGGAAGCTCACTCACTGAGATCGGGACAGCTGCTGACTGTAAGTGCATCTGGAATCAGTTTCTCGCCCTTTCCAGCATTTAATCGCTACCCGCAATATGGATGCAGAAGTTAGAACCAGTGATTCTTAAGGAATATCATTCTTTGACCGTGTTTTATTACTGTAGCCTGGGCTGACTTTGAATCTGAAGCTTTCTTGCCTTACCCTCAGGAGGATTCTCAGCATGTGCTGCCACAACAGGCCAATCTTCTGGTTTGTAACCAACCATTAAGGAAAAGCAGATGCCAGTTTGTACCTGGGCCCTCACCAAAGGGAAAAGAGGAAGATCTCTCTGCTCCAGGCTTCTGTAGCCAGCCCTGAGGGAGCCTGTGCTGCATCCAATGGCTGATGGCGAGCTGAACAGTTGTCCTTCCTAAGCCGCAGAGGCTGCACACACTCTCTGCCACAGTTACCTTTGCAGAGTAATGCTTGCTAAAGCACACACTTAGGTGCTTGGGATTGCAAAAGAGACCAGCTGCACTGAATGTGATTACAGAAGTGTTTTAAAAATGAGTTTAAATGCCACAGGGATATAGTAATGCCACACTCCATCACATCCTGGCATGGGAGCCACTTTTTGCCCTTAGTAACACCCTTGTGTTAGGTGTGATCTTTAACACATCAAGTAGAAAGTTCTAGGAGCATTCTTTCAGATGAAGACAAAGGGCCAGGGTTGGTGACTGAGCGCAAGCTCACTCTCAGGCTGCGGCAGAGACTGGAGAATACTGGGTTTAAAACTAGTCTAGACTAGATAAAAAGATGTTTATAGAAAAAAAACTGAAATAAGGATAAACATGTTATTTGTAGATACTTTTAACAACTATAATGAGCTACGAAGCTTCTGCTTCCTTTGGTAACAAGGTTTCACTGGTGCTGTTTTACCTTCGTTAATGAAGAAAATGCAAATTTTCCTTTGAAATCAGGTGGTTTCCCCCTTCATCCAAAATTATCAAATTCTGAAATTCTTCCCGTTTTTCTTCCTTCCTTCCTTCCTTCGTTCCTTCCCTCCTTCCCTGTGTCTTTCTTCCCCTCACAAGCATCCTGACTCTAAAATATACTGCCAGATCCTTCTGAATCATTGATGTACCCATCAATGTAAGTGATGAAATCTGACATGAGACATATGGCTGACTGGATAGACAGGTATGGAGTTCTACCATCTGTGACATGAATCATCAGGAATGGAACCTCACAAACACGACCAGTATTTAGAAAGGTGTGGTGCTATTACCTAAGTCCTTGGCTTAAGTCTGAGAGTTCATTCAAAGATTCCTGGGTAGTACATAAAAATATGTCTCATATAATATGAGACATGAACTGGCAGAACATCTTCCTACATGTCCTTAAAATAAAGTCACAGATCATGAAGTTTACCCACTTCTGTGATATTCTTAATGTCTAGAGAGATACCAATAAGTAGATCCTTATAGATTCTCTCGGCAAGCCCAGATTTGCCTTCACTATGTTTCCGGACAACAGCTGGGAATCAGGAATCCACTGGCTGACTTTAGTCAGCATGGAACACTTTGATGGCTTGCCCTGGGAACAACATTCTGGCTGGAGCTCGGCACACATCTCAGAGTCTCTGAGAGAAACCATGTTTTACCTACTTAGTTTGAAAAACTTGTTTTAGCTATATGTGTTTGTGTAGACATGTATGTGTGCAGATATCCATGGAAGTCAGGGAGGGCATTTGATCCCCAAGAGTGGAGTTGCAAGTGGTTGGGAGGCACCCACTGTGTTTGCTGGGACCAAGCTCTGGGTCTCTAAAAAAGCAGCAAGTGCTCTTAAGCATTGTGTCGTTTCAGCCCGGCTCTGCTTTGATTCTGATCATTCTGTACTCCTCGTGGGGACAGTACTGTTCACCACACTCTCTTTCAGAATGCTGCAGGGTGAAGCAGTTTCTCTTGAAGAAGTTCCCATAAGTAAACATAACCATTAGGCATAACCACCAACATTTGTCATAAGCAATAGTTGTTGTTGTTTATGGTTTGGACATCAGAGACCCAGCTTCTGCACTGTAAGAGTGCTGATTAATTATTGAATTTTTGGAATAACTTAGCTATCCTTTCAGTTGTTGGGGATTATAAAACAATACCAAGAAAGTAGTCCCTGTTTCATGTGGTTTCTGACTACCAAATAACCAAGTTACTCAAAATAATCCAAACTTGTTTCAGGACTAGCCTGTGTGGACGAGTCCTGCTGCTCCATCTGCAACAGTGTTTCCCAGTGGCGTGGCTGCTTTGTAACTAGAAATGTGTTGGCCTTAAGCAAAATTTCAAAAAATAATAATACCCTTTTACCAATGCTTCTCAGCTTTTGTGTAGGAAAGGACAGGTTTTTTTTTTTTTTTTGCCTTTGTAAAACACAATGACTGGGAAAATGAAGTAAAATCTCAGACACCTAAAATATAAGCCCAAATCTTTCAGTTGATACAACAGATATAAATTATTTTATCTCATTTCCATAATAGTTCCTAAACATTAGCCCTCAATTTTTCATGCTTATCTCACTGTGAGCCAGAAACAACGGGTTCACAGACTAAAATGGTCCTGGTAGCACACTGCCTTTCCTGACCATACTTGCAAAGTTCTGTCCCATTGTGGCCTTTTGTGGTCTTTCGTAGAGTACTGTTATATGTACAGTTGACAGAGGTTTGTGGAGAGGGCCTCACGATTATGGTCATTTATGAAATGTGTGACAGGAAGTTTGTTACCCTATAACTTTCTTCTCCTTTTTCTTTTCTTGCCTATGTTTCAAAAAGGGAGACATATTTTTGTGTGTGTGTGTGTGTACATTGAAAATATATTATAAAGAGGTGCTTATTACAGAAAGAGAAACATTTGCCTTCTCAATACTTTAGTCCAGGGCTTCATAGAGGGTAAAAGATATCTCCCTGCAGCAAGGCTATTTTCCAGTACATTAGAAAGTAAAACCTAATGTGCTTGAAATTTAGGCTTTTCCCCCAGCACTAGAAAAAAATAAGAAAACAAGAAATGTTATAACTGAGACATAAAGATCATCACAAAATACATAAAAATGTTTTTAATCAACTCACGGTTACTGTCTAGGGGTCTAGATCAGGTTCATCTTCTCTCCTAGTTAAAGAGTTAAGAGGAAGGAAAACCTTTGAGCACAGCAGAAAGTCTCAAAGGCAGCAGTAGAGTCAGGTGGTGGAGCAGGGCTTTTATCCAGGGTAAGGAAACACACACAGACACAGCAAGGTACACAAGGAGAAGACCTCTCCTCTGCAAAGTAGAAGGGGGGGCTCACTCCAGAGCCAAATCTGCTCTTTCTATGAGGACGCGGAGACTTAAGAGTTTGGGACGTCTTTTTCTCTCTCCAATAAACACGGGGAACTTGGAAGACCCCCAATTTGGGGATAAACATGCTGTCATCTAGCCTTGAACTTGTCAGCATGGGCAGGGATCCTACAGGAGAGAAACCCACCAATCCTTTAGGCCTTCATCTCTGGTCATGAGTGCGTTGTAGGAGCTGTGGGCTGCATTCCAGCTGCCCAGCTCCCAGATGCCTGGCTAGTTTATGTTCCGAAATAACAACACACAAATGTATTCTTTTAAACACTGCTTGGCCCATTTCTAATAATGTGTGTAGCACCCTTAGGTGCACTTACCAGGAAGATTCTAGCCTACGTCCATCCTGGGTCCGAGTTTCCTCGCGTCTGCCCAGGAGAGGGGAGCATGGCGTCTGAGTTCACTTCCTCTTCCTCCCAGCATTCTGTTCTGTTTACTCCACCCACCTATGTTCTAACCTATCAGGGCCAAGCAGTTTTGTTATTAATTAGCCAATGACCTTCCTCTATCATTTCCCCTTTTTCTGTTTAAACAAAAAAGGAGGGTTTAACTTTAACATAGCAAAATTACATATAACAAAACAGTTATAAAGCAATATTTACAGTTACAATATTTATATCTATTTTATCTTTTATCATAACAAAGGAAAACAATTATAACTATCTATCTATTCTTCAACTGCATCAAGGACTCCAGAAGGATATAATATTAACTAAGTAAACAAGAAATAAGCAACTTTTAAAAACTCTAGAAATCACAGAGACATCTCGCTGCCTGGACCGTCACCCAAAGTTCCTCTGTACCGTTGGGGCATCCATCTTCAGCCTACAGGCCCATAGTTTCCAGCAGACATTTCAATGAAGCAGGAAATTTCAAAGGCAGTTCAGTCTCTATCTGCTGTGTCCTGCATAATGTCTTACAGACTCTTTCATGAATCAGGAACCCCGATAGATCATCTCACCTTTAGGCAAGTTCAGCAGTCCTCTCTCTGCGGGTTCTCTGTGTCCAGTTTATGCAATAGTCCAGGCAAGAGCAGTTTCTTGCCCAAATGGCTATCAAACTCCATAAGGATCCTCTTTGATGCCCATCTTCCTCTTGAAGTAGATTGGTGCTGCCAGGAGCAGAGTGCCTCATTGTCATGAAAAGCCCTAAATTATTAAAACATTAAATGTCCTATTTTGTAGTCTTTGAAAGATATGAAGAATGTCTATCTAAAATATATCTATGTACATCTAGAAAATCTAACTAACATAACTACAAGCTTGATTATTATTAATGATTATCCATTAGCAACCTATTTACATTACATTTTTAAATAAACTACACAGTCACAATACCTTAATCAAGATCAGAAATACATATACACATAACAAAATTGATTTTAAATTTAAATCACTAAAGCAAAATCCATATCAATGCAAATTATTCATACCTCTATCATATCCCCCTTTAAATGTAAAAGAACAGTTATAAACAATATTTGGGAACATGGTACAGTTTTTTCTCTCCAAACTGCTTCCTGCTGAATGGGGGCACTGTTATTCAGGTCTTTTATGGTATGACCTGTCTGTTAAGTTCATCTCAGTCAGCAGTTGAGTGAAGTATTTTTGAAGGTGTTCACAGCAACCCTTCAGGAGGGTGTGGTCCATCATACCATATTGGGATAGAAGCAATCCATAGAGTCTCATCCTCTGTGAAAACAAAAGAAGAAACTCTTTTCCAAAGTATCATATCCTTAGATCCAAATTCTGAAGTCAAGGTATTTTCAAAATATCTATTTGGATTAGTTCAGCAGCATTTATAAACAAATATCTTTTAGCATCTGTTGCTCTTTCCTCAGCATTCAAACAATTCAAACAGAGCATAATAGTATCAAGATTTTCTGTGTATTTTCCATCTTTGTGTGGCTTTATTTTAACCTTTATTTCATTTATTTTTACTTTTTGCTTTTTGAGACAGGTTCTCCGTATATCTTTGACCTGGAATAAAACTCTGTAGACCAGACTGTCCTTGACCCCTCAGAGATCTGCCTGTCTCTGCCTCCCAGGCATTGGGATTAAAGGTGTGTGCTACCACACCTTGAAGTCACAGAGGTCAATCTCTCTCTGCCTCCCAAAGGTTGGAATTAAAGGTGTGTACTACCACACCTAACTACTCTCTTCCTTTTTTTTTTGTTTTTTACTTTAAGAACTTTAACTTTTAGCCTGCATATATTTTTTTTTTTTTTTTTTTTTTAATTTTTCGAGACAGGGTTTCTCCGTAGCTTTTGGTTCCTGTCCTGGAACTAGCTCTTGTAGACCAGGCTGGCCTCGAACTCACAGAGATCCGCCTGCCTCTGCCTCCCGAGTGCTGGGATTAAAGGCGTGCGCCACCACCGCCCGGCGCCTGCATATATTTTAACACACTGTAAATCATTTCAAAGTTTTCTTTGTTTTTGACGCCCTCTTTACTGTATCTCTCTCTTTTTTTTTCTGACCACATGAGTCTTTAATTTACCAAGCAATCTCAAGACTAAAGCCGTGGCTTTGACGGCTGGATCCAGCCCATTTCTTAGCTTTCCAGCCTCATGGTAGAGGTACCAGCTGTAGCCATGTTTATCACCACAACTCTATGGCGTTTCAAGGTCCTTGCCAGCAAACAAGTTACAATACTCAAACGCTCTCTCTGTAGCTGACCTCCTGCCTCAAAGAGTCAGAGTTTGCCCTGGCAGGACGGCCTACAAAGCCGGCATTTATAAACAACACAACGTTTTTTCCTGCTATGGCTGTAAACCAAAAAGCATGCGTTCAGCTTTTCATCAACACCATTTAAGTGTTTCGTGGCAGGACCTATAAAAAGAGCTGCAAGGTTTTGCAGCTAAAGCTGAGTCAGGAAGCCTCAGTGCTTGCTTGCCTCTAGCAAGCAGAGCAGACCCAAGAAATTGCTGCTACCAGGAAAACATGCTTTTACTCTATTCTTTCCCAAGCCTTCTCAGGTTTTATGTGGATACGGTTGTCCACACGTTGGGGGCCATTCTGTTGTAGGAGCTGTGGGCTGCATTCCAGCTGCCCAGCTCCTGGCTGCCTGGCTAGCTTATGCTCCGAAATAACAACACACAAATGTATTCTTTTAAACACTGCTTGGTCCATTTCTAATAATGTGTATAGAACCCAAAGGTGCGCTTACCAGGAAGATTCTAGCCTACATCCATCCTAGGTCGGAGCTTCCTCGCGTCTGCCCGGGAGAGGGGAGCATGGCGTCTGAATTCACTTCCTTTTCCTCCCAGCATTCTGTTCTGTTAACTCCACCCACCTATGTTCTAACCCATCAGGGCCAAGCAGTTTCGTTATTAATTAGCCAATGACCTTCCTCCATCATGAGGTGTGAGGGAAAAACCTGGAAGTTTGCTACTTTTTTAAAAAAAATCTATCTATGGCCCCCTCTTTCTATTTGTCTGCCTAGCAAGGATCTGTCTAACTCCTAGTTCTTCAATAGCAGGTTAAAAAAATAAACCTGCTTGTAGAAATCAAAGCATACATAAATATAAACTACAGTGTGATATACTAGTTGTGAAATAATTATTTATTGAAATTAGTTATTTCTAGTAAGCAGTGGCCCAAGTTTCAAGCTAATATTTTCATTGGATAAATATATTTTATAATATATATTCGTAAATTAATTTAGAAATTTGAAAGTCAGTCTTGAAGGTTTTTGAGCATTTGAAGCTTGGCCAGAAAGTACATGTGTCCCCTGAGGCTCAAACATATTTCTTCATGTCTGTCTTTACCTTTTTCTCTTTCCAGTATTTTCAGCTCTTCAAACTCCCAAACTCATTTGAGTTAGACTTCATATCCTTGTATTCTAGGAGGGAGATATAGATATGTGTCAGTGTGAACTAGAAAACACAATTTTCATTGTCCAGGGCTATGTAGTTCATGGGCATTCATAAAAATATGTACACTCCCTTTAAAGTCTTTAATGAGGATTCAGCTCAGGACCAACTGAAGTAACAGTTACAACAATTATTTACTGAGCACTTCCTATTTCATTCGCTACCTTGTTTAATTAGGTATTTCTGCTATTTCTCATTTTTAAGTGAGAGAAATGAGGCTGAATATTAAGAATAAAGACGAGGGTTATACACCTGGAATGCAGTGGACCCAATATAAATGTCTTAGTTAGGGTTACTATGCCTGTAATAAAATAGCATGACCAAATTTGGGGAGGAAAATGGTTATTTGGTTTCCACATTTCTGGTGTAGGAAGTCCTTCTGTATATGTGTTGCTTTTATTGGTTAATGAATAAAGAAACTTCCTTAGCCTGTGATAGGGCAGAGTAGAGCTGGGTGGGGGGGGGGGGAACTAAATTGAATGCTGGGAGAAAGAAGGCAGAGTCAGAAGGCGGCAGGTAGCCGTAAGAGGGGAAAGACTCAAGCCGTTTGCTGGAAACTTGCTGATAGGCCACGAGCCTCGTGGTAAAATTTCCTGAATCCAGAAAACGAACAAACAGTCCCTGCCTACACATTACTGTTGCCTATTAAAGGAAATCAGGAAGGATCCTGGAGGGAGGAGCTAATGCAGAGGCCAAGCAGAGGTGATTATTATAGGCTTGTACACCACTCTCAGCCTACTTTCTTATAGAACCTAGGACCATCAGCCCAGGGATGGCACCACCCAGAGTGGAGGCATCAGTCATTAACTAAGAAAATGCCTTATAGACTTGCCTACAGTCCAATCTTGTGGAGACATTTTTTTCTCCTCCTCACTGATAACTCTGACTTGTATTGAGTTGACACAAAACAAGCCAGAACAAAAAGGAAATTAATTTTCAGACCCTAGTCTACCATGGCTATGTTTTTTTTGCTATTCGTGGTAAAAACAGACAAGAATGAGCAAGAACCGAGAACTGCAGAACGTGACCTCATGTCAGCGCACCTGGAGACATCCTCTAGTTAGGCTTCCTGTGTTATGTGTTCCTCTCCCTGCTTTCCTTAATTTCCTTGCTATTTATTATGTTCTGTTTCTCCAAGCAGACTTCCCATTAGAGAAGAGAGAGAGAGAGAGAGAGAGAGAGAGAGAGAGACTGTCAGGCTTCATTCCAGCTTCCATTTCAGGAAATGAGACTTTTGGTTTTGGTTTTTAAACATGCATGGATGCAAAACTACACAAAACTTTTAAGGAATTGGAACAACCATTTGCCAAAACTGAACAAAAACAGAAACAAATCATAGATGATGACACGGGATGAAACGTGAGATCATTGAGCTAACTGAAATAAGCCAGGCGCAGGACAAGTAATATTGCTCCATGTGTTAGATGTGAAATTTACAGCAGCTGAGTGCAGAGAGGAGAAGCGAGGTTATGAAGTAGGGGAAAGGTCCATCCATGGGTCCTAAGGTACAGTTAGATAGGAGCAAGATGTTCCGTTGTGTTATTACACAACAAGGTGACTGTAGATAACAGTTGTACGCTATAGGACTCAGAACACTTAAGGAAGTGTGTGTGTTGAGAGCTGATTATCTCAGCCCTGAGGTGCATGTTATGAAATGTGTACATATACCAGAAAACCACATGGTACATCATTAATATGCAATTATTACACTTCTATGGGTTAGTTTAAAAACAATTTTTTTAAGAGTAAGAGCTTCAATGAGTCAATAAAAAATTTGTTAGGATGTGTGTCTTTAGGACTGACCTCACAGCTTGAATCGGGTCCTCTTTCTGATGTTTTCTCTGGAACAGAGAGTTAAGAAGCATGTGGTTCGGTGACTGGAGCTCTTATTTATGGTGCCTGACTCCTTCATGGTCTTTGTCATGCATGTTAGAGTGAACTGAATCACAAGGTGTGAAATCCCTTGTCAAGCCTGGAGTGTTAGAGAGTCAGAACTTTCCAGTGTTCTGGGGATTCCTACGCGATGCTGCAGACAACCTCGACCAGAAGAGATAAAGGCGGGTCTCTGAAGAGGATCTTCGGGCTTGTCTCTGTAGAGATCCCTTTCACAGCCCCATATTCTCTTCCTCTCCTTCCCTCTCTCTTCTCTCTCCCTCTCCTCCCCCTTCCCATTCTTCATTAAACTCCAGGTTACTGGGAAGCATCTCCAGCTTCCTTTAAGCCCCATTTTGATTAGATCTCTTTGGATTACACTGTTTCTGTCTAAAGCTCGCCCTCCCACCATGAAGTCCCATCAAGGCTTCGAAGCCTTTTCATTATACTAATCCTCACTGAAGGGAATTTTCTGTCAGTTTCCTATGTGGAAAGACTGCTGGAATATTTGTTTTATCATATTTTATAACAAAGTTAATTTCATGGAGAGAAAAAAAAAAGACAGAAGATAGCCTCACCAAAAAGAGGAGTCATTTCAAAGCTAAGCTCTCTGTAAGGAAAGTAGCTGACCAGTTAACACAGGGCTATTTCAGGTTTTCTTCCATTGTGTAATATTTAAGGCAGAGAATACATGATACACATCTGTGACATCAGCATTCAGGAGGCTGAGCTCAGCTGGAGGATTGTCTGAGGTAAGCTTGGTCTTTGCAACAGTGAGATGCTGTCTGAAAAGGGAGAAAAGAATGCAGGCTGAGGGAACTTCAATGACGGGCTAGTTGAAACTGGCCTGGACACTTAGGAAATTGGCTCTCTCTAAGGCTAACTTATCTGGGAGGGTCTGATAATCCCCATTGTTTCATCTTGGAGCTTGGAGTTTGGGCCTGTAAATCCTTCTGGACTTTTAGCCCAGTCTGCTAGAGCCGTAGTGCAGGAGTTTAGTCCAGAGCCATAGTCTCTGGCACAAAATCTATATTCCTTGTTAACCTTGTGTATCTGTGTTTATGGAGGGGAAGCTGGGGGTGCACACACATGTGAAAGTCAGGAGCCAGCTTGTAGGAGTCCATTCTCTCCTTCTATTCTCCTTCTACGGTTTGGGTCCTGAGGACCGGATTTGGGCTGCCAGGCTTAAAGTCAGGCGTCTTTAATCACTGAGTTATCCTAACTGTTCAAGGTGTGGTTTTATTTTTTTGTTTTTTCTGGTTCTGAGACTTAAGCTCAGGTCCCCACGCCTGTCAGGCAAGCTCTGGCACTAAGTGATATTCTAGTATCTTCCTCATCTCCCGCTTTAATCCCCCCACTCACCCACCAGCTTTCAAAGATCCTTATACCCCGGACACCATAGCCATGCAGAAATCCCCTATCTGTTTAACATTTCTAAATTCCCTTGAACTTTTTGTGTTGTCACTACCAGGGCACTTCCTCATCTGTCCTGGAAGGTTCTAGGTCCTAGCCTTTTAAGTTAGTCATGTAGGTCAGAAAAACAGGGGAAAGCTTCAGGGCTTCAGGGAAAGTCTGCTTAGGTGTGTGTTGAGCTCCAGAACCAGGCCAGAGGGCACCCAGTTCCACGCTTTTAAGTCCCAGAGCAAAGGATTGCCCTTGTGTAAGACATTTATATCCAAGTTGTCCCTTCATATGTCTGGGGAGTTTCGATCCAGGACCCTTCCTCTATATACACACAACCCTAAATCTGCTGAAAGTCAATTTCCCTTCTATAAAATGCTACTTTCTTAACCTACAACCTACAAGCATCCTTTGGTGTACCTTCCAATCACCTGCAGATTTCTGGTAATGCCCAATACAGTGTAAACGGTTTACAGATAGCTGTATTGTATTGTTCAGGGGGTAATAAAGAAAAAAAATATTTTGTATCTCTAGTTGATAGGATTCATATATGTAGACCCCACAGATATGGAGGGCCAGATGTGTATGAGGCCAGCAGAATATTCTAAGTACATGCATTTTCCTTACATTCTAAGGACCACTGTGTACTCTCACCTAGTAAGAATTAGTAAACAGACAAACAAAAACTCTTCTGGTAATTTGTTTAAGTAGCTGAGTGGTCTACACGATGCGTTAATTCCCTCTTTGGATACTAACCAGAGCATTGCTTTGCTCTGACCAACAGCTGACTCATATGGACTGCTTGGTGGCTCCCAGCTGGCTTCAGCATGCAGCGGAAAGGACCCTGAGTATCAGGGTTTGCGGACTGAGTCAAGCCCTACTGGAGGAAGCAGCTGAGAGACAGGTGAGATGGATAGATAAGCAGGGACTGGGCTTGTGGACAGTACCGGTGACGGGTGGCATTTGACTGTTGCCTGGAAGGCCAGCTCTGCACTGTAATGAATGGAAGCTGGGGTCAGGTGAGGGGCAGCGGACCCAAACCATCAGGGACTCTCTGGTTGAAGACAATGATAGGAAGACAGGAAGCTGTTCTTTCAGCTGCTCTGTTTCCGCCACACATCCTCTGCAATGTTAGCAGACTGCACATGAGCAACTTTGAAGCGCTATTTTTGGAGTTTGTGTTTGTCTTTCATTTGCTTTTTCCGGCAGAAGTGTTTTGCTATTTACTATCTCAATTTTAAGCCTGGTGTTTGTTGTTTTTGTTTTTTAATATTTGTATTTCACAGAAGCCAGGGAGCTTTAAGCTGTCCACCAGCCTTAAGAGGAAGGTGAGCTCATTCTTGGCATAAGAGTTAGATGAGGCTTTTTTCTTATCTCAAACACACAGAGTCCTTTTCCTCTGTGTTGACTTAATACTCCCCCCTTAAAGAGAACGGCCTTTTACATGTATTAGCACTCGTGGATGACATCGCTATCCTCTGGCTCGTCAGTTTCTGTGCATGATAGGGTAATTCGCATGGCAGCCTCTGGCATATCACCCAAATTGCCGAGCTCTGAGTGTCCCTTTCTCTTTAATGCGTGCATTTAATCTTGCTTAAGCCCCATCTCCCTTGTTCCACTGAATCACAGCTCCCAATGGCCTCAAAGGTTCCCTAGCTTGGGGAAACTCTAGGCTCTCCACTTTTTCCTCCATTCCCCTCCCTATTTTCCCTTTTTCTTTCTCTCCTTTCTCCTTGCACTCTTCCTTCATTATTTCTGTTTGGTTTGTTTTAGTTTTTGAGACAAGAGTCTCACTATGTAGCCCTGGCTAGCCTGTAACTCATTCTGTACAAAACTGAAAAGCTTCTCATTTTCTTGGTGTTCAGTGAACACTGAAGGATGCTTACCTACAAATACTTCCATTAGCCTTCCCTTGGCTAGGTTCCTTATAGCTAACATCGTGACTACATAGGAGAAGATATTATCTTTCTCAGGCTTGGTTCTGTCACTCAGAACCAAGAGCACTGGCATATTGAATGTAAAATTCAGCATCCTAAATACCAAGTTCCTGGTCTCCAGGGTGTTGCAAGGCTATTTCTTGTGCTTAACATGTTTTTACATGTATTTGCAGCACATAATTTGGTAATCCTATAGATGTTACTTATCAGGGTAAACAATGAGCTTCGTTGTTTTATTTATTAAGATAATAAAGTGTCTAGCACAATTGGTTTTGTTTTGTTTTGATTTGTTTTTCCAAGCGCAAGGAAATCACACTTTGTTTCAAGAAGAACCATCCAAGTTTGAGTCTCAGATAGTCTTTCCCAGCTCTGGGTTTGACCTTCTCTTATAGCCCATATCCAAAGCCTGCGTTTCACAATCAATCTGCCTACGGGTTCTCTCTGGAAAGCAAGCAGGAGAGTAGTTTCTCAAGAGGAATTCTGTCTCTACTTCCTCGAGTTGTGCAAGCTTGCCTCTGACTGTCGTTGGACAATTTGGTCTTGTGTGAGCATAGCTCCTCACCCCACTGCCCACTCTGAACGCTCTTGCTTCCCTCTTTATTGCTCCTAAAGCCACCGTCAGATGATTCAGCCTTCGCCATGATAGTACTGTCAAATACAAATAACTCTCACCATCGGTGCGGAAATCACAGTCTGAACCTTGAGTGTGTCCTTTGGCTTACTGCCTTGTACAAAGATCTCACGCGGGACAGGGGGTAGAAATGGCAGTGCAGGTGGACTAACTCTGTCACGCCTGTGTTTCGAGGAGCGAGAGTTAGCAGGTTGTTGACCCTGTTGATGGAATGCAAAATGGACACACACGAGTTCACAAGGATTTTCTCATTGTTACCTACACAAGTAATACACAAACACTTTGACACTGCAGAATCTTTAAAGGCAACTGATTAAAAAAAAAAGTCTGTTAAACTTTTCTAGAGTAAATCACAGGCTTTTGTTTTGTTTCATGGCTCAGTCTCACTTGGCCCAGGCTGAGGGTGCCTTGAACTCCAGCCTCCACCTACCAAGTGTTGCCCCCATGCCCAATTCCACATGTATCATTTACTGTGTTACATTCTATTTTCTTATTACCATTTAAATCTTATATAATTGTATGTATACACATATACTTACAAACACATGTGAAAATATCTTTGATTTTTTTAAAAATAATTTATTAACATTATAGAGTATAAAAGTTAGTTTTCATATTTAAGGCAAAAATAGCAAAACTTATAGTTCTCTTACTAAGAATATCATAACTGTAACAATTGTTAAACAAAACCTTTTAAATTAATATTAAGTCTAATTTATAAACATAGTTATCTAGATTTGTGTTAAATTGTATTAACTAAACCAATATTTCACTTTTAAATTCTACATTTAGCAAACAATATTTTCCTGAGTAATTAGGTAGTTCATATATTAAATAAATTATATATATTAGGGATATGATTCTTTTGTTTTAATTTATTTATTTATTAAAGATTTCTGTCTCTTCCCCGCCACCGCCTCCCATTTCCCTCCCCCTCCCCCAATTACGTCCCCCCCCAGTCTGAAAAGCAATCAGGGTTCCCTGACCTGTGGGAAGTCCAAGGAACCCCCACCTCCATCCAGGTCTATTAAGTTGAGCATCCAAACTGCCTAGGCTCCCACAAAGCCAGTGCGTGCAGTAGGATCAGAAACCCATTGCCATTGTTCTTGAGTTCTCAGTAGTCCTCATTGTCCACTATGTTCAGAGAGTCCGGTTTTATCCCAGGTTTTTCCAGACCCAGGCCAGCTGGTCTTGGTGAGTTCCCGATAGAACATCCCCATTGTCTCAGTGTGTGGGTGCACCCCTCGCGGTCCTGAGTTCCTTGCTCGTGTTCTCTCTCCTTCTGCTCCTGATTTGGACCTTGAGATTTCAGTCCTGTGCTCCAATGTGGGTCTCTGTCTCCTTTCATCGCTTGCTGAAGGTTAATATTCAGGAGGATGCCTATATGGAGAAAGGGGTACACTCATCCATTGCTGGTGGGAATGCAAACTTGTGCAACCACTTTGGAAAGCAGTATGGCGGTTTCTCAGGAAATTCGGGATCAACTTACCCCTGGACCCAGCAATACCACTCTTGGGAATATACCCAAGAGAGGCCTTATCATACAACAAAAGTATATGCTCTACTATGTTCATAGCAGCATTGTTTGTGATTGCCAGAACCTGGAAACAACCTAGATGCCCTTCAATGGAAGAATGGATGAAGAAAGTATGGAATATATACATATTAGAGTACTACTCAGCAATAAAAAACAAGGACTTCTTGAATTTTGCATGCAAATGGATGGAAATAGAAAACACTATCCTGAGTGAGGTTAGCCAGACCCAAAAAGAGGAACATGGGATGTACTCACTCATATTTGGTTTCTAGCCATAAACCAAGGACATTGAGCCTATAATTAGTGATCCTAGAGAAGCTAAATAAGGAGAACCCAAAGGGATATGATTCTTAAATTCTCTCAATGATTCTTTGATATTTATGAAGCAAACATATTCATTTAAAATCACTGATGTCAATAAAATATTTGATAAGATATTCAAAATTAAAACCAAAAAACTATTATTCAAGTAAGGTACCATTCTACAGTACCAATGAATACTTATTGTTGGGATAGAACAGATGTCCAGTTTTTAAAAATATGTATTTTTATTGTTTTTAAAGTATGTGTCTGTGTATAGGTTTTTGTACATGAATGTGGGTACCTTTGGAGTTCAGAGAAAGAGTGTCAGATTCCCTGGAGCTGGAATTACAATCAGCCATAAGCTACCTAATATTAGTGCTGGGAACAGAACCCAGAGCTTTGCAAGAGCAATGTCCTCTCTATCGCTGAGCCATCTTTCCAGGCCCACATATCCAAATTTTAAACATAAAATTCTTGATAATGCAGGTTATTTACTGATATTTACATATTTATTTCAAGTGTTCTTATGGGTTGATGATAAATAAAAATAAGGTCATTACATGATTTTTTTTAGGTTATTTTGCTATACTTGGGAAATGCTTGGATCAGAAAAATCTAGAATCTTTTTTCTCCCACCAAAACTTTTCTAATTTTTAAATTATTATTATTATTGTGTGCATATGTATCTATGACATGTGTTACTATGGATGCTTGCATGCCAGAGTGAACATGTAAAGATTAGAAGACAATTTTCTCATCTGTAGATCCTAGCTTCTGACTTTTATACATGTGTATTTATGTGGGAGTGAGTGTGTCTAGAGCCAGAAAACAAGAAAGGAGCCTGCCAGGCAGGGAAAGAAGGCTTGTGGTGGCATGTGTGGTAGACAACAGAACACATATGTGATACGAAAGTTGAAATGGCAATACTGGAGGGTAGAACCTTTTCAATGGGGATGGGAGTGGGGAGATGGGGAGAGGAATGGCTTGGGGAAAGGGTCAGCCAAGACTAGAAATCTCTGAGAAAGCTTTAAGTAAGCCTACTATTTTTGTAAGCAAATTTAAAAATGCTTGTTATAAGAATTTGTCTGGAAGTACTATGTATGGAAGAATAAAACACTCCTAGAAGCTGCAGGTTATTAAATGAGAACACTTACACTAAGGGTGGGCTACCTCCTTATGAGTTGTTATCAGAGATCCTTGTGAGGTCCTGAAACTGATGTAGGCTACTAATTGCTGATTAGACCTACATATCTTGACCTTAATACTAAAGAGATCACATGCTTTGGTTGCAGAACATAAAGATAGGAAATTGGAACTGAGATAACTGGCAGTTTTCTCCCTGCTACATGGACTGACTGGGGCAGGGCAGGGTGAAGGGTGTTATCAATAACAGTACACAACTATAGATCCTGTGTTCTACACTACTGATCTACCAGAATAGATCTGTCCACTTTCTATGGAATAATCCTTTTGCACACTGTGGAGATTTGTCCCTTGGATTGGTTTAATAAAGATGCTGACTGGACAATAGCTAAACAGTAAAGGAAAACTGAAAATACTGGTAGAAAAATGGATGGGCTGGGGAGTATTGAGCAGAGACAGAGAGAAACAAGATGGGGATGCTGTCCTGAGGAAAGGTACCAAGCCATATCACAAAGCATAGCTAAGAAATATGGGTTAATTTATAATGTAAGAGTTATCTAGTAGTAAGTCTGAGCTATTTCCGGAGTATTTGTAATTAACACAAGCCTCTGTGTGGGACTTGAGACAGGCCACTGGGAAAGAAAAGTTGCCTACACCCAGTGGTGCACTTATGGCATAAAGTAGCTTGTAGTTTAAATAAGAAACATTCCTCCAAAGCCTCATGTATTTGTTCCTTTGTGGGTTGTGGCTGTTTGAGAAAATATGGAAACTCCAGAAAGTGTAGACATGCTGAAGGAAGGATGTCCGTATGGAAAGGCTTTGTCTCACTTCCAGTTTGCTCTCTGTTTCCATGTGTGGTTGAGATGTGATTTCTCAGGTCCCTACACCTGCTTCCATGCTTTCATCACCGTTAGGGACATCCAGCCCTGCAGAATCACAAGCCAAGGCAAACTCTTTCTTAGGTTGTCTTTGGTCATGGTATTTTATCACAGTGACAGTACAACAATTAGTATAGTAACTGGCAGTCTTTTTTAAAATTTTGATTTGATTTGAGGGCCACTCAAATAGGAAGGAAAGCATGCTTGGTACCGTAAAGATGATCAGAAAAACTGTGGCTTGGGAGGTCTTAGGCACTAGGGGGTGGCTAGTATTATTGTTTTGTAAAATAGTCATATTGTGGCCCTCAAGGATGGCTATGGTTTCAAGGATGGAGTCTTTAGCTCATGTGGTTGCTGTCTGACTTTTGCAAAGCACATGCTTGCATTTCTTTGAACACACTATATCAAGGAAACACAACAAACCAACACTTTCTTCTCTAGGCTTGAGTGACTTTTGTCTGCAATCCCAGCACCCATGACACTGAGGCAGGAGACTTGCTGCAAATTCAAGATGAGGCTGAGGACTGAGTGAGATCAAGTCTTGAAACAGAATAGAACACCTTAAACAATTCTCTTAATCTCCACTACTGTCCTAGTTGACAAAGCCTCCAGTAGATTCTTGACACCTTTCCCTGTCTATTCTGCTCTCAGTATTTTTATTTCTCTGCTGTTGACAACATTGTTGAATCTCTAAGCGTTTCAATTCCACCATTTCCTTGCGATGTTCTTCCTTGAATATTAGGAAACTTGCTTTCTCCCCTCATTCAGACCTCCATTCTGAAATGTCTGCCTATCAGAAAAAGAATCCCTGGCCATCTGTGCAAAAACACAAGGAACACTCATGTGCATTGCCCCTCCCATTCCTTTTTATGCTATTTTTTGTCCTAAACACCTATTGCTTGTGTTTTTATTTTTGCCTTGGATCCATCTGTAAATTGCAAATGTCCATGATGGTAGAAACAATGCACTTATTTTTTTCACATTCTTTTTCATTTTTTTTTAAAAATTTACACCTCCTCCCCACCTCCCATTTTCCTCCCCCTCCCCCACTCCCCTCCCCATCCCTCTCCAGTCCAAAGAGCAGTCAAGGTTCCCTGCCCTGTGGGAAGTCCAAGGTCCTCCCCCCTCCATCTAGGTCTAGGAAGGTAAGCATCCAAACAGACTAGGATCCCACAAAGCCAGTACATGCAGTAGGATCAAAACCCATTGCCATTGTACTTGGCTTCTCAGTCAGCCCTCATTGTCCACCACATTCAGAGAGTCCAGTTTGATCACATTCTCCATCAGTCCCAGTCCAGCTGGCCTTGGTGAGCTCCCATTAGATCAGCCCCATCGTCTCAGTGGGTGCGCGCACCCCTTGCGGTCCTGACTTCCTTGCTCATGTTTTCCCTCCTTCTGCTCCTCATTTGGACCTTGGGAGCTCAGTCCAGTGCTCCAATGTGGGTCTCTGTCTCTATCTCCATCCATCACCAGATGAAGGTTCTGTGGTGATATGCAAGATATTCATGGATGGAAATAGAAAACACTATCCTGACCCAAACACTAACTCAGACCCAAAAAGATGAACATGGTATATACTCCCTCATAAGTGGTTTCTAGACATAAATAAAAAACATTGAACCTATAATTCGTGATACTAGAGAATCAAAATAAGAAGGTGAATGAAGTAATAAGGGCGGCGGCGGGGATGTGTCCCCAACACCCCAGCCGCCTGCCCGGCTAGCTTATGCCCCGAAATAATTACACGGACACTGTATTCTTTTAAACATGCTTGGCCCATTCTCTTCTAGGCTAATTCTCACATATTAATTTAGCCCATTTCTAATCATCTGTATGTAGCACCCCAAGGTGTGCTTACTGGGGAGATTCTAGCCTATGTCCATCCTGGGTCGGAGCTTCATGGCGTGTGTCTGCCCGGGAGCGGGGCATGGCGTCTCTCTCTGGCGTCTGCTCCCGAGAGGAGTGCTGTCGAGACTCTGAGCTCACTTCCTCTTCCTCCCAGCGTTCTGTTCTGTTTACTCCTCCCACCTATCCTCTAACCAATAAAATGGGCCAGGGCAGTTCCCTTATTAGCCAATGACCTTCCTCCATCATTTCCCCTTTTTTGGTTTAAACAAAAAAAAGGCTTTAACTTTAACATAGCAAAATTACATATAACAAAAGAGTTATCAAGTAAAAGTTACAATAATCTTTATCATAACTAAGGAAAACTATAACTATAACTAACTATTCTTAACTCCATCAAAGACTCCAGAAAAATATAGTATTACCTAAGTAAACAAGAACTAAGAAACTTCAAACTGTAGAAATGACAAAGACATCTCGCTGCCTGGACAGTCACCCAAAGTTCTTTTGTACCGTTGGGGCATCCATCTTCAGCCTTCAGGCCCATGGTATCCAGCAGACATTTCCATAAAGCAGGAAAATTCAAAGTCAGTTCAGTCACTATCTGTTGTGTCCTGCAGAATGTCTCGCAGACTCTTTCATGAATCAGGAACCCCGAAAGATCATCTCACCTTAGGCAAGTTCAGTAGTCCTCTCTCTGTGGGTTCTCTGTGTCCAGTTTATGCAGTAGTCCAGGCAAGAGCAGTTTCTTGCCCAAATGGCTATCAAACTCCATCAGGTGCCTCTTCGATGCCCATCTTCCTCTTGAAGTAGATTGGTGCTGCCAGGAGCATAGTGTCTCGTTGTCATGAAAAGTCCTCAGTTATTAAAACATCAAATGTCCTATTCTGTAATCTTTGAAAGACATGAAGAATGTCTATCTAAAATATATCTCTATATATCTAGAAAATCTAACTAACATGACTACAAGCTTTACTATTTCGATGATTCTCCATTAACAACCTATATTTCTTAATTATACAGTACATATTTAAATGAACTACACAATCACAATACCTTAATCAAAATCAGAAACACTTATACATATAACAAAATTGATCTTAAATCTCTATCAATAAAGCAAAATCTATACTAATGCAAATTATTCATATCTATATCATATCCCCCTTTAAATGTAAAAGAACATTTATAAACATTTTTTGGGAATATGGGCGTAGTTATTTCTCTCCAAACTGCTTCCTGCTGAATGGGGGCGTCGTTAACCAGGTCCTTCACGGTACAACCTGTGTGCTAGTTTCATCTCAGTTGGCAGTTGAGCGAAGCAATTTTCTGGAGATGTTCACAACAACCCTTCAGGAGGGCGTGGTCCATCATACCATATCGGGATAAATGTAATCCACAAGGTCTGATCCTCTGTGAAAACAAAAGAAGAATCTCTTTTCCAAAGTATCATATCCTTAGATCCAAATTCTGAAATCATACGCTCATGATATCCGTTCTGGTTCCACTTGGCAGCCCATATAATGAAATGTCTCTCTGTACTTAGCTCCTTCACAGTCAAAAATTTTAAAGAAAACACAATGTACATAATCCAGACTCTCTGTGAATTTTTCATTTTTACGTGGCTTATTTTTACTTTATTTCTCTTAATCTATAATTATCTGTACTCTGTCTCTTTAAAGACTTTACCTTTTTTTTTTAACCATTAATTTTATTCTCTATATTCTTTTTCTTCTGTCTCTCAAGCCTACGTACATTCATCCAACAGTGTGGTCTTTTATGTCTGAATCTGTTTTATTGTGAATCTGTAAGATTTTTTTTACTATCCAGGAGCATTTCTTAAAATGTTAAGCACTTCTTAAAAACTTAAGTTGCACCATGTATGGGTAATACGGTACTGCCATATGAAGTAATAAGGGCGGCGGCGGGGATGTGTCCCCAACACCCCAGCCGCCTGCCCGGCTAGCTTATGCCCCGAAATAATTACACGGACACTGTATTCTTTTAAACATGCTTGGCCCATTCTCTTCTAGGCTAATTCTCACATATTAATTTAGCCCATTTCTAATCATCTGTATGTAGCACCCCAAGGTGTGCTTACTGGGGAGATTCTAGCCTATGTCCATCCTGGGTCGGAGCTTCATGGCGAGTGTCTGCCCGGGAGCGGGGCATGGCGTCTCTCTGGCGTCTGCTCCCGAGAGGAGTGCTGTCGAGACTCTGAGCTCACTTCCTCTTCCTCCCAGCGTTCTGTTCTGTTTACTCCTCCCACCTATCCTCTAACCAATAAAATGGGCCAGGGAAGTTCCCTTATTAGCCAATGACCTTCCTCCATCAGGTGAACCCAAAGAAAAACATATAGTTATCCTCCTGAATATTGGAAGTAGACAAGATTGCCAGGCAAAAATTGGGAACTTGTGGGGAGGTGGGATAGGGTTAAGGGGAGATGGGGAGAGAAAAGTGAGAAGAGGAGGATGGGGAGAGCTTGGGGGAATGGGATGGTTAGGATGGAGGAAGGGTGGATATGGGAGCAGGGAAGTATATATCTTAATTAAGGGAGTCATTTTAGGGTTGGCAAGAGACTTGACTCTAGAGGGGTTCCCAGGTGTCCATGGAGATGTCCCCAGCTAGTTCCTTGTGCAGCTGAGGAGAAGGAGCCTGAAATGGCCCATGCACATTTTTTTTTATCACAGTAGATGATAAAGGACATCTGGTACACATAAGAGAGACTTAAGAAACATTTTATGTGAGTAGTGTGTTGGAGAAAATGTGGGTATGACTTGGTGGCCAGCCTCCGTGGCACCCTGTGCTCCTAAAGAAGAAACATGATACACCATTACTATGGGACAATGGTCTTGTACCCTGTAAAGTTTTGTCACTTGTATTGATTTAATAAAACAATAAAATGGCAGGCAGGATGTATAGGTGGGGTGACCAGACTAGGAGAATTCTGGAAAGAGGAGAAAGGATCAGTCTGCAGTCATCACTCAGACGCAGAGGAAGCAAGATGAGAATGCCTCACTGATAAACAAGACAAGAATTATGGGTTAATTTAAGATGTAAGAGTTAGCTAATAGTATGCCTAAGCTATTGGCTATACAGTGTTGTAATGATATAGTTTCTATGTTATTATTTGAGTCTGGGCAGCCAAGAAACAAACAAACAGTCTCTACCAACACAGCATGCTCCCAAAGTCAGAAAACTGAATTGTGAAGTAGGCTGAGTAGCCTGTAGCTGGCCTTAGGATGACTCTGCATGTCATCTTTAATGTGCTGCTTCATATAGAGACCCTGGTGATGTGAGTGCTCGCTGTCCCATCCGAGGTAATGTGCTAACCAACCACAGTCGACAGGCTTCCTCTGTATAAGAGGTTGCTTATTTCCATAAAGAAGACACTGTTCCCTGAAACCAACTCGGGAGTATATCTCCACACCCTTTACTGTCCCACGGCTCTGCTGTCTTGGTAGGGGATACCCTGGTTATGCAGGGATTTTCAAAGTATTTCCACTGGTTCTATAAGCTGTTTCTTTATGTGCTTCTTAGTCCATAATAAGTGCTCTTTCTCAAGATTCTGGGAACTTCATCCGAGGGTTGGTATGTACATTTGCATCTGTGATGCTTTATTGTCAACCCCCATTTATTTTCCCTAGCCTTCTGTGGATGAAGGGATACTGAGAGGGGACTGGCTTTGGGGGAATAGCAGAATACTCTTCTGGTTTGGGTCTCCCAAGGGCTGGTCACTGGAATGGGCGTATATCACTTGTGACTCAGCATGTATCACTGCTACCCATAAATGGATGGCATGGGTGTTTCTTTCCTCACATCGAAGGAAGCATGGAATACATGACCTTCTTGGTTTTTCACTGCAAGAAAAACATAATGGTTTTCCTTAGTGCCTTGTTCCTATTTAAGAAATACTGATATTATTTAATTTCATTGCATTTTATTTAGACAGAGATTTACTTTAGCTATCTTTCATCTGTGTGCATGAAACAGTATCCTTTTTTAAAAAATTAACTTTTTTTTTTCTTTAGGTGGTTAAGATTCTCAAGAAGTCACAGAATAGTACTGCCAGGAATTCCTATGTACTTTCTATGAAACCATGGTGGTCCAACTCTATAAACCCAGGACAGAATCACCCAGACACTTTCAGTGTTTATATGTTTTAGTTTTAAAACAGTTCTATTGAGATAGGATTCATGTAGTGTATGTTTATGACATTCCCTTCATACACCATAAAATGGTGCATGAAAAGGTACAATTCAATGATTTCTAGTTCATTAACAGAGTGATTTGTTAACAGACTTTGAAATTATTTTAATGTTTCCCCAAAGAAAAGTGTTACTCACCTGAGATAACTTTTTATGCCCCGCCAACCCTCTGCAAACACAATTTCATTTTTTCTTCTATGGATTTTCCTGTCTTTTTATCCGTGGCAAAGCAAACACCATTTCTTCATCCCTTTTATTGTCAGATAGCATTTTGCTGTAGCTTGGATGACCTGTGGTACATCCTCTCTTCATCAGGTGGACATGGAGGTGGAGGTGTTGCTCCCACTACTTACATATTTTGATGAATATTGGGTGAACTTCTATGGAGGAACATTGTAAAATGTCTCATGGTTCAACTTAGATTAATTTACTGTTACGGTGACAGGGATTCAGGGCTATGTCACCCTACAAATAAAGAGTCCACCTGCCTCTTAATAGTCATTTACATTACCACAGACTAACTTCACCAGCCACTGAGTCATTTTCTGCAAATATAGGAAACTTTGAGATGATTCGCATATGGAATCAAACAGCACCCAACTCTTTTGAGAGGAACTTTCATTCGACATGAGAGTCTTGATATCCATCTACAATGATGCATGCATCTGAAATTTGCTTCTGTTTACTTCTGAGAAGCATTCCACAGTATGGACAGATCACTGTTTAGTCACATAAAGGACACTGGGATAGGTGCCAGTTGTTAATGGTGACAAAGAGAGGCAGCTGCTGTGAATAGTCCTTTACAGGTCTCCCTGTGACTGTTTTGTTCCATAATTGTTAAGTGTTTGTTCAATGTCTGGTTCTTCCAAAACTAACAAAACTGTTCTGGTAGCTTTACAGGTTTAAGATAAGGTTTCTTCTTGTCTTCTCTAGTGCTTGGTTCTGTGAAAGAATTCTGAACTATTTGTTCTAAAGGAAGTATTGCATTAGCTCACTATTTCATGCCTTCATTGTTCTTTGTTTTTTGACACAGGATGGATGGTACCATGCAGTCCTGGCTTATCAGTCTGCTGCTCACTGTGAAACCTAGGCTGATTTCAAGTCTCAACAGTCCTTCTGCCTCAGCCTCCCAGTGCGGGGTTGATAGGCAAGCACTACAATGTCTACCTCTTACTACACACTGGATGGCTAATTGTTTTAGTTTTTCATTATCGTCATGATAAATAAGAATACGAATTTGCTAGGTTCTAGGTCAGATAAGAAGTCTAGTAGAGGTCTCCTGGTGTTAACAGGCTGCCCTTTCTGGAGGGTCCACACAGGAGGGACCCTACGTACTCGCCCTTTCTGGCTTTTTCAGCCTTTGTACTAAATCCCATTTTGAAAATCTGCAATGTTGATTTTTCTGACTATTCTGCTGTCACAGATCCCTGACTGCAGCCAGGCACACTCGTCACCGTTTAAGGATTCATTTAGTGAAATTGGACCTCCCCATAGACAATCTAGGAACTCTACTCTGTCAAACTCCTTCACACCAGTCATACAGTGTCACTTCTGCCAGTAAGACAGCATATTCCCAGCCTTCAGAGATATGAATGTGGACCACTGTTCAACTCACCATGCAGACACTAACGAATAGTCTATTAGTTAAAGTTCTCAAAAGGAACTGATAGAATGTGCATATGTGTTTGGCACATGCATGCAGGTGAGTGCATGCGTACATATGTGTGTGTGTTTGTGTGTTTTCATACATATACACATGCATACTGAGGCTGTGGACTGTGGCCTGAGCAATTCTACAATGGCTGTCTCCTGACTGTAAGGGTCAAGGATCCAGAGGATTGTTTTTGGTTCGTGGCCCGGATGTCTCAACAGTTCTTATTATGTTCTGTAGTCCCAGGGAAGTCCTTGAGAGCTGCCTCTTTTCCGTCTATGTTGGAATCCCAAAGAAGCAGGTTCTCACACCAGTGAAGGAACGCCCCAGCAATAGATAGATGAACTTGACAGTAACAACGAGAGTAAGCAGGCACAACGCAAAGGTTTTACTCTTCCATATCCTTTTACGTGGGCTGCCACTAGAAGGTGTGAACTAGACTTAGAGTGAGTCTGCTCCCTTCCAATGACTCAGCCAAAAAAATTCTTCGCAAGTCTTCCTAGCTGCTTAGGTTTTAGCTGACTCCAAATGCAGGAAGCTGACAACGAAGACTAGCTATCACAAGTACCTTTCTTGCACTCATTACCAGCGACTTACCAACTTTGGTGAAGTGTTTCTTCAAATCTCTTATGTGGTTGAAATTGACTTATTGGATTGCTGCTGAGTTTAGCAAATCACTTGTTTTGGATATGCGGGTACTGGGTTTTCCCTGTTTTATTAGCTGTATGATTAGCACACATCCAGCCCCAGCCTGTTTTGTTTACTTTAATGATAGGGTATCTTGAAGAGCAGATATCTGCAATTTAGAATAACTACGATTCACTGACTGTTCTCTTTAAGAATTCATGTCTTTATTGTCCTGTCTAAGTAATTTTTACCCTAGATCATAGATACTATGATTTCTGCTAAAAGCCCTCAGTTACATTTTATACCCAAATCTATAATCCTTTTGTAGAGGATAACACTAGTTTTTGCAGGCTTTAATGTCATCAGGACTTTCTGAGCAAAATTTACAACTTGACCTAAGCCTCAGCTATTTATTATAATAAATTCCCTCTATGTACTGCTCTAGTTATTCCACACATATTTAAATGACATGGACCTGCTGTACAGTTTGCTTAGTCTCCATCAGAAGATAATATTTAGCAAATTATAGTAAAAATATCACCTTCAGGATTTTTGCATTGATAAAAAAATTAGCTTTATTGTGCATATGTATTGAATGATATTGCTGCTTTGAAGGTTTCCATATCCACCCTCACAGACAATTTGCTAATCAGCTCCAACAAGTCACAGATCCTTCCTGCCTCCAAGCATAACCACAACTACCTTCCTTACAGATTCTGTGTCCATAGCCCTGAGTACCCTAAAATGTTGTTTTTTCAAATTTTTATGAGTAGAATAACATGGTATATAATCATGGGTTGATTTTTATGACCTGTTGTTCAGCATAGTCCTTTGAGAATTTCTAAAAGTTACTGTACCTGTCTGTAGTTGTCAGTTCTGTTGTTTTTACTATTGTCTGTGATTGGTCTGCAGGTATCTACACACACACACACACACACACACACACACACACAGAGAGAGAGAGAGAGAGAGAGAGAGAGAGACAGAGAGACAGAGAGAGAGACAGAGACAGAGAGAGAGACAGAGAAGAGAAAGGGAGATGCACATGCATACATAAAAGATTTTACTTTTTTAAAGAAAAAGTAAAAACTATTTCCTGAAGTACTGTTACCATATTATACTTTACCAAAGATGTATGAGAGTACTATTTTCCTACGTAACTACCCATATTTGGTATTATCACTGTATTTTAAAAAGTTTTAGCCATCCTGAAAATTTTATGGTTACATCTCATTGTGGTTTTCCTGAGATTCGCACACTAAATATTTATTTTGTTCAGTTTATTTTGAAAAGGTTTCTTTGAAACCACTTCTGTTTGGAAGTAAAATGCTCAATTACTAAATGTTTGAAAATTTCTTTCTGATGTTTAATTCTACTATGACAAGACAACATTGTTCTTATGATCCCAATCACTTCAAAATTACTAAAATTTATGATCTATCTCATGACATGATTTGTTGGAGGGAGAGAGGCCACTTGTTGGTTCCTGACCACTTAGCCCAAAATAATCACACAGAAACTGTGTGATTAATTAAGTTACTGTTTGCCCCATTAGCTCTAGCTTCTTATTTCTGTTCTGGGCAGCTGAGATGAACAAGCAGCACCCTTACTACAAATTGGCACACCAACGAGGTGGACTAAATCCACATAAAACCTGAGAGGGCTTAAATGAAATTCTAGACACTAAAAAACAAAGTTTAGCCTCATTTTTTTTTTCAGCTGACAGCTTGCTGCAGCTCCTTTAAGAGAGGTTTTCCGGACTCAGTGGGGGAAAAAAAAAGTCATGCCATTTTAAATGCTGGCTTTCTGGGCCTTGCTGCTAGCGCAAACTCTGACTCTTCTGGAAGTCTGGCTACAGAGCATTTGAATGGGATTTGTGAGCAACATGCTATGGCTTGCTTGGTAGCAACATGGACCTGCTGTGTGCCTAGAGATGGGGCACTGTGCATGGTTCAAGCAGCTCCACCATGATGGGCTGTAGGAAGAACCATATATACCCTAGCAATGGTACAGCTTAGATTTTTTTTTTTAAAGAAACACTTAGCATTTTAAGAAGCACTCCTGGACAGTAAAGAATTGCAGATACACAATAAAGACAAATTCACATAGAAAAGACCTCTAAATGGGTCACACTGTTGGATAAATGTACTAGGCTTGGGAGAAAGAGAAAAGAATATAGATAGTTATAAAAAGAAGTAAATGGTTAAAAAAGTAAAGTCTTTAAATAGAGTGCAGACAGTCATAGATCAAAAGGAATAAAGAAAAATAAGCCACATAAAATGGAAAATTCACAGAGATTCACTGTTTGGCGCATTTGCTCTAGCTTCTTATTGGTTAACTCTTACATTATTAATTTAACGCATCTCCATTAATCTGCATCACCACAAGGTCATGGCCTACCAGAAAAGTTTCAGCACATCTCTCTCCAGCAGAGGCTCCATGGCTTCTCTCTAACTCCGCCTCCTTTCTCCCAGCATTCAGCTTAGTTTTCCCTGCCAAGCTCTGTTACCCTATAGCTCTGCTATAGGCTCAGAGCAGGTTCTTTATCAATAGTAATCACAGCATACAGAGGGAAATCCCACATTACCTCCCCATTTCTGTTTAAATAAAAAGGAAGGTTTTAACTTTAACAAAGTAAAATTATGTATAACAAATCAGATATCAAGCAAGAATTATAGTTACAATATTTATATCTACTTTATCTTTTACCATAACTAAGGAAAACTATAACTACAAATTCTTCAACTCCGCCATAGACTCCAGAAGGATATAATATTACCTAAATAAACGGGAAGTACATTGTAAGCAACTTCCAAAACTCTAGAATTAACAGAGACATCTTGCTGCCTGGACAGTCACCCAAAGATGATCTGTATTGTTGAAGCATCCATATTCAGCCTACAGGCCCATAGTACCCACCAGAAGTTTTCCATGAAGCAGGAAATTTCAAAGACATTTCTACCTATATTGGCAGCTTGTCAGTCACTTTTTTTCTGTGTACTGCAGAATGTCTTGCAGACTCTTTCATGAAGCAGGAACCCCAAAGGATTGTCTCACCTTTAGGCAAATTTAGCAGTCATTTTTCTGTGGGTCCTGCATGTCCAGTTCATTAAGCAGTCCAGGCAAAGGCAGTTTTTTTGCCCAAATGGCTGTGGAGGCCCCAAAAGACCAAAGGTCAGAGAGTTTGGGACTTATTTTTAGTTCATTCAAGACTATTGCACTTCTAACTCCAACAAAGAAAGGTCCCACCCAGTTGTAAATCAGAGTTCTGCTCTCTCAAGGCTGTTGCCAACAGGTGTGGCAAGTGGCTAGACCTGTGTTCTGAAATAGGGAAGTAGCTGGTTCCTACCTAAAACAAAAGTCTAAGGATCCAACTAAGTTCCAGTCCCCTTTATGGAAATAACTTGGGATTCCACCCAGGGAGTGGTTTGCCTAGAGAGTGCTTGGTCTAGGGCATGAGGTATGAATGTAGCCTGTGACTTTCAATTTGTATGTTAATGCAGTCTTTTATTTTATTCCTACTGTTTAAGGTCAGGGGTGTATTAACCAGTTGGAAATCAAACACGGGTGAATTTTCTGTACTCACTGAAAAATTCCCTCCCGATACTATCCATATTTTTTTGCATTTTATTTTTTCATTTGCATCTTTGTATTCTTTATTATACTTCTAAATTCCCATGCCTCCAATCTGGATAGGGTATTTTTATCGAGGCTGATCCCCTACAAATGGCTAACCGACTCCATAAGGAGCCTCTTCGATGCCCATCTTTTTCTGAAAGTAATTGGTGCTGCCAGGAGCAGATGTATCTCATTGTCATGATGAATCCTAAATTTTTACCACATTTTAAATGCCATATTTTGTAGCCTTTGAAAGGTTTGAAGAATGCCTATATATCTGAAATACATCTCTGTACATCTAGAAAATCTACGATGACTATAAGCTTGATTATTATAGATGACTATCTATTAACTTGCTTCTTAATTAAATATATATCACATTTTTAAATGAGCTGCACAAACACAATTCCTTAATCAAGAGCAGAAATATATATACACAGTATAACAAAATTGACCTTAAATTTGTATCAATAAACCAAGATCCACACCAATGCAAATCTCTATAGCAACTATCTATAGAGGACTTTCTATGCGCAATTTTAAATGTATTTTTATTAAGTTTGATCACATTCACGCCCTACTCCTCTCTCTAACTCCTCCCTAGTCTACCTCTTACTTCTCCATTACTCTCAATTCCTGACTTGTGTTTTTAAGAACCCACCAAATCCAGTCTGCTTTACCTGTGGACTCACACATGTATGGCCATTCACTGGAGGACGACCAGTATATCAGAGGTCATACCTCTTTTTTGTTTGTTTTAATGAAAATGCTTTTTAAAATAATATATTCTGATTAATGTTCCCCCCCCCCAAACTCTTTTAGGATCCTCCACTTCCCCTCCCATCTGCAGATAAACCTTTTTCTGTCTCTCCCTAGAAAACAATCAGGCATCTAAGGAATAACAATAAAATAAGTAAAACAAAAATAAACAAATCAGAATAGGACAAAATTAACAAACAGACAAAAGAAAAATAGCCAAAGAAAAACATGAGAAACACATATAGAAACACCTATTTCCACACACAGGAATTTAATAAGAACACAAAGAACTTGTAAGGTTAAAAAAAGCCCTGACAAAACATGAGACAAAGAATCTCCATCTGATAATGGCTGAAAAAGGCACTTATTTATGAATATTTGTGCATATTATATTCATAAATTAAATTAAATTCATTTATTATATATATTGCTACTAGGAATCATTTTAATGCTATTTTTTGATTTTTATTTTCAGACCATGAATACTATTTGCTAGGGTGAAGTCTCTAACAGCTCAACTTCTCTGTCGAATGAGTTGTTTAGGTATTGTCTTCATCAATAGGGAGTTACCATCAGTTTAGGGAGAGCATCAAATGGCCCAGGTTGTTTGGGGGTTTTATGGTGTCCTGCTGTCCAACAATTTGATTAGATGTAACCCAAACCCTGTACTGGAATCTTCATTTGGTGATAAGCGATGTCTAGTTGGAGCTCTATCTCCTCCATTATTTGACAATTTTATTTACATCATCTTCATACATTATATATTTTAGGAAGTTTATACCATATTTGTTTTCCATTTTACCCTTCAAATGGCCTTTAGTTTTAGATGGCTCTCCTTTTATTTCTTCATTTACTCCCTCTTTCTTTCTCCTCCCCATTTGTTTCTCCTGTTTACTTCCTTTCACTTATCCATAACTATATATTATATTTCCCTTTCCTAGGAAGATACACCTCTCCCCATTATTCCCTTATTTTATACCTAACTTCTATGCTTATAAGGATTTAGCTTCCTTAGCTAAGACTTAGCAGCTAAGATCCACATAGAATGAATGCATTCCATATTGCCTTTCTGGGTTGGAGTTACCTCAGTGAAGATGCTTTTTTTCTCCATCCATTTGCCTGCAAATTTCTTGATTTCTAATTTTAACAGCTAAGCAATATTCCATTGTATAAATGTACCACATTTTTCTTAACCATTCGTTGGTTGAGGGACCTCTAGGTTGGTTTCAGTTTTTGGCTATTATGATAAAGCTCCAATAAACATGATTGAGCAAGTATCTTGGGCCAGAATGAAGCCTCCTTTGGTATAGGACCAAGAGTGGTATAGCTGGATCTTGAGGCAGATCTATTCCCAGCTTCCCGATGAACTACCACACTAATTTCCACAGTGGTTTTACCAGTTTGCAAACCATTCCCACCCCCAGCACTGCATTAATGTTTCCCTTACTCCACATTCTCTCCAGCATGAGTTTTCACTTGTTTAATTGATCTTGACCATTCTGGGCAGTTGTAAGGTAAAATCTCAAAGTGGTATTGATTTACATTTCCCTAATGACTAAGGATGTTGAACATTTCTTTTAAAATTTTCTCAGCCATTTGTATTTCTTTTTTCTGAGAATTACCTGTTCAGATCTGTATCCCATTTTGTATTTACATTGTTTGGTTTTTATGATGGCCAGATTTTTTTAGTTCTTTGCATATATTAGATATTAGCCCTCTATCATTTGTATAGTTTATTAAAACATAATAAATCTTTCCTCATTCTGTAGGCTGCCACTTTGTCCTTTACCATAGAGAAGCTTTTCAATTTCATGAGGTCCCATCTGTTAATTGTTGTTCTTAGTAACTGTGGTAATGGTATTCTGTTCAAAAAGTCATTTCCTGTGTCAATGAATTCAAGACATGTCCCCACTTTCTCTTCTATCACATTCAATGTCTGATCTAACGTTGAGGTCTGTTGAGTTGTAGTCAGGTTGATGAGTATGGACCTATTTGTATTCTTCCACATGCAGCTATCTAGTTTGACCACCACCATTTATGTAGTCATTTATTGCTATGACTTTGGCTCTTAGAACAGCCTTCATTGTATCCCATAAGTTTGGGTGTGCTGTGTATTCATTTTCATTCGATTATAAAAAGATTTTCATCTCTGTTTTGACTCTTTTTTCTTGTTTTTTTTTAGTTTTTTTAGTTTATTCTTCTTTTATATTATACATATCAATTGCATTTTCTCCTCCCTCCACTCTTTCTATTCCCCGGCAACACCTCCATTCTCCCCCAGATCCACTTCTCCTCTGTTTCCCTTCAGAAAAAAGCAGGGCTTTCTCAGGGAGGGTTGTGCTTGCTAGAGACAAGTGATTTCATTTAAGAGATGCTTTCTGACTCAGTTTTAGATGCAAAATCTTGCAGCTCTTTTAAGAGGTTCTGCCATGAAACGCTTAAATGGAATGCATTCATTCTATGTGGATCTTAGCTGCTAAGTCTTAGATTAGGAAGCTAAATCCTTATAAGCATAGAAGTTAGGTATAAAATTAGGGAATAATGGGGAGAGGTGTATCTTCCTAGGAAAGGGAAATATAATATATAGTTATGGATAAGTGAAAGAAAAGAGGGCATGACAGGTTACAATAACACTAGGCACAAACTCTCACATCAAGTCTAGACATGGGGACCCTATAAGAGGAAATGGGTCCCAAGAGCAGGAAAAAGACTCAGATACCCATTACTCTCAAGAACAAGCTGCACAACTATAGTGTATATTCAAAACACCGAGAGCAGACCCATGAAGGCTCTGTGACTGTCACTTCTATCTCTGTGAGCTCCTAAAAGCTTTTTCAGCTGATTTCATGATCATTATTTTCCTGGTGTCCTTGACCTCTCTGACTCCTACTTATTCATGGACTTCCCCAAGCTCTGCCAAATGTCTGGCTGTGGATCTCTGCATCTGTTTCCATCAATTGCTGAATGAAGACTCTCTTATTACGATTGGGCTAGGCACTGATCTATGAGTATAGCAGAATATCATTAGGAATTACTTCATTGACTTTTTATTTTCTTTTTGGCTGATTATTTTTTTTTTGTTTTATCCTAAGTCTCTGTATTTCCAGCTTCTGATTCCCGGCCATCCAGGCAGTGTCAGGTATAGACTGCTTCTCATGGCGTGAACCTTAAGTTAGACCAGTCCTTGGTTGGCACTCCCACAAGTTCTGCCACACCATTATTACCCCAGCACATCATCTTGCAGGAGGGACAAATTGCAGGTTGGAGGTTTTTTATGCCAAAAAGTACCAAGCCACATGGCTAACATAGACAAAAATAATGGGCTAATGTAAGTTATAAGAATTAGTTAATAAGAAGCCTGAGCTAATGGGCCAATCCGTTTATAACTAATGTAGACCTCTGTGTTATTTCTTTAGGACTTAATGACTGTGGAAACTGGGCAGGACAGAAACCACAGACAACAGAATGGCACCCACATGGACAACTGCATTCATATAAAGCTTTAGAGAGCTTGAGAAGAAATTCTAGACAGAAAAGAATAGAGTAAAGCATGGCTTATTGATAGCAGCATTTTCTCAGGGAGGGTTGTGCTTGCTAGAGACAAGTGCCTTCATTTAAGAGATGCTTTCTGACTCAGTTTTAGATGCAAAACCTTGCAGCCCTTTTAAGAGGTTCTGCCATGAAACGCTTAAATGGTGTTGATGAAAAGCTGACTGCATGCTTTTTAGCGGTGACCGGGACCTTGAAATGCCATAGAGTTGTGGCAATAAACATGGCTCTGACCGACACCTCCACCATAAGGCTAAAATCTCAGAAAGCTAATGAATGGGCTGGATTCAGCCATCAAAGCCATGGCTTTAATCCTAGCTATATTGCTTAGCAAATTAAAGACTTGTGAGGTCAGAAAAAGAGAGAGATATACAGTTAAGAGAGATTCACAGATGAAGAAAACTCTAAATGGTTTACAGTGTGTTAAAAAATATATGCAGACTTTGGAGAGAAAAAAAGGTTAAAGTCCTTGAAATAAAAACGACAGAGAGTAGTTGGGTGTGGAGGCACACACCTTTGATCCCAACACTTAGGAGACAGAGGCAGGCAGACCTCTGTGAATTCAAGGTGTGGTCACACACACTTTTAATCCCAACACTTGAGAGGCAGATAGATCTCTGTGAGCTCAAGGTGGTGGTAGCACACACACTTTTAATCCCAGCACTTGGAGGCAGAGGCAGACGTATCTCTGTGAGTTCAAGGACGGCCTGGTCTACTGAGGGAGTTACAGGACAGGCAAAGATACACAGGGAAACCCTGTCTCAAAAAGCCAAAAATTAAAAATAAAAATAAATAGAGGTTGAAATAAAGCCACATAAAGATGTAAAATACACAGAGTCTGGATACTGTATATTATTATGTAGTCTTTGAATTTCTTGACAGCTGAGGAATGAACAACAGCTGCTAAAAGACATTTAAATATCAATGCTGCTAGATTAATAAAACATAAATATTTTCAAAACACCTTGAATTCAAAATTGAAGTCAAAAGGTATGTTACTTTGTAGAAGAGTTTTTGCTTTTGTTTCTACAGAAAATGAGAGGCTGTGGATTCATTCTGAGTTAAGGAAAATCTGGTTTGATCAAGGAAGACCACCTGAGAAATCTCTAATAGGAACAGATGGCCCAGATGTTTGAGTTCTACATCCACAACAGATTCAAGACTGCTGCCTGAGATTATCAAGCTTTATAGGATACTCCAATCATGACTTGATCATAATTCTAAATTTTCTTTAGGTCACCGTAAGATTATCAATGCCCCCAACCAGCAGGACGTAGCCTGGAAAACTACACCCACATTTCAAAAAAATGGACTATGGATATTTTTCTTTGTTTAGAATGTTGGTTACAAGTTGTTATGAATAATGGTCAGGAGAAAAGCTAAACAAAGGAGATTAGATTTAGAGTTCTTGTATTTTTTAAAAAAAAGAAGGGGAAAGTGCTGTAGGACAATGGTTTGTACCCTGACAATAATATTTTAATAAAATGCTGATTGGCCAGTAGCCAGGCAGAAGGTATAGGCAGGACAACCAGGCAGGAAGTAGAGATGGAGCGATGAAAACAGGAGAATCCTGGGAAGAGGAAAGCTCATTCTACAGTTGTGACCCAGCCTCAAAGGAAACAAGATGTGACTGCTTCGCCAAAAAAGGTACCAAGCCATGTGGCTAACATAGACAAGAATTATGGGCTAATGTAATTTATAAGAATTAGTTAATAAGAAGCCTGAGCTAATAGGGCAATCAGTTTATAACTAATGTAGACCTCTGTGTGATTTCTTTAAAACTTAATGACTGTGGAAATTGGGCAAGACTGAAACCTCAGACAACATTTATGTTCATTAAGAACTTTTGTTGTTATTGTGATTTGTATCTTTATCTTGTTTTGGTTTCAGGGTATATTTGTTCCTACTCTTTTGCTGTGAAAAAGATACCAAAAGCAGCCGGGCGGTGGTGGTGCACTCCTTTAATCCCAGCACTCAGGAGGCAGAGGCAGGTGGATCTCTGTGAGTTCGAGGCCAGCCTGTTCTACAAGAGCTAGTTCCAGGAAAGGCTCCAAAGCTACAGAGAAACCCTGTCTCGGAAAAAGATACCAAAAGCAACCTATAGACAAAAATGTTTGTTCTGGCTTATATTCCAAAGGATAAAGTTTGCTGTGACAGGGTAGCATGACAGCAAGCAGCAGGAAAAGGAAACTGAAGATCACATCTCTGCCCCAACAGGAATCAGAGGGAGCATAGTGGATGAGCAGCCAGGACATACACCCTCAAAGCCTGTCTCCAGTGATACGCTTCCTTTGGAAGGGGAATCAGAGGGAGCATAGTGGATGAGCAGTCAGGACATACACCCTCAAAGCCTGTCTCCAGTGATACGCTTCCTTTGGAAGGGGAATCAGAGGGAGCATAGTGGATGAGCAGCCAGGACATACACCCTCAAAGCCTGTCTCCAGTGATACGCTTCCTTTGGAAGGTTCTGTTTCTCAACACTTCTATTACCTTCCCAGGAGGCACCGCCAGGTATGGACAGTTCAAATCGCAGGCCTTTGTCACTCAAACAGTACAAAAGGGAAATAATAACTTCATAAAGAGTTTGGAAGTCTTCCTTTATTTTGTATTTCACTGAAATAATTTGAATAGTTGTAGTGTTAATTTTCTTTGAGGTTCTAATAATGTTCTGCTGTGAATCCATCTGCTCCTGGCCTTTTTTTAGTTGAGAAACTTTTTAATTGCTGTTTCAATCTCTATTTTTGGATTTTTTAAAATTATTTCATTCACCATGGCTTAAGTTTGGTATGCTGTATGTGTAGCATCGGAAGTGGCCTTGGCAGGTTAGAGCTAAGGAGCACCATAAAGTCACATGATGCAACTCCCTGTGACTGGAGTTACAAACAGTTGTCAGCAGAGAATCAATCTAACTGTGGTCCTCAAAGGAACAATGAGTGCTCTTAACTGTGAAGCCGTTTTTTTTCCAGTCCCAAGTCCTCCCGGAGGTTGAGTTACAAAGCCTTAGCTCTATAGTTATCAAATGCTCCCCTTAACAGTCTTTGTTGTGTCACGTGGCTTTTGGCATGCTGTCTTTCCATTTTCATTACATTCTAGAAAATTATTTTTATTCTTTGAACTTGGTATCATTCAAGAGTATTATTTAGGCCCCCAAAGTTTATGTGCTTTCTATAGGTTCTGTCACTATTAATATATAATATTTTATGTCGTTGTGGTAAGATAGTGTACAGGATGTTACTTCAGTTTTCTCATATTTGTTGACTTGCTTTTTGTCTTAACATATGACTGATTTTGGACATGGCTCCACAGGCTGAGAAGAATGCATGTTCTGAAGTGTTTGGATGGAATTTTCTGTAGATGTCTACTATTTTCAATTGATTATGTCATTAAACTCCAAAGTTTCTTGTAGACAGAAGTTTCTGTTCCTCTCAGTCCTGCAGCCATTCATCCCAAAGAAACACACAGAGGCTTATGTTAATTATAAAGTGTTTGGCCTATATTTCTCAGGTTTATTACTAGCTATTTCTTTTTTTTTATTTTTTTTTATTGAGAAAAGGAGAAAAAAAAACAAACAAGTTTCCACCTCCTCCCAGCCTCCCATTTCCCTCACCCTCCTCCCCCCCTACGCCCCCTCCTCCCACCCTTCTCCCCCTCCCCCCACTCCTTTCCCCCTCCCTCTCCAGTCCAAAGAGCAGTCAGGGTTTTCTGCCCTGTGGTAAGACCTAGGACCTCCCACCTCTGTCCATATCTAGGAAGGTGAACATCCAAACTGGCTGGGCTCCCACAAAGCCATCACATTACGTAGGATCAAACCCCCGTGCCATTGTCCTTTGCGTCTCATCAGCCCTCATAGTTCACCATGTTCAGAGAGTCCAGTTTTATCCCATGCTTTTTCAGCAATCAGGGAAATGCAAATCAAAACAACTTTGAGATATCATCTTACACCTGTGAGAATGGCTAAAGTCAAAAACACCAACGATAACCTTTGCTGGAGAGGTTGTGGAGGAAGGGGTACCCTCATCCATTGCTGGTGGGAATGCAAACTTGTGCAACCACTATGGAAGTCAGTGTTTCGGTTTCTTAGGAAATTCGGGATCAACCTACCCCTGGACCCAGCAATACCACTCTTGGGAATATACCCAAGAAATGCCCTATCATATGACAAAAGCATTTGTTCAACTATGTTCATAGCAATATTATTTGTAATAGTCAGAACCTGGAAACAACCTAGATGCCCTTCAATGGAAGAATGGATGAAGAAAGTATGGAATATCTACACATTAGAGTACTACTCAGCGGTAAAAAACAATGACTTCTCGAATTTTGCATGCAAATGGATGGAAATAGAAAACACTATCCTGAGTGAGGTACTAGCTATTTCTTATGACTTAAATTAACTCATAACTCTTGCCTACGTTTATCCATGTGGCTTGGTATGTTTTTCAGCAAGGCATTCTCGTCTTGCTTTCTCAATGTCTGACTGTTGTCTGACTCTCTGCCTTTCCTTTTCCTAGAATTCGCCCAGTCTAAATGCCCTGCCTATGCTTCTTGCCTGGCCAATCAGCATTTTATTAAACCAATATGAGTGATAAATTTTTACAGTGTAAAAGAGCATTATCTCACAGCAGTTTTTAAATTTAATTTTTGAACAGATGACCTCTATATTGATGAGAGCAGGATACTGAATTCATCCACTATCACTTTGTTGAAGTTGGTCAGAGGTTTTAGACCTAATAGTACTTATTTCATGAAACCATGTGCACATTTGTTCAATGCATATATGTTTAGGATTATAATATTTTCTTAGTGCATTGTTCTTTTGGTAAGTGTGAAGAATCCCTTCTCTCTTTTGAGTTGTTTTGTTTTGAAGACTGTTTGGCCAACTGACAATTCCCAAGTGTCATTTTTCTGAATTCCTTTTTTTCATCCTTTTATGCTAAAATTATTTCTATCATTGATGGTATGGAATCTTTCTTGGAGGCAACAAACAGGAAGGAACTGTTTCCTCATACTATCTGCTGGTCTGTACCTTTGTGTTGAAGAGTTGAAACTATTGGCATCCAAATCTATTGCTGTCATTTGTTGATTTTATGCTCTTCTCTCACACCTCTTCTGACCAGTTGTCATGGTTTTGTTTATTTATTCCCCATGACTCTTGAGTGTGCTTATCCGTCTCAGACTAAAATATTCCTTATCCTCTGTAGATCTGACTTAGCAATCAAAAATTCTTCTCATAATTTTTTTTAGCATGGAATTAGTTTTCCCTCTAATTTTAACAGATAATTTCACTGGGTATGTTAATCTGGGTTGACAGTTATGCTCTTTCAGATCATGGAATACATTTTCCCAACTGCTTCAGGCTTTAAAGGTCTCTGTCAAAAAATCAGGTGTTATTCTGATGGACTTGCCTTTATAAACAAATGAATTGATCTCTCTCTCTCTTGTAGCGCTCAATATCCTTTTTTATTTTTAATATTTTGACTATAATATGTTTCAGAAAAATTTATTTTCTGTTTTTGTCCATTAGGTGGTCAGTAGAGCACTTATGCCTAGTTGTATATCTCTTTCTCTAGATAAAGACATTTTTCTTTTGTGCCTTTCATATGGACTCCTTATCTGTTGTCACCAAAAGATAGGAGGACTCAGATTTTATTTAAAAGCTTTTATTACGCTCTTTTCCATCTTCCTCTCAGAGAGGCAGCTTTGCTTCTGCCTCTCTCCCCACTTTTCTGCTTCCCCCCTTCTCTGACTCTTTCTCCTCTCTCTCTCTCTCTCTCTCTCTCTCTCTCTCTCTTTCTCTCTCTCTCCCTCTCTCTGTCCCCCCCTTCACCCTTCCTCCTCCATAACCCCCTGAATAAACATTCAACCTCAAAAAAAAAAAGCTTTTATTACATATACTCACTTGCGTTCTATGAAGGGGACAGATGTAAAGTTCAGAAAATACCATCCAGGAATTCACTCTCTCCTTCTACCATATGGATTCTGGGAATTATATTGGATTTTCAAGGCTCGCAGCAAGTGTTTAAACCTAATGAGCCATCTCACAGGTCCAGAAAGCAGAGTTTGATGGAGGCTCTTTTCTGTTTGTGACTGTTGCTATTTCTAGATCATTATCTTTCACAAACAGACCAAGGTTCTCATGATGCAGGAAAAAAAATTCTAGAAACTCACTGACAGGTTGTCCCCAAAGCTTTGAGGTCCTACTATTCTACGTTTTCCATTCTCTGTTTAGTATTTATTGTTATTGTTACCATTTATGAAGAATTCGTAGGGCTCTCTCTCTCTCTCTCTCTCTGTGTGTGTGTGTGTGTGTGTGTTGTGTGTGTGCGTGTGTGTGCTTAGTTAGTTAGTTGGTTGGTTTGTTGCTTTATTGAGACTGGGTCTTATTTTCAGCCCAGATAAACTTGAACTCAAAGTTGTCATCTCTGCCTCCCTTGGGTGTCAGCATCACTGCCTTCCTTGTTCCTACATTTGTTTTCTCAGCTTCTTTCCTGCTATCCTCACTTTTGAAGGTACTTTTGTCTTTCCAGGACTCTTCTTAGAGTCGCTAGGTATGCTTTCATCTGTGATAGCAGATTTTTCAGTGACACACATTTTGTTTGCTGTTTCTGGTATTTCATTGTCAAAGAAGCAGGTTTATACATGGACTTAGTTTCAACAAGAATGAGAAGCCAAAAATTCTTTCTGTGCACTTATTTATATGTAGAAGTTGTTAAATATGTGAAAATCAAATTATTTAAAGACTCATTTAAGATTATGCTTGTCAAAACACCCAAAACAATATGCAAAGAAATTTCAACAAAAATATGTTTATCAATTAGTATAGCGTTTGAATAATTCAACCAGGATTATTTTTGCTTTATTTATATAAAGAAAGATTTAAAAATCAAATTAATGTAATGTCAGATTTATAGAACAGACAAACAAAAACCCTACCTAAATTCTCTTCTGGTCAAGAGAGTAGAATCTTTTTCAAAATACTTGCCCCTAGTCACCAGGCAACTCAGAAAAATACAGTGTCTTCTTTTCTTCTATCTCACTTCTAGTAATGTTTCCTTTAACACCTTGAGTTTCCCCAGTTGGAGTCTATTAGCAAATTATTTTATTAATGAGACTAGGAAATCCAGAAGGTGCCTGATTTCTCGTGTATCAGTTTTAGACTCAATGATTTGTGAGAAATCAACACTAACTTAATTTTTAGGAATAATTATGACTGACTTCATAGACTACACAGCTTTAATTACTCAAAAATCAATTAACAAGGAAAAGAAAATGGGTAAGAACCTAAAAAGAATCCAGGGAAAAGAGAACTAGCTTTTAAAATAACTTGTCAGCTCAGTCCAGTGCTCTGATGTGGGTCTCTGCCTTTGTTTCCATCTGTTGTTGAACAAAGGTCCTATGGTGATATTTAAGATAATCATCAGTCTGAATACAGGGCAAGGCCAGTTCAGGCACCCTCTCTATTGCTTAGGGTCTTAGGTGCGGTCATCCTTGTGGATTCCTGGGACTTTTTCTAAAGCCAGGAGTGAGAGTATGAGCAAGGAAGTCAAGACCGTGAGGGGTTAGTCCACTGAGACAATGTGCTTGAGCTAATGGGAGCTCATCAACTTCAACTGGACTGGGGATGATCAAGCATAAGATCAAACTAGTCCTTCTGAATGTGGTTGACAGTTGGGGCCAACTGAGGGGCCAATGACAATGGCACTGGGATTTGTCTCTACTGTGTGTACTGGCTTTTTGGGAGCCTATTCTCTTTGGATGTATACCTTGCTCAACCTGGATGTAATGGGGAGGGCCTTGGACTTCCCACAGGGCAGGGTGCCTTGCCCTCTCTTAAGATTAGAGGGGTTTGGGGGGAGGGTGTATGGAGGGAGTGGAAGGGAAGTGGGAGAAGGGGAGGAAATGGGAATTTAGATTAGTATTTTTTAAAGTAATAAAATAAAATTTAAAAAAGTTATTAGTGAAAAAATAAATAAAATGACTTATCAGAAAACTAAAGACAGTGGCATCTCTGTCTTTATGTAGGTAGTTGAAAATAAGATCATTCTGAAAGGTGTTACAGGCTGATTTAAGTCGTCAACCTAATCATTTATTTGAATAATCACTATTACTTATTATTTATCATTGGAAGTAAAGTGGGCATACTTTTAACAAAAGAATAAATTAATTATGAAATGTAAAGATTTAAATTAAAGTAGGAAATAAGCTGCTCTTTTATTAGATGGATATTACTGGACAACAAAGTTTGCAGTTAGGAGACAAGCCACTAGGATTGCTAAATGGACATGTGGTCATATTGCATTCTTATGCAATGCTTATTATCATGCATGCTTATATCCATAGATTAGTGCTGCTCTCAGCTTCTGTGAGATAAGTTTCTTATTGTAGTGGTGATGATTGATGTGGGGACTCATAACTGATTGAAGTACCAAGAATCTGGGGTGATACGAGGCCCAGGATTAGGGAGTCATCTTCATCACTTCTTCCAAGGCACAGGAAACATCCCAGAATGGAAGAGCCAGAGGATGAGAAGGTATGCTGCAAAAAGATACAGTATTGACATTTCTCTTTGGAAGTATTAGTGAATGCCTTTAGTCCTACAACTAGGAAAGTCAAGACAGTCAGTTCTCTGTAAGCTAGAGGCTAGCCTGGTCTCCATAGCAACTTCCAAGCTATCCAGACCTACATAGTGAGACCTTGTCTCAAATATGTCTTTATATATTTGTATGTGTATATATACATATATATTTGCACACACATATATAATCGCTCAGTTATATACTTAAGTTATCCTCCTATCAACTGGTTCTATTATTATTAACTTGATCTAACAAATGGAAGCTGAAGTATAAATTCATCTTCTACCACTGTTCCTAATAAATTTTTGTCTTATTTTAGCGCTACACATTTGGAATAAAAATTTTAATTGTCAAGCCTTAAAAAGAGTAATTCTGGGGGTTGGAGAGATGGCTCAGTGGTTAAGAGCACTGATTGCTCTTCCACAGGACCTGGGTTCAATTCTAACACCCACATGGCAGCTCACAATTGTCTGTAACTCAACTTCCAGGGGACCTGACCCCCATGGCAAAACACCAATGCATATAAAATAAAATAACATATTTTTTTTTTAAAAGAAAGAGTAATTCTGACAGGCTTCCAACATATCCATGGGCTTCATTTTTTCCTTTCTTCATAGAAGTTTGTTCCTGAGTTCACTGAATGCAAACAACATGGCCTGGGCTAACAGGTACTCTAATTACCTTAAAAATTCTGATGTCTATTATTTGAACATAAATGTGTATGTTCTCACACTAGTAATGACTGATAAACACAACTAGATAGCCTGTGGGGTTGGGATCAATAAATAAAGGCGTCAACTAAGAGCTAGTGAGTAAAGGATGCTCCTATTCTCGGGAGAACGATGCCTCAAACACCTCATATATTCTGTAATTATTCATCAGCAAAGTTCTCCTTCCCAGACCAGATCAGGGCAGCTTTAGTGCATTCAATGAAATGATCTAAAATTGAAATTTATCTTGAACACTTTGCATTCTTTCCTGAAACTAAAGGTTGCTCTCTCTTAAATGTCAACTCTTCTCTTCGAAAACCTCCCTCAAGTCCATTTCGTTAATAGTTGACCTTTGTTTTTTTTGTGAGATGCATCAACAGTAAATTGAGAGAATCTGGTTCTCTTCATTTTGTTTTCCTTCTTTGAGAGCTAATTTCAGTGATTGGTGTAAGAAGTCTCCATTGCAGCTCTGAAGATATTTTATGTTACCAATCTTGCTTTATAATGATTTCAATTTATATAAACTAGGGGAAGGTAAGACATTTTATGTTTATTGTCAGTGATAACTTATTTTTCTCAATACTGAATTTAAATTAAATTCCAGAAGAATTATATAAACCAGTTCTCAACTCAATTTACAACTAGGTAAATTTTAAATTATCTATTATAGCAGAAAAATTAAAGAATACAATTTAGAAAAATATTAATGCTGGTGGAAAAGTATTTTAAAATATAACAGCACTTGATTTTTTTGCATTACTTTATAAAAGTAACATTAAACCTCATTTTTCAACCAATTTAATCACTGTTATAATAAGAGTCATATTTTATTCTGAGTATACGTGGTGCTCAGCAAGCACAATAAGAGTTACAGGGACTCTTACTTTTGTCTTCTTTACTGAGACAATATGAACAGTTTTCCTGGAGTTGCAGGCTCCTGTGCTTTCTCCTAGGGGAGAGACTAAGGTGTCATAGTTCAGTAGGATGCTTGCAGTCTGGTTTTCGAAACATGAAGGGTGTTTTTCATGAAACACACACACATACACTCACACATGCACACACACACACACACATGTACACACGTACACGTGTGCACACGTGCATCAACAAAACGCTAGAGATCTTTCTATGATAGTGCAATGGATGAGCTCACAAGTGTTAGGTTGTCTTCCAAGTCCTATGGCCTCATTCCTTTTATAAAACCAGTAACTGAGAGACATCTTCACAACGGAACAGCACAGTTTAGCCGTTACATTTAGTGCCATTTATCCAACTCCTGATGTGCACCATGCTTAGGCAGATGAAATAAACCAAATTTAGTCCTGACTTTAGTTCTTTACAATGGTGTAAAGATTATTCTGATTCTCCCAATAGTAGGTGTAAGTTGAAGGATGTTAACATCTCAGCCTTATACAGATTCTTTCTAGAACACAACATACACTTACTGAACTATTGACTTCAGGGAGTGAGATTTGGATGTACTGGTCACAAATTCTTGGACACATTACAAAATCATGTATATACCTGGATATGCATGGTATTATCACCAGGATGTGAACTTAGACCCACAACTAGTAATGTCCAAATATCATGATTTTTAATATCCAGTATGTCAAATCATACTTGGCCTCAGGTTCTCATTCTGCCGTAGATGACAGAAAATCTAAAGTCAGTTATTACTGATACTTTCCCAACCCAACCCTCAGGCAACACAAAGGTCCCTGAGCTTTTGGGGGGGGGGGTTGGGACTCCTATAATTGGATATGCAGTTTGTCTTCTTCTCAACCTCAGGAGTTCCATTTGCATCTCAAGAGAATTGACCACATTCTCAGAACAGGAGGGAAGAGAAAAATAGAGCAGGGCCTCAACTTACCAATTAACATCTCAATAAATTATCCAGCCACGTTCATTTTGTTTTTGTTTTTAAGGGAGGAAGAGAGTCCATACCTTTTATTAGACCCTCAAAGCAGAGAGCAGCTGATTTGGTCCAGCAATGGATGGATGTCAAACCTCTGTGCTCCACAAAGCAAGAAGACATCCCATTTGCAATGCTTATAGCTCCTTTTCAGAGTGCTGATGCATCTATGAGCTTTGAGTGGCCTCATTATTTTTTTATTAAATTGGGTCAGGGCGGGGCTACCATTCAACGCAAATGCAGATGGGGTCACCGTGAATGAACTGCAATATACACAATAGGTAATAAATTCTGGAAAATGAGATCTGTCATCAGAACACTTCTTCACTCAACAAAAACGCCAAGATGGGACCTAACATTAGAGATGCAGGCACAAAAAAAAAAAAAAAAAGGAAAGAAAAGAAAAAAAAAAACCCTCCAAGCTAAAGAGGCAGAATTGCATTCACCAAGGATAGAATGCAGGAGGATGGTGGGGGGAGCAGTAGCAGTGGGGAGTGGAGGAGGGGGATAAAGAAGGGGGGCATCCTTTATATATTAGACAGGAAAGGGCCTGATGCTCTTCACTCAAAAGTACATAAAAGTACTGAACTGAAGAACATTGCCGTAATGGAGGGAGCGCGTGTCCAGCATGGTGCTTTCATAAATAAATGTGGATACCTGAATGGGAACATCATTATCAGCTCCATCTTCAAGTACAGAGAGAGCCAGAAAGCTTTCAGCGGCGCAGGAAAAACACTCAGGTTAATGAAGAGAGTCTGCACTAAGTCATAGCTGTCTTTTTAAGTGCTCAGGACAATGATTATTTTTAACTGGCATTTAATTTTGTACAGAATCCAATTGATCAGACCTAGAGCCACAATTAATCACTCGAATAAGAGCAGGCACAAATGGATTCTGATGAAAAGTAAGCAGATGCCGAGGTCCCATTTTTACTACTGTCTTTGCAGTGAGCGACCTCCGCTTGCTGACTCCCGGTGCCTTTAGATGATGCTGGAAGTCACTATTTAGGACGGTTCAATTTAGTCTTTTATTACTCCCTTTCCAGAGTTCTCTAATAGTTTGAAAGAATCAGAGCCCTTGGCATTTCAGTGTGTCGTGCCATTTTGCTTCCTGTTTCCTTTGTGTGGGGGGAAGAGGGATTCGCACGTTTGTAGGTGCACATGTACGTCTATCCATGTGTGTGGAGGCCAGAGGCCAGTCTATGATGTCACGCCGGCTCTTCAGGCACAGGCCTTACTGTTTTGGAGACAGGGACACTGTAATGGTTAAGATAAAATGCTGAGGTGCAGTTCCCAAGGAGTGGTAGTGGGCATCAGACCACGAGGGGCAGCCGGTCCCACCACCCGAGGCCTCTGTGGGTCCCAGGTGGGTGGTCGTGGTGGGTAAGAGATCTCAGCGGAATGGCAAGGTGGCAGGTCCCATGAGGAGCCACGGCTGGTGAGAGACAGACACCATGCAGACAAAGTGGGTATAGTTTATTTAGTGGGTTATGGAAGGAAAAGGGAAGTGGGGACAGGGAGGAGGAAGAGGAGGGGGGGGAAGAGGCCACAACCACCTTTTCCAATGAGGAGATGGGGGAGAAAGAGGAGAGAGAGAGAGAGAGAGAGAGAGAGAGAGAGAGAGAGAGAGAGAGAGAGAGAGACAGACAGAGAGAGAGACAGAGAGAGAGAGAGAGAGACAGAGAGAGACAGAGAGAGAACACAGGGAAGCAGAAGGAAGATCTGCTCGCTTGTCTTGGTGGAAAGGGGGAGTGGGCGGGGCTTGTGTCTTAAATGGACTAGATAGACCATTAAGTTCCCATCTCTTTTTTATGAGGTTAGGCACAACAGGTACAACAGGTTAAAGGAATTGGGATGGCAGATTCTCAAGACTGTTTCTTGCTTATTTGTGGGCATCGTCTTGGGGGGGGGGGGAACCTGAGAAAGCTGGGTGCTAGTCACATCCTGGGGTAGCTGGTCTCTTTACTCCTGTCTGGCATTTATGGTATGGAAATGTCTGGTGTCTCTTAGACCTGTTTAAGGTACTGGCAGAACAGAGGACAAAGTTAAGTTTAGGAAAAAAAAAAATTAGGGCCAGGGAATTGAGAGGGGTGTATCTGACCTGTTTCAGGTGGATCCTTTAATTTGGCTCCCTGGAACTCACAAGAATTTTTTGGGTTTGTGAAAACATAAGTTTCAAACAGCAACATATTTGTATCAGAATGACTGTGACAGATATTTTTGCATAATAAAAAGTATCTTTAAAACTATGAAAGGCAGTGTGAGAGAGAATTTTGTTAACTTGTGGCTTACCCGAAATTTGCTTGGTGAGGCTGTCCTTTTAAGTGATAAAATCGCTCAGCTGTCAAATTGCATCAGAGATCTTTGAGAAGGATAAAATTTACTTCAGTTATTGATTAAAAATGACAGAGAACTTACTTGGTTGGCACCTAGAGCTACTTCTCAGGGTCCTCCATGGTTGCTGAGGATCATATTTGCCTTTTGCTGTTTAATGCAGGGCCTACCAGTCTCCAGAAGATCCTGTGGGCTTAGAAATCTATAGGAAGACAAGCCTACCTTGACCTAAGCAGCCACGCTGTTGATTCTAGTGATTCTGTCCACTGTCTGGAAATCTTCAGTTTGGACAAAAGGCCGTTTTTCCCAGTGGTCAGTGTTTGGCAGTTGAAGTGAATCGCGGATGTCCGTTGTTCTGTGCCCACCTGTCTTCTGTCTTCTTTGGAGGAAGCAGAGTGCTGCTACTAGGAGCCAACCTGTCTCTTCTTGTTATGAAAAATTTTTAATAACTAAATATTTAAATACCATATTCCCCAGATCTCTGAGCAGATGAGTTCTGCTTATTAGGTATAGATAAGTTATAACTACAGCGTAGGGTCCACTTGTAGAGCTGGGCCCAAGGTTTACTGTATGGACTCTCAACCTAACAGGTAAGATTTATACTTATAAAGGACAGAAAGAATAAAAATTGCTTGCAATAGAAGGATAATGGCAGAACTGACAATAGTAGAGAACAGTTTAATATATTTTAAAGCAGGGTTGGATTAAATATACTGTATTTTTCTAAGAAACATGAAAGTACATACCAATTTAATACATGAGACTTACAGGTTTTTTAGTCTGGAATGAGATATAATGGATAGTTATAACATTTAACAGTAAACATACGTGCATTTAAATCACATATATGCACACACATATACCCATACACACACTTACATTCAACAGGAGTTGGGCAAAGTGGACTTTCCCCTTCTCCTCACACGGCTCAGGGTCTTGTCTACTCTGGACTCACCCAGATTTCTCTAAAATTTTTCCTCCACCACACTTAGGAATAGTCATGTCTTTCCTTTTTGTAAAGTTTTTTTTTTCTTTTTCCACCCCCCCCCCCGATAAGCCTTTCTGCCAATGCAGTAATCCAAACCAGACCAGATTAAACCGAACTGGGAAAGGGCCCAGGTTTAATGGATACCAGCACTCCCGGGCGGCCCTTCAGTCCCTCTCCCCCAGGAGGAAGACCAAGAAACCATGGAGAGGCAAAAGGAGAACCAGAAAAACCAAGTGTTCAGTCTCTGGGGGGGGGCAGTTTAAGTAGCCTGTGGGAGTGGTTGTGGCCCTCCCTGGGGGAGGGGGTCACCTTTGGCGGGCTTTCTTGGAGGTAGAGTTAGGACTGAGGCAACTCCCAGGGAAGGGGGCTTGAAATGGAACTTTCTGCCCCGTATTCCAAAGATGGGTGCCAGGGGCTGGGGTGATGCCCCCAACCAAGCACTATGTTTTTTCATTTCGTCAAGACTAAGTTAGTCATTTTCTTGAGATCGGGGTAGGAGTGACCAACGTCTACACAGTTTTATCTTGTGAATTTTACAATGGTGAACTTGGTGAGCAGGAAAAGTCACCAGATATGGAAAATGGAGGCTTGGAAAGGAAAAGGGTATGACCAAGATCTGCACGGTTTCTTTGTGAGGGAGCCAGCCATGACAAGCTAATTATGGGCAGGGTCACCCTAAGGAAGTTCTTTACTTCCAACCATCAGCACCTGCTAGAGTTGGACTCAGTCTTCGATAAATTTAATAAGAGGCCCGAGTCTCAGTAGTTTACCCTGAAGCAATATCTGGCTGCAGGAAGAACCACAAACTGAGATTACCTAGCACCACCCAAGAACAGACCATCCAAAGGAAATGCCTAGCATTCCAACCACTGTAGATAGGATCACCTGCCAGCACACATTCACCAGGACACCCCTAGACAAATGTCAGCCAATCAGGGGTCCTAAACCTCAGAAACCCTCACCCCCACCTTTACTACTATAAAGCCCTATTTTAACTGAGCTCGGGGCTCTCCGTTTATTCCGATATGTTAGACCTGCGGAGAGACTGAATTTGCAAACTTGCTTAAAATAAAAGCTCTTTGCTTTTGCATACGGGACTTGGTCTCCTTGTTGGCTTTTGAGGGGATTTTGCAGATTTGGGCATAACAGTTCACTCAGTGGCCATTTTCTGAATGGAAGAATGGTAGCATTTATCACCACCAGAAGCAAACTTCCTGGGCAAACATGATCTAGTCCCTGTAAGCACGGTCTGTGACCATGGGGCATGGAGAAAGGAACCGTGGGAAGAATGAGGAAAAGTGTGAGTTCGTCATCTGAAATAGAGCGTTGTTGTTGTTGTTTTAAATATGAGTGCACTTTACACTTCAGTTTAACTGGCATTTTCTGTGTCTGTTTGTTTTGAGTGTACAGGACCTCTGGTCACCTAGACTGGCCTCCAGACTTGAACTCCTGACTCTTCTGAGATGACCGTGCCTGCCTAGCTTGCTTACTTGGTTAAAAAGTGGTATTGATTTATCATGCCAACCCCATTGCTTACTTAGACAACTATGCTTACTGTGTTTTCTTTACACGCTAAAGAAAACGACTCAGTCGCAGGTGGCTAATTATGAGAAATAGTCAGGCCTTTCAGTTGGTTCATTGCTCCTCCAAAGCCCTCCGGAGTCTGTGGAAATAAATCCACCGCTCTGTAACATGGCTCGCTTGACACACCTCTGATGCTCAGGATGTAGTAAGTTTGGCTTCCCGATATGTCAGCCTCATCAGATTTATAGATGAAAAACACCTAAATGGTGGATTTCCATATAAAAGAAGAGGGCATTATGATGTATGAATTTTAAAATAGTGGTTTCTGAGAAATTGCACTGTGGGTAGTCCTGCCTTCCTGGGGCTTTTCAACAACAGCACTTCAGCTTATATAATTACCACACATGCCTCCAGTACAGAGCCCACAAGGCTCCCAGGTTGGTCACCATGGCAACGGATTCTGAATGAAGTAGCCCATCCAAACACTCTGAACACTCTGCATCGAGCTTCTTCCCGGAAAAAAAGTTTTATTTATTTATTTATTTAGCTCTAACACATTCTCCCAAATTACAGCTATACAATTTCCGACTATTTGTTCTAGTTTTCTTGTAGGCATAATGTAACTACTAAATGCCTGGGCACACACAATTTCTTGAATAACAAAGGGAACAGAATATAAAAATTTAAATAGAGATTGCTTTTTCATCCTGGAACCATTTTGGAAAGAAGAAAATAACCTTTCAGAATGGAAAGCATGAGCATGGACAGTCACGGGAGGAAATCGGCTTCTTCCTTCTTTGTGTTGCCCGGAGAACTTCTATGCTTATTGTGAAGACTTCTAAAATCCATAGATACAAGCAAAAAAAAAAATGTAGTTTTTTAAACATCTTCTTTAAAAAAAAAAACGAGAAAACACTTGTTGCGAGCCCCACATTCATAAACAATTGTGAGACAACCAGTGTTTTCTTTAACCAATAAAGCGGAGACCTCACAGGCCTGCTCCCAGTCTCCGGGCCACCCCCAGCCCTCCAGGAGGTCCTTAACCGCTGGCTAAGGCTGAGGCTGCTGCAACAGCCTGTCCTGTTTGCCATTTGGACAGGCCGTGCAGCTGTGAGACTGGATGGAAGGAGAAAGGCTGGCAATGCTGGGCCTCACCTAGGGAATAGGACTGCCAAGGCCCTGCTCCATCTGTTAATTCACAGGAAACTCGGAGAGGGGGGGGACCTTTCTTCTTTCCTATATTAGGAGAGATCCTTGCAAGTTTTATTGAAAAGTCCTTTTTAATTGCCTGAGTGGCAATTCCTTTTCAAAATAAGCTAAACTCGTAGGGTAATTTATTTTAGAGTCTTCGATTTAACAGATTTTATTCAGTATTTTTTCAGCATTGGTATGATTTTGATTAAGCCCCGGATCATGCCTTAGAACCTTTCCCTGTTATCTCAAACCTAGTGTTCTCTGTATTCCCATCCCTTGGACCTCTAGCATCCTGTGACCAAGGAAGGCACATGGTCCCTTCAACTGCCCTGTTTGCTCCACAGAAGTCAGGCCTGGTATTGAGTCAGCTCTAATTTGCCAGAACCCAGGGCCAGAGTGATTGTCCAGCGGTTTTTAATGTAGACTCTCATTTGCTGTGTGAGATGCTGGACAACTCACAGACGCACTAAGGATTGCTTTCCCGCCATTCCTTGGAGCTGCACTGCTAAGAATGTGCAGTTGGCTGGGAGTAGATTTGCATTTTGCTGCAGTGTAATACTCTTCCTCACAGGAGAAAGCAGTCAGCTCTCACTGATAGGGGTCCTAATGGTCCATGTGCACAGCCTCGAGCCACAAAGCTCAGGGAGAGCTTTGAATTCAACAACAGTGTTAACCACAGATGGAGCGCCTTGCAGAATGATAAAACATGCTTCACCACAGTTAGATGTGCAGCTGGCCCCATGCAGCATCTGCAGAAAACTCAGGTCCGTGTACAAAACTTTGGTTTTCTCCTCCTGGAAGTTCACGTGTCTCATCCAGCCACGTTTGCATAGTTTAGGCATGCTACAGCAAAGTCAAGATTTACCAAAACTCATAGAGAAAACAAAACAGACACAGCACAAGAAGCCAGTCTGCTAAGCACCCAGTTTCCTCTGATGATGCTTGAGAAATTTGGTGCCAGGATAAATGCAGGCTCACCAGCGGTGAGTTTCCATGGAGTCGCTTGCTGTGGCAGCTCAGCTTTCTCTGAAGTGAAGGGTACTGAGCGGAATGAATGTCCCCATCAGCACAGCTTTGGGATCAGTGAGCAGAAACTCTGCCGTGGGGAGGAGGAGGTCAGGTTCTCAGAGAAGACAGGAAGTTTTGCACCTTTTTCTCTCAGTCAGAAGGGTCAGAGCAGGCAGACTCAAGGAGAGCTGGCGCGTTACTCTGAATTAATAATGAGGACTAACATCTTCTAGCATTTACTGCACCCCAGACGCTCTTGGAAGGGCTTTACACATGTCAACATGTTAATCCTCACAACAGCTCAACGAGGTACATATTATTATGATCCACATTTGAAAGGTCTGAAGGGGCGGGAAGCTCAGAGAGAGGGTAAGCGTTTAAGTCAGGAGAGCAGCTGCCTGGCTGCCGGAGCTACAGGTTTGTCCAGGACAATAACAAGCGCTGATGAGTTCCTAGCGGGGCCTGGCTGGGTATGCAGCTGCAGAGCCTGCCTCCTGTTTGTCCTCACAATAAGCCCCATTAATGAGGGGAGCACGATTGGGCTTCCTTGTTCCGGCAACCTGAAAGAGCCTATAGAATACAGATGCTATTGTGAACGCTTTTGTAATCTGGAGCCCCCCTCCCTCTTTTTTTTAAAAAAAAAATAAATAGAATAATCAACTTCTTAATGTATCCATAGGGAATTCAGGGAAGGAATGAAGAAGCCGCTTCTGTTTTTGAGGCATTTGCAGTCATTGTTGGTGAGGCAGAGCCAACAGATGGGGAACAATGGGGAGAGACTCAAGGCCTGGTGTAGGCAAACAGCACTGCAGTCTGCTTGTGAATGGTGTGTGAAACAGAACAAGGCAGGCACTGGGGCTGGAAGGGGGATGTAAAAAGAGAAAGAGGACGGTGCTGATGCCTCTCCTAAGCCTCAGACCTTACTTTCCTGAGCTGAAAATGAAGACATAAATTATCTTCAAGACATTTTCCAGCTTTCACATACAAACGAGTCTGGATCTTTTATGCAAGTAAGATTTTTGCGTGTGGTATTGATTACAAGTCAGATGCCCTGCTAACCGATACACCCAGACCCCAGCTCACATGCCAGACTGCTACAGTTTCCTCTGTGAGCTCCCGAGTGCATACAAATGCCAGTCTTCCTGTTTAGTTTGCTTGGCAACTAATCTAATAATGATGCTGGTAACATTATGCCTTCACTGTCTCTTACTTGTTTGCATTTCCTTTTCTGGGTCTAAATATGAAATTATAGTATCCATGAGCTACAGAACTTAATAACTTGACTGGTTTGATTTTTCAAAGAAATAACTTTACCAAACGGAATACTTAGACATCTTGCTTGTTATCAGTTAATATTTTTCTCTTCTTTATCCTTGTATATGTTTTAAACATTTATTTATTATTTGTTTGTTTGTTTAGTTTTTTTTTTCTTTCTTTTTTCTGTTTGGATTTTCAAGACAGGTTTTCTCTGTAGCTGTGGAGTCTGTCCTGGAGCTAGCTCTTGTAGACCAGGTAGGCCTCGAACTCACAGAAATCCACCTGCCTCTGCCTCCCGAGTGCATTAAAGGCGTGCATTACCACTATCCGGCGTCTTATTTAGTTTTTAAGAAAAGGTCTCACTATGTAGCCAGGCTTATCTTGAGGTAGTCTAGGCTGACCGTGCACTCTATTGGTCACTTCTGTCTGAGCCTCCCCAGTGCTGGAACATTCGAATACACAGGACTCCATCCACTATCACACATGGCTGTTGCTTAGACACTTCAACTTATTCTAAATACTGCTTATGCCTGCTGAGCTGAGTGTACAACTGATGGGAATGAAACAAATTCTTAAAAATTGATTTTTGTGTCATTAGGGGCACAGTGTTTTCAAATAGTAAAATGTTCTGTATGCCAAAGGCATAAGCCTAATATTAAACAAACAAACAAACAAACAAACCGCAGGAAGTTTGCGGTCACTCGCTGAATTACAGAATAATAAAGGAAGTGGGGTTCAGAAGGTACTTCTGGGGGTGATTCTGAGATTAGCTTTTTGCAGCACGAACTACTCCCCAATAGAGGAAGTGGGGTTCGGAAGGTACTTCTGGGGATGATTCTGAGGTTGGCTTTCTGCAACATGGACTACTCCCCAGTAGAGCTTTTATAATACTCTTTGGAGCTTCTGTGGTTTCCAGATCAGCATCACTGACACTTGGCAAGTTCTAGGTACCAGACTATCAGCCTGGTGAGCTATTATAACAGTATCTTCAAATATTGGTTCTAAAGCACCTCCACACGTGACAGTCCACTGTCATGTAGACTGTCAACAGGACAGTGTGTGGTCGTGCGTCATAAGCAGTGACTCATTGCCTACACAGTCCCTAGCTATGCCCACCGGAAACAGAAACGATGCCTGAAGGCACAGCATGCGCTCCGTGTGGCATTTCCCTTATGCGAGCTGTTCACAGCAGGACTAAAATTCTACTGGAGTATTTATAAATCCAAGTTGTCTTCCCAGCGCTATCTTCCATCGCTCCTGTAGAGAGCTAATTCTTTTCTGGCATAGGGGGTTGCATGCTTCCCCCGGTCTTCTCTCCTTGTATTTAACCATCATGGCATCTTCGTGAAGGCTAGAAAGAAAGTGTCTTGGAGGGGGCTTGTGTCTCTAGAAACAGGCTAGCCTCTTAGCTTCTATTTATCAAATCCCTATCTCAAATACCATTTCTTCATTAAAGTCTTTCTTGAGCCATCAAACAAGGTGATACAACTTCTCGCTTTTAAAATGCCCCATGTCTCTCCAACTCTGGTTTGGATCTCTGTAGATCAGACTTGTGTTGTATGAGTTAGTGCTGTACTTTCTTTTGTCTACCAATAAGTGTTGGGGTTTGGACTGCATCCTTCTTACTATTGTTTGGCTTCTGCCTTTTCGATTCCAGTAACACCCAGTAGCTTTTGAATCGTGGTGTGCGGAGGGCAGGGCTTCCAGCCGAGCCAGAAACCCATCAGATAGCTTTCAGCAAGGCCACTTACTGTACAGAGGCATATACGTGGTGTTTGTTCCTAAGAATGCCTGTGCAGGTGGCTGTCATACGTTCTTCTAACATTTACAGAATACTCGTAGTCGTGTGTAAGGAAGAAACCCACCCAGAATGAATGGAGAAATGCAAATGTTCTGGAGAAAAACAGCTCTTTTTTTTTTTTTTTTTTTTTTTTGGAGCTATTGAGGGTCAGCTTTAGACATTAGAAAGGTACAGGACAGGGAGAGGAGGACAGATCTTTGATTTCACAGTCTTGCCTGGGGCCTTGACGGCCAGAAGCTGCTGTTTTAACTCGTTCTGTGGCTTCATGTCATTTCAGAAGGGACTCGGGAAATCTCACTCTAGTGTTATGGGGAATATTATCAACCTAAAAGGACAATTCTGAGCATGGGAAACAAGCTTGTCTTGCTTCCCGAGAGCCCTAACCAGACTTATAAGATCGTGAGTCTTGAAACTACTGAAGACATTAGGAGAAAACACATCCGATTCATTTGCAGCTCAGTTCTTCACAGAAGCTCAGCAGGACAAAGAGCAAACGGACTGTTACTGTTCCCTTTGTACTTTACGTGTTTGCTAGATGCACACCTTGAAATGATTATTCATTATATAAACCAATGACAGAGTTTCAGCAGTGAAATTCATTGAAGGAAAATTTGATCAGCAAAGAAATAGTTCATATGTATGGATTTTTAAATTTTTAACTGCATTTGTGGTTTAATCTAGACTTCTTTTTTTTTCTTTTTCTTCTTCTTCTTCTTCTTCTTCTTCTTCTTCTTCTTCTTTTTTTTAATCTGCACTGGCTCTTTCCTTTTTCTTTTTAACCTCCTTTTTGAGCTACAGCAGCTGGTCTTCCCAGGTTCATTTTTCAAGGAATACTGCCATCATGCGGTCTCGTGTGACAAGACAGCTCATATTCTGATTCCCTCCAGAATACTCTTTGTGGCTTTGAGAAGAGCTTTGCTGCTTGAGGTTGTATCTGTAGATTCCTTTCCAAAAGATGAATTCTTCAAATACTTGCCAAAGGCTGAACTCTGGTCCAGATTCTGACTCAATTATCTAGTTACTATATCAATCCTAACATGCAGAAAAAAACAGCCTTTGGCCACCTCACAAACTTGCTAAGCCTCCCATGTTCCCCACTTAAAGGCAGCAGAATGCCACTTTCATGGAGCTGCCGACTTTTTGTTATGACGCAGAGGCAGAGAGAACAAAACATGAACTCTTAGAGGGAGTTATTATGGTGCTGAAAACGCCCAAACAAGTGAAATTGGACTCCACTTGGTAATTAACATCTTCGAATAAACAAACAGATGATGTGGGTTCTGTATTTTCTTAACAGAGGAGGACTGACCTGCCGTTTTTCAGTTCCAATTCAGCTGCCCCATAGCAAGAAAATCTGTATACAGACAGAAAACCATGAATCTCTTCTCCCCACTGGTCCCCCAGCCCTGCAGTTATATTTGCATGAGCCAACCCCCACCCCACCCTCATCCCCCCACCCCACCCCCACCCCCTCCCCAACAAATCTCCCTTCAAGAATGTGGATTTTACTTTATATTCAGGGAAATATGTTAAGCATTATTCCAAAATGTAAAGTCAAATCGATGGATCTTTGAGAACATCTTCTCAGCTTATGTGAAATCTGGTGTTAAAGGGCGTCCCGGAATCTTAGGAAAGACAGTTTAGAAACCTGCCCGATTTCTTTACCGCATGAGAAGGGAGCGCAGTTTTCTTCCCTAACTATCCTTTGGCCTCAAAATTTTGTCAAAAGTAAAGAGAGAATGAAAATTCTGCCTGGAATACAGCTGTGGGGTCAGTGTTTGGATTGAGACGGAATTATGGCGAATTATTCCCATGGGTTGATTTTGTGAAGTGTGTGCTGGCGTGAAGGTGGAAAAACAAGCGAGCTCTGGTGTTTAAACAAGGCTGGAAGGGCAGTTGCTAGGAGACCCCGCACACAGCTGATGCCCCCACTGCCGGCTCGGGCTTTGTCTCAAGAACCCGGCCCTTTTGTAGTCAAAGAGGACATTAAATGTATAGTCTGTCAAAATTTAGGTGGAGGAAAAATTCAGGTGGACCAGTGCTTGGTTATTGCTTGTGTCAATCTAGCTATTCTGACGTCCATCATCCATGAAAGATGGGCTTTGAAAGGGAAAATGTAGCATTGTGCCAGGAACCAAGGGCCTCCGGAAACGCTCAAGGGAATTAGTTACAAATGCAGTTTGAATACTCTTCTATGAAAGGCAGATGGTCTGCAAACCAGTTCCGAGAAGCAGCTAAGTGATCACTTCAGTATTCCGAAGAGGGGACCGCCAGTCCACAAACAGAGTTCTAAGAGGAGAGGCGCGAGCGGGACTTTAGATCTTGCCGTTTACAAAACAACCATCTCAGTCATTTGTGGGAACCGTTTAACAGACTTTTATGAGAAACACACAGCCTTCCAGTTTGTAATTTAGACCGTAGAGATGCACCGAACTTGAGAGCTGGAGGCGGCTTAGAAGTTCTTCTAGCGCCCCCAACTGGCAGAAGGCGGTACCTGACGCAGCTTGTGGACAAGCGCGGTCTGTAAAGGAGCTGGCTGCCTTGTCGAAGGTTTTCAGAAACGCAGGCAAGGCCTCCCGCCTTTGTAAAGTAATACCAACCTTTGCCAATGCTTAAAATACTATATCCAGGGAGGAGAAAGCATTTTAAAACATAGCAAAGAGTAAAGTTTTGAATTTCGTGTTTTGAATATTTCAAGTACATGAGCCAGGGTCATTGTCTGGGCCCCCACTCTGACCAGCATCTCTTTCTCAGGACAGTCAACGCTGTTGTGTGAGCTTGGGGACAGGCACAGTCTTTTGTAGTGCTTGTCCGTGTCCAAAATCCCCGCTGCGCTTCGAGTCATTTGTTTATTACAAGTGTAGGAATTATTCCTATGAGCTGCTGTGTTCTGTAGAAGAAACTGGTAAGTCTTGTTACAAAGTTTAGTTGCAACTCGACCAGTCGGCCTCCAGTTCAGGGAATGTCATCCTTGGCCAGTGACCTCCCAGAATAGCCCATTGAAATCCCAAAATAGTTTGAAATTTTGGTATTGTTTGTTTATTTTTATATTTAATGTGGGTGACGGATGGGGAAGGGGTTCTTCTGTACTTTATTGTTTCTCTATGGAAAAAGAGAATCCATCACTATTCCCTAAATTGGAAAGGCTAGTGTGCATTAAGCTGTGAGACAGTAACTTTCGAGGTGCTGGTCCAGGCAGCCTGGTGAGAACTGAGCTTGGGTTCGAGAAATAGAAGAGAGGAAACAAAACACGTGCCTCTCAGCCCCACGCCTCTCATTGACTGCAGAAAGACATCCTTGGAGACATGGAGATTGTCCATCATCTTGTCCAGACCTTAGGGGCTCAGAACCTGTTGATTTGGCCCAGAAAGCTCTGCCCCCTAAAGAGCCAACAAGACTCACTCTCTCACCTCCGTTTTCCTTCATTCTAGGAGAAGCTAACCACCATGTTGGGAGGATTTCAGATAGGCTCCTGGGGAGACTGTGTGGACAGAAACCAACTCTAACTTGTTAGTTAACTGACCAAGTCAGGTTGAGAAGCTACCAGCTAACCCCTAGCCTGCAAATCTTTCACCTGAGGGCTCAGACAGCACAGGGCCACGACAAGCCTTGCCATGCAAGATTATAAATGATTACAAGGTTGTGTCAAACCAAAAAATTTTTGGACTGTTTGTTAGCTAGGAAAAAAAATAACCACGAACCTGCGGTTCCTTTGCCATTTGTCCTTGCAAAGTTCCATATAACTGTGGGTCCTCAGTTTTCCTGGTTTCTGCACTGTATTGTATTGGTGACAATAATTTCAATTACAGTACTAAACCACTTGCCTGTTGATATAGAAAACTTTGGATTTGATCTCTGCTGAAACCCATCCTACAACCGGAATTTTCCACTGCGTTTGTCAATACAAAGATTTAATCTGAAACATATATGAAACAATGCCAGACACAAAAACAATGCAGTGTGTCCTGAGAGATTACATAGCAGCCCGTTAAGTATTACAGATAAGAATGGGATTATCGGGCAATCTCAGAATGCGTGTCGGTGAGCCCATAGCAAGGGTACCCTGATTCATCGGCTGGAAAGTCAGAGGGGCCCAGGGAATTCTCTTTTCACAGGAATTCTAGCTTTGGAAAATATGTTTTAGGAGTCTGGCGTCTTATTTCTTCCCTGTAGTTGCACTTAACAATTGCAGCCTCCTAGTGTTTGAAATCCATGCTTTAAGAGGTCACAATAAACCACGGGGTCATTTGTGTTCCAAAGATGACACACAGTGGGTAGCTTGTGTTATATACAGTCATTGAAAAAACAAGCAACCAGGTCTTTGTGCCTGCTGCTTTAGCACCCCAGGGAGTGCAAGGGGCTCCTTGGGTCCACTTGCCTAAACATTATTGATGTGTTGGAGTTCTTTCTACGATCAAGACCAGAGGACACTATCTGAGGCATGTTATGAAACATTAACAAAAGAATACATTGTCTGTGAGTTTTCATTTTCAGAGCCAAAGAGAGGGGGGGTTCCTGACAGGCCAGACTAGATGCCGTAAAACACGGCCATTTTATAGGGTGGCCTCCTGTCACTGAAGGGATGGGTGGCTGTTTGAAGCTAAGTCTAGATGATAATAACAAGACTTATGTTGGTCTTTCTTTCTTTCTTTCTTTCTTTCATTCATCAGTCACAATATTTCAGATACGTTACAATGACTTAGATGGGTAATTTAATTAAATCATTTGTTTTTTTAATTGAAATAATCTCTAAATTTTATTCTTTGGTTTTTGGATAAAGCGGTCAATAATTTGCTTTTAGCGGTAGGGTAGAAATAATTTTCTTAATTTTGTGTATTTCTTCACATGAACTTTGCTTTCTCAAAATAATTCACAAAGACACACTCACCTTGTACAGCTATGAAACTGAAGTTTGAAAAAGACAAATGTTACAAATCGGGTATTAAGAGAACAAGGGTTTGGAGAGCAGGCCATGTGTAGTTCAGGTGGTCTCGCATGCTTGAGGCTGTGCATTCTGTCCTCAGCGCCAAACCAAACTGAGCTAAAAGACAGTGAGTGGCCACAGCAGCAGAAGCAATAAGAAAACAACTTTTTTTTTTTTGAGTTATTTTACCAAAGGAACTTGCATTTTTTTTTTTAAAGCCAAACAAGAACTGGGGGCGGGGGAAGGATGTCAAATGATAGACTTTCTTCTACAATGCAATGCTAATCCCGCTATCTTTGGAGGGAGATCAATGGGCTAGTTAACCCCGAGAGAAAAAGCAGAAGTAACAGAGGAATTAACAGTCTCAGTGTGGCTTTTTCTAGCCAGGAAGACTGGAGTCTTGCTGGATTATGAGCAGAGATACCAGTTGATCCAGGGGTTAATGATTCCTGCTCACATTCCTCAGTGTGCTAGCCTCATTCTTCATGATCCCCGGATATGGGTTGGGGATGAGAGGTTGCAGAATCAATGGTGTTTCTGGATAAAAGCCACACAGCTTCTGAATTGGTTGTAGCCATGTGGCTACCGTGGATGAGGACCTCATCACTAGAGGCAAATACTGGAACCACATATTCTACGACCAGAGGAAGCTATAATGGGAATAAAACCAAATAAGACCCAGTTAACGGGAGACACTGCATAGAGTTCAGGAATGAGGGGCCGGAAGACAATGAGCCCATTCAGGCCTCCTTTACTCCCCCAGCCTCACAAGGGTCTGGTCATACTGGTAATTTATGGCATCGCGTCTATGCTAATGTCTATGCTAGGTGTTAAATATTGGTGTTTTAAATATTGTTTCTGCGCATACCACTTCTTCCTGGAAGTCCCTTTCCAGGGAAAGTCAGAACTCTTAAAGACACAGTTAATTCCTAGGGTGATAACTACTCATCTAAAGAGGCTGCTACGTATCTGGCTCAGATTGACCGTATTTTGTCTGGAATAAAATTAAATTGCTCTTTATATTACTGACAAGTAAAATGGGGGATAAAGGTGAGAGGGTATCAGATCTATTTAATTGTCACGAACCAGGGATTCTGTATAAAATTTTGAAAGTTTCCAACTTTGTGAAAAAAAAAAATCCATTGGGCAGGCAGCGGAGAGTCATAGGCCACAGCACCACCCAGGCCTTTAGCACACAAGAATCTACGTCAGTGGTGACTCGTCTGTTTCTCTCATGGCTGTATTTCCAGTGCCCTGGATAAGTCACGGTCATACAGTTAGCACTCAGTAGGCGTGTGCTGAAGAAATGCTAAGTTCAGGCAGCTCTTCCATAAGAGTCTCAATGTAAGTTCATCAGAAGCAGAAAGTGATGTTACCGGTCCCCTGGGGACTAAACCCAAGGCTGAGCAAGTCCTTCCAGTCTCTTCACTCCTGCTCCCTGCAGTTTCCAGGTCTCCTGCTCCCAAACACACAGTTTTGCTGCCATCACCACTTGAAAACACACAGCAAAAGCTTAAACTAACAAGCTTTTAAAAATTCAAATAAAAGTAAAAACTACGGAAAACTAATGGACAGTGTTAGAAGTCATGGCAGTGGGTATAGCTGGTGTGAGTGTTCTGACTTCAGGAGTGGGTGATGGGGATTTCTGGTGGGCTTGGTTTATTCTTTGGTGGGTCAGGGTATTGAATGCTCAAGTCATTATGATTTGATAAGCTGTGTGCTCAGGACTGGGCAGTTTTGCGTATTTATGTTACATATGGGCATGTCCAGTGAAAAGGTATGCCGTTCATAGACTTCTGCACCATTAGAAAATGTAAAAAGTTCACATTGCTATTTTTTTTTTCTGCAAGGATTTTCTGAATCCATTCACAATATATAAATTACAGCTAATTTTTAGTCTAGTTAGAACTTCCTATTAGTTCTCTAATTTTAATGATGGTCAGTAAATAGAATTAAATATCTTTCTCTTCAACTTTTTCTGTTGAAAAACTAACACAGAGGAGCTGAAAAAAAAAAAACAAAAACTTAAATCTACCAGGTAACTACATAGTGTTAATTTCCCAGGTTCATTTTCCATCTACTTACTTTGTGCTCATTTGGCTCCATTGTTCTTTCTGTCTCTTGTCTCTTGATCTAGCTCCTCTTTCTATGTCTGAACTGTTTTAAAACAAAAGTTTTAGAGATATTGGATGCTGCTAGCTTAGTAGAAAAAAAGACTATGTGAGACACCCTGGGTTTGATCCCCAGCAACACACACACACACACACACACACACACACACACACACACACACACACCAGACAAAGGAGGATGTGTTAGACAGTGTCAATTGATTATGCATTGTATTATTTGAGCACCAACACTATTTTTTTCACACAATCTGCATACCCGATTCACACATTTTCAAATCCACCCCCTCGCATAAAAAAGTAGCATCAAGTCTGTATTTGTATTTGTAATTTGTCTAAACAAACATAGCTTTTCCTCACTGGCTTGAGAAATAAAAAATCAGCATTCAGGGACACTCGCTCAGCCCACTTGTTGCGCCTGTTTGTCCTGTTTCTTCAGCTTCTTCCCCCCCACCCTAAAGTGTTGACCCTCCCCCACTCCCTTCACCAGCCTACCCTGCTTTTTCATAATATTGAAAATTTTCAACTCTGGGTTACTGGCAACCCTTCTGTTTGTTTTTAGATGTGCATAATTCGGCTCAATTTTACAGGCTCATTTCACAAAATCATTAAAGGTTTTCAGGAGCACGTGTATCAACAACTGAACCAAATCCTCATTTGGGGCTATTAGTTAGTCAGAATAAGAAAGCAGCGCTCCAGCCAGGCACCAGATGTTGTTGGTGAGGGGGAAACATAAAGCGCTGTAGAGCTTTTAAAACCTTACACTTTCACTTTGGTCTTATAAGAACTAATTGTGACAACTCAGGCTCGCAAATGTGTCACAGGAGCCTTCCCTCACATCGACACCACGCACTGCGGAAGGGACTTGCTTACGCATCTGCAGTTCAAACGACCTGAAAACTCAGTGACAGCCTGGGAGGATATTTTGAAGTTTGAAATGATCCCTATATAAATAGAACGGATCAGCATAACTTTGGGATAAAATTAGCCGGCAGTTTGTGGACTCTGCGGGCTTGCCTGTGTGCTGGGTGCTGCTCTCCTGGTAAATCTCGGCTCAGCTTCCACATGGCGCAGAGGACGGACGGCATCAACACCCCTAGCAGCAAAGCTGGAGCTGCCAAGTTAGTTAAGAAAAATTTCTTGGAGGCAATAAAGTCAAATGACTTCAGAAAACTGGAGACTATTTTAATCCAGAGGCAATTAGATGTGGACACAGTGTTTGAAGTTGAAGATGAGAATATGATTTTGGCATCTTACAAACAAGGTAAAAATTGTAGAGGTGTAATTGTGAAATTGTTATAAAATGGATTTTTAGGTCAGTAGGTCAGTTTTTGTCTTCAAAGCATTTGTTCTTAACATTAGTGCTTGTTTAGACATTGTTTCTAATTTTTAATCTTTCCTTCCTTTTAAAACTAGAATGCATTTGGGCTGTTTTATGTATTATGTACATCGCTGTCTGTGCACATTTCTGTTGACTGCTCTTTTCCATTCTCGTGCCTGGAATTCGGGACCCTGGGTGGCTGCATTTGTCATGCACGGCGTGTTAGGTCTTCTCTTGTGACTGTAGTGGTATAGAATAAAGAAAACATCTCTGACTCTCGTTAAAGACTGCTGAGGTCTTCGCGTGTGACAATACGGCTGTTGGGGGTCAGGCTGCTGAGTCTTTGCTAACAGTCAGTTACAGATACACCATCTCTATGTCCGTGTGAATGAAAACGGGGAATTCTTTCCCACCTAGAGAGTTAATGAATGGAGAAAGCCGGGCCACAGGCACCTCCATGGTCTGCGTCATTTTTGTGGGTTTCAGTGCAGAAACAAACGCTGAAGTCAAAATATCACAAAGTTAACTTTTCCTTTTCCTTTCCGCTGTACTACAATAATAGTTCAAAAAATTTCAAGGGCTCAGTTCAGAATCTCTGCTTTGTACATAAAGAAAAAAAATAGGGAAATGACAATTAGAACAGAATTTTTTTTTATTAAGGTTTCTTTTTACTTTCTGGAATTCCTGCTTAATAAATAAGAAATAGATTAACAAACTCATTCTGATTTCTCAAATCAACTAGTTAATTGGAAAACTTAAGTAGTTAGGCCATCTGGTGAGCAAAGAAATAATCTGCTCACCCTCATTTTTGCCTAAGAAAAGAGGTGGGAAAATCTTGGGAATGGAGGTGGGGGTATATGTTTATGCCCAATATAAATCTGTTTTCTATTCATACACAATCATTAGAGGCACCAATTTCCAGATACAAATGCTAGCAGCATTTATTTCTACCTAATTCTCTGCAGTTCTGGAGGAAGCATAAAACAGCGGGGACCAGTTGCTGCGTTTTTGATTTGTGCTTCATGATTAATTGTCATGGATGTTTTGTCTGAAAAATGAAGGCGTCTAATTTTCTTTTGTGCAAAGTTGAAGGGATTCTGCTGAAGGAAAAAACTTATATGCTACATAATTAGATGGCTTGCGTCTTGTGACTTTAATGATACTATCTAAATGATAAGGATATTTGAAGAGATTTTAAAAAGTCTATGTTTGTCACACAGAGTTAGACCTAGATTCGAGGCAGGGGATAATCTCCTTGACACTGAGCTGCATAGACCACCTTCTCTTATTTCCAGAGTAGGTAAACCTGCAGACAGCCCAAAGACTCACAAGTTCTGAGAAGGGAACTTGGAGGTGTGTACTCTTGGCCAGCAGACAGCGATTCTGACATTTCTCACGGTGTCATAGCCCCCAGATGGGAAGAAACTGTGTTTCCATTGTCAAAATAAGCGAATTCCTGTGGTTCTTATGGAGTTAACTTTTTATTGATGGTGATGACTGTTTTTCTAGCATTCAGGTCTTGGAATGTGGCTTTCAATCAGGGGCAGAAATTTAAACTGTCCCCCAAAGAAAAGAGGGAGTCCCAGTCTTCCAGAGGTGTCTGTCAGAAATTTATAGCTTTGGGACCGTCCATGAAAGCAGCGTGCATGCGGGCACACAGTGTGTATAGAAATAACTTTACTCTCTGTTTATCATGAAGAGTAAGGCTCTGCCTCCAGTCGTACGCCTTAGGGTAAAATTCCCACTTTCTCCAAAGTTACTGGGAACTTGTTTTAGGTGCCGCCAGGCTTCACGCCAGCCCTTTCACTCCTAAGGGTAGGCATGGAAGCGGTAAATAGAACGCTAGCTGCTGGCCCAGTAAAGTGGGCCTAAGTGCTGATATCAGTGTCTCACCTCACAAAGGAATTCTCAGAACAGTGAGGGACTGGGCGGTCTACAACTGGGTAGTTAGTTATTCAGTCAGCTCCTCTGGGGTTTGTCTAAAGGACGTGAACCACCTCTGTGGCTTTGAAAGATGTGTGGCTGGGTTACTGTTTCTGATACTTTTTTTTTTCATTAAGTAAAAGCAGACTTTTAGGACATTGAAAGGCTACATGTTATTCTTTGATTTTTTTTTTTAAGTACAAGGGAAGGCTGTACTCCTAAAAGTGAAAGAGAAAACGTCACAAGACCCCCCTGTGAGTTTGATTCATGTTTATAAAAGAGGGGGGAAAGCCCCGCCACTCACACCCACTCTCAGAAAGGGGACATAGTGGTTTATTCTCAAAGAGTGGGTACCTCCTGCTCAGGTATCTTCGCAGAATAAATGAAGCAACATGAAATCCGGGCGACAGATATGGTCACCTTTAAACTTTCTTACACAGCTGAGAAAATTATTCTTTATTCAAAAGTTGATTATCGTCAGGGAGTTAGCTGGTCTGCAATTAACCTTTAGGTAATCTTAGTTTCCTTTGAATCATGTTATATTCTTTTCCACGGGATTTCAAAGAGTGGTTGAATTTGTTCCTAAATACAGCATGTGCCTCTAACGTCGAGGTCACTGTGTGAGTGATGGACGCAGAACTCAGAGCGCCACTGGCAAAGAAATGGACGTAGGATGTAAATATCCCCAAATTCTAGGCTAAAGTGGATTAAGTGTACCAGTCATTAAAGAATGACTCCCCTAAGAGACTGTGTATTTTGCAAGGATTGGAGAGTGGAGGTAGTCGGTCGGAGGGCTCTTTTCTTCTTGAAAAAGTTTCACCCAGTGAAGGCCACACTTAATTCAGTGCCCACAGCAATGCTCAGTCTGTGCTGTGCTGGGGTTTACCTTAGCACTCATTCTTCCAGTCAAAGGTTACTCTCTCCCCAGCACCCTGCCGTCCTCAGCTTTACCATGGAATCTTCAGAGAAAAATCTCAGTTTGCTCACTTAAAAAGTCCACTGTTCTCACTTTGCAAAGCTAACAATCAAAAAGGGCTGGCCTGCCTTTGGGGAAACTCCCAGGGAAGAGCAGGCAGAGACGGGCAGTTTTGAGAGCAACAACAACAACAACAAAAAAATCAAAATAGAACCTACTGGACCATCATTTCACTTTTGATCATTCATTCACTGTGTGAATGTGGAGGTGGGAAGACGCTTGGTGGTTCTCTCCTTCCACCATGTCACCACGTGAGTCGTGAGTAAGTTCACACTCAGGTGCTCAAGCCTGACAAGGAGCCCTAGCTCAGCCACCTCGATGGCCCCAGGCCCCAGGTCACCCTTTTAAAATACAATGACACATGAATACCCAGTGAATTTTTCACTACTGCATGCGACCAGCAGGCTACTCTTTAAGGGCTGTCCTGACATCCTTCATTCTGAGACAAGTCAAAACTCTTCAGGACAACGTGAAATGAGAGGTCTGTAAGGTCTCACCTCATCACGCTGGTTCCCACTGTTAGCTTCTCTACCAGAGCCATGGATGGATGTCAAAACGGCTGTTTTTCAACCTTTTCCCAGCTATACACTCTGGTTCTTCTGCATGCTACAGTTGTGTGCTTTGGCTTCCTCCTGAGACATACGGGACAACAAATCTCTGGTAGGGAACTCCCTAGTCAGCAAGGCTAATGAACACCCTTTATTAATCCGTGTAACAATGCACTTTAAGTGCTTTGTTTATGACCTACACCTTCTTCCGGTGCCTGGCATGGTAATCATATTTTTAATTAAAATAACCAATGAATTTGTTTTCACTTGGAAAGTTTCTGGCAGACATTCTATCTAGTTTCTTAAGTAGCAGCTGATGTCCAAAGTTATCGTGGGAGCTTCTTATTGTTAACAAATGATCTCCTTCTCACCCCTTTTCCTCCTGTTTTCACAAAGTTAGCTTTCCTATTTTTCTGTTACGGCCCAGAAGCTTCCTCTTTCCTAGTTGCTAGAAAACTTTCTCTCTTCAAAACTTTATGTTTCTAGCTTGTTTGCTTCTCCCATTCTCTAAGGAGTCTCTGCGAATTATCCCGAAAACATTAGCTAGCAAAACAGCAGCCTGGAATTGCGCTTGGGTCTATATTCCTTCAGGGCTGTGTAAATACGCGGACACGGTCAGAGTAAATGTCTGTAATCCAGCCACAGCAGTGTGTGCGAGCTTGGTGTCAGCCAGAGGCTTCTCCAGCATGGGGCTGGTTTTCTGTTGATAACATTAGCGCTGATAACTGTCGCAGAGCCTGGGCCCAGCTTTAGTTTAACCAGAGATGTGTGTCCTCTCCAAGTGAGCCGAAACTATGTCCTCTTTCTAAAGTGGGCTGTAGACCTTCCTTCCTCACCAAGTTTCTTGAGTGAGGGGCTTTCTGCCTAGCTCTGCGGACTATGACTCCATCTTCAGTTTTAAATGAATCACTCAGAAGTGTACATGAGGGTTAGGTCTGCATATTTTTGTACGTGTGAAACTTCTAAAATTTCTTTAGAATTTTTAGGTGTGTCGGGAGAACTGAAGATCAGAGGCAGTTTCCGGCAGATTTTGATAGGGAGGGGAGACTGGAGTTTGATAGTTAAAAAAGACTTTTTTGTTACATTTTAAACTTGTTTCTTTCTTACAGGTGTGTGTGTAATATATATATATATATATATATATATATATATATATATACACACATACATATATGATGATATGCAACCAACCATATTCTCTTCTGTCCCCACCCTATTTTCTTCCCCTGGACAATGTCATATCCACATCATTAAGTCTGCACACATACGTCCATACACTACATGACATCCAGGAACACGATGAGAGAGTACGTCCTTTCTGAGAACAGCTTACTGTGAACACGTTCCAGTCTTGTCTATTTTCTGCAAACAATATAACTTTATTCGCTTTTATGGCTTAAAGAAAGCTCCATGGTATCTACAAAAAAGATCGCATTTTCCTCACCAACTCTCCTGCGTTTGGCACAAGCCAGTCTATCACTGCAACGCCCTATGGATCCCAGCACCATGTGCTACTCCTGAGCTACGGAGCCAGCATAGGTGCCCAACAGCAGACTCAGAGAGCATGGCCCCTGCCACTAGTGGTTGTGTGAACACAGTGTGTCCCACCATTCTGTCTCCACCCACACTAAGTATCCTCCGTGCAGGCTCTGCCAGGACTCTGGCATGAGGTGCACTGCAGACGGACTGAGTAAGCAGATGGCATATCGCGGTGTGAGGAAGGGGAGCAACGGCACTGAATGCTACAGGTCGCTGTGTCAACGGCTTGTACAGGGGGTTCAGAGTGCAGTCTGTTTAGGGAAGGGCCTTGTTCCTGTCTCAGCCCCTTTGCAGTTGAACCCTTTGCTGAAGTCTAGCATTCCTGAACAGGTACCTATACCTACAACTTGTACACAAGGGAATATGAGTGACTTTCCCCAGAGGGAGGCAGCACCTTCTTCACACACTTCCCCCAATGGCTTAGTCTTCCTCTTCTTCTTCCCCTCCAGCTTGCCCCTCTGTGCAGTCTGAGAATACAGTTCAGTGGCCACAGGTCTCTGCACAAGTGCCCAGAGTGGGGCCTTCCAAAGATAAACACCAGGAGAAATTCGCATTCTAGGTTTGAATGGCCCAGGAATGGTGTGCGGTGAGAGAAAAGCCTAGTGTACGCAGTGAATTCACTCCCCTTTCTTTTGTGGCATGCTGTGACTATTGGTGGTTGTGTGCTTGTGTGTGTGCCTGCACACGCAGGCACGTGCGCATGGCATTAACAATAGCACATGGATTGGCACAGCTCATCTTCGGTTTCAGAAGTGCATGTGACCTCAGATCTGGGGCTCCGCGAGGATAAGTGTGCTTCTTTCCTATAGAGGACCTCCGTGCCAGCCTGGTTGTCAGGGTGGACTCCTTGCTAAGGGCTGTTCTGTTCTCTGCTCAGCCCAGCTGGCTTTCCTGTTTTGCTGCATGCTGAGTTGTCCAGACTCTCCCAACCCCATCTCAAACTCTACCACCAAAGTTCTGAAGTGCAGATAGATTAAAGGCAGACATAAGCAGAGCCTGAGCCTGCAGTCACCTGTCCCCACAGTCAGTCCCCAATGATGCCGTGTAGAAAAAGTGGATTTTTAGAAACAGTTCCTCTTTAGGCTTGGTGAAATTCCAGGATCCCGCGGTCTGTGAGACTGACTCCCCAATTAACAGTTATGATTATAGGAGACAGATGAGACTTTCTTTTCAAAAGCCAAGATGACTGACTAGTCCATGTGATAAATGGGCAAGGAAAGTTCTGTTCGCGCTGCTGGGAATTTAGGAAGAAGAAACACCATAGGCAAACCTATGCTTTTCCACGCCAGCAATGTGACATGCTACAGATGCAGTCTAGAGCAGCTTCCTTTTAGTGAGTGAGTGTGTCCGTATCACAGGCTTGGAGCTAAACCCTACACCATTTCCACAGAGACAAATACAGCGGAAACCCCACGGGGCAGATCACCCCAGCCCATGAGCTTGGGCTGAACAGGTGATTTGAGGCTCCAGCAGGCTGAGAAAGGGGCTGTCTTCTTGTCTGGAAAATAGAAGCTTGGGCTGGATGGTCTTCCCATCCTGTGTTTCTTTCATTTGACACCAACATGGTGTTTTCTTAATCAGCTCTCTGCTGTTTCTTTCAGGTTCACTTATTGTC